>NC_045792.1:75073280-75712911 GCF_009873245.2 Balaenoptera musculus | reverse complement strand
AACAAATATTAACACTTTTTAAAAATTGAAAGCTTACAGGGTAGATTCTCCAATCTGTATGGATTCAAACTGGAAATCAGTGACAGAAGGAAACAGGAAAATCTCCAAATATTTAGAAATTAAAGTGTTATTATTACTTCTAAATAATTCATAGGACAAAGAGCTATTCTCAATGGAAATCAAAAAATACATTGAACTGAACAAAATGAAAATGTAACATAACAAAATTTTCGGATGTATCTAAAGCTGTTCTGAGAGGGAAATTTACTGCACTAAATGAATAGAATAGTAGAAAAGAGGAAAAGTCTCTAATCGATGATCTATGATAGCCACCTCAAAAACCTAGGCAAAGAAGAGCAAAATAAATCCAAAATAAACAAAGGAAGGAAATAGTAAATATGAGAGCAGAAATCATTCAAATTGAAAACAGAAAATCAATAGAGAAAATCAATGAAATGAAGAAGTATTGAAATTATTAATAAAATTGACAAACCTTTAACAAGATTGAGAAAGAAAAATAGAGAAGACCAAATAACCAATAAAGAATGAAAGCGAAGATATCACTGAAGAGTCTGAAGATATCAAAAGATAATAAGTGTTATAACAAACAGGTCTACTTGCCTCATTTAACAAATTAGATGAAACAGAACATTTCTTGAAAAATACAAAGTCCCACAACTCGTGCAATATGGAATAGATTATTTTAATAGCCCTGTAACTATTAAGGAAATCAAATTTGTCTCCCCAGAAAAGAAATCTCTAAACACAGATGGTTTCATTGGAGAATTCTTCCAAACATTTGAAGAAGAATTAGCACAAATTTTACACAACTTCTTCCAGAAAACAGAAGAGATGGGAACAATTGCTAGTTCATTTTATGAAGCTAGTATTTCCTTGATAACAAAACTAGATGAATATAGTACTAAGAAAGAAACTACAAACCAATATCACTCATGAATTTAGACACAAAACTACTGATATTTAACAAAACATTTACTAATAGAATTCAGCAATATATAAAGATAATTATACAAGATGGCCAAGTGAGATTTATTCCAGAAATTCAAGGGTGTTTTAACATTCAAAAATCAATCAATGTAATCCATCATATCAATACAGAAAAAAGCATTTGATAATTCAACATCCCTTCATGAATAAAATCCTCAGAACTATAAGAATGGAGTGTGACTTCCTCAACTTGATAAAGAACATCTACAAAAAAATCTAATGTTAACATTATACTTAATGATTAAACTGAACGCTTTCTCCCTAAGATCAGACACCAGGCCATGACTTTGGTTCTCTCCACTCTTTCTTCTTTTCTTTAATTTAAACAAATTTTAAAATTTATTATTTTTATTATTTTTGGCCATGCCACTTGGCATGTGGGATCTTACTTTCCCAGCCAGAGATCGAACCCGTGCCCCCTGCATTGGAAGCGTGGAGTCCTACCCACTGGACCGCCAGGGAATTCTGGTTCTCACCACTCTAAATCAAAACAGTGCTGGAAGTTCTAGCCAATATAATGAGGAAACAAAAGAAAATAAAAGGCCTACACATTAGAAAAATAGAAATAAAACTTCCTATTTTCAGATGACATGATTGCTTATGTGGAATATCCCAAGGAATCTAAAATAAAAGAAAATCCAAATAGTATTTTCATATACTAGCAATGAACATGTGGGCATAAATGATAAAAATATAATATCATTTACAATCACTCAAAAATGAAACGTATAAATCAAACAAAATCTCTATAAGACCTGTATGTTAAAAACTATAAAACACTGATGGAAGAAATCAAACCCTATCTAAATAAGTAAACATGTCATATTCATGGACTGGAAAACTCATAGTAAAGATGTGAATTATCCAAAAATTGGTATGCAGATTTAATACAATTTCTACCAAAATTTCAGCAAGGTTTTTTGTGTACATATAGACAAGCTTATATTAAAATGTATACGGAAAGACATAGGTCCTAAAATAGATGAAACAATTTTGAAAATGAAGAATAAAGTGGTAGAAATCAGTTTATTTGATTTCAAATATCTATCATAATTAAGACTGCATGATATTAACAGAAGATACACACATAGATCAATGCAACAGAACAGAGAAAGAAACACAAGAAAATATGCCCAACTAATTTTTGACAAAGGTGCAAAAGGAACAAAATAGAAGAAAGATAGCATTTTTAACAAATTTGTAAGTAATTTTCTGGAGCATATGTCCATCCGTAGGCAAAAGCAAAAGGAAAAAAAAAAAACAAACCTTAAGTCTTATACCTTATAAATTAACTCAAAACGAATTACTTTTAGGAAAAAAAATACAAAAACTAAGAAAATTTTTCAGGTTTTAGGGTTAAGAGTTTTTAGACTTGATACCAAAAGCCCGATGCCTAAAAAGAAAAATTGTTATGTTGACCTTCATCAAATTCAAAATATTTACTCTATTAAGGCCTTAAGAAGATGAAAAGATGACTAAAGACTGGAAGAAAATATTTGTATACCATATATCTGAAAAAAAATTGGAACTAGACTATGTAAAGACTCTCAAAGCTCAATAGTTTTTAAAAAGGTAAATGAAAATTAAATTGGAAAATGAGCGAAATTAACGATGTGGTATCTCCAAAAAGGTTTCAAATAACCACATTACATTATTAAAGAAGATATTTGTCTTTGTCCAGGTTACACAGAAACAGATGCTGAGATGATGGTTAGCCTATAAGAAGCTGGTTGGAAAATCGGGTAAACAAAACAAGGAAGAGGAATAAACCCTGTTAATTCAAGGCCAAGTCCAAGCTTTAGTCTGATCCTGAAAGGGAGCTCAGGAGTATAAATTATGCTTCAAAGTTCGTCCCACTCAAAGCAGAAAGCTGGGATTTTATAATTCTGCACCAGTCATTCATTGGCCAACAGCACACGGGAGGGGAGAAGTAAAGCCCCAGGAACTTCTGAGTCTCTGCATTTATGACAAAGTGGCTCCAGGAGTCCAGAGTAGCCTCAAAGAGTGTCCCAGGTGCAGATGTTAAGTAAGAGGAAAAGCACACCATGACTTGGAACAGTACACACGAAATGATAAAGGGAATCAGTGAATTTTGGGGTAGAACACCAAACTGTGTCCACTACAGTGGCCATGGTAGGCTCCTGGACAAGGTAAGATTTGGGCAAAGAGATGATGGGATTGAGGCACCGTTAAGTCCTAAAAGTATTTAGAATTATGCTTGGCATATGTATGCTAAACCAACAAATAAATAGCCATTAGTACACTTAGCAAATGTCTTACCATGTGAGAATCTATGAGGTGCCATGTGATGAATATCTAAGAATCTGTTTGTTTATTCTCTGTTTGCTCAGGTTCTGATGCCCAAATTCTATGATTTCTGCTGTGTGAGACATGGCCATTGTGGTTCTTTTTGAGTCGCATCCTCCTGGCAGCATTCTTAGTTAAAAAATATTATAAAATACATTAAAAATTAAAAAGTTAACACTAAATAATCAACTCCCCTAAACTGGTACAACTAAGTAATTTCAAATTTAAGTTATTTAACTTAGTCATATCATTTCTATAATATGAACATTATCCTCATTTTTACCAGTAAGAAAACAGAAGTTTAGAGAGGATATAAAATTAACCTCAACTGAGAGACACAGCAGCTAATCACTAACTAGAGTCAGGCTTGAACTCCCAGCAAAAACTCTGTTCTTAATCACTTCATGGGACTGTCTCCAGCTAATTCTGAAATTCGAGGCATCACATAGCTGTGGGAGTCCTAATTTTCTTTGGCAGGAGCAGTAGGATTTATTTCCTTTCTGTGGCACCACTCCCTCCACCTCTCACCCAAGAGATGTTTCCCAACAGGGACGGGTTCTTAGCTCTCAAATCTCTGCTGAGGACTTTCCTCTCCAATTGACTCACTGGTGCCTTTCCACATGGCAGAATTTCCCACAATGCCATTGAACCTCCACAGGTTACCTTGTTGTCACTCTTTTTTTCTCCCCAACAGGAGTACATACTTTCTCTTCTCTTCTGAGTATCTCACAATTTAGCCATGAAACTGGCATCAAGGACACTCTTGGCTTCTTTTACCAAGGTTCTTCTCAACTCCCATGGGCCAACATTTCCTGAGCTCATTTGCAAAGGATCATGCATGCAAAAATGAGTTATATCCAGCATAGGAAACTAGGATAGTTAAGAGGGACGTATTAGTTCTCAGCGGAGATATTTAATATTAGATTATCATTTTATAACTGGGAAACAAGTATGCTATCCATTGTTAAAATAATACTAACCTAATAGCTGGGGAACACGGCCATTGCTCTAATATTACAAATAGAGAATAGATAGTTCTGAGAAATTTCCGTAAATGGAAAATGCAAAGTTAAAAAAGTTGAAAACAGTGCTTTAAGAATGTGCATCCTTAATTAACTGAATGAATACCAAAATAAATCATTTGGTTAAAAGCTGTCATAATTGATTACATGTGCCTGCTCTTAATTCCTTAGAATAATAGGAAAACTTACAGTGGCATCATTTCAAACACCACAGCATTGCACAACAGTGGTCTTGTGACAAGCGCAGCAAGATGTAATCAGACTTTTCCTATAAGAGAAAGGAAATGTATGATGAAAAAAACATGAGTCTCCAAAGCTCCTGTACACATTTAGCATGGTGAATCATTGTTGACTGTATTAATGCAGTCAACTAAATGGATAAGAAAGGCAATTCTGTAATACATGCCTGAGATATGTCTTTTGGAAGAGCTCGATTTTCAGCAATGGGTTACAACTGTATATACTGAAACAATTTCCTACAATTATCAGCAAAATTGAATGTTCATTTCACATTTTTTAGTTTGGACCAAGAGTAAAGTATAGCATGGTATAAGACTATGCTATGCTGTGAGACTGGCAGGGTTTGAATGCTATTTATGCTGCTTGTCAGCTCTGTCATCTTAGTGAAGTTTTGTGAGCTTTCCCAACCTTAGTTTCCTTGTATGTAAAATAGGAAAGTAATAGTACATGCCTTCTAAGGTTGTTGTGAAAATTAATTGAGATAATGCACTGAGATAATCAAAACAGAATAATTAGTGCAGTGCCCTGATGAGTAAAGCTCTCAAAAATGTTAACTGCTATAATTACCTACTCTCTTTTCTCCTCTGCATACATCTCAACTATGCCAATAACATGAAGATCATATTGCACTTTGTATTTTGCCTCACCCTCTGTGAGCAACATTGCTCTTAAATGAGCAGCCCTGGATCAGAGACTACAAGTTATAAATTATAGGTCCTCCTAGGTTACTCTAGTAGTAAACTAGATCAGAATGGGAAAGTTATTTAGCCTCTTTTTAGTTTTCTCATTGATTTTAATAGGCTATTTTTAGAACAGTTTTAGTTTTACAGAAAAATCAAATAGATAACATGTGATTCTCTTTATTTGCCTGTCTCTTCAGTTTTAGGGGCAGCAATTTTCCTTGTGACCTCAATTATCTGATTGATCTAGAGGAGTTGCTGCTTTTCAGTTTGCTCTTTTGCTTTTTTCTTGTTGTTGAGGATGGGAGTGATGATGTCCAAGCTCCTTTACATGTCGCAAAGGAAACTGAAAATCTCCCATTTGTTTTAACCTCTTGGAGCTCTATGCCATTCTTAACAGACTTGGAGCCAGCTCCTTAGGAATCATTCACACCACTGGACTCATGTCAGGCGCAACCTTGATGCCTACCAGCCCGAGTGGTGTTAAAGATCTGTGGGATCCACCAGAACTGTTATCCAAGCCCTTACATTTGTCAGGCTCTCCAGGAAGCCAAGAGAATTAATCCCTGTTGAAACTGTGTCCTAAGCACTCAATTTAAGTAATAAAAGCAGTAGACTAGAAATGGTCAATCTACGATAGAGATGCAGCCCCAGAATCCGTCTTAACCCAGTACTCTAAGGAGTCACTATCAAACCATTTGCTTTGGCTCGTAAGACTGAGCCGGTTTTCCATTCCTATACAAGAGCAGTCCCCAACCTTTTTGGCACCAGGCACCGGTTTTGCAGAAGGCAATTTTTCCACGGACGGAGGGTGGGGGGATGGTTCAGGCGGTAATACGAGCGATGGGGATTGGCAGATGAAGCTTTGCTCGCTTGCCTGCCACTCACCTCCTGCTGTGCAGCCTGGTTCCTAACAGGCCAAGGACCGGTACCGGGGGTTGGGGACCCCTGCTATATAAGACAATATAAAGAAACAGAGCATGTTAATATAAGCGTTCATCCCCCAAAATGTTGCAGCCCAGGAGGCAAATTGAATGCAATTAGAGCACAGTACAAAGCACTCGTTTTCTTCAGAATAACACTAGGCTCAGGAAGAGATGAACTTCTAAATTTTAATAGCTGAATACAATAGGACTTTTTATTCACAGAAAGTTCAAGTTGTGCATTCCTAGACGGTAGACACTCTCCACCAAGCATGTTTTAGGAACCCAGGTTTCTGCCTTCATGTGGGTCTTCCATCTTCCTAAGTGTCCATGCTCATTAACAACAGGGGAGAAGGGAAAAGAGCTTGAAAGGTCACACTTTGGAGAGTTTGGGAGACAGATGGATTGAATGTGAAAATTAGCTCTACTCCTCATTACCTGTATAGATTTGATGAAGTGATTTAAATTTTCTGAAGCTATTTTGTCTCTAAAATTAGTGCAATAATACCTAACTCAAAGACGACAACTGAAATTAAAGAATGTGTCTAAAGTTGCTAAAAGGGGTGTAACACTCAATAACCATTCAACAAACACTAGCATTCTTCTCCTTTTACGTTTTAGTATAGTTCTTCACTAGATTGTGTAGACTGCATATATAGATGTATGTGTCTACAAACATACACACATAAATACATATAGGTAACTTTCTGTATGTATTATAATTCAGAGCTTTTCATGTGGTTACTTAATAGCTTTCTAAAGCACCTTCAGATCCCTTCAATCTCAAAAATGTAAAAAAGAAAACAGGTGATCAGTTCGAAGCAAGTATACTGAAAAATGAAACTGTAGTTTTTGTAAGTGAAAAATGATTATTTGTGATTTTATAAAGCTCAACTGAGTATATCACATTATAGTCTGGGAGGGTTATAAGGGAGAGAAAGGACCTGTACTGGTTTCTGAAGGATGGAGAAGATCCAGATACATAGCAGGTGGGGAGAAAAGGTCTTTCAGGGACTTAAAATTAGCCCTGTTCACAGCAAAAACATTTAGAATTGAATGTGCCAACTGCAGCCTGCCTGGTGCTACCCAAGACAGAGGCAAAAATTACACCCTCATTGCTCATCTAATATATTCAAATTCCATAAAAGAAAATGACTTGTTACTTGTCAGTAGCTGCTTTGATTATTTTTATTCATTCTGGTTCACATGTGAGCAGCTCTCTGGATACTTGATAGGACAGTATAAAGTCACTGAGATCTTGTTCTTTATGAATAATCTTTTTATTCCCTGGACAGTCATTTTATAAAGCAAGACTCATTACAGTACAGTACTTAATTCCAATCAAGTTTTCCACTACAGTTTCTGGGGTGTAAGTTCTGCTCAAGCCTCAATTTAGGGCTATTCACTGTGCCTCTTATGTCTCCAATTAAATCATGCATAGGGAACTATTTGGTGCATAACTTAAATCCCATGATGCAAATGATAACAAGTCTCAGATCCAGGTCTGATGTTTATAGCTAATGAGGAAACCTGTCACATAAGGGAGAATTTCCATGCTGAGAATGTGCTGTGATAGAGTGGGTATAACATAGACATGGGAATAAAAACTTCCAGGGTGAAAAGAGCTCTCTCACACAATAACTTGGACACTTAACTCCTTTATGGCTCAGTTTCCTTATATATAAAGCAGTGATATACGGATACTTAATATAAAGCTAATTGAGTTCATAATGAGCCTGTGATAATATTGATAAATATTTTTTGTATGTGGTAAAGCAAGTTGACGTACAAGTTCGTTTGGTAAACAGATATTAAGTGGTTATTATGTACCAAACACTATGTCTAAACTTGGAAATACACAGAAGAAAAAAATCATGGTTTCTGCACTCAGAATTCTTATAGTCTAGACATGAATTCAGTAACAGATAATTTCAATTTATCAGGGGAAGGACCATTGTAACAATTAACACCTGGCTGCACAACTAGTAAGTGGTATACAGAGGCAATACGTCTAAGCCATCTAACTTCACAGCTCCAGGGTTAACCATGGCACTGCTCTGCAGTAAGAGAGATGCTACTCATGTGCTAGGACACTAGCAGATGTAAAACTCACCCAATCTTATTATTAGGAAGACTATAGAATATATTTATTATATATATAAAAAAACTAAAATGAGTCTCATATAAAGAAGAAGAGGGGGAAAACGGCAGGCAGAAAAAAGAGAAATGAGAAAACCAAGGAAGCTGGAAATAGGAAGGTGTGTTCTAGAAAGCTCAATGAGGTGTCTGAGGTGGGAATGTATAAGTTTCCTGTTGCTGCTGTAACAAATTTAGCATCTCAGAACAACACAAACTTACTGTCTCACCGTTCTGCAGATCAGAGTCTGGGTGTAGCACGGCTCAGAAGGGTCCACTGCTTAGAATTCACAGTGCTGAAATCAGGGGGTCAGCAGAGTTGCATTCCTTTCTGAGTCTTTGGGGATAAATCTGCATCCGAGTTCATTCAGGTTGTTGCTCAAATTCAGTTTCTTGCTGTTAAAGGACTAAGGTCCCTGTTTCCCTGCTGGCTGTCAGCCAGGGGCCAGTCTTTGCTTCTAGAGGATGCCCACATTTTTTCTCATCCTTCTCGTTTGCCCTTCCCTCCTCTACTCCTTAAAGTTGCTTAAAACTGTATCTGGAACATGGCAAATACTCTAAAAATGTCACCTGTTTTTATTTATTTATTTACTGTAATACTGTAAATAAATTTAATAATTTAATGAACAAATTACTAAGGAAGCCCAAAGGATGAAATAATGACTCAGATGGCTGAAATAAATGAAGAAATAAAAAATAATTGACATTTACTTAATAAATAGATAAGGAAAATCCCATCTGATGGGATCAAAATAGACAAAAACACTTACTTTCAAAAGAATGAAGAGTGCAGGGAATGGATTCTTTTTTATTCTTTTTTATTCTTGAAGTTCACAAGATGTCCTGTGGGAGTAGGAAAAAAAGGTTGAAAACAAAAATCAATAAGATACATTGAGATCAAATTTTCACAGTTCACATCAAGGCATCCATAGAAACCACACAGGGTCTATTTTGTTGAATAAGTAATATAACTGAATGTTATATTATAATGTTATAACTGAATAAGTAATATAACTGAATGGCAGGGCATATATTTGTATATAGAAGTGGGCTGTAGGAAGAAAAAACAGGGCAAATTCTTTAGGTATAGCTGTCATACTACGTAATAAAGAGCTATCAAAGATTTATTGCAAATAGTTATATAATAAGGAATTGATTTTATCAATAAACTTTTAAAAAATACACTGAAATTTATTTTGAGTTCCTTCTGGAGTTAATATCCCTGGATACTTCTTATGACACTGATTTACTCTATTATTAAAGATAAATTATTTAACGTCTTGGAATGTTTATTTACATTAAAAGCTTAAAATATTAAATAACCTGCTTGATCTTTTTGGTAATGTGATTCTATAATGTCCAAGGTAATAAAGGACTGAAATGTCTCTTAATGATTATTATCTAATTAGAAACACCAGTTAAGCCTGCCTGGATGGGATAAGATATGGCTCAGAGCCCTGAAAGGTCATCAAACCCTCCACAAACTGCATCTGCTCATATTTTGCATTTTTGTAATAGAGTAAATATATGTTCCATTACTCTTGTAAACAAAGAGTTGAGCTGTCAATTCCCTTGAAAGTAACGCTGCAATACGTCACACTACATTTTAAATGACTTTGCTGCTTCTGACACAGAATTATTATTCACTTTACTTTTTTCTCATTAACATACCCCATAAACTCGGATGTGAAAAGGGAATCTCACTGATGGTGCCTCTGTGTGGCACAATTGTGGCTGTTATAAAGATGTGAGAAACAGGGCTTCCCTGGTGGCGCAGTGGTTGAGAATCTGCCTGCCAATGCAGGGGACACGGGTTCGAGCCCTGGTCTGGGAAGATCCCACATGCCGCGGAGCAACTAGGCCCGTGAGCCACAACTACTGAGCCTGCGCGTGTGGAGCTTGTGCTCCGCAACAAGAGAGGCCGCGACAGTGAGAGGCCCGTGCACCGCGATGAAGAGTGGCCCCCGCTCGCCGCAATTAGGGAAAGCCCTTGCACGGAAACGAAGACCCAACACAGCCAAAAAATAAAAAATAAAACAAATAAATTAAAAAAAAAAAAAAGATGTGAGAAACAGATTAATCCCAACTCTAATTCTGGGACTGAGAACTAAGGAGATGCAGTCCCTTAAATAGTTAGATGGCCATGCCGCAACTAAAAACTTTGTTCTTTTCTTCAATGCCTCTGAAAAAATTTATACATTTACAAAATTAAAATGACAGTTTATTACTGAAAAATGTTATTTTCTTATAGGTATACTTTAAGCAATAAAATTACATTCATATATAACCATGGTAATAGACATTCTTTAATTTGTTTTAAAAGGTCTAATATTTTATGTCTTGATGACAACCAACAAACTTCCCATTGAGCTAGTGAAACAAACAAATTGTGTATTGCAATCTCTTGATACAGAACGTTAGGGAGTTTGTCTAGGAAAAGTAAATGCCATGAAGTGGGGTAGGAACAATTCCATCTTATAATTAAAAAAATTTTTTGGAAGAAAAAAATCTAATATTAACTTCTAATTTCATATATATATGTTATATATATGTAAAACATAATTGTCAGACTATCCAAGAGAATTTCTAAGTAAAAAAATTTACAAATTATATTTTGACAGTTGGTTCATCACTGTCTAGAGGGAAAGACATAGTATAATGAGCAAAAGACAATTAAACTTGTCTGAGAAAATGAGAAAAAGTTCTAGGGACCCAGCAGTAGCTGTGATGAGAGAATGAGACAAAGTATTCTACTTAAGAATTTGCAAATGCAACATCAAAAATAACAACAGAATACATTTTACAAGGATACTGGGAAAAATGGTATTTAATATATACTTATGTACATAATAGGGAGAAGAAGTTTAGAATGATATAGATTCATATTCCTAAACTTCAAACTTATAAGGTAAAACCTACAGTTATAAAATAGATCATCATCTTGCTACCACTTTTGTTACTATCCCACAAAAATCACAAAATATAGTCTAGGGTTCAAGTTATTTAATAAAGGAATGCTATATATTTATATCTATAATGTTAATAAGTAAACATAGCTATTTATAAATTTTTTCTTTAAAATGAAACAAGTTTGAAATTCCAAATAACTTATCAGATGGAGAGTGGATAAACCTGCTTATGACTCATTCATTTATTCAGATACTTTAAAATTTGCATTCAAATCAAAGCAGTGATTAAACAGAGGAAGCATAAGCTTCCCAGATGTTGAAAGGTAACTGATATGGACTGAATTGTGTTCCCCCAAAATTCACATGTTGAAGCCCTAATCCCCAGTGTAAATATATATGAGATATATTTAAGTAAGTAACAAGGGTTGAATGGGGTCATACAAACAGGGCCCCAATTCGATAGGGTTGTTTTCATTATAAGAAAAGAACAAGAGACCAGAACACTGTCATATGAGGACACACCGAGAAAGCAAATTCATATGCAAGCCAGGAAGAGAGCTCTCACCAGAGACTGAATTCTGCCTGAAACTTGATCTTGGACTTACCAATCTCCAGAATTGTGAGAAAATAAATTTCTGTGGTTAAGCGCCATTGTCTCTGGTATTTTGTAATGGCAGTCTGAGAAGACTAATAGAGCAACCATCATGAGGTAATTTAAATGTGATAATAACTCTTTAAAATCATACCAAGATGACATACCCGCCTCTGTAAGCTGAAATAATCAACTTTTTACAAATTAAAAATCAATAAAAATAGAAAATATAGTGATGACTATATCTAATATAGCTTTAAAATATTACTTGAATTTCTTATAATCTATTTATGTGGAGATGTACTTATAGGTAACAACCTATATACAGCTATTTAATAAAAGATGTACAATACATAAAATAGAAAAAAAATTCAGTTGATTATTTTTCAAATTACAAAATGTAAAATTTCACACAAGCAATAGAGGAAGTTTGGGCTTATTTATTATAGGAATCAGCATTATACTTGAATTTCCTTAGCTTCAGCTGATTACAAAATCTTAGTAACAATATATTTTTTAATTAAAGTACTTCCTTATGTCAACAAATGTACTAACATGTTTAGGCACTTCCCAACTCTTACACATTATATATGACTACTAGGTTGCTTGTGCATGAAAGAGAAGTCTTACGCAAATCCCTGTGGGTATTTGATAATATGCTCTCTGGAAACAGATTATTCCTGAAAACATGTATGTGTTTCATCTGATCTCCAATTAATTACTTTCAAACATCTTTCTAACACACATCCTTTAGGTAAGTGTGGTGTTATCTGTCACTAGAAAGGTTGTGAATGCAATTATTCATCCATTTTATTGTAAATCATGACCTGTACTCTTCTTGAACTTTCCATGTCTATAAAAAGAGAATACATGTTTCAGTTATGAAATCATTAAGGTATAAGCAGTGTATCATATACTCCTTCCCTACCCTCCATGGGAAGGTTCTTCCTGAGCACTTTGCTTTCTAAAGTGTTAGTGAATGTAATTATCTGAAATTTACATTACCCAAAGACATTTACTTTTCAAAACAAAGCAAAAGCTTTAGTTACCGGTTCTTATAGTGGCAAAACATACACTTCTTTAGGGACGTCTCAATATCTGGAGTAGGAAACAGGAAGCCTGTAGCTCTTAAAAATCTGCCACTGCAACGTGAAATCATCTATGTATCTATGTACATGTTTTCCATAACACTTTCTTAACTTTGCTGAGTTTACCTTCCTGACCCCAATTCAGATTACACTTCTTTAATTCAATTTATGTGTGCATCATGGTGTAAATTTGGCATCTTCCCGTGGACCTGATTCTTGAAAGCCTGTTACAGTCCAATTATCACAATCTAACTCCTTCCTTGGATGCTGATATTCGGAGATATGAAGTTCCATATTGTTAACAGTTTTAGGGAACCAGCTCCACTTGGCTGGCAACACATGGTCATTCTTTGCCTTTACCTGAGTGAGCTCGCTTTAGCCCTCATGTAAGGTGGGTTATAGCCTCAAACCTCTCCTTTATTTGAGAATTTTGTCCAGATCGACAAGGTCCATTCATGGCTTTTCTTCTAAATAGGAGCAAGTGCGCATTTGACCAGCCTCCCTGAATCATTTTGTTGTAATTCTAAACAACTATCTTGAGCTTTGGGAAGTAGTTTGCAGACTGGCAACTATCTTGAGAAAAGGATGATAGGTTGAGGTGGGTAGGAGTGATTGGATGGAAGGTGAGCTCTGGCACATAGCTATTCTTTCATCACAACAATAGGGACATTTGAGAACTTGTCACAAACTAACTGAAGAAAAGGAGCTGGTTATCTAGCCTTGAAGTGCACAGAGTTAAAGAGAAATCAATAACAAATACAGTTAAATAAAGTCAATTAAACAACAACAAACATCCCATCTTTATTCCATGAAAGCTCGGTGATTGTAAATTAGATTCCACTTTAACTTGTCCTTGTAAACAAGGCAACATTTTTTTAACTGATAGTACAATCATATAATATGTACAGCATATCAGTTAGAATATGTTCAGTTGTAAGTAACCCAAAATTCAAGTGCAAATATTCTTAAACCATAAAGTGAATCTTCTGGTTCATGTATCTGGCAATGACAGAGATAGGGTAAGTTTCATTTTGGTTTTGATCTAATTATGTCATTAAAGGCCCAGTTTCTTTTTCTCTGTTCTATCTTACTAATGCTCTCATATTTGAGGACTAGCTCTGCATTTGATTCCACAGTGGCTGCCTTCAGCTTTGCTGTCCAAATCTATAGACAGTAAGCTTCTCTTTTCTACCCCAGGAACAGAAATTCCAGTTTTCATCCATTTAGGTACCTGCAGATGAACCAGTCCTTATGGTGGTGGAATAGCATGCCATGGGTGACACAGACCTAGATAATATTTTCTAATTGTTTAGGCCAATCAGGGCCCAATGCTTAGAGCTGAGCATGCACCTTTTCCACATTCCCTACAAGATAGAAGAGGACGGGTAGGCCACCAACTCTTCACAATATACCATATGTACACATAGTTGGTGTTACTAAAAACATTTGTTGAGAGAAATAAATGAATTTATTAAACTGAAGGCTGTTAATATAATTGGACTTTACTATCTTTTCCTCCTTAGCTTGAGAGATGAGGGGATAATTTTGATACTCTGTTAACATTTCTGTTGCAAATGAAAACTGTATGTAGGTACCAGATTCAGAACCAGAAAACTGGAAGTTGAGTTCTATGGCTGACTCTTAGTAACATCATGGGCAAAGTAATTCATTCTTCAACTTCTATTTCAACCTCCCTAAAATGAGAAAATCAGAGTTCATACCAAAAGTGGGGGAGAAGGGAAGAAATTGACTTCTATGTATACACTGGTCTTTTTGTTAAACAATTTTAAATGCACCTTACTTTGAAGTAAATATACAACTTAAATTTAACAAATAACTAGTTCTTTGGTCAACTCTTTTACAAATTATGTGCTCTCAGTATATGCTTAAAATTTTTTGTTGCATATGAATCATATTATCTCCTAACAGAACAATTTTCCTGCAGCAATAACTTATATCTTGTATTGAGTAAAACATGGTTAAAAGTATGCTCACTTCCATTTTTCATAAATAGACTTCTAACTTCAATATTGTAGCAACTTTGATTATATATGTCCTTGAGTGAGAACAAGTAGTTATAAAGAGAAAGGAGCCTTCAGACATTTTATAGAACATGGAAGAATTTTTACCTGTTACCTAAAATATCTCAGATTGATAGGAAGAGAATTTGTCCACAAATACTTACAGTAAGATGGCAAAGGCATTCTGACTCACAATTCATGCCTCTACAGAATTAAAAGGGCTGTAAATTTTGATTTACAAATTTTGAATTTTAATCTATACATTTACAAATACGTAAAACAGCAAACTAAGATGCAGTAAGCACAATTATATTTCATAGATCCCTTCTTTTAGGCATGCTGGTTAAGTGTACAGTCTCTGAATCATAAAGAAAAGATTTGAATCCTAGCACACTATCTCTTAATTTCTTTGAGAAATTGATGCTTTACTCAGTATAACACATGAAGATAATAGGATATACTTTATAAGGTTGTGATTAGGTTTAATTATATCTAGATATAGATAGCGCTATATGTCGTGTTATATAGTAGGATGCATCAAATAAAAAATTAGTAATTGTAGTTTTACTGTCTGATAAACAAATAAAAGTATTAGAAAAGCTTTTCTCTAAAAGTAGGAAATAAGGCAAAGTGACTTTGAAGATAATCTATATGACAAATTAATTTCCTTGACACCTGAAAATCAATTCACTTTTATATTATTGAGCTCTGATTATTCACTTACTCACTGGGCATGAGTCATGCTATGGGAGATGTGAAAAGTGCTAAGAAAATCCCCATTCTTTCAAAGAGCTCAGAATCTGATCTGGAAGCTGCGCTTTCCCTGAAACAAATATCATGCTTAATAGAGGCAAGGTGTTTTGGAGAAATCAATTCTGACTGAATGATTTGTCATTAATAATTCCAACAACACAAAGCCATCGATTGATAGATTTCTGTCTTTAAACCATTCCTGCCTTAAGGACTATGTTTTCTATTTACAGGGAAATAAATATAGGAAAGCCAGTGAGGACTTTCTGATAGTTATAAAAGCTTCTGTGCATCCTATTTTGGAGGAAGCTTATTTCTTGCATATTTTATTGCATTTGCTGTTTAAAAAGAAAAAGAAGAAAACCTTTAAGCATTCTTTATTTGAACTTTTTTTTTTTGCACTTTTTAATGCAAAATTAATTCCAAATAATTTTTAAGTTCATTTCACATCAAAAAAATGGCTGATAGATAAAAGGAGTTTAAAAATACATTTTTAAGAACATATCTAAGCAAATTACTTAAAATCATTTTTTTAAGCACAGATGATAGACTTGGGCTGAAGTGGACCCAGTCTCAATCCCTGTCTCATGAATGTTATGATAAATTATTAAAACTAAATTGTGTTTTAAAGATAATTCCATGTTGAAGTTGAAGCACTCAGCCCAAAAGGAATGGAAAACTGATGCTTGATATTCTTAGAAGCTGAAGCAGTTTCTCCCCCCAAACCTCTAGAAAAACTGCTTTTAAGAAGAAAAACTTATGATTTTACATTTGCTTGTATGATTTCTCTTCAAAATGTCATCAACAGAGGTGCCATTTTGCAACAGAATGTATTCTCTTTTGACCCCTGGATAGAGTTCTAAAAGGCCCATTTTGAAGCTTTCTCAATTTTATAAGTTAGAATGTTGTGGCGTTTGTAAACCAACATTAGACAGAAAAAGCTCCTTTTCCTCTTTTGCTCAGTTCCATCAAGATTATCCTCTCCTGCAAGACCAGCCAAAAAAAAGTGAGAATACATCAAAAGTGATCTAGCTTGATATGAGTATCTATACTTCTATGAATACCTATAAGCCTAATTATAGAGAATGATATTATATTTGCAGAAATTTAATAAATTGATTAATATTTAATGTAAAATGGCTTTTATTATATTTTTATGCTGAAATTATTTTCCCAAGAATATGTGAATCCAGTAAGATATAGAAAGTAAACAATGCCATTCCCTTGGGATTCAAACTGATTTAATCTGTAGTTAGTGAATTAATAATGCAGTGGTGGCAGAGAACTTTAATAAATGCCTTTCCAGTAAAAGCATACACAAAGGTAACATTAATGCCAGAGAAATGCATGCTGTTGGTTTGACTTTAAGAGCTGGGTATCAAAATACTGAGCAGCCAAATATTGCCATTATGGGAATATTTATCAGCTTGAAATTGTTTTGCCAAGAATGATTACAAGTGCTGTTTGTAGCTTCAATTTAAGGGACAGATGCCCAAGGAACTTAACACCCAAACTGATTAATTCACCCCATCTTTAGCAAATTGCAGGTAAGTTGATTTGGCATACACAACAGGAATATCTTAATGCAAATGTGGCCTCTTCTATTTTCCTAAGGCATCCCTAATTAGAAATGATATTATTATTATATTAATAAAGGAAAACTGGGATAATCATTTCATCTTCATTTCTGCAGAGCAAATATTTTATTTTACAGTCTCAACAGAGTGAAGCTATGTTACACTCCAACTCCAGCACTGAGAGATACTACTTCGAAAGAGTAAAATCCACAAGACTAGAATAATAAAGAAGTAACTGGACTATTCAAATCCACCAAGCCATGAAGTCAATTGAGGCACCTCTCTGCTATTAAATGACAAAGAATGTCTTTTGTTGTTGTCATTATTGTTATTCTTCTTCATGAGGTAATACACCTACTTTCCTTCAGTTCCAGGCCCCCATCTTTGTAGTCTCCTGATTGGAAAAGAAAAATGCTTCTTTTATTTTCAGCTCAGTTAAAAATAATCTTGCTGAAAGGATCCTGATTGGGATGGGGGAGGAGAGGCAGTCTGATTATTTTAACTAGGGTAGAACTTCCAGAGAGGAAAAAATACCCAATTTAAAAGTTCTTTGTACAATGCCTACTGTATAGTAGTGCTTAATACATGTTAAGAAACTATTAATATTGGCTCTCAGTATGGGTAGGGAGAGTACAGCCATGTGTAGAACTGGCAATCAGAAACTTTAGGTTTTAATCCCAGTTCTGATGTTGGGAATGTAATTTGGGAAAATTGCATTGCCCCTCAGAACTTCACATTTTCATTTGTAAAATCACCTTGAAAGATACCACATACTCACTGGGGTTCTCTCCTGAGTGAGATAAATATTGCCTTTATTGCCCATTCTAGTCAATAAATGCCAATTCAACCCCCTTTCCCTTTTATGAGTTTTGGGGTATCAGCCCAATTCTGACACAAGTGGTATAACCTTGGGAATTCACCAAAACTCTGTTTCCCCACCCATCTAAGGATATTGTTATCCCTTCCTGATAAAACTGCTTTTTAGACAAAATGTAACAGTGCATTTAATAATACTTTATGAAGTTAAAAGCCCTTTTTAGATGCAAGGGCTTACCATAGTAGGTGGAAATTGTTCCAGTTTTCCTTCGTCACTAGAGACCTTTTAAAAAGCTAACTATAACTCAGGCAGCAACTGGGAACCAAAAACTAAAAAAATGCATTCCAAGTGCATGTAACTTGATACTATCTTGGTGCTATCTAAGATTAATAATGGATTCTAATGTCATTATGTAAATGATTAATGCTATAGAAGTAGATGGTTAATGTGATTGAACCTATTTGGTAAGGAATAAAAATGACTGGGAATAAGTATGATCGTAGCTAAAGCCCGCAGACGCTACTTCTGCTGGAGTCTGAGAAAGCTTTCTTCTAAAATGCTATGTGCTGGAACACTTTCAAATGCAGCTGATCTCTTCATTCATTTTATATTTCTATTCACATGATAAATTAATATCTTTCTTTTCATCACATCTATGTAAAAGTAGGAAAGCCTATTCTTCACAAATAATACTAATCCCCCCCCACAAGAAGAACTTTTCAAAAAAAGAGACTACCAGCTACAACAAGGGAGATTCTAGAAATAAGTTATGTAAATAGGACCATGGGGGAACATAAGATTTTAACAGCAGCAGGATTTAATGATAATCACAAGGACTTATATTTTTAAGGTCTATAAGGAAGAAAGAAGAACATATACTGAAGGGAAAATGTTCAAAGTCACATAAGTCACATTTCATGATAAACTGTTATTGAGTAAATCTATCTCTCATTTGAAGAATTCTCTGCAAGGAGAATAAAAAGTGCACTGGTTGAAAGCAGTAAATGATTTAGTACAGAACAGAAGAGGCTCTAGAAGAAAAGTGATACTTAGCATTGAAATGTGGCCAAGCTTGATGAATAATGGCAGAAAAGCAAGCTGCCTTCTCTCTTTTTGAATGATTTATTTTATAAAGCATTCTTTCAGGTAAGTCTTTCTGTCACTGATTGACTATGCAGGCGTCACACATAATAAATAGGCTGTCCTTCTGTATATTTGCTAATTTGGTTACTTCAACTATACATGTTACTGTTCAGCTTTTCTGAAATTGACCTATATTTAGAAATTTAAAATGGGGATCTTGGATACAAGAGACAACCAGATGTGTGTGTGTTTGTGCGGGGGGAGGAGTACTTGATAAGTTCACCACACATCTCTGACCAGCTTGGAGTCTGCAGGTTCATTCAGGAGAGACCTGAAAATGTCCAAGCTCTGTACCAACCCCAGAGGACTGGGTGATAGCTGACACACATAGGAGAGACTGGAGAGGGCCTGCTAGAAAGCGAAAACTGGAGTAGACTCATATCCTGCCTGAACTTTGAAGGTGCACCCAACACACATAGAGTTACATTGGTAGTGTGGAATCTTTATTGGGTCAAGGTGTGTTTGAACTCAATCTCTGACCAGTCCTTGGCTTACAACAAATTATGCTGACACTTGGGAACAACCTCTTAAAAAAAAAAAAAAGAAAGAAAAGAAAAAAGAAAACTCTGGAAACCCCAGAGGCAGCATGATGTAGGGGAAACAGATTCCATAAATGAGATCTGGGCCAGGTGGGTTATTTACAAAGACAAGAAAAGATAGCAGCAAAGCAGCAATGACAGCCTCATGTAAAAAGCAAGCAAAATCTAGAACTGCTGTGACATACAATCTAAAATGACTAGCTTTCAACACCACCTATGAAGCATACAAAGAAAGAGAAAATGCAGATCTACAAATAGGGGGAAAATAGCAATATGGTGGAGGGCTGAGCCCTTAACTTGTGAGATCTAGGCCAATTCTGGGTAGTCAGTGTCAGAATTGAATTTCAGTACATCCAGATAGGATGGAGACACAGTACTACCAAATAAAGCTTGGAGAAGTATCAAGATGAAAATGATGTTTTCTAAATATTCACTGGACAAATTTATAAGCTGTGTTAGTTAGAAGTGGAAAATGGAAGTCAAGATCTAGAAAAGCAAAAGTTAGTTTAAACATAAATATGAGATAATCAAGGCCTGAATCCCCTACATCTTAGATACCGATTTAGATCCTGTAGGACACATCTTTCTCTACATTATCCACTTGTGCTATCCAAGCCACCATGATAACTGCTTTTGCATGAACACAGACTAATACTACCTATACCTCACACCTAGTGGTTTGTTGTACCAGCTCCTATGAGCTCCTAGAGCTGAGAGTTAAATATCCGGGAACATTGAGAGCCAGTTGTTAAATCATCAGTAGCTTGAAATTGGCTTTGGTGGAGGTGTTTCTGTAACACAGTTAAGGCAAATGCAATCAATGCTATACTTCAGGGCTTTCTTCTTTTCTTTTTCTTTCTATACTTTCACTTCTTTCTCTCCTTCCTTTCTTCCCTTCTTCCTTCCTCCCTCCCTCCCTTCTTTCCTTCCTACCTTCCTTCTTTCCTTCCTTCCTTCCTTCCTTCTCCCTCTCTGTCTGTCTCTCTCTCTCGTCCTTCATTTGGAAAGCCAGTTTACCAGCCTCCCACAGCTCACACCTCTCATCTTATGTTTTGCTTCTTTGCCTCCCAGCTGCTGAGAAACATGAGAAACTACGAGTCCAGCTCTGTGGATGAACAACTTGGAACAACAACTTTGCCAGTGCCTATAGGGGTAAACATTTTACCAACGGGAAACAAAATCTAGTGGATGCATTATTTTATTCACTTGAATAGGTTTTCCTAAAATGCAATACACATATCCCTTCCTTAAAACCATAATTTGATCTTGAAAACAACAGCAATATGTAAAACATATCTTAAACAGAAACATTTTTCATTAATTGCAATTGACAAAATTATGATGCTGTTCAATTCAATGTTACCATATTTTTAGATAAAAACATAGCAATTGAAAAATAATGAATATAGTTTATATAAATAATAGCAACAAATGGGAAATGAATAAAGTTTTACATATAGGGCAATGTAATGAAGATTTATTTTATTTTCCAAGGAAGAAAAGAAGACTTGATAGTGGGTGGTTATTAGTGAAAGACAGATACAAAGAAGTGCATTTTTTAGCAAATTTTTTTCTTTGGTTTGTTTACTTGACCAAATGTCAAGCTTATTGGAACTCATGGTCTACACTGCACTCAAGAAATACAGCTATACAGAGACACTACTTTTAGGGCAAAACGAAGACTAAATACAGGATATATCAAAACACATGGAAGTAGTGCATATGATGACAGAATGCACAGATCTAGAAGAGGCGACCTCGCTGTCTGTTCAGTTGGCATATGTATGTGAAGCAAAATATCTTAATCTTATTCAAATATGGTACACAATTCAAATTTATTTTCTATTGATATTCTCATACTAGAAACTACTATATCGAGTACATTTGTGATTGTGTTACTGCCTGAAACCATAATGTCAAAATCCTAATTCTCATAGTACAGACACACCTCATTTTGTTGCACTTCACAGATAATTGAACTTTTTCAAAAAATTGAAGGTTTGTGGCAATCCTGTGTCAAACAAGTCTGTCAGCGCCATTTTTCCAACAGCATTTGTTCATTCTGTGTCTCTTTGTCACATTTTGGTAATTCTGACAATATTTCAAACTTTTTCATTATTATTTTATTTGATATGGTGATCTATGATCAGTGATCCTTAATATTACTATTGCAAAATTATTATGACTGGCTGAAGCCTCAGGTGATGGTTAGCATTTTTTCAACAATAAAGTACTTTTTATTTAATTTTTTTAAAGTGCTTTTTAATTAAGGTATGGACATTATTTTTTTAGACATGATGTCATTGCACTTAATAGACCACAGTATAAACATAAATTTTATAACAAATTTCTTTTGTATCAGGAAATCAAAAACTTTGTGTTATTCGTTATATTTCAATATTCACTTCATTGCAGTGGTTTGGAATTAAAACCAAAATATCTCCGAGGTGTGCCTGTATTTCTTTATTAGATTGTATGAAGAAGTTGTTAAATTGGAAACATAAAAATCACCCAAATAGCAGTATACTCTACAAGAGCTATCATGGGGAACAGTAACTAAACATTTACTTAACAGCCACTGCATGAACTAAGTGTGTAATTTGGGTTATCTGAAGACAAGCCCATGAGATTGAGCCAACACTAATGCTTGACCCAAGCGGTATCCAGGTTTCCTCATATTTCCTCTCCCTCATTTCCTGATTCAGTTTTCTTTCCCTCATTTCTACTTTCTTGGAACTATGCTCTCCAATAAAGTATTAGCAATAAACTTTGTTCCTGGTCAGTTTTCTGAGACCTTGACAAGAAGTCTTGATCTAACATAATTAAAACATATTAACGTTTTATTTGGAGTCAGTTTGGTAAATAATTTATTCTCTAAGTGTCAATGTCATAAATACTTGGTTTAAAGGTTTTTTAAGAAATAAAGAGGAAAGATAAGAAAAACTGATTCTCTTAACATTATTAAAAACAAGTGAGCTGTATCTATATACATATCTATAAATTTGTGAGTATTTTACTGCCTGAAACTATTCTGTCTGGATTGTGAGACTGAAATAGGACAGCTTTCTCTAGGAGCTGACCTAACACTCAAAGCTAGACCATGGTGTCCTCCTGTAGAACAAAATAATCTCACAGGTCAACATCAGAAAATGCCGCTGTGATCACAATGGAAAAAGATAAATTCACTCTGTCTAGACCATACCAGCTTAGTGTCAGTGCACAAACAAATTGACAAAATCCACAGACATGTTATTCACAAATTTTTGTTTCTCTACAATGAGGAAGTGCCTGGCAAAATGCCACCTTTTTTCCTGTACCTTTAAAAACCTGAACACTGCTTGCCAAGAAAGTCGGTGATCTTAGATGAGGGTTCTCTGCAGAGCTACAGTAGGAGTAAAGCTTTCCTTCTAGTTTCCAGCTCAATCTCAATGTTTTGAGAGGTGTGTGTGTGGGGGTGTGTGTGCGGGTGTGTGTGCACGCACGTGCCCACATGCACGCCATTTGAAAGTGATCAAAGCTTGAGTTACTTTAAGTCCCCACGTACAGTGTAGCCCCAGGAAACAACATTTGTCAAATGTATTCGTTTCAGAAAAGAAGTTAGGGCACTTCCAAAAAGTAAATCAAACTTCAAACTCAAATACACAACCAGAACTGTTACTGTAACCGGTCAGATAAATCTCCCCTAGATATAGAAAGTTCTGCACTGGATTGCTCAGTCCTCCCTGGTCTCTGACCTTAGCCAAGTAGAGGGAAAGACCAGAACTGTATTTCTTTATTTCCTGTGATAAAAGTATAATCCTCTTAACACACAACTTCCCATCAGCTGTGCTGGGTTAATTTGCTTTCTTAAATGGACTGGGTTGGCAGAGAAGAAAGGTGATGGACACAAAGCCATGTAAAGTACTGCAAAATAAAATCCACAGCTCTTACAGAAAGGAAATGAACAATATCATTTTGTAGTACCCTACTCCTATGTCTGACCAGCACCAATATTCTCCTTCTATAGATGATACATTTTCACCATTGGTGAGTCAGATTATTTTTTAAAAAACAATAAAAAATTACAATGCATTGCATTTTCCACTTCCAGATGTGATGTTAGGAGCTAAGGTACACTCAAGGACCTTCCCTTTAGTAGAAAAAGAGAGAAAAAGAAATCAATAATGATTACCTATGTCAAGGAGTCCAAAGAGGGACAATACAAATAAGTGGTTGTGTTGGGCAGTGAATGGGCATGTTGGGAGGTGACAGGGGTGAGTGTGGCTTGGGATACAGTGGTTGAGAGTACTGACCCCAGAATTGGGCTGCCTGATTTGCAATCCTTGTCTCTCCTGCCATTTGCATCACCTTGAACAAGTTACATGCTTTCATGGAGCTTATTCTAATAAGGAAAGAGACAAAAACAAGCAATTAAATAATAAGTAAATCATAAAAAATTTTAAATGAAGAGCAACATAAGAGGGTGGAGAGTCAAGGTTGGGGGGCTGGGTTGCAACAATAAAGAAGATAGCCGTTAGTTATTGAAAGGGTACTCATTGAAAAGGTGGCATTTAAACATTAGGATAAAGCATTCCAGATAGAGGAAACAGGCAGTGTAAAAGCAATTGAAGTGGCAGCAGTACCTAGTGTATTCAAGGAGAAAACCTCATGGAATTTATTATAACTAAAGCTCAGTGAGTGAAGGGGGATTTGTAGGAGGTAAAGTCAGGGAGACCATGGACAGCCAAGTCTTATATGACTATTTCAGACATTATAAGAACATGGGAAGCCATTTTAGGGCTTTGAATAGGAAGACATTATGTCCTTTTAGCAAAATTAGAAGGGACATCTGAGTCATCAACTGGTGCTTAACTTGAAGAATTCTGATAGATCACTTTGTAATTCTTAGCGTACAACTTCAAAAGGGTTTAAGGCATTAAATATCATTGCTATAAATACATCCCTTTCATCTCATCTATATAATTACATGAACAAATTTTCTCTATAAAGATATTAAAATTTCTAATATTTTCATTCAAAGCTGTCTCTAACAATAAGCAAAAGTCAGGTTAATTGCAAACCTAATTAATTGCAAAAAAAAAAAAAAAAAAAAAGGTAAAGAAAACAGCAACAACAAAAAAACCCCAAAACTTAGTAGCCGCATCCAATTCCTAGAAATCTCAATATTTAGAGTCTAAACTACAGATTTAAAGAGCAGCAGCTAAATTTCAGGGCAGCACAAACTAAGGAAACTAAACTCTGGGATCTGTTTAAAGTGAATGAAATTAAGGTCTGACATGGAGCAAACTCACATCTAGTTGCCACTAGTGAAGGGAAAAATGAAATGATTCGGCAGGTACCATTACTTTCAAATTCTACAGGAGCCACCAAAGGAGAGTGAAGTGGAATTTCAAATATTATCTGAAAAATCATCAAATGGCATTTTTGATGTGATCTTCTGCAGTATGGACCCACATACATGATTTCTTTCAATACTCATAATAATATATTTTCAGTACTCATACAAGTCTTTTTGTCAAGAGATAGAATTACTGCTGCACATATCTACCCTTGAAACTTGGCAGTGGGTGCTGCCCCATTAAAATCACAAGAGCTGGGAAGGAGAATTTTTTTCTTCATCTAAAATTATGTTCTATCTACAGAAGGAGGATAAGGAACACCGGGCAAAAAGATGAACAATACTAAGTATTCACTACCTGTGATCATAAATCTAAGATTTATATATATATGGTATATTTATATATCTTGATCATATATATGTATCTTGATTATATATATGTATATATATATATGATCTTGATCATATACTATATATCTTATCCACATGTAGTAGACACTTAGTGTTTTATATATGTTTTATAAGTTATATGTATGTATATGTATGCAAAGGTTTGTGTGTACGTGTGTGTGTGTAGTTTTAACCACATTTCTTATTCACATAAAAATATTAATTTAACAAGTGTTTGGTGGCTGACTCTTGGTTTTGTTTTACTTATGATTTCAGCTTTGAAGTCTGTAGCATGTGAGGCAAGTATGAGTGATTCAATTTGATGAGACATATGGCTCTGTCAATGTGATTGTGACTTCTTAGGTTTTCTGGTCTGGCCGTATGGAGCAAATGTCACAATCAACAACCATATGCTTGGTTTTATTTCAGGAGTTTATGGAAGAATAATTGAGGAAAGTGTACGAATGTCCCCAGCAATGAAGACATAAAACAGCATGTATCAATATTCTCTGTAGCGCTAGTCCAACATTGTGGATCCTTCCATGATACACTGCCTGCATTTAAATAAAGCCAAGACAGTACCTTAAAAGTGTAAAATAGGCAAAAACTAGGAAAGCTGGTAAAAATTATCTTTCAACATTTTTCATTACAAAAATTTAGATTGGAAAAGCTTAAATAAGTTAGAGAATGCCCTTAAATATGTTAGACACAACCAAGTAGCTTGGTTGTTTATAACAGGTATTATAGCACCAACACTTGGCACTTACAATGCTTGATAAACAATATATTTAAAAATTGTCAGAAGATTAGTTTTGATCTTCAAATGTTTACATGGATTAGATGGTGCTGTATTTTAAATCAACTGTACAGAGTAAATGTAAGGTGCCATTTGTTGCTGGAGAAAATGTAGTATTTGGGGGGGTGGGGGGTGGGAGGAGTAGAATTAGAGAGCACTGGACAAGAAATCAGATTAGACCACCTCTTCCCCAGCCACTTTTGACCTTGACTTAGTTACTGATTTGCAATTTTCTCATCTTTTTCTTTTAAAATGTTGATCTGATTTCAAGCTCTGTCTCAGATACCTACTGGCTATGTGACCTCAGGCAACTTTTACAACATTCCTGAGCTGAGTTTTTTGGTCAGTAAAATTGAGATAAATATTCCTACTCTATAACATTTTGGTGGAGACCCTATATGTGAAAACTATTATGGAACCAATAAAATATTTTATAGAAATTTGTCTTAATAAGAAGCATAATCAGATGTTGCCTCTTCTGAGAAAGTTTCTTTGGAGTCAAGGCTGTGTGAAGGCTCGGAGTCCTTCCATATCACCCTCTGCTTACCCCTCGTGGGACAAATAAAAAATATGTGTTTGGAATCTGTTAGAGTAGATCATGAAGAACAATAACATAAGGTATAAATAAGTCTGCGTGGTAAAAGCTCCATGTGTCAGATAGAGGGACAGAATTAAAATAACTCAAGTTATATTTTTCTTCTTTGCAATTACTTTGTTTAGTTTTATTTAAAATATATTTTAAATGGAGAAATATGTATACAGTTGAATGCAACGTAGAAGAAAAGAACAAGAGCAGAGGAGGGTATTGTAAAGAAAAGTAGGGGCCATTGCCCAGGTTCTTAAACCAATTAGGAGATTTTCAGTTTGTATAAATTACTCTAGGGCTATGTATTCAATAGAAAACCCACCTGGGAGGAAGGAGTTCAGTTTAGACACAAGTGGTCAAGAATGCTTAAACTAGGGCTGCGGTGAGAATGAAGATGGAGGTGGTAGGTTGGGTGAAATAAATATGTGGGAGATAAAGTCTGCAGGTCTTGATGAGAGGGAAGGAAGAAGCAAGAGTAATGGATGACTCTCAGATTTATAAATTGAGTGGCTTAGAAGTTGAGGATCCTGGGAAATAAAGAAGAATGGTACGGAGGGAGGAAAATGAATCAGTGTCATGGAATTTGCTTTCGAGGTATTCAAAGGAATCCTGGGAAAGGGATACATATTTGGGAGTTATCTAATATTGGTAGAAGTTGAAATCATGAAAATGATAATAAGCTCACCTTGATTTTTTTTAAAATGAAAGTATATCAAGGACTGAGTCCCATGGAACAGTAAAGTTTAAAAAATGAGAGAATAAAGGAAATCCAGGAAGAAAATCAAAGCTGGATTGTGAGAGAGCTTCTAGTGAAATTGCTTATTCGTATCTAAGATTCCTCTTATAGATTCAGTATCTGCAACAGTATCAACAGTAACTGCTCTAGGCTAAGCAAGCTTGCTGTCTGCACTGCTGGATCTTTAAAATTCATATATCAACCCTCTGAAGCCATAAAACCAATTTCTGAATTTGTAGTCTCCTTGTGACAAAGGAGAGAAAATGTCTTGGGCAATGAAGACCTACGGTCCTGTAATTCCCCCAAGAAGAAAAGACTTCTGATATAAGGTTGAACCATAACAGAATTCAAGATATAATTCTTAAACCCCGAAAGTGTTTCCAGAATCTCATACAGGTTCATTTCCCAAGATACAGTTTGCTGATACACATCTCTCCATCTAAGATAGATAACTTTTTTTTTCCCCCACCAGAAAATGAACAGCAGGTCAGTTAAATTTGGGATTATTTTTAGATATAAAATACAGAGACAACTCCAGACTGACTTTGTGCATGAATATGTCTAAAAAAATTTTATTTTGATCTGTTTTCCAAAGTTGGTAAGGATGATGAAGATTACTGTTTTATGCTGATATGTCTAGAACAAAGTAATAAAATTTGAGTAGAGGTAAAAGTTTTCCAATTCTGTAGTTTCAGAGGAATCTTTACGACAACAGGTTTTGAAGTGGTACAGATGGACTCTGATTAAAATCTCCATTAACTTTTTAAACTGAGTGACGGTGAACAAATTACTTGACCTCTCTGTGATCACCTTACTCCTCGAAAAAGAGAAGAATGATAGAGATGCTGAGCATACTTGATCTGTGATGAGCACAGAAGATAATAAGTGTAAACTTGTCATGCAAATGTAATGGAATCTACAAATGAGAAAGGCATTTCCTACTATACACAGGTTCCTAATGGAAAGTAGTCAATGTCATTGTAGAAAATACATCTCAGATGATTTATTTTCAAACTGAATTGAAAAGCTATTGTCAGAAGACTCTAGCAAAATGAAATTGTATTTTGTAACCTTAAAGTCAGAGTCCTGGTTTAGCAAAATGTGTTGTGGGCATTAACCGACATTAAATGTTGTTAGTTGTGATTAAGTATCTTAAACATTCTTATCCAGATCTCAACGAGAATAGAACGATACTAAACCTGAGATTGGAAAGAAACAGAAGTCACCCATATCAGCCAGGATAAAGCATTTGATCATTTTTGGAGTTGGACAATGTTCACGCATTTTGTCTGCATTCAGACCTAATTACAGAGTGGTCTTATTTATTTCTTGATTCATCATAATCACAGAGTGGTCTTGTTTGATGCTGACATTCTGTGAGATGACATTCAACAGGAAAACACTGTTGACTAGCTGTGGATGTCAACCCAGCTCCCACCCGTGAGAAACTTTTTTTGTGTGCGTTTGTTTTCCTCAGTTACATGACCCTGTATTATTTGATCCAAATTTTCTCTCTGATGGCTTCTCCTTATGCCTTTTTTGCTTTCACTATGCCCTGCCATACTGGCTTTCTTTTCTGTCACTTAAACAGGCCAAATATATTTCCAATCAGCACGTCTGAACTTGATATAACTTATACATAAAGTTCACTTCTCCCGGATCAGCCCATAGCTGTCTTCTTCTCATTATTCAGTTTGCAACTCAAACATTACCTCCTGGAGAGGCCCTGCCAGTCTCTCTTTCCACATTAATCCATTTTATCTTCTTTATAGTATTTATTTGTAGTTGGGATTTTCCTATGTATTAATTTATTTAAAGTTGGTCTTTCACCAATTTGAGGGCTGGGCTATCTGTTCTCGTCATCACTGTATTCATAGCAGCAATATCACTATGCAGACAGTAGAACAATGATAAATATTTGCTGAATCATTTTTATAATTCTTTAGGGTCAATCACAAAATATTCTGTATAGTATAAATGTTCAAAAATATAATCCAGAAGTGAATGAGAGTTTGATTAATTTTATATGTAAATTATACTAAATAACTAGTTGAAATAACATTAATTAAACTGTATATAGTACAGGTGATACTGAGGTCTGCAGGACTTTGCTTCTGGTCTTTATTGACTGCTGAATGAGTCTCTTTCTGGTTTTTCTTAAATGTTAATCTGTTTTGAAAAATATATTCTAAGTTTCAACGGTTGTTAAAGTCATTTACCTTTTCTTTTTTAAATTTTTGTAATCTTCGAAAGCCTTAGAGGTCATCTATACCTGGTCTAATGCACTGATTTAACTAAGCTAAATGATTGGAAAACTAAGGCCCACAAAATGAGTGGCAGAACCTTTTTACTGTTAGATGTTAAAACGTGGTTTCTTTCACATGATTTAGTGTCATTTTTATATACAATATAGCCTCCATTCAGATAACTTCCCTACATTTCAATGAAAATAGAAAACTTTAAATAGAACAGCCGATCTACATAACACATTGATAGAAAACATCTTAAAAATAACTTAAAGCAGAAGAAATAGAAAATATATTCTTTAAATTAATGATGATGGTTATAGATATATTCATACTCTTATTCCACATTCCTTCTCCAAAATACTAGTTGAACACACAAACTTAAAAAAAATGGATCACAATAGAAATTGTTGACTAAACATAGTACTCTTAAAAATATAGCATGAATATTGTAACAATAAAAAAAATTTAATTAGTGTACACTGGTTGAGATTTAAATTTGTCAGTAGAGACCATGCAAAAAGTTTGATTTTACCCCTTAAAAAGATGCTTAAGGTAAAATTTTCCCTCAGTGTTTTGAAAAGCATCCCATAATTTTCATATTGACAAGTTCCTAAAGCATATTAAAATTAAAATTGTAGGGCTTCCCTGGTGGTGCAGTGGTTAAGAATCCTCCTGCCAATGCAAGGGACACAGGTTCGAACCCTGGTCCGGGAAGATCCCACATGCCGCGGAGCAACTAAGCCTGTGTGCCACAACTACTTAGCCTGCGCTCTAGAGCCCACGAGCCACAACTACTGAGCCCACGTGCCACAACTATTGAAGCCCACGTGCCTAGAGCCCGTGCTCCGCAACGAGAGGCCACTGCAATGAGAAGCCCGCGCACCGCAATGAAGAGCAGCCCCCGCTCGCTGCAACTAGAGAAAGCTCGCGGGCAGCAACGAAGACCCAACGCAGCCAAAAATTGCCTGCCTAGAGGGTTGTGTTAAATAAGATGCTGAAGTCTAGTTTTAAGTCAAAGAGAAGGTGGAGGCACTTAATCCCAGGTCCATGCTATCCTTGGTATAAAATTCACAAACAAATAAATGGGTGAATTTACCTAAGTGATATAAACAAAGCGACATGTACACCAAATAGCTTAGAAAAATTGTAAATTGCCTTTATCACCCATTTAACTATTTGGCTATAGGATTTGAAGTTTAATTATGTGTAGAAATCCCTAGAACGTTATTGTTAGGATGCTATTTAATCCCAGAATTTTTTTCCAGAATGACGTGATTCAACAGCTTCTGCAATATTTTTAAGAAGCCATGTATAGGAAGACTATTTCAACTACAGTTTTTTCTACTACCAAAAATATCATGTAATGAACAGAATTATTTTCAAATTTTTCATATCATCATTTTAAAAGCCTTATTTTGTCTTCATAAATACATTTTAAAAAGCAAACTGCATTGATTATGTTTTTACTTCAAACCTTACCCTACTTCTTGCCTCATTTATTATATTATGTACATAGTAGTAGAAGTACAAACCAGAAATAATTGGGTCTATTTTCTTTTTTAAGAACAGATTAAATTTAATCTTGAAAGTTATTTGGAATTACTTTGTCATTTCTGAATTTAAAAAGGGGGATCATTTTTTTTTTCCCTGGGGCAAACATAGAATAACTTAATAAAATTGGGAAGGAGAACTCTGGTTCTAAATTCCTTTTAGTATGCAAATCATGGAGGGCCTATATTCTTTTCACAGTTCCTCCCATAGGAAACCTTGCTCTGAGAGTAAAGATAGTGCCACAGGAAAGCTAAGAGCTGAAACAGGCAGACCTGTAACTGTGAGGTAGTTTGATATCTGATCCATGCCAGGAACTTCAGGAGAGAATATATCAGGTGTCTGGTTGTTCATATGTTAGACTTGCTGGTTCTGAGAGAAGTTTAGTGTTTCAGCTAAGAAGCAATTTCACTTTATCTTACTATTAAAAATATGCTGTGATTTTCAAGTACATTAATGCTTTTCCTTTTCGTTTTTACAAAATTAAAAAGAAAATTCTTTTTTTCTTGGTAGAAAAGTAGCATCTCAATTATACAGAAACGACTGAACTTGACAAAGTTCAACCTCAGAGAGCAAACTCATTTTCCTATACTACAGTGATGAGTTCTTATGTCAAAGAGAAACACTGTTCTAGTATTTGGTTAACTTTCAAGGAATTTGTAACCAGAAAACATTACCATGTGATAAAGGGTAGATAAAAATGAAATAAATAAATCAATACAATAAATCCACAATATTCCAAATGTATCATCTCTGAATCAGAAATGTCTGGGAAATAAGCAAAGCCACTTAAATGAATCAAAAGATTACAGGAGACTTTATTATGTAATGGAAATGTCCATTCTTCCACAGTTTTCAAGCCCTTGAGAATCTCTTATACTCCTTGTGATTCTTACTGGGCTGCAAATCCAGAGTCCTTAACTCTTGGTGCTGGGAAAACTGGACAGCTACATGTAAAAGAATGAAATTAGAACACTCCCTAACACCATACACAAAAATAAACTCAAAATGGATTAAAGACCTAAATGTAAGGCCAGACACTATAAAACTCTTAGAGGAAAACACAGGAAGAACACTCTTTGACATAAATCACAGCAAGATTTTTTTGATCCACCTCCTAGAGTAATGTTAATAAAAACAAAAATAAACAAATGGGACCTAATGAAACTCAAAAGCTTTTGCACAGCAAAGGAAACCATAAACAAGACCAAAAGACAACCCTCAGAATGGGAGAAAATATTTGCAAACGAATCAACGGACAAAGGATTAATCCCCAAAATATATAAACAGCTCATGCAACTCAATATCAAAATAACAAACAACCCATCAAAAAATGGGTGGAAGACCTAAACAGACATTTCTCCAAAGAAGACATACAGATGGCCAAGAGGCACATGAAAAGATGCTCAACAGCACTAATTATTAGAGAAATGCAAATCAAAACTACAATGAGGGGCTTCCCTGGTGGCACAGCGGTTGAGAGTCTGCCTGCCAATGCAGGGGACACGGGTTCGAGCCCTGGTCTGGGAAGATCCCACATGCCGCGGAGCGACTGGGCCCATGAGCCACAATTACTGAGCCTGCGCGTCTGGAGCCTGTGCTCCGCAACAGGGGAGGCCGCGACGGTGAGAGGCCCGCGCACCGCGATGAGGAGTGGCCCCCGCTTGCCGCAGCTAGAGAAGGCCCTTGCACAGAAACGAAGACCCAACACAGCCAAGAAAATAAATAAATAAATAAATTAAAAAAAAAAAAAACAAAAAAAAAAAACAAAGAGTATGACTACCTAACCAATGGCAGTAGGAGCCTAATACCAAAAGTTCTAGTGAATGCAAAACCATCATATTGCCAGAAAATTTAAAAAAAAACAAAAAAAAAAACAAAAAAAAACTACAATGAGGTATCACCTCACGCCAGTTAGAATGGGTATCATCAAAAAAATCTACAAACAATAAATGCTGGAGAGGGTGTGGAGAAAGGGGAACCCTCTTGCACTGTTGGTGGGAATGTAAATTGATACAGCCACTATGGAGAACAGTATGGAGGTTCCTCAAAAAACTAAAAATAGAATTACCATATGATCCAGCAATCCCACTACTGGGCATATACCCAAAGAAAACCATAATTCAAAAAGACACATGCACCCTAATATTCATTGCAGCACTATTTACAATAGCCAGGTTGTGGAAGCAACCTAAATGTCCATTGGCAGATGAATAGATAAAGAAGATATGGTACATATATACAATGGAATATTAGCCAGCCATAAAAAGGAATGAAATTGGGTCATTTGTAGAGATGTGGATGGACCTAGAGACTGTCATACGAGTGAAGTAAGTCAGAAGGAGGAAAACAAATATCATACGTTAACGCATATATGTGGAATCTAGAAAAATGGTACAGATGAACCATTTTGCAAGGCAGAAATAGAGACACAGATGTAGAGAACAATGTACGGACACCAAGGGGGGATGGAGGGGTGGGATGAAGTGGGAGATTGGGATTGACATATATACACTAATATGTATAAAATAGATAACTAATGAAAACCTGCTGTATAGCACAGGGAACTCCACTTTATTCTACAGCAGAAACTAACACAACATTGTAAAACAACTATACCCCAATTAAAAAAAAAAAAAAGCATGGATAAGAGCTCTGGAGTCCTGCCTACCTATGTTTACATCCCAGATCTCAAATTTACTAGTGTGTATCTTGATTCCTTCTCTAGCATTTCTCCCTCATTTTCCAGTTTTAGCTTATCCTTTTAAATCCAAGTGGCTGAGGCAGGACCCAGGGTTCTAAGGAGGAATTGATCAATACAGAATAGAAAGGAAGACTGCGTCCAAATCATTAAGTATAAATCTAGTATTCCTTTTTAATTACACTTAGCTTTGCCTTCCATGGCCTAATTTATTAGGTTTTTTCGTCTTTTTTTTTCCTTTAGTCAGTTCTTCCTTCTATATTTGAATATTTGCTTGCTCTACTGGAGTTCCATTATTTGGCTCTTTAATATGGGTGAATTCTTTAGTATTTTAAACTGTGAGCTCACTTAATCCAACACTTTGTCAGGTAAGATTGGCTTGATCTTGATTCCTTTATTCAAGTTATCTACCAGGATTTGGAAAAGAACCTGCTTCAAATGATGACTCGTATGTTACATTCTGCCAGATGTGGTAAATATCTTGTATTGGAAGTTTACTTTGTGCCAGATACTTTGAAGAGATGATCTCATTTAATTCTCCCAAGGACTCTATGAAGTGGATAATATTATCCCCATTAGTCAGATGGGTAAAATGAGGCCCAGGAATACACTTAAGTACAAGAGCCAGCCTTGGAGATGACACATCTTTCACAACAGGCAATGTTTCTAATCAACTCAGGACACTGATTCTCTTCTTCTCTTCTTTTCTTCTATTATTCCCTTCTCTCTTCTTTCACTACCTAGTGTTTCCTTTTTCTCTTTCCTTATACTATTTTGGACACTGAGGAGACAATCAGGAATTGGGCAGAGACCTTGCTTTCAAGTAATTTATAGGCTCATCCTTCAGTTAATCACAGTACTCTGTGGGCATTTAACATTCATCAAATACTGTATTTTAAATATGCAATGAACTAAATATATGAACATCTAGCTAACCTAAAGAGAGGATCAGTTCCCCCAACCCATTATTCTAGTTAAAATATAATAAAGAGTATCCTCTCATTTTTTTATAGTACACTCTTCTTTTAGGACTCTAACAAGTTAGCTCTCATTTAGAGCTACTTTTTTTTCTATAATCTGATACCTTTATCTTATATTAAAAAGATTATAGGGACATATTTTACCCTTTAAATAATGGTGGTACATTGTAGGATTTTCAGAATTTGGTGGGGAGAATATACTTTAGTACAGTTGACGTCTGATGGACAATTTTAAAAATTTCTTTTTGGAGGTAACTGACAGCAGTAAAAGAAAAAAAAATGCAAAGTTCACACATGAAAACAAGTCAACCAAATAAACCAAGAAAAATATTTCCTTGCCCAATAAATCATAGAGAATTAACTTCTTGAGTGAAACTGGAAAAAAATGGCATGAATGAAAGAGAAAAGGAATGTAGTAAATAGAGTTAATCAAGCAGTTAATTTAGTTATTTGCACAGGGGGATTTTTTTGAAGTGTTAAATATTAACATTGTAATGAACTTTCTATTTTGAAGTTCCATGATTTCTTAGAAATGTAAATTAAAGGAATACAATTATGCACAAGCAACTTAATTATATATTAAATCAGAAGAAATGAATTGCTCTGTTGAGGAAAACTCTCCTAAACAAAATAAATAAGTAAAATATCACTTTAAAGAGGATCTAAGGTTTAGTGCTCTGTGTTTTTATTTCCTCAGTTGGATGGATTTTACTTAGTCTTTTCTAAATCATTAATACATTTGCTACAGTAACTGCTTTTAAGTCACTGTTTATCTGAAACAGTTCAGCTGTCTAAATTAACATCACCTATGCCTTTTTAGAGCCTTGTAAAAATAAACTCATCTAACTTTATTCATTTAAAAGGTATGAAATATCTGATTGTACTCTTATTTTTTCACATTTCACTTTCATTAAAGCTTTACTACATCCTACTTTGAAGCCTACATTCCTCTCTGTATTTTTGAGGTGAGTAGCAATGTCCCTCAGGAGACTTCTCAAGGGCATAGATTCATAGCAATTTTGGCAAACTGTGCCTTATAATTTCTATGATTCCTGATCAATTGTATTGTTAGAGTTACAAATACAAAGAGATACGAAGACACCTGACTATCTCTATCTTAAAATAAAGTCAAATGTTAAATTGCTGATTTGTTCTCTCAAATATAACATTAAAACTGGGCTGGGGGAAAGAAACCTTGCCACTCAAATAGTACTTAACTTTAATAATTGCAATCTATTGGGTGCAAATTCTCTGCCAAGAATTGTGCTAATCACTTTATATGTATATTTTTATTTAATCCTTCCAGCATATCTATTGAAATTATTATGAATAAATTAATAATTTGCATTTTAAACTAAATTGGTGACCAATTATTTAAACAGCCAAATAGTATAATATTTAACAGAAACATAGGATAGCCTAATTAATATAACGTTATGTCTATTTAGTACAGTTTAAGTTATCTTGAATACCTGATGTTTAATTATGTTTTAATATAATCTACATGTGTTTGTGTATTTGTCTTTCTAATCCTTTTCCTTTTTTTTTTTTCATTTCTAGGAGACACATTCACTTACATGGAATGAACTTACTTTAGGTTTTATTATTCTGCTTCCATTTAAGGACAATATTGTTTATTTTATTTTTAAAATCTTTGTTGGAGTATAGTTGATTTTAAATGTTGTATTACTTTCTGCTGTACAGCACAGTGAATCAGTTATACATATACATATATCCACTCTTTTTTAGAATCTTTTCCCATGTAGGTCATTACAGAGTATCAAGTAGAGTTCCCTGTGCTATACAGTAGGTCCTTATAAGTTATGTATTTTATATATAGTATTATGTGTATGTCAATCCCAATCTCCCAATTTATCTCTCCCCACCTTCCCCCCTTGTAACCATAAGATTGTTTTCTACATCTGTAACTCTATTTCTGTTTTGTATATAAGTTCATTTGTACCATTTTTTTAGATTCCACTTATAAGCAATATCATATGATATTTGTCCTCCTCTGGTCTGAATTACTTCACTCAGTATGACTGTCTCTAGGTCCATCCATGTAGGTGCAAGGGACAGCATTGTTTAAATCTTTTCCATTTGTTTCAAAATTTGTAGATCAGACAATTAGAAGCAATACAGCTATATAACTGTGGCTTACAATACTGGAGAGATTCATTTTCTTCTCTGCTGCCTGTTCTATCAAATAAATAGACTGAGAGTTTATGATTAATACTCTTAGTGCTGTAGTGAGATCCCTTAATTTGAGCACAAAGCATAGTGTTAGCTAAAGCTCTTTCTCATAATTTAGGTCACAAAAGCCCCAAGTTAATAAAACTTCAATTAAACTTCTGGAGTCTCCAAGTTGAAAAAATGTAATACTTTTGCAAAATTAGAAAAAAAAAAAGCCCAGTAATGACTTGTCATTGCTGGCAAATCTACAGAATTTAATAAACTTTTCTATTAACTTTCATATATATTATATTACTTTATTCTATGTTTTGTTATTGAAAAGTGCTTGTTAGCAAAATGATGAGTTTTGACAAATGAATACAACTGTGTAACCACCCCTATAACAAAGATATAGAGTTATATAAGTTATATAAGTTATATCTTATGGATGTGTTCTGTTACACAGTAGTGATACTAGGTAAAATTTTCTTAACCCCAAAGGAGTGAAAAGAATGTATAAGTCTAGGCTGGATACAATCAATAGAATTATATTGGGATAGGGGTTGCAAAGAGAGAACATCAGTGTAGGCTAACCATACATGGACAATCTTCAGGTTTGACCTAGTTGGAAGGGAAAATAATGGTAATAAGAACAGGACCAACTATGCTTCATGGAATCTTCTGCAGCTAAATCTTGGCCATTCTCCTTTCTTGATTACTTGCCTTCCTTAGTGTCTGACATAATAAGGTCAAACTTTGAGTTGGCCTCATTAAGCGTGGCTAATTAAGCTTACACTGTACATACCAGCACAGACCTATTGTTAACATGTCTCATGATTAAAATAAACAAAAAATCAAATAAAATTATAATTTTTTAGTCAATAACCAAGAGCAGTTTTAATCCATCCCCTCATTTTTCACACCATTCACAGGCTTTGCTCTTCTTACACTGTTTCAGAGAGTTTTTTTTTTTAATTTTTCCAGCTTTTTTGAGATATAATTAACAAATAACAGCTTAATTGTTTGATATGTGTATATATTGTGAAATGATTACCACAGTAGAGTTAGTTAACATCCATCACCTCCCACAGTCATGGTTTTTTTGTGTGTGTGTGTGGTGAGAACATTAACTTTCTTAACAAATTTCAAGTATATAATACAGTATTGTTAACTGTAATCACCATGATGTACGTTAGATCTCCAGAACGTACTCATTTTATAACTGAAATTTCATAACCTTTGACCTACATCTCCCAATTTTCCCCACCCCCTAGCCCCTGGCAACCACCAATCTACTCTGTGTTTCTATGAGTTTGACTCTTTTAGATTCCACATATAAGTGGGATCATATAATGTTTGTTTTTCTCTGTCTGACTTATTTCACTTAGCATAATACCCACAAGTTTCATCCATGTTGTCACAAATGGCAGAATTTCCTTTTTTATGGTTGAATAATATTCACACTCCACAAGGTGGATCATTAAAATAGTTTTATGAGTGTGTCCCATTTTTACATTGAATTAGCAATTTACCATAAGCAGTGATATTTCCATGAGATTAACAATAATATTTATGGATATTCTAATGGATATTTGTGGGTTAATTTAAATACAGCTTTGAGAATAACAAAGGAACTGCCTTTTTTTAATTTAAAAAGAGTTTATAAAGCTACAGTGCCTTATTAAAGGGAAATAAATGACATGTGTTGGTGAGAAAGATTTTTTCTCTACCCTTCTAGTTTCTTTTGGCTGGTCTAAGAATTAAATTTATATGAGACAGATAAACAGGAAAAAATTAATTACATACCTATGGGGGCTCTATAAGAATATGAGACCTCCAGACAGCCAGGCAATTGCTTATATGCTATCTGAGCAAAGGAGAAATGGGTAGGAATCTGGTATTTCAAAGGTGAGGAAGAGGGCTTCCCTGGTGGCGCAGTGGTTGAGAATCTGCCTGCCAATGCAGGGAACACGGGTTCGAGCCCTGGTCTGGGAAGATCCCACATGCCGCAAAGCAACTAAGCCCGTGCGCCACAACTACTGAGCCTGCGCGTCTGGAGCCTGTGCTCCGCAACAAGAGAGGCCGCGATAGTGAGAGGCCCGCGCACCGCGATGAAGAGTGGCCCCCGCTCGCCGCAACTAGAGAAAGCCCTCGCACCGAAACGAAGACCTAACACAGCCAAAAATAAATAAAAAAAAATTAAAAAAAAAAAAAAAGGTGAGGAGGATAATTCACAGGGAGGTGGGAAGAGCAAATGTTTGGTAACCAAATGATTGCCCTGCCATGCAGATAATTATTTTTTATGTTAAAAAAAGTTATCTTTGGTAACAGCTCTCCTCCTGATGCAGGCGCCCTATCTAAATTCTTTTAGACAGTTAAAGGGGAGGTAAAAAGAAAAACTTCCTGAGTCTTCTGTTTTTCAAAATTAACCAGCCCAAAAGAATCCTCATGCCAAAGAGACACATTGTTGAGTGGCAAATTTTGCTCTCCTACACTGGGAAGGAAGGAAACTTGCTTTATGTTCTGTCTCCAATAACTTTGGATCAGACACTTTAAGCTATGAGGAATATATTCCAGCCCTTTGCTGCATGCTAACTCCATGTTCAGATGCACCTTATTGCTTAGAGGACTGGCTCAGTTAAAAATAAATACTTCTAGACAAAAGGGGCAGATTTTAAATGATAATAATAATGATAATAACAGCTCATTATTTGTTATTTTTGAGCTTTTTTGTACCAAGCACTTTGCTATAAGCACTTTAACATGAATTGTATAATTGAAGCTTCAAACTGAAGACAGAATTTGAGAAAACTAAGGATTAGAGAAATAAGTGATTTTCTCCAAGTCCAAAGCCAAAAGAAAGATGCAGAGCCTGGCCTCACACCCAAGTTTGTCTTGCCTCCAATTCCCCATAAAAATTGCATTTTCAGCCTCCCCGGTCTTCTGCTGGAGCTCCTGTAACAAACAGCCCCATCATTGGTTTCTTCCACTTGTTGGTAGGGAATACACTCTGCTCAGCTCTTCAGTTCTTGTGGCTGACTTGGACACTGATGGTTGACTTCACCATTTGCCCATCAATTTATCCTGCTCTTTTACCTTGAGCAGCTAAATGATCACTCTTGAAACCCCAAGGCTCACAATGCCACAGCCAATGGACAACCCAACTGAGTCTCCTTTTGTGAAATTGCCCTGTAGATTTTTGGTGATTCCCAATCACCATTTATCTCTACAGATACTCCTGAATGTTCTGCACCTGCCTTCAAGATCCCACTATCCTTAACAGTCCCCTGGAGTCACTTGTTGCCTCCAGGGAACAGCCAGAAGATAGCCTCAGTGTGTGGCCTTCATTTGTAAAAGGACATGACTACTATCTATGTCCCTACTTGATGAAGCTGCTGTGAGAATGAGTGAAATGATGTATGTGAAAGCTCTTTAAAAATTTTAGCACCTTTAATTTCCTCCTCTCTCAACTGAAGAGAATTGAACTAGATAATATCTAAGGTTCCAATGGCTCAGTGATTCTATTATATGTAATTTATAAGCTTGCCATGCAAATTCCTGATTTGGACTTCAAATAGCTTAGTTTATGCTGAGGCAGACTCTAGTAAGCATTATGTAAACTGATGAGTGCTTAGAATAAACTTAAAAGAATTCAGAAGACTAACTGGTCAAGCTCTTATATAAGTTACCTTATTTGAAAGGTCTTCTGATTTTCTTTAAACTAGTCTAAATAGGTAATTTTAACTTACTTTTCAAAAGATTAGGCCACTGAAAAGTATTAGATAATAGAGAATTTATTTTATTTGCTTAGTCTGAGCTGTACCTATTGCCTCAAAAAATTTTCAATTTGTCTATTAAGGATATTGTAAAAAGGCTCTTTCAGTTCATCTGACCTGAACATTTTTAATTCAAACACAACTTTGGGGCATTACATTTCAGCAGTAATGTTCACAACTGAATTGGAGTTAAATAAAACCAAATACCTTCTAACATTTTGGTATTTCAGTCATGCTTTCAATCTGTAAAACATTATAGTTTGGTTTATGTGCAAACAAAATTGTTGTTTCCTTTTTTGATTTACACGTATAAAAACTTACCCTTTGATTCAGCATACTTAACATTCTTTTTTCCATTATGAAATATAAAAATTTTATAGAAATTTTTACAGTAGAATCATCTTACCACTTCTTTCAAATAAACAGGTAAAGGTATGAAAGGTTAGCAAAATGTAAGATACTTGGAAGTCAAATGTCTTTGTACAATCTGTATCACCATTCTTAACTGTGATAGAAGTGATGATCTTCCCACAAATATATATATATGTAAAAACATATGTATGTTTCTTCACCAGTTATTAGTATTTAATTGCTTATTTTCAACTGAGAAAGAGGTAGTTAATTTTTATTCAACTTTTTAATGGAACTTTGGTTTCTAATGGTTCTGTTGTCACCTTTACGTTATGAAAGATAAAATTTACTGACTACCAATTGCTTCATATTTAGAACAATTCTCATTGGTGTCAATCTCATAATAAAGTGCTGTTTAAAAGATACTCAATTACATAATGAAATCTTATATGTATGATTTTAATTCAGAATCTATGTTTCATTAATGTACGAGTGCAAGTAGAGAGGAATTCGAAAGTACATCACAACCTTTTTGGCACCAGGGACCGGTTTCGTGGAAGATAATTTTTCCATGGACCAGGGCAGGGGGGATGGTTTTGGGATGATTCAAGCACGTTACATTTATTGTGCACTTTATTTCTATTATTATTACATTGTAATATATAATGAAATAATTATACAACTCACCATAGTTCAGAATCAGTGGGGGCCCGGAGCTTGTTTTCCTGCAACTAGATGGTCCCATCTGTGGGTGATAGGAGACAGTGACACCAAAGTGTGTTGCTTTTGTCCAGTCTACTCCGTAATCTCGTTTTGGTTGCTGTCACTGCAGAACACCCTGCTTCACAAAGACAGGATGCTGGAAATGGAAGCAGGCTTTTCAGTGCTTTTGTGACAATCTCAGGGTATTCTGCCTTGACTTTAATCCAGAACGTATGGAGATTTGAAGTTATATCAAACATACTTTTAAGGCCGCCATCATTTGCTATCTCAAGCAGTTGATCCTCTTCTAGCAAGGACAAAATCAATTCACCTGGCTTATTCACAAGTGGGTCGCAGATCCATTCCTTCCCTGTTCAGGGGCCTTTTGTGGCTGGGAAGTAATGCTCAAATTCTTTTGAAAGCTGAGATAGGTGATCATGCACCAGCTGGGATAAAGAAGGCCCTGGCTCAGTCTCTTTCAAAATCTCTGCTAATGTTTGAAACATGTCAAAAATCCCAATGTTCACTCGTCGCCCCCATAATTCCAGTTTGGCTTTGAATGCAGCCAACTTATCTGCCGACTTGAACACTGTTGACATTCTCCCCTGAAGTGACAGATTGAGTTCGTTGAGCAGGTTGAATATGTCGCACAAGTAAGCAAGTTTTGTGACCCATTCTGTGTCACTGAAATGTGCTGCCAGTGGTGACTGTTTTTCTAAAAGAAATCTCTGGAGTGGCTCTCATAACTCGAAAACTCTGGCCAGTGATCTAACTTTAGGAAGCCATCTCACTTCTGTGTATAAGACAAGACGTGTGCTCTGCGTCCATCTCCTCACAGAGCTGCGTGAACAGACGTGAGTTAAGGGCATGTACTTTAATGTGGTTGATAATTTTCATCATATCCTGCAAAACGCTGTAAGTTCAGGTGACATTTTTCGGCTAGCCAGCATTTCTCTGTGGATGACACAGTGCGTAGACTCACATTCAGAAGCGACCTCTTTGACCCGAGTAGTAAAACCAGGAAGCCGTCCAGTCATGGCATCCGCTCCGTCCGTGCATATTCCCACACAAAATGACCAATTCAGTTTTCCTGATATGTAATAATTCAAAAAGACTTGAATAGTTCTGCAGCTGTGGTGTTGGTTGGCAACAAAAGTGCACATAAATATCCTCATGCACATCCTCCTAAAAAATATATCACACAAAAACAAGCATTGTTGCCTTGTTGTCAACATCGGTAGACTTGTCAACCTGGATTGTGTACCACGGTGACTCATTAATCCTCTCTAACGTTGACATTGAGGAAGTCACAGAATGCCAGTATGTCTGTGTTGGCATCTGTGAAACAGGGATAATAAGAGCTGACAACAGCACACCGTACTGTGAAGACAAATACAATAACATCCACAAGGCAGGTTGCGCTCAGGGTAAGACAGGAGCCACATGCAATAAAAGGTAATGGCAACAATAGCATATTAAACTTTTATTTCCAAGATATTCACTAAAGAGATTTGGACACCGGTTGCCCAGGACATGTCGTCCTTTAATGGAAACAAATACCTGCCAGTATTCATTAAAGTCCAGGTTAGCAAAGGATGAGTGCATTTTAATACACCTGTTGCATCCTGTATAGATTAACAAGAAGCCATTGGGAAAATGAACGCTGTGATAATGATGCTGGCAGGAGATGAGAAAAGCAAAACAAACAAAAACAAGAAACCTCTGAGGCCCATTTGGTGCAGTTACCTTTTAGCTGACAGCACCTTTTACTCTGAATTTATTGGCTTTACCCTAAGCAAACTTTAACCATCTTAAGTGGGGGATTGTGCATCTTTAGATGTCACTTTGCCTGGCAAGAGGTGTTCTTAATACATCATGCCATAGGACTCTTGCTGTTACATTCAATCAGATCTACTCTTTTCATAGGACTTGGTAATTAGAAATTGTGCAACATTTCATGCTTGATTTGATATTTAGATTTCTCAACATTCCCCCAGAGAAGTACTGGCAGGAATAAAATGAAATTTTTAAATGAAATTTTTTGCTTAAAACAATGTGTGAAAAATCATGTGACATACTGATTAAAGGCACAATTTTTATGCTATTTCTTTAGTTTTAAAAATGCCTCAGCTTTCATTGCTCAACATGGCTGTCTACATTATAAATGACCATAAATATATCAGGAAGCCTTTCTCCTGGACCCACTTAGTGCCAGGTTTTCTGAATGCTAAGCTGTTACAGAAGACACATTTGCAGCACAATCTGTGTGACCTGACTGAAGCAATGCGGGTGTACTGGGAGACTTTTTTCTGGGTGTCACTCTGTGCATTGAAAGAGACTATAATGTAAGTGACCTTCTAAATATGTTGGCTGTGAAAGTATTAGCTGGTGTGAGGAGAGGTAGTAAAATATTCCTTTTAAAAGTTGGAACAACATAATAACAGAGTAAGAAAAAGGGGACTAAAATTGGAGAGAAAAGAAGCCAGTCTTTCAGGAGAATGTTTGCTTCCTTTCAGAACAGAATCTTTTACAAACATGTGTCAGTAATCCACCAAGTCAAACAATGACCATTGTTCAATGTCTTACAGACTCAATGGGTCTTTTTTTCCCTAGAAAGGTATGACATTGCTTTCAAATACTGTACTTTGCCTTTAGAGTCTGGTTTTCTTGTTTAGAAAAATTAATGACAAGTGAAAATGAAAGGTAATAGTAAAAAGTAGAAACCTATTTATGAGGCTTGGCATGTTCAGAGTTTTAAATGGGTATCTCATTCTCGGTGAATCTCTGGGGACAGTGGTGATGCTTTCCCAGTAAGACTCTTGGCTTCTCTCATGCCTCCTGTCCATCTATCAGGAAACTGTGAGGCTAATCCTGAAGCATGTCTGACTTCCAGTATTTTCCTAATAAATGTATTTGAGGCCTTCCTTGATCAAGTCCCTAAAATACTTTACAGCTTCATTTCACTGCTCTTAAGTTTACCTAATGTTTCAGCCTAAATAACTGACTAACACTTTCCTGCATTTTCTAAAGTCTGCCCTATCTCTTTGACATGAGTTGATACAACTATGTCATGTTTTTCCTCATGCCAAGCTTTTTCACCAATGTGACTGACCCAAAAGGTAAGTCATTCTTTTATCCTTGGAAGAAGAAGTGACATCAAGTAAACAGAAGTGTGGAAGTTTGTCTTTATTATTTCACATATAATGGAAGTTATTGTTCCACTGACAGAGGTAGAATGCTGGCAAGAGGATTGGTTACTCCCATATTGTCATAACAACTAGGCAAAGAGCAACATTTATTTACAGGTCTTCATCTCTTGATTTATGCATTCAGACATTTATTGCAACCTTAGAATATGCCAGAAACTGTACAGGTGTCAGAGCAAAAGAATAGGCCTGCTGCTGTTCTCGGATTTCTCATAGTCTGTGTGCGGAACATGCAATTAAATAGACAATTGCAATTACTGTCACTGTGATACAATAAATTCATAAGCCAAAGTACTAAATATCTGACTCAACTTATATATACTAGTGTAATTAATGCTAGCTGCTATAACAACTCCAAAGTTTCTGTGACATAGTGTAATAAAGGTTTATTTTTAATTACATAATAGTCCAGTGAGGGTTGGATTCTCCTAAGGCAGTGACTCTAAGACTTAAGCATGTGGCCTGGAATGGTCACTGTGGAAAGGGAAGAGAGATTGATTGTGGACAAGATATTTTACTGCCATGTCTGCCAATTCCAATGGCATGATTCCAACTTCAAGGAAGGCTGGGGATTACAGTCTTACTTTATTCCTGTGAATATAAAATATGCCAGCTTTTATCCTTTGGGAAAATAATAGACCTTAATCTAAGTCCTGAAGGAAAAGTTTAGCACAAAGGCAGAAGTGGAGTAGGCATTCTAGTCAGAGAGGATAGAGCATGTACAGAGTCACAAGGGCATGCAAGATGGGACATTAATCTACTTTAAAAGTGTTCCTTATTCCAGTTTAAACTGACCTCCAATAATTTTTCTGTACTTGCTTTAAAAAAATATCCACAATAAGAACAGGAATGTTCATTTTTACTGTAAGGAGTCATAACAACTTACAAAGTATTTACTTTTCTCAATAAATAAAGTCAAAACACTTATTATTTAGGGGCATCACTTGTATAATGTTAGACCAATTCAGTTCCAAATATTTTAAAGAAAACAATAGCATTTAATTCCAAATTATGTGGTTAGTAGGCTCTTTCAGGAAGGGTCTGAGTTTCTCAACATAACATTCCAGATAAGCAAATTGTTGTCCAGTCACCTTGGTATGCTTAAATTTTCTAACGTAAGCATTGCATTTAGTTATTGGTTTACAGCTTTATCTTCTTAGGCAAGAATTACCTGGAATAAAGATGTTCACATAAATGGTTTTAGTTCTGAGTTCTGATGGTTAAGCAATGTAGTCTCAAGTATCAGAAAAGAAAAATTCTATATGAAAATGCTGTGTAAATTAAAATTTAACAAATAAAAGTCAATTATTCTTTCCTACTAATAAGTAGGTATAATAACAATGAGAAAGCACTCCTCCACCACTGCATGTCTTAAGGCACTTAGCAATTGCTACTTTGTGTTAATGAGGATTATGTTATTTATTCTACTAGGGTTTGAGGTCACTGGAGGCAAGAACTCTAATTCATCAGTTTATTCCACATTGCGGCCAACACACTGGTCTTGTATGAAGTAGGTATGATCCAGGCATTGTGATAACTGGTAAGAATATAACGCTGAGAATATAGGAGTAGTCCTTATTTTTTCTGAATTTAGAATTTAGAGGCAAATATATATGCATGTGGTATTGTTATTACAAAATGAAACAGAAAAAAAGGGGAGGGACTAACAGTAACAACAAAATATCCTTTGCTATATCTTTTACAAATGTGCATTTGTTTTTGTCACTTACAGAGTTATAAAAGTAGAAATGATTTGATAACATTTTGCTTTCAACTGTAGTCTCCCAGAAGTTAATCTTGAGATAAGAAATTGGGCGCAAGGAGTTCATATACAAGATGGAGCACTTACCAGTAGGAAACTGGAAAGTGAGATGATATGGGAGAAAAAACAGAAAATAAAAGGTACATTATTAATATGGTACCACAAAAAAGTCAAAATTCTACATTTTTCTTTCAAAAAATAAGTTAGAAATTAGAGCATGAGATAGTCTCAAACATGTGTTCAAGTAAAAGTTCCAATTATAATATTAATACATTTAGTTCAATTTTTATGCAGAATTTTAAAAGTCACTTGATGGTAGAGAAGGTCTTTTTTGATCCTGCTATGGCATGATTCAGATTAAATTCTATCTACATCATGAATGTCTAAAACTCAATTTACAGTTGACATTCCTGATATGTTCAATACTACTTGGGATAGAATGTCAATCTTGCTATTATTAGTCAGAACTTAGTGGGAGAAATTTAGGGAGGAGGGTTGTCATGTCTGTTTTACATCAATGCCAAATTTGCAGTCCAGACCTTGGGATGATCAGTAACAAAAATATTCAATAGTAAGTTTTTACCACTGTTGAATAAAAGTGTGAATGACTTTTGAAGCCTAATTTTAACAATTGCAAATGGCTTTGCTGTTCAGTCTTCCCAGCAGAGTTAGGGGAAGGAAATATTCTGGACTCTTTTATCTCTTCCCATCCAATCTTCTCAACAGTCCGATCTACCCCTGAAAACTTTCCATCCCCACTGTCTTGACCACAGTAGTGCAAGACTACATCACCTCTTTCTTGAATGATTCCAATTACTCATCTCTCAGATTTCGTTCTTGCTACCATGCAATGTAATTTTCACGCATCAAATACAGTGAATTTCTTAAAATTATAAATCTCATCATATCATTCCTTTCTCCTTTAAAATCCTCCAAGGGTTTTCCATCACTTGTAGTATAAAATTTAAATCCTTTTTTCTGTGCAACAAGGCCCTGACAGGGCTACTTATCTCTGAGACTTCAACTCCTATCGCTCTCCACCTATCTCGTTCCACTCTCGCCACGCTGACCTTCCTTCTATTTCTCAAACACCATGCTTCTTCCTAGCTTGTCTCTGCACTGTCATGTCTCTAGACTGGGAAAACTCTTTCCTCAGAGTTTCATGTCACTGTCTCCATCTGTTTCAAAGAGGCTTTATCTGACTAACACTCTAGTCTCTCTTCTCTGCCTCTGTGTCATTACTACTAATCATATCATCATTTTCTGTGTTTTTTCAAATTGAAAATGAATTTGCATTTACCATCTTATTGTCTTTATTTGCTTCTTTATTATTTGATTCTTCAAATGATACACAAGCTCTAAGAGAGCAGAAATCTTATCTGCACTGGGTCCATCATGAGCAAATAGAACAATGCACGGTGCACAATAATACTCAATGATTATTTATTGAATGCGTAAGTAAATGAATGAAATAATGAATGAATCAATTCTCTTCCAGCTTGAAACATCAAAATTAAAGCACCTCATTAAGAAAAGATTTTGAAAAAAATCATCTTTGAATCACACTTAATAAGCAATGGCTTATTAAGATTCCTTTGAATTATTATTGGAAACTTCTACTCTTCAAGGTGGCAACCCCTCCAATAAAACTTGCCTTGACCCCTCAGCAAACATTGTGTTTACCTTCCCTGAACATTCTTATATTTGAATTATTCAAATTACTCTTCTTCCTGATTTTAATTACTTAGTAATTTGAAACAAAAACTCTTCCACATGTATGGGTCATATTCTCTGTCCTAGACTATCAGCTCTGGAGGACAGACTTTATCTTGCATGCTTTTACAGAACTTGGCTCAGTGCCTTGCACATACAATTCTTTCTAAATAAATGAGATATTTGTGCTTGTTTACATTTCATCATATTTTGTAAAATGCTAGAATCCTATGACTAGACTGTATAAAGTGTATCCCAATTGTGTATATAATACTATTATATTGGTAGTAATTCTTGCAAAGATATGGAGTACATTTTGAAGAAATTATGGCTAAAAAGTAAACATTAGTTTATGTTTTTTTTTTTTTTTATTTAGAAAATGTCATTACCTCCTGTCTAGCTAAAACACTTTGTAAATTCTAATTTAGGGTTTAACTAGATAGACACATTGCAACTGATGAGTCCAATAATAAATTTTAATCTTCTGTAATTCCAAACAGCCTACTGAAATAAAAGCTTTTAGGAGAAGAAAGTAGTTCTACCACTTGAATACTTTAGAGAATTTGGGAGGGCATAATGTCTAACATTCTTAATTCTTTTTAATTCAACTCGTAGAATATCTTAGCAGTAAAATTCTATATTTGCCTATAATTGTTTGTATTTTTAATTTTGAAGTAGCACATATTATTTTTAAGTCATCAAGGTAAATATTATCTCACTAGGTATCAGTTTTCTCATTTCCATGTATAGGTCATGTTAATACTTGCCTCTATGGCTCTTGGAGGTATAGCAGCTGGTAGAAATTGACTTTCAGAGCATGTGTAAATGAGTTCCTGCTTTATCCACCTTACTGTGTCACTGTGAGGATTACATCTGATAATGCAAAAGTGATTTAAAATTGGAAAAGTCTTATACTAATGGTATTTTCTCTGAATTGTGGGTCATTTTAGATTGATGACACAGTCTTAACGGTGCCAGAATTGCTGACCTTTGGATCAGTTAATTCTATTAAATTAAATAATGTGGTTTGTTTCAACATTTAATCCAATTGCTCATGGCTGGAATATAGGGTGTTCTCGAGCACTTGCATGCACATATGCATGTGCGCTCACACATGCATGTGCGCGCACACACACACATAGATTAGGGGGGATATTAACTTACTACAAAGTAAGTTCAAGGTGAAAAATTAATATAAATGATGACGACAACTTTATTTACCATTTGTTTAACCGGACCCAGGGCTGAAGTTTAGATGGTACACATGGCATGGACACACCAGTTATTAAATACCATATGTTTCCTTTTGATTTTAAAAATAGTCACTGCTTCACCTCACCCCTTACCACCACCTCATCCTCCATTAACAAGCAGCTGCTACTCTGATTTGTTGGTGTCTTGATAAATATTTTAATGCTCACTTTTTCCTAAATGTATATGTAGAAAAAGAGTGAAAGAGATAAATGAAATGTGGGTTGCACCTAATCTTACTTGATCTTTACAGAGAAGAAAAAGAAAGGCAATGAACTTCTTAATCAGGTCTTCTCTTCTCTTTCTGGCCTCCACATTTCTTATTCTCCCGCTCCCTTCTCTGGAAATGGGCTTTACTGGGCTAATGCAGTATACCTTAACTCTGAGTCTATTTCTCTAGTCTGAAATACTTTCCAGACTGCTCAGGTAAATTACTATTATTCATCCTTGACATGTAAGATGAAATATTGCCCTTCCTAAATGCCTTATTACACCCCAGGCAGGGTGGGTGACACTCCATATTTTTAGTCCAGTAAAGTATTTATCACCGTGCACCATAATGCATTGCCTATTACTTCTTCTTTATCCTCCAAGACTGATCTTTCCTTAGGAGAAAGAGTGTGTTCTCCAGTGCTTAAGGATATAGTCTGCAGATGAATGAATATATAGTTTTAACATGTTGAGATTTAGTATATGTGCTGAACATTTCATAAACTTGATCTTGGTTAATTCCTATCTTAGACACATGCACATTTTGATTCAGAGCGATGCTGACCTGCTCAAGATTACACAGAACTACTGTTTGGATTTGAGTGAAGTTTGTCTGATTCCAGAATCCTTATCTTTGCAGTGACATCACACTGCATTTGTAGTGATGAATAAATCTTTTCATTCCCATTGAGCCTTATAGCCCGTGGGCATTTGTGGTTCACTGAGCAGTTTCTGACTTGGTTTTCTTCAGGGAGACTTGAGAATTTTTAAAACCATTTGTAAAGAAATTTATCCCACATGAATTTTTGCAACATAGATTCTGTTCTGTATCCAGCAGTCAAATTCAAAATCCACAGAGGTTTGGGACTCTCCATGCCATTTGTTTAAAAGATTCTTATGCTTGAATGCTTTGTGCTCCTGTAATATCTTTCTTTTGCTCTTTACTGGGTCTATGACATTTTTCTAATATTTTACTCTTTGAAAACATCTTACAATTCCCATTATTTGTATAAATATGTTGTATAATATTATTATTATTTGCACAATGTATTGCATAATAGAGTGCTATGGTAACTGCTTTCCCAATTTTTCTCCTTGTTTGGTCTTAAACTTCATCAACTTATCAAAAAAATTTTTAAGTAACTTGAGACTAGTGTGATTTGTAAATTATTTGCTTAAATTAGTATTTCTTCTGCTCTTTCTAAAGAGCCTGTTTTTCAATAGAAAAGGTCCATACACTTTAGGCAGGGGGGTGTGCCTGCCTCATATGTGTGAGGAGCCGGGACCAAGGGCTGCTTAGTCCTCAGTTCAGATCCTGACCAATTGCCTGCTAGGAGCATATCTTGGGTAAGCTACTTAAAGTTTTCATCATTAGTTCACTCATATGTTAAGAGGAAATAGGAATAATCATCATCTTATTGGGTTGGCAGTAGAAATACATGTACCCAGCCCTGAAGGAATTTTAGTAAATTTGATTTTTGTATTTCTAAAACATTATATTCATATTTTATATATTATAAATAATATAAAAGTTCTTTTAAAATAAACATTTCAGTTTAGAAATAAAAACCAATATAAAATTTTTGAGAAAATATTGGCAATGCTAGTGAATTATCTATTTTTTGCTAATTTCCATTCCATCAAGTGGTTTGTGGGAAAGAATTCCCAGGTTTTTCACTATGAATGTATTTTTTAAAAAGGCGAGAGAGCAGCAAAACTCATCCTGATCTCATTATAAAATAAAACTATGAAAAGTCAAGGAAGAAAATGCTTATAACAATTCAAAAGAGTTCCAAAAGCTTAATTGAGTCAAAAGTACTTAATAAATGAAGAGTTTTAGGAATAAGGCAGTGCTGTTAATTTTAACTATAAATGAAACGTAGTTTAATAGTGTTGTCTGTATTTTTACCATTAAGTTTGGCATAGCACAGACTCATAAAGAAACAAAGAAAGACATTTGTTAGTTTTTGATGAAAAGGAGTACAATGGGCTAAGGGACAGGCATACTCTGGTAGGCAGACTAACAGCCTCCCAGCGATGCCCACATTCTGGCCTCTGGAATCTGTGAATATGTTACCTTACATAGAAAAGAAGAAGTAAGGTTATAGATGGAATTAAGATTGCTGATCAGCTGACTCCAAATAGAGTATTCTGGATTATCAGAGTGAACCAATATGTAGTTACAGCATCCTCATAAGTGAAAAACAGAGGCAGGAGAGTCAGTGTCAAACCAGAGAGATGGCAGTGTGTGTGAGAAGGACTTACCCTCATATCACTGCTTTGAAGATGGAGGAATGGGGCCATGAGTCAAGGAATGTGGCAGCATCTCAAAGATGGGCAGGGAAACAGACTCTCCTCTAGAGCCCCAAAAAGAACAACCCTGGGGCTTCCCTGGTGGCGCAGTGGTTGAGAATCTGCCTGCCAATGCAGGAGACACGGGTTCGAGCCCTGGTCTGGGAAGATCCCACATGCCGCGGAGCAACTAGGCCCGTGAGCCACAATTACTGAGCCTGAGCATCTGGAGCCTGTGCTCCGCAACAAGAGAGGCCGCGATAGTGAAGAGGCCCGCGCACCGCGATGAAGGTTGGCCCCCACTTGCCACAACTAGAGAAAGCCCTCGCACAGAAACGAAGACCCAACACAGCCATAAATAAATAAATAAGTAAATTTAAAAGCACAAAATGTGTTTAAAAAAAAAAAAAAAGAACAACCCTGGCTAGATCTGGATTTTAACCTGTGAAGTGTGCCAGATTTTTGGCTATGAAAGATAATCAATTTTTGTTGTTTTGAAGAATAAGTCTATGGTAATTTGTTACAGCAGCAAATGGAAAACGAATACACCTGCCTCGTATCACTTACCAGAAGGTATGCTTCATGCTTCAGATTGATCTAATGGTCACTGCTGTATTTCTGCTACCAAGAGAAGTGTCTGGTACATAGTAGTATGCAATAACCATTTGATGAATGTTCATTAATTTGTCACTTTCTTTCAAAAGGACTGACAAATTAGTAAGTTTAGATTGATTAATTAATCCTTTTGTCAGATTCTACATAATGATTATCAAAAGAAAAGTGTGTCAGATAACTGCAAACATTTTGTAATTCGTAAAGCATTTTTATATCTATCATATGACTTTATCTTACAACAGAACATGAAGTACCCAGAATGGGTAGTATTATCTTAATTTAAAGATAGAGAAACTAAGATCTGAGATAAATAAATTTCACTGCTTCACAGGGCTGGTAAAGGGGCAATCCTATACTCCAAGGCTACTAGTTGAATTTCAAATCCTTGTGAGCATTTAGTCTCTAATTAATTAATTTTTCCATTCACATTCATCAATAATTGAGTATTCAAGAACTGTGCATGGTACTAGGGAACTGAAATAAAATAGATAAGTTAGTTCTGTTCCCATAATTCAAAATGTAGCAGCAAATACAGGCATAAAAATGATCAACCAATGTAATAAGAGAAAACTTTCAATTAAAGAAGGCAGATTCAACGCATTTTAAAATTTCTTTCTAAATACAGTGTTACAATGATAGTAGAGAAAAAAATGTGAAAACTAACAACTGCAAAGCAAATTTAAGAGGACTGATTGGCATACACGATTGTTCCAACAAGTGTTGTCATATAGAAGTGGGTGAGGAGTGGTAACTCCTGTGAGGTGGTCACAGCTCCAAGAGTCCAGAGAGATGGATCCAGAAATTAGGGAACTCGATTGCCAGCAAACCCCTGCAAAGGGTAAAGACTGAAGCAGTCCGGGTACTACAGAGGAGGAACAAGACACAGGCTGAATACAGGGCCAGTAACTGACAATCCAGATCTGGCACATTCTTTGAAAAACCCACCTCTTTTAAATATAGAAGACACTAAAGTACATATATGTGCTTAGACATACACTATAGGTTCACTAAATAGTACCCTTTCCCAACTCCCTTCTTCCTTTCTGCCTTCATTATTTAGCCTTGAAAAACTATGTACTCACCCTCCCAATCGCTAAAGCATCTTTGACAGGTTTGCAAAACCAACTGACAAGTAAATTCTTGCCAATAAGATCAGGGTGGAAGTCTGCTGAGAGCTTTCTAAAAAGGTGTGATGCATGGAACTGCAGCAGCATATTTACATGAGAGGATGGGGCTGAGAGAATTAAGAATACATTGTCCCTGACATTTCTAAGCTATTAAATCTATAACACAAGTTTCTAGTTCCAGATTTTCTGCTACATAAAAAAAAAAGTGACTCCTATTTTCTTAAGCCATCGATAGAAGTGTTCTCTGTTACTTGCAGGCAAAAATTATTCCTAAAAATTACATATACATAGATTTAGTGGAGGCTAAAAAGATATATGTACATGGAATTATGAAAGAGAGGAAAATGTTGAGGTCAAGGTCCTGAGGGGTTGACACCTGGAACTCAGGTAGAAAGATTAGCTTTGGACAAGAAGCTGGTGGACATCTTTTCTACCAAAACAGGAAGGATAGCTGTGAAGATACATATAGGTTCAAATAAGAGGTATGGGGGGATAGCATACTGAGAAATCTTTTGTCTGAAAACATGAATTATCTCTGTAAAGTACGATGCAAAGTTATCTGCTTTGAGTGTATGTGAATAGGCACGTGCCATTTGTCTGACCATAGGTACTTGGTTGGTGGAGTGTTTGTAAGGGAAAGTAAAGTTTGCAGTCACAGCTGAGGTGGCTAGGAATGGAAGCTGACTGTAGTTACACAGCCCTGGAGACTCACCATAACTGTATGGTGAGGACTCAGAGGAAGAGCTTTGCACATAAGAGAGCTGAGAGTGATTGATGATCATAGGTACATGTCAGTTGAGTCGGTGCTAATGAGGCAGATATAATAAAAAGAACGAGGGCTTTGGAGTGACACTGGCAGACCTGTTTTCTCATCTTAGTTATGTCTCTTATTAACTATATGGCATTGGATGGTCTGCTTTACTTCTCTGAGACTCAGTTTACAAAACATATAAAGTGCTGTCTGCACTGCATGATGAATAATTGCTAAACAATGATAAATTATATTAATGGTGTTATTATTACTCCTATTATTAGTAGTAAATCATCACTGACAAGTAAGTGATAATCTAAGAGAGTAGACTGGGAGGTTAAGATAAGGGAATATTGATGAGGTAATGAACAAGAATAGTTAAAGAGTAAGATCGATGTATCAATGCCTTGATAGAGATGACAGTAATTCAGAGTTTTGAAAACAGTAACAGAAAAGGGTATCCCAGACTGAGGTTTATCAAATAAATACCAGAAACCAGGGAGCTGGTTCCTCTGTCTCCCAACAGGAACACAGGGCATAATGATAGCTTCTGCTGACTCAGTGACAGGAACCTCGCTAATGGGCACGTCCCCGGCATCTCCCTGGAAACCAAGCTGTGTATAGAGATTCACTTTGGTCCAAAGGATGTCAGACTTAATGTTTCACGCATGAAGCATCTGGGGAAAATTACAAAGTCCAGGTGCCTCCCTAAGTGTGATTTTCTGGAGTGAATGTGAGAGACTTTTGAGAAGCCATTAAGAAAGGTTGAGATCAGAGTATAAAATAGGTTGTCAACATGAATATTCAAATCATCCAAGGCCAGGATCAACGTCACAACAGGTGTAAAGGAATAACCAGTAGATTAGCAAATGATATCAATGAAGAAGTGTGCAGAATAGCAAAATTACATGAGATTCAAAGAACATATTTGAATATGAAAATAAAGGTGTTGGGCAGGGAGCAGCAACAATGACTTGGGGAATTTCAATGTTTCCCCTCGGCTGGTTTTAGAGTAGGTGGGGAGCGGGAACATCGTTAGTAAAGAAACAGGGCTGTACGGATCAAATCCTTCCATATTCTAGTTTTGAAACCTTGAGCAGGATATTTCTTGAGTCTCAGGTTCTTCAACTGTAAAATGAAAATAGTTATGTCGACTTCAGAAAGTTGTCTTGTTACATGAGGTAATTTCTATTGAAGACTGAGCACAAGACCTCACACGTGCAGCACTTTTCACTACTCTCCAAAAGGGAAAGCTGAAAATGCATGTGGTCCTGGGAAGAGAAAGGTTTCAGTTAAGATAAAGCATATCGGGAAAGAACCTCTATTTTCTAGATTTTGTCATCACATCACCTGGAAAGAAATTCAAGGTCTGTCACTTCAGTTTCCTCCAGCAATCAGCGGGCTTTAAAATACTGGCTTACAAGCAACAGAAAACAAATGGAACTACATCTCAACTGTGAAGTCTTAAAACAGATTCCCAATTAGAATTTCACAGTGAATTGCAATTGCATTTTTTGCCTTTAGACATTTCATCACTGCACTCTATAGTCTTGCCTCCTGGACGACTTTCATCAATGAGAAGATAAACTTTTAGCTAGTTATAAGGGTGAGTCAGGAGACCAGCAATCAATGAAGCACTCAGACTTTGTAAATGACACGGCAGTTACATGATCCCTAACCTTTACTGCACTATAGATTTTTGTTAGGAAAAATAAATAAAAGTATATAGAGAGAAGATGACAACTTTTTGTTAACTCTGATAAATATTACATTAATTGTTTTTGATCATCTTTAATGTGGCTTGATTTTAAAGCCTTGATTCATGCTAGACTGTGGCCGAAAAAACACTGGAACTATTCACCATGTTATAAGAAATAACATGAGTTGGATTGTACCATATAATGCAGACACTTTAAGAGATATTAAGATATCTTAATTTTAGTGCTCTGCTAGGGCTGGAATTTGTTTTCCTACCCATACAGGTGAAATATTATTCTCTTTTTAATGAGTAACAAAAGACACATATCAAAGTTGATATGCTATTACTGTGAGAGTTTTACTTCAAAGATAAATTACTACTTTTTTTGAGGAAGAAAACTAAATATAGACTTTTTACCTTAGATACAGTCAGTTATTATGACAATTATTATTTTTTAACATCTTTATTGGAGTATAATTGCTTTAGAGAGGTGTGTTAATTTCTGCTGTATAACAAAGTGAATCAGTTATACGTATACATATATCACCATATCCCCTGCCTCTTGCATCTCCCTCCCACCCTCCCTATCCCATCCCTCTAGGTGGACATAAGGCACCGAGCTGATCTCCCTGTGCTATGCGGCTGCTTCCCACTAGCTATCTATTTCACATTTGGTAGTGTATATATGTCCATGCCACTCTCTCACTTCGTCCCAGCTTACCCTTCCCCCTCCCCGTGTCCTCAAGTCCATTCTCTATGTCTGCATTTTTATTCCTGTTCTGCCCCTAGGTTTTTAAGAACCCTTTTTTTTTTTCAATTCCATATATATATGTTAGTATACGGTATTTGTTTTTCTCTTTTGGACTTACTGTCATACTTACTCTGTATGACAGTCTCTAGGTCCATCAACCTCACTACAAATAACTCAGTTTCGTTCCTTTTTATGGCTGAGTAATATTCCATTGTATATATGTGCCACATCTTCTTTATCCATTCATCTGTCGATGGACACTTAGGTGGCTTCCATGTCCTGGCTATTGTAAATAGACCTGCAGTGAACATTGTGGTACATGACTCTTTTTGAATTATGGTTTTCTCAGGGTATATGTCCAGTAGTGCGATTGCTGGGTTGTATGGTAGTTCTATTTTTAGTTTTTTAAGGAACCTCCATACTGCTCTCCATAGTGGCTGTATCAATTTACATTCCCACCAACAGTGCAAGAGGGTTCCCATTTCTCCACACCCTCTCCAGCATTTATTGCTTGTAAATTTTTTCATGATGGCCATTCTGACCAGTGTGAGGTGATACTTCACTGTGGTTTTGATTTGCATTTCTCTAATGATTAGTGACGTTGAGCATCGTTTCATGTGTTTGTTGGCAATCTGTATATCTTCTTTGGAGAAATGTCTGTTTAGATCGTCTTCCCATTTTTGGATTGCGTTGTTTGTTTTTTAACATTGAGCTGCATGAGCTGCTTGTATATTTTGGAGATTAATCCTTTGTCGGTTGCTTCGTTTGCAAATATTTTCTCCCATTCTGAGGGTTGTCTTTTCGTCTTGTTTATGGTTTCCTTTGTGTGCAAAAGCTTTCAAGTTTCATTAGGTCCCATTGGTTTATCTTTGTTTATATTTCCATTTCTCAAGGAGGTGGATAAAAAAGGGTCTTGCTGTGATTTTTAACATAGAGTATTCTGCCTATGTTTTCCTCGAAGAGTTTTATAGTGTCTGGCCTTACATTTAGGTCTTTAATCAATTTTGAGTTTATTTTTGTGTATGGTGTTAGGGAGTGTTCTAATTTCATCTTCTACATGTAGCTGTCCAGATTTCCCAGCACCACTTATTGAAGAGACTGTCTTTTCTCCATTGTATATTCTTGCCTCCTTTATCAAAGATAAGAGGACCATATGTGCGTGGGTTTATCTCTGGGCTTTCTATCCTGTTCCATTGATCTATATTTCTGTTTATGTGCCAGTACTATACTGTCTTGATTACTGTAGTTTTGCAGTATAGTCTGAAGTCAGGGAGCCTGATTCCTCCAGCTCCGTTTTTCTTTCTCAAAATTGCTTTGGCTATTCAGGGTCTTTTGTGTTCCCATACAAATTGTGAAATTTTTTGTTCTAGTTCTGTGAAAAATACCATTGGTAGTTTGATAGGGATGGCACTGAATCTATAGATCGCTTTGGGTAGTATAGTCATTTTCACAATGTTGATTCTTCCAATCCACAATATGGTGTATCTCTCCATCTGCTTGTATCATCTTTAATTTCTTTCATCAAGGTCTTACAGTTTTCTGCATACAGGTCTTCTGTCTCCTTAGGTAGGTTTATCCCTAGGTATTTTATTCTTTTTGTTGCAATGGTAAATGGGACTGTTTCCTTAATTTCTCTTCTGATTTTTCATCGTTAGCGTATGGGAATGCAAGAGATTTCTGTGCATTAATTTTGTATCCTGCTACTTGACCAAATTCATTGATTAGCTCTAGTAGTTTTCTGGTAGCATCTTTAGGATGCTCTATGTAGAGTATCATGTCATCTGCAAACAGTGACAGCTTTACTTCTTCTTTTCCAATTTGGAATCCTTTTATTTCTTTTTCTTCTCTGATTGCTGTGGCTAAAACTTTCAAAACTATGTTGAATAATAGTGGTGAGAGTGGACAACCTTGTCTTGTTCCTGATCTTAGTGGAAATGGTTTCAGTTTTTCACCATTTAGAACAATGTTGGCTGTGGGTTTGGCATATATGGCCTTTATTATGTTAGATAAGTTCTCTCTATGCCCACTTTTTGGAGGGTCTTTATCATAAATGGGTGTTGAATTTTGTCAAAAGCTTTTTCTGCATCTACTGAGATGATCATGTGGTTTTTCTCCTTCAATTTGTTAATATGGGGTATCACATTGATTAATTTGCATATATTGAAGAATCCTTGCATTCCTGGGATAAACCCCACTTGATCATGGTGTATGGTCCTTTTAATGTGCTGTTGGATTCTGTTTGCTAGTATTTTGTTGAGGATTTTTGCATCTATGGTCATCAGAGATATTGGCTTGTAGTTTTCTTTTTTTGTGACATCTTTGTCTAGTTTTGGTCTCAGGGTGATGGTGGCCTCATAGAATGAGTTTGGGAGTGTTCCTCCCTGTTATATTTTGGAAGAGTTTGAGAAGGATAGGTGTTAAGCTTTTCTCTAAATGTTTTATAGAATTCGTCTGTAAAGCTGTCTGGTCCTGGGCTTTTGTTTGTTGGAAGATTTTTAATCACAGTTTCAATTTCAGTGCTTGTGATTGCTCTGTTTACATTTTCTCTTTCTTCCTGGTTCAGCCTCAGACGGTTGTGCTTTTCTAAGAATTTGTCTGTTTCTTCCAGGTTGTCCACTTTATTGGCACTTGGTTCTTGTAGTAATCTCTCATGATCCTTTGTATTTCTGCAGTGTCAGCTTTTACTTCTCCTTTTTCGTTTCTAATTGTATTGATTTGAGTCTTCACCTTTTTTTCTTGATGAGTCTGGCTAATGGTTTAACAATTTTGTTTACCTTCTCAAAGAACCAGCTTTTAGTTTTATTGATCTTTGTTATTGTTTCCTTCATTTCTTTTTCATTTATTTCTGATCTGATCTTTATGATTTCTTTCCTTCTGGTAACTGTGGGTTTTTTTTGTTCTTCTTTCTCTAATTGCTTTAGGTGTAAGGTTAGGTTGTTTATTTGAGATGTTTCTTGTTTCTTGAGGTAGAATTGTGTTGCTATAAACTTCCCTCTTAGAACTGATTTTGCTGCATCCCATAGGTTTGGGGTCATTGTGTTTTCATTGTCATTTGTTTCTAGGTTTTTTTTTGATTTCCACTTTGGTTTCTCCAGGGATCTCTTGGTTATTTAGTAGTATATTGTTTAGCCTCCATGTGTTTGTATTTTTTGCAGATTTTTTCCTGTAACTGATCTCATAGCGTTGTGGTCAGAAAGTATACTTGGTACGATTTCGATTTTCTAAAATCTACCAAGGCTTGATTTGTGACCCAAGATATGATCTATCATGGAGAATGTTCCATGAGTACTTGAGAAGAAAGTGTATTCTGTTATTTTTGGATGGAATGTCCTATAAATATCAATTAAGTCCAACTTGTTTAATGTGTCACTTAAAGCTTGTGCTTCCTTATTTATTTTAATTTTGGATGATCTGTCCATTGGTGACAGTTGGGTGTTAAAGTCCCCTACTGTTATTGTGTTACTGTCAATTTCCCCTTTTATGGCTGTTAGCATTTGCCTTATGTATTGAGCTGCTCCTATGTTGGGTGCATAAATATTTACAATTGTTATATCTTCTTCTTGGATTGATCCCTTGATCATTATGTAGTGTCCTTCTTTGTCTGATTTAACAGTCTTTATTTTAAAGTCTATTTTGTCTGATATGAGAATTGCTACCTCAGCTTTCTTTTGATTTCCATTTGCATGGAATATCTTTTTTAATCCCCTCACTTTCAGTCTGTATGTGTCCCTAGGTCTGATGTGGGTCTCTTGTAGACAGCATATATGCAGGTCTTGTTTTTGTACCCAATCAGCCAGTCTATGTCTTTTGGTTGGAGCATTTAATCCATTTACATTTAAGGTAATTATTGATATGTATGTTCTTATTACCAGTTTCTTAATTATTTTGGGTTTGTTTTTGTAGGTCTTTTCCTTCTCTTGTATTTCCTGCCTAGAGAAGTTCCTTTAGCATTTGTTGTAAAACTGGTTTGGTGGTGCTGAATTCTCTTAGCTCTTGCTTGTCTGTAAAGGTTTTAATTTCTCTGTTGAATCTGAATGAGATCCTTGCTGGGTAGAGTAATCTTGGTTGTAGGTTTTTCCCTTTCATCACTTTAAATATGTGCTGCCACTCCCTTCTGGCTTGCAGAGTTCCTCTGAAAGATCAGCTGTTAACCTTATGGGGATTCCCTTGTATATTATTTGTTGCTTTTCCCTTGTTGCTTTTAGTATTTTTTCTTTTATTTAATTTTTGATAGTTTGATTAATATGTGTCTTGGTGTGTTTCTCCTTGGATTTATCCTGTATGGGACTCTCTGTGCTTCCTGGACTTGACTGACTATTTCCTTTCCCATATTAGGGAAGTTTTAACTATAATCTCTTCCAGTATTTTCTCAGTCCCTTTTTTTTTTCTCTTCTTCTTTTGGGACACCTATATTTCAAATGTTGGTGTGTTTAATGTTGTCCCAGAGGTCTGAGACTGTCCTCAATTCTTTTCATTCTTTTTTCTTTATTCTGCCCTGTGGTAGTTATTTCCACTATTTTATTTTCCCAGTCACTTATCCATTCATCTGCCTCAGTTAGTCTGCTATTGATTCTTCTAGAGAGTTTTTAATTTCATTTATTGTGTTGTTCATCATGGTTTGTTTGCTCTTTAGTTCCTCTAGGTCCTTGTTAAACGTTTCTTGTATTTTCTCCATTCTGCTTCCAAGATTTTGGATCATCTTTACTATCATTACTTTGAATTCTTTTTCAGGTAGACTGCCTATTTCCTCTTCATTTGTTTGGTCTGGTGGGTGTTTACCTTGCTCCTTCATCTGCTACGTATTTCTCTGTCTTCTCATTTTGCTTAGCTTACTGTGTTTGGGGTCTCCTTTTCACAGGCTGCAGGTTGTAGTTCCCATTGTTTTTGGCGCCTGTCCCCAGTGGGTAAGGTTTGTTCAGTGGGTTGTGTAGGCTTCCTGGTAGAGGGGACTGGTGCCTGTGTCCTGGTGGATGAGGCTGGATCTTGTCTTTCTGGTGGGCAGGACTGCCTCCGTTGGTGTGTTTTGGGGTGTCTGTGAACTTAGTAAGATTTTAGGTAGCCTCTCTGCTAATGGTTGCAGTTGTGTTCCTGTCTTGCTAGTTGTTTGGCATAGGGTGTCCAGCACTGTAGTTTGCTCATCGTTGAGTGGAGCCTGGTCTTTGCATTGAGACGGAGATCTCTGGGAGAGTTCTCACCGACTGATATTACATGGGGCTGGTAGGTCTCTGTTGGACAAATGTCCTGAACTCGGCTCTCCCACCTAAGGGGCTCAGGCCTGACACCCAGCCGGAGCTCCAAGACCCTGTCAGCCATACAGCTCAGAAGTAGAGGGAGAAAAAAAGAGAAATAAATAAATAAAATAAAATAAAATAAAGTTATTAAAATAAAAAATAAAAAATATATTATTTAAAATAAAAAAATAAAAAAGTTATAAAAAAAAAAGCAAGAAAGAGAGCAACCAAACAAAAAAAACAAATCCATCAATGATAACAAGCACTAAAAACTATACTAAAAAAAAAATGGACAGACAGAACCCTAGGACAAATGGTAAAAGCAAAGCTATACAGACAAAATCACACAGAGAAGCATACACATACACACTCACAAAAAGAGAAAAAGGAAAAAACTATATATTAAAAAAAAAAAGGGAAGGGACCAACCAAATCAATAAACAAATCTACCAATGATAATAAGCTCTCAATACTAAACTAAGATAAACATGAAACCAGAAAGAAATTATATGCAGAAAGGAAACCCCAAGTCTACAGTTGCTCCCAAATCCACTGCCTCAATTTTGGCATGATTCATTGTCTATTCAGGTATTCCACAGATGCACGGTACATCAAGTTGATTGTGGAGATTTAATCCGCTGCTCCTGAAGCTGCTGGGAGAGATTTCCCTTTCTCTTCTTTGTTCACAAAATTCCTGAGGCGGCAGAGGCCGGCGTGGCATTGCAACAGGGCTGCACAGGCTTCCAGAAGGGAAGGTGTGGATAGCGACCTGTGCTTGCACACAGGATTCTTGGTGGCTGCAGCAGCAGCCTTAGTGTTTCATGCCTGTCTCTGGTGTCCGAGCTGATAGCCTCAGCTCGCGCCCATCTCTGGAGCCCATTTAGGCAGTGCTCTGAATCCCCTCTCCTAGCGCACCCCAAAACAATGGTCTCTTGTCTCTTAGGCAGTTCCAGAATTTTTCCCGGATTCCATCCTGGCTAGCTGTGGTGCACTAGCCTCCTTCAGGTTGTGTTCACGCAGCCAACCCTAGTCCTCTCCTTGGGATCTGACTTCCAAAGCCTGAGTCTCAGCTCCCAGCCCTGACCTGTCCCGGCAGGTGAGCAGACAAGCCTCTCGGGCTGGTGAGTGCTGGTCGGCACTGATCCTCTGTGTGGGAATCTCTCCACTTTGCCCTCTGCACCCCTGTTGCTGCGCTGTCCTCAGTGGCTTCGAAGATTCCCCCCCGCAACTCCCCATCTCCTCCAGTGAAGGAGCTTCCTAGTGTGTGGAAACTTTTCCTCCTTCACAGCTCTCTCCCAGAGGTGCAGGTCCCATCCCTATTCTTTTGTCTCTGTTTTTCCTTTTTTCTTTTGCCCTACCCAGGTACATAGGGAGTTTCTTGCCTTTTGGAAAGTCTGAGGTCTTCTGCCAATTCCCAGTAGGTGTTCTGTAGGAGTTGTTCCACATGTAGATGTATTTTTGATGTATTTGTGGGAAGGAAAGTGATCTCCACGTCTCACTCCTCCACCATCTTGAAGGTCCCCCTCGACAATTATTTTTTATTTAAGTTTTGCGAGACACGCTGATCTCTGAGAAGGCTGACATTTTGTTCGGTAAACAATTATGAAAGTCATTCCTGAATGAATAAGCATTTTCAGAACTCTAATGGAAAACTGATGAATTCATAAAAGTGCTAACAAAAGATCAAGATAAAAAAAATTAATTACATGGGACTGAGTGAACTGATGAGGATGATTATAATTTTTGTGATCTTCTGTTTGAATAAAAAAACAAAAAATCCCACAAGTACTCAGAGGCAAAAAATATACAAATCAATTTTCACTGCAAAGTAAAGGAGCTGTTACAGTGGAGGATTACTGGACTGAATGTCAATATTATGACATAGTATGAGTGTGTTTCGTGTTTGGTAATTGCAATCATTGTTGCTTTTGTTGTGGTCATCAATTTACAATGCTTGGTGTCAGTTTATCTCTTGTAAAAATAAAATACAGTGTGTGGGTGTGTGTGTGTGTGAAAAAAAATAAAAAAATAAAAACTAAATAAATAAATAAATACTTTTTAAGATTAAAAAAAAAAAAAAAAGTCATTCCAGACAGAACTTTGAAAAACACAGGATATTATAGCCCTTAATTGAATAGAATTGGAGGATGTTTTTGGTCTCATTATTCAACTAACCTAAGGGAGAAAGAAAATAAATCAGTTCTTTTGTGGATAGGAATGACAAAGTAAATCACTCTTTCAAGTTTTCTTTTTTTTTTTCCCTTCCCCCTCCCCATATCCTCAAGTCCATTCTCTAGTAGGTCTGTGTCTTTATTCCCGTCTTGCCCCTCAAGTTTTCTTATTACAAGTTGTTAATATAGAGATACCACAGACAGCTGCTCTATATTTAAATATTTAAAATATAGACTTAAAAAAAATAGACTTTCAATTTTTGGGAGTTATATTTACAGAAACATTTGAGAGAGAATATAGAATATTCTCGTGTACCCCAGCAAACCTCCTCTAGTTTCCCGTTATTAATATCTTGCGTTAGTGTAGTATATTTGCTAAAATTGGTGAGCCAGTATTGATATGTAATTATTAACCAAAATCCATAGTTCAAATTAGAGTTCACTCTTCATGTTGTACATTCCTTAGGTTTTGACAAATTCATAATGATGTATCTACCATTACAGTATCTTACAGAATAGTTCCACTGCTTTAAAAATCCCTAGTGCCCCACCTAGTCATCCTTCCCACCATTTTTCCTTCAAATTCAGAGCAACTACTGATCTTTTTACTGTCTCCATAGTTTTGACTTTTCCAGGATGTTAAATACTTGGAATAATAAAATCTGTAGCCTTGTCAGATTGGGTTCTTTCACTCAGTAACATACATTTAAGCTTCCTCTATGTCTTTTAGTGACTTGATAGCTAACTTCTTTTTCTTGCTTAATAATATTCTATTGTATGGGTGGGCCACAATTTGTTTATCCAATAATTTATTGAAGGGCATCTTGGTTGCATAATTTTGGCAACTATGAATAAAGCTGCCATAAACATTCATTTTCAGGTTTTTATGTAGTGATAAATTTTTAGCTCCTGTGGTTAAATTCCTTGGAGCACGATTGCTGGATCACATGGCAAAAGTATATTTTGTTTTGTCAGAAACTGCTAAACTGTTTTCAAAGTAGCTGTACCATTTTGCATTCTGATCAGCAATGAATAAGAGTTCCTGTTGCTCCACATCCTCATCAGCATTTGGAGTTATCAGTGTTTTGGATTTTCACTATTTTAAACAGGTGTGTAATGGAATCTCACTGTTTTAATTGGCAATTTCCTAATGACATACAATGTTGAGCATCTTTTCATATGCTTATTAGCCACCTGTGTATCCTACTTGGTGAGACAGATCTTTTGCTCATCTTTTAATTGGGGGGCACTAATTTTTTTGGTGCCCAAACCTGGGAGGATTAAAATTTTAAATTAATATTTGATGCCTCAGGACTGACATAAGCAAAAGCAAGTCTAATGATGCCCAGGGCAGAAGATTTGACCACAGGTAGATGACTGAGTATTGGAAGTCTGTGTCAATTAAAGAAAATGCTTCAGCGATGGGATGATATGAATGAGAGCTGTGTTACAGGGCTCATTCAAGTGCTGTGAGGTGTTAAGGAGACTTGTTCTCAAGTACATTCCAATTGTTGGGAGGAAGACATTAACCCATTTTCTCTTGCTGCAATCAAATATTTAAATGTTTAATATTTAACTTACTCCTGCTCTAATCAAGAACCCTATGTTAAACATTCTTTCATTTGTTTAACAAATATTTATTAAGTGACTACTATGGTTAAGCACTGTTTTAGGTTCAGAAAATGCAGTGATGAATCACACATATATCCCTCAACTCAAGGAACTTACATTAAATTTGGATGAGTCCAACAATAAGCAGGTATGTCCATAAATAAATAAGACAGTTTCAGAAGAAGATAATTTTAAAAAGGAAAATGAATAAAATAAAATAGGATTAACGGGACAGAGGCTGGTTGGAAGAGGCATCTGATCAGAGAAGGCATCTCTGAGGAGGGGGCATTTGAACCAAACCCAGAAGAGGAATCAGGCATGGGAAGGTGATGGTGATATGTGGAGACTTGGGCTGGAAGAGCGCTTTCCAAAACTGGAGGAACATGTATGAAAGCCATGAAGTAGGGATAAACTAAGCATATTTGAGAAAAATAAGAAAAGCCAGTGTAGGTAGGGTGTGATGAGTGAACTCAGTGACTGGGGACAATTTCTCTAGTGGCAGTTTGCCCAACTGATGGATCTTTTTTAAGAAAACAAACTAAAGCACATAAAGAATTTCAGTTGCAAAATAAAATCTTCTCATACTAGCACTAAATTCAAACTTCAGAATAAACTAACAATGAAAAGTTCATCGTAGCACTTTCCCATAGGCAATTGGATATTAAAACAATAAATGCTAAACCATAAAATGAGTATATGGATGTCAACTGGATTCCAATGTTTCCCTAAATGACTATTATGGAAGACACTAAAATATTACCCAACAGCTATTTCTCACCTTTCCTAGTATAACCTTGAATTTGTTGGAGACAGCAAAGTCCCAGCTTGCTCTTTCAGTACCCCTTGCAACTGAGGAAAACCATACGACACAGCCAATACCAGTAAGTCAACAACAAATTTTATGGGAAGCTGTGGAAAATCTGTTGATTTCCTGGTGAAAGAGCATGGAACAGAAGGGACTGCCTCCACTTCTACACCCCTTTTCCTCCCTTGAAGATTTTCTTGATGGATCCATCTGTAACAGCCAGCTATCTTGCAATCATTAGGCAACGAACCAGGTTTCTGATAACAACGCTGTGCAGCTGAACCTAGGCAAGTAACAGCACATCCCCCAAATTCTGGTTGGGTAAGAAAGCAGTACATGGCTTCAAGATGAGTTGAGCTTTCTGCCACTCAGAAACAAACACATTCCTAATTGCTACAACTATTTGATGCTTTTTGAAAATCAAATATCAAACAGTCACTTTTACATTTTTTTTTTTTTAATTTTGATACACACTGTGCTTGTGCTCGTGTGGTTACTCTGAGTTCCATGAACATAAACAGGAGGAGGCAACATTCATTGAGATCTTATCAGGAGCCGGATGAAGGTCTAAAAGCCAGATGTACTCATTACTTCAGCAACACTGTGCAGCTGGGGCATTAACATTCACATTTTGTCTCATGAGTGACAGAGTTAGGATCTAAATCCAGGTTCCAGGGCCTTGGCTGTAAATATTCTGTGGGACTCTCTCCTAGGCTTAAGGAGCCATTTCAGTACACAAGATTGAATGGACCAAGCTAATGAGATTTTATGTACAAATTCTGATTCCTTCAGAGTTGATGGAAAAAAGATAAATGTAGAGTGACTCTCTCCATAGCAATATACATCCTTACTGTATATATTCAAGTTCAGTATTTATACATATATATTTATCATTGTCCATATAATAGTTACTAGTTTCTCAGGAGAAAAATGAAATAAAATAACAATCCCAATGAAATGGCAAGCGTTAGCCTCACTGGAATTACAAATGGCTAAATAATACAATTTTTTTTCTTCTAGGAAGCTATTTTAAGAAAAACACTGACAGAGTGTAGAGACCAAATTAGAAGGTAACGTGGTAATAAAGTTTATTGAACAGTGTGTGTGCTTCCGTTTGTTTTGCAAACTGAAATTTGAGAAAACATTTGTGCACAGTCACCTCAGCTATCAAATGCTTTTCTTGAGGTAAATGTTCCCTGTTGTTATAGCATAATTACAGAGCCCTGTGTACCTGTACTCAAGAATCTTATAACAATCTGCATTTCAAAGGAAACTAAGAGCCCAGCAACCTGCCCATTCAAGCTCATACACTGTTCAAAGAAGGAATTTGATAGTAAAAACTCTAAAAACATATGATAATTGAGTTACAATAAATTTAAAAGAATTGTCTTATGTTTTACATGTTATTCTGTTACATGGATTATAAAAGGCTGACATTTCTTTAACCATTAATACTCATTTATGAAATTTCCCGTGAGTATGTGAATGCAATTAATAATAGCATTAGTACTAGCTGTACTCCTAAGATTTCCTCCTATTTCTGGTACCAATACCAGTTGATGGTGTTTTAGCAGTTCAATATTTCAAATACACAAAATATAAAATATCTAAACTCTTATCGAGACAACCTGGACAGATTTCACACAATCTTAGCATTCAAACCAATTCATCAAGTGTGTTAGATTTACAGCCTACTCCATGGAGGTCTCTGCTTGATCTTCACTCTCAGAGAGATGTCTCTTACACCCTGAATAAAATAGCAACCAGCTTCCAACTCCTCACCTTTTGTCTAATTTATCTTCAGAGAACCTAAAGTTATATAGATATTTGTTTACATGCTTATTGTCTAATCACCCCTCTGGAATTTAAGACTTTGCCCGTTCTCGGCTAACTTAGGACCTTGAACAGGGTTGGGTTTACAGTGGTTGTTCATTAAATGCTTGCTGAAATAACTAATGAATGCACATTCTTGATTTTTTACTATGAACTAATTATTCAACAATGATACTGACAATGTATTGATAACGGCTGACTCATCTAACATTTATGTCAATGTGAACATCATAAGATCTAATGAGCATTTTTTCCTGAAGAAATCCCTTCTTCCTCATGTGTGATATCATAGCTTACTTTTGACAACACTACAAGCACATTTGTCAAATTAAATTCTTTTTCAAAATTATTTTGATAACACAAGTCATTGATGCTATACTGAAAGAAACAAACAGTATGCTCATTATATTTTATTCAAATATAATGTCACTTAGAAAGGACTATATAATTATTATACAGGATTCCATTCTAAAAGTTCACCATGAGGACTGGGGCAATATTTACCAGCATAATAGTTAAACCCAGGTGAAACATAATTATCTTTGTTCTTTCTTATCATTTTGCAACCATAATCTAAATCTAATCTAAATTACTTTTTCCTATTAAGGAAAAGCAGAAAAAGTGATTAACAAAAAAACTTTCTGATGGGAGCATTTACTCTTCCTTGAAACTGGAAATGGATGTATGATGCAAATTACAAGAGTGTCTCTCCATAGAGTGGGATATAAACACTATTCGATATGGAACATTTAACAGAATACGTAATAAAATATCAGAGGAGAAAACAGAATTTATTCATTAAAAGAGAGGTTTTGCATAGCCACACCTGAGCTCTTACTCCTCTGTACTGAATCCTGACCCAGAAAAATGGGCCCTCAAGTTAGGACTCAGAGGAAAAGTCACTTTTAGTCAAGTCTGGTCATTAGCCTCATGTACTAGATCACTCCCTCTTGACTTGTTTCAAGTTTCACAATTTACAACAGCTATCCTTTCCAAGTTATAGTTAGCTGTTGTGACCATTTCCTAGTTTTATTAAAAATGAGTAGTGGTTTCATATTTTGCCTGTTTTTGAAACGTATTTACTTGGTTTGCTTTTGATTGTTTCAGAGATGACAATGGAAGTTGAAATCTCTTTGCTCTGATATACTGAACCAGAGGATCATGGGCGTCATTTAATTTAAATTAACACTTTAAAAGAAAACATGGTTTGTTTATAAAATATATTGAAAATTCCATTGTTTATTGTGACTATTTTTACACCCATATCTACATCTATAAATAATATAAATTGGAAGTTGTATGGTACTGCATTTAAACAAAACACACATGAAAATGTACTCTTTTGAGCATTTTAAAATGTATCTACTGTTGTCTTTGCAGTTGTTAATTTTGTTTTTATGTGTTATATAACAAAATAGCAAGGTGAGAGCAAGGGTATCTCGTCACAAATAACCCATTGCAAATCTTCTTTCTATTCACAGAAATAAAATATCCAATTAGATGTAGAGAAAAGGCAAACTTCCTGCACTGTTGGAAGGAATGTAAATTGGTACAACCACTATGGAAAACTATGGTGATTTCTCAAAAAATTAAAATAGAACTATCAAATGATCCAGCAATACCACTCCTGGGTATTTATCCAAAGAAAGCAAAAACATTAATTAGAAAAGATATATGCATCCTTATGTTAATTCCAGCATTACTTACATTGGCCTAGATATTGAAGCAATCTAATTGTCTATCAACAGATGAATGGATAAAGAAGATGTGGTACACACACACATACACACATACTATATATATATGTATATATATATGTATATACACATACACACACACATATATATATAATGAAATATTACTCAGCCATAAAAAAGATTGAAATCTTGCCATTTGGGACAACATGGGTGGACATAGAGGGTATTATGTTAAGTGAAATAAGTCAGACAGAGAAAGATAAATACTGTATGATTTCACTCATGTGTGGAATCTAAAAAACAAAATGAATGAACAAACATGACAAAACATAAACAGTGTTATAGATACAGAGAACAAACGAATGTTTGCCAGAGGGGAGAGGGGTGGGGGAAAGAAAGTAATAGGTGAGGGAGATCAAGAAGTACAAACTTCCAGTCTCAAAATAAATGAGTCATGAGTATGAAATGTACAGTGTGAGGATTATAGTCAATAAATATGTAATATATGTAATATCTTTGTATGGTGACATATCATAACTAGACTTATCCTGGAGGCCAGTTTGAAATGCATAGAAATATATAATCACTATGTTGTATAACAGGAACTAACATAATGTTGTAGGTCATTTATATTTCAAAACCAAACAAACAAACAAACTCATAAGAAAAGAGATCAGATTTGTGCTTACCAGAGGCAGTTGGTGTCTGGTGGGGGGAGAGAGAATTGGAGGAGGGCAGTCTAAAGGTACAAACTTCCATCTGTAACATAAATAAGTACCAAGGATGTAATATACAACATGATGAATATAATCAACACTGCTGTATGTTATATGCGAAAATTAAGAGAGTAAATCCTGAGTTCTCATCACAAGAAAATTTTTTCTTCTATTTCTTTAATTTTTTACCTATATGAGATGATGGATGTTTACTAAACTTTTTGTGATAGCCACTTCATGGTGCATGTAAATCAAATCATTACACTGTATGCCTTAAACTTATACAGTGCTGTATGTCAATTATATCTCAGTAAAAGTGGAAGAAAAAAATAATCTAAAAAAAGATGTTTTATACATACACACACACAATGGACTACTACATAGTCATAAAAAGAATTAAATCTTGACATTTGTGACAACATGGATGGACCTTGGGGGTATTATGATAAATGAAATCAGTCAGACAAAGACAAATGCTGTATGATTTCACTCATATGTGGAATCTATAAAACAAAACAAATGAACAAACAAAACAAAACTCATAGATACAGAGAATAGATTTATTGTTTCCAGAAGGAAGGAGTATTGGAAGGTGGGTGATATGGGTGAAGGGGATCAAGAGGTACTAACTTCCAGTTATAAAATAAATAAGTCATGCAGATATAATATACAGCATAGTGACTATAGTTAATAATATTTTCCTGCAAATTGGAAAGTTGCTAAAAAAAAGTAAATTTTAAAAGTTCTCAGGGGCTTCCCTGGTGGCGCAGTGGTTGAGAATCTGCCTGCCAATGCAGGAGACGCGGGTTCGAGCCCTGGTCTGGGAAGATCCCACATGCCGCGGAGGAACTCGGCCCGTGAGCCACAATTACTGAGCCTGCGCATCTGGAGCCTGTGCTCCGCAACGAGAGGCCGCGATAGTGAGAGGCCCGTGCACCGCGATGAAGAGTGGCCCCCGCTTGCCACAACTAGAGAAAGCCCTCGCACAGAAACGAAGACCCAACACAACCATACATACATACATACATACATAAAAAGAATGTAAGCAGACAAGAATATCATTAAAAAAAAACAAAAAAAAAAAAATTAAAAGTTCTCATCACAAAAAAAGAAACAAATTTTGTAACTCTGCATGGTGACAGATGGTAACTAGACTTATGGTGGTCATTTCACAATGTATACAAACGTCAAATTATGATGTTGTAAAACCAAAACAAATACAATGTTGTATGTTATTACATTTCAATAAAACAAATATCATTAATAATTTTATATGGCTTATATCTGTAATTATGTTTTCAATATGTTGTCTTATATAAAATATACTATTAAAACTAAAATCGCCTGTTCTTTTTATTTCTATAAAAATTTAAAATTATATGTCGTCCACATTTGTGCTGGTTTGATATTTGTTTTGTATGGTTCTAGTTTATTTAGAGTGTAAGGGTAAAGAAAGAAGAAAAAAGCTGCAATGACTGATCCATGAAACACCCCTTTACTCAGAGGTAGGGTATTAATTTCTGAAACCCAAGTAAATATGGTATTTCAAGAAGTAGAGAATAATCAAATGTACAAAATGATGATTATGAGTCAAATAAGATTAGAATGGAGAAATGGACATTGGTTCTAGTGATTCTGAGGTCACTGCCGACTTTGACAAGAATTAGTTCAGAAGAACTATGGGGATGAAATCTAGACTGGAGTGAGCTCAAGAGAGGTGGGAGGAATGAAACTGAAGAACTCTTAAAATGGATCAGAGAAATCTGACTGGAGCTCAACGAGTATGTGGGATTAAGACAGGTGTTAATATTTTATGTCTGCATGTTGATAGGAAAAAGTGGTAAGTAGAAGAGACAAGAGATTATTCCTGTAGTGATACATCAGAGAGAGAACAAGAAATTGTCTTAATGAATTTACTGACTTAATTTTGATATTTACCTACTTCAATTTGAAGAAATACTGAAGAGAAACAAACTTTTAACAATTACAGTTAAGTTTCTGAATATTTGCATTTAGGGAAAAGAGCATGAGCTTTGAAGTCCAAAAATTCCTTTGTCTGAATCACAGCTCTACTACTCATCAATTATGTGTCACTGGACAAATAGTAGGTAGGGAATCGAACAACTGAACAAGGAGACAAAGGCAGGCCTAAAATAGGAGATCAGATATTTCATCCACAGTAACTGAAAAAAAAGATGGAATATATAGGAATAGAAGCAAATTTGTTGCTAAATCTTGTGGTAGGAAGATAGTGTTCTTTTAACTTCAGTGACTTCTTAATATTCCATTTTATGTCTGATATATCTTTTAGCTAATTTGCCACTTACTACTACAAGAATGCTGTGCTAAATAGCCTTCCAGCTAATGTTATATCTGCATATTTGATAATTTTATTAAGATAAACTACAAGAAATTACAGTGTGAGAAAATATATATTTATATAACTTTTAATACAATGTTAAGGAGTTCAAGAAAAATTTAAGATTTAATTCTGTGTGCATAAAAGTGCCTTTTCCAAGAACCCTTACAAACAATGGTTACAATGATTAAAGAGCTACTTCTGTAAAACAAATTTAACTACTGTAAAAATATTTTGGTTGCTTTTTCAATTGAGAATTTGATGAAATTCCTGAAGCTTCTTCCCAGAAAAGTAAAAATGCATTCAAAAATATGTATTCAATATCAGAAGGTGCTGTGACTTCAGTCTTAACCCACCTTTTCTCATTTTGATATACTGGGATACTAGGATGAAAATAAAATAAACTAAAAAACATTTTAAAAGTCACTCCTATATGATATTGTATATGAGGTATGTGAAATTAAGCACAAAAATAGAGAAAGAAATAAAAAACATGGTTAGTAATTTATGCGAATATCCATTACCGCATTCTAAAACTAGTGGCAATAACCAGTGGAAAAGAAAAATTTTTTGTTTGACCTCTGTTTCAATTTCACAGTGGTATAATTAGGGTATAGATCTGTGTTGTACCAACAGAGGCCTTTGTCAGAAGGCAAAGCAAAGATGGGTCTTTGTAAATATATATGGGTATTAGAATTGTAATTATGCATAATTTCAGTTACCTCATGCACTTGAATAAACTCAAAAGAGTCTTGAGAAACAGTTGTCTGTCCATTTACTGAGACAGTATTTTAGAGTTCTCTAATTAATTAGAGGCACGTGACTATTTTGAATTATGAACTTGGAAATGAAGTGAGAATGATGATGAATTGCTAAGCACTGTTGAACATTCCAGGTCTAGTGATTATAATCTCTTTAGATAGAGGGACTTAAAGTATTTTAAGTATTTTAATAGGTAATAGTATAAAAATTGGTAAAGTAGAAATTAAAATATTGCACATTTCAAGGCATATCATGAAAAAATGAGTGCTAAGTACGGTGATAAATTGCTGGGGTTGTATGTACTGTAGAGAATGTCAAGAGGAAACATTTACATATTCTGAAATGCTGGAGGATAGATTCAGTGTTTAGAATGAAATGCCCAGCACCTGTCAACTGGAGTTGGTTACATCTAAGAGATTGTTTTACTTGTGGCATTTTAAAGTAATTTTCCTATGTTTTCTTAGATATCTCTGAGGTGGGGACAGAAAAATAGCATTTTTGAGTGCCTCCTTATTACTAGGTATCCTTTGGGTTGACCTTTACATATGATACCAACTGTAATCTGTTAACTCTTCCTCTCGTTGAGATTGATTCCCATCTTGCAAATGAAGAAACCAAGGCTCTAGAAGATTAAGCGATTTTGCCCACTGTACACAATTAATTGGTGATGCTGATACTTGAACAAAGTAGCACAACTGACAATTCAAGAAAACTTTGTCAAAATCCAAATTTCATCCTCATTTTTTAAGCCATGAAGGGTTTAACACAGGCACCTAACTTTATTTTGAGATTCTACTCAGTCTCTACACTAAGATGGGTGAACTTCAACTGGAACATAATATCCCTAAACTATGTTTGAACTTTACAGGACATTGGCATTTAAATCTCTAATTGGGGACATGTATACTAACTCAAAACATAGTTCACTATTGCTATCAAAATAAAGTCTGAGCATTGCTGTTGCCTATTTTCTTGTATAGTCATATGTCCTTCATATCATAGCTCCAGACACACTGAATTACTTCCAGTCACCTGAGCATGCCATGGTCTCACCAACCTATCCGGTTCCCGAGGCCTGAAACACGCCTCTCTCCAACATCAAACAGATTCCTCTACCAACTGCTACTCACTCTTATTTCTTATTGACTTTCTACACAAAATCTTCTCTGACATTTATAAACCGAGATTTCTGGCCCTCTTTTTTGTTCCTATAGTATTCCAAACGCACCCTTTTGTGTCATTTAATATCCTGCATTTTAATTGTCTGCTTGCCTCTCTTTCTCACTAGACTTCCACTTTGAAAGGTAGAAGCACCACCTAGCCATTAAAGCATTCTACTTTGTTGAGGCCTTAACACTGACATGTACATTAAGTATATTTTAATTATATTAATATACAGTACATATATAACTAAGTGAGTGGAGCAAACCTATTTGCCTGCCGAAAGAAAAAAATAAAGAAATGAACCCTTTTTATCAATGGCTCCACTGTATTAAATTCCAGCTCATCTAGATTTAATACCTCAGAATCATTAATTAAGAATGACTGATGTGAAAGAATCATAAAAAAGAAAAATAATTTAAATGAAAATAACTCTAATATTCATAATACTGAAATAAAATGATAATTATTGTTAGCATAATGATACAGTTATTACAGTTTTCTGTCCATACATGTATTTGGAAAGTTATGATCATAACTTAAATCCAATTTTATGTTCTGATTTTTTAATGTTATAATATTTACCCATATTAAAAGCTGTTTAGAGAGGGCTTTAAGTTAAATGAAGTGAGTAGGGGTGGGGAGGATCCACAGAGTATGCACTTTCAAAAACCTGACTTGGACAGTAGGGGAAAAAAATATTTTTTCTTCTACCCTTCTGAATTCTAACATACATGGGAGACACCCAGGGAAAAATGAGGAACTCTCTAAGGTGGCTTAGAATTCTGGCTTAAATATCATCTTAACAGGCAAAGAGGAAGGGAAATGTAGGCTTCTTAGGGGGTAGTAAATGTTTTTAAAAAATGAATAGACCTTTAAAAGAATAGATGAAAGATGTGACAGCTTGTGACAAAGTTTGTCTGGGTGTGGTGTCTACTTCTGGTCCCTTCTCTTGTTTTGAGTCTATCTTCCCTGGTTGATGAAACTCCAGGGGAGAGAATCTGTATCAGCTGAGCTCCTTTTGTAGAATCTGTTTTTAGGCAGATAAGGGGAGTCCGGAGAAAGCCTCTCTCTGAATTTGCTGTTTTTCAAGAGCCTACAGCTCAAAATAATTAATAAGGCAAAGTGGCATATTTTAGGTGGCATATTCTGTTACCCTTCCATATTACTGAGACTAATAATTTGTATTCTCCTCTGCAGCTCAAATTTGTATTTGTACAACACTTTATGTAAAGGAGAGGCTCACAAATGGAACTGAAAATTTCTTGTAAGCTATGTTTCTACTTAAAGTCTGAGATTGTCTATTTTTTTAATTGAGAAAATGTTTTATTTCTTATTTTTTATTTTTTTTAATGGTAGGTCCTTGTTGGTTGTCTATTTTATGCCATCTTTACCAGCACTGAGTCAACTTGCTTTTTGAACAACAAAAACAAAAATCTTATAAAAAGTATTAAGAATCATAAAGCAAAGATTTCAGAGGGAATGATACACAAACTGTTATTTCCAAAGGGGAAAAAATATTTCAGTGTTGTCAGTAAAGACAAAGATGGTTGAGTGGCTGAAAATCCCCTTGAAATCAGTCTTTATGTTTAGATTCAAACATGATAAATGTCTGTGCCTTTTGGAGATGAATTACCTTGCTAGCATTATATAATAAGTTGTGTGCGTGAAAAAAGAAGTGAGCTAAGTGAATCTGTCCCTCATCTGGAAGTGTGGTTTCCCTGAAATTGATTTACATTTGAATGAAAACAAGGGAATTATGCACAGAAGGATTCATTATAAAAAGAATCTCTTGCCCTCAGCATTTGGAAAGCAAAATCCTTTTAAGTATTATTCTTAAATAAGTAATGAGGCATTTATTGTAATTCAAAACCAAACAACATCCTCTGGAAGAACTGGGGAAGGGCGGAGCGAGGTGCAAAGAACTGATGTCATGTGACTGTTTCTGGGACTTGCTCCACTGCTCACTTGCCTTAAGGCTTTAAACAGTCAACTAACCTCATTGAACCCCTGCATCTGTGTATATGTGAGGTTTACATGAAGAAAAAAGAAGAGACAATGTATGGAAACATGCTTTGAAAACTAGAAATTTCTATATGAATATTAGTGTAATTACTAATATTGTCTAAAAGGAGTCCCTTACTGTTTATCTATCTCTACAAAATAAGCAGGAATATCAGTCTCCAAATTATATAGGTGCTGCTTGGATATATAAAATGAAGCATGTGCCTGTGAAGTTAAGGTATCATACTAGGCACTTTGTACACTGTGGGTGGGGTGGCAGGATGTAGACAGTACGCAGTTTCAAAGAGCTGATTTGCATTCCTGAGATTTCTGACTTCCCCTCTTCTCTGCAGTCCCAAGAACAATGAACTCCCTTGACAAAGATTCTCTGCTTGACCAAACTTCAGACAGGCCTTGAACCTTCTCCTAGGTCCATCTGTGCACCTCCTCATAAAATCCAGTTTTAGCAGGAAGCCTGCTAAGTCTGTTAAACAGAGCCCCCCTGGATATTTGAAGAGGTTTGCCATCCTCCACTACACCTCACACCCCCAGCACACACCCCCACCCCCCGCCAGGTGATATCTGATAACCTTGGCCTATCTTTAGCAAGAATTCTATTAGGTTGGTTTAGGCAGAGTACCCCCATGACTTAGACATCTCCTCCTAGTAATCTTCCATACTCTAAGCCCCACCCTGATTCTTGGCTATAAATTCTGACTTGCCCATATTGTATTTGAGCTTTTGCCCATATTGTCTTTTTGCCCATATTGTCTCTTTTCCCCTACTGCAATATTCCTGAATAAATCTGTTTTTACCACTTTAATTACTATCCAACTCTAGCTTTTCTTTGGCACCATTTGATCCAAGGATCTGTTTGGGGTCAAGTGAACAAACACACCAAGTAATAAATAGGCTTAGTCAAAAACATGCAATACAGCATGTGAGCAGCCTGGAATTTATGGACACTTGAAAATGAGCGATGCATTTGGAAGTGTTCCTAATCAAAATGGGAGAACAGAACTGGCTTCTTAGCAACCAGTTCAAGCCTCTGACTGCTTCTAGAAGTTTTTGAGCAATTAATACTCTTATGAGTAACTACAGTGAAAAAGAATAAGAAATTATTGGTATGAAGGGGTGCTGCAAAGCATCTATTAGAGGAAGAGTCTGCCCAACCCAAATTAGAGGTGGGCATCAGATGGCAGAGCATCCGAATAAACGTACTATGAAGAAAAACGTAATAGAACAGCAGTGGATAAAATATTTGGGAAGTACTGTACTATGTGCTACAGGGTCTGAATGGAAAATAAATCCTCCCCTAAAGGAGCCCATCATGCAGGTTTTATTCCTTTATTAAAGAAAAACACTGGGGACTTCCCTGGTGGCACAGTAGTTAAGAATCCGCCTGCCAATGCGGGGACATGGGTTCGAGCCCTGGTCAGGGAAGATCCCACATGCCACGGAGCATTTAAGCCCGTGCGCCACAACTACTGAGCCTGAGCTCTAGAGCCCGTGAGCCTCAACTACTGAGCCCACGTGCTGCAACTACTGAAGCCTGCGCACCTAGAGCCTGTGCTCCACAACAAGAGAAGCCACTGCAATAAGAAGCCTGCGCACCGCAACGAAGAGCAGCCCCTGCTCGCCGCAGCTAGAGAAAGCCTGCGCACAGCAACGAAGACCCAATGCAGCCAAAAATAAATAAATAAAATAATTTAAAAAAAAAAAGAAAGAAAGAAAAACACTGGATCTTCTTGCCTCTTTAATTATTGTTTTCAGCCTGCCTGAACTTGACAGGGATCTTTCTGTTGCAGCAAATTAACACAAGTCAACCCACTTTAAAGAAAAAATGGAATTTCTTGACTCTCATTGAAAAGATCATGTATAGACTTCAAGTATGAAAATCTTCAGGTGTAGTTGAATGCAGGAAGTCAGACAATATCCTTTGGATTTACTAGATGTTTATCTTTCATCTTTTCTCTTCATCAGCTTCAGTAGCAGGAAGGCTCTCTCTCCATGGAAAGGCTAAATACCTGCTGAAAGTTCCTAAATCACATCCTCCAAATTTAGTAACTCTAGTAGAAAGAAACTGTCTTTTTTCTCCAGTAATTCCTGCAAAAGTTTTGAGATTCAAACTGATGTATTCTGCAGAAAAAAAGAAAAAAAAGAAAGGAAGGTAGGAAGGTAGGAAGGAAGGAAGGAAGGAAGGAAGGAAGGAAGGAAAGAAGAGAAAATCTGTGACACTAATTCCTTCTCTCTATTCCCACCAGGCTACCTAATGATTCTGATTCCAATTTACAATACGTGGGTTTTTTTTTTTTCCCCACACCAAGAAGCAATTCTCAGACACCAGCTGGGAGTCCTACAATTCAACTCAATTCTAACACTGTGGACCTGGAGATTGCATCAGATTCCACAGGTTAAGGTTTCAGTGCTACAAGACAGCCTCCTACTTCAGATGCCAATTGCATGTCCAGGTTGTTATAGGTTGAAAGTTCCAATGACCCCCTCTTTAGGTTTGATTAATTTGCTAGAGCAGCTCATAGAACTCAGAGAAATATTTTACTTACTAGATCACCAGTTTATTATAAAAGTGCATAACTCAGGAACAGCCAGAAGGAAGAGCTGCATAGGACAAGGTATGGGGAAAGGGCACAGAGTTTCCATGCCCTCTGTTAGCGCACCACTCTCCCCAAATCTCCATGTGCTCACCAACCTGGAAGCTCTCCAAACTCCATCCTTTTAAGTTTTCATGGAGGCTTCATTACATAGGCATGATTGATTAAATCATTGGTGACTGGTGGTAGATTCAACCTCTATTTCCTCTCCCCTCCCCAGAGATCAGGGGAGTGGGGCTGAAAGTTCCAATCCTCCAACAATACAGTTGGTCCCTTTGGCAACCAGCCCCCATCCTTTTGTGCTGTCCCAAAGTCACCTCATTAACATAAACTCAGGTGTGGTTGAAAAAGGTTTATGAATATCGAGACACCTTTATCACTCTTACCACTTAGTAAATTCCAAAATATTTAGAACCTATGTGCCAGGAACGAGAGAAAGACCAAATACATATTTCTTATCATAAATCACAATATCACACTGCCTCTTTTTTTATTCCTTTGTTGCAATGAGTAATAAACCCAACTTGTTCAATTATATGTATGTCTCTAGTAATAGAGGGTATTGACACCAGAAAAAAAAATCTACTGACTTCATAATTGTGTTCTCATCATTAAAGAGGGACCATTAACTTTATCTCTGATAAAGTAATTATAATGACCCTTCCTATGTTAGACCCCACAGTGTCTCTGGAATATGTCTTTTGTTCACACTAAAAAAATTAGTGTATATTTTATACAAAATATGTTGTAAACCCCCGCAGTATTTAGTAAGTACGTAGCAAAATGCCAAAAATGTGACAATGGTGTGAGATGATAGATTAAAAAATATAGAGGAAACCAATTTTTAAAAAATCAAAAGGAAAAGCAGTAACAATTTTCTTTAATATTGCTTGAAAATACTCTTTATCTAGATTTTCACATTCTATTTTTTTTTCTTCTAAGCAAATAACAAAGTGGCAAATCTTCAAAACCAGTGTTTTTAATAGAAAACCCCAACAGATTGCTAAGGCAAAATGAACTCATAGATGTAGTCTGGGTATTTAAATATATTAATGTGTTTTCAATGAATTTCAATATTGTTAATTTTTATGGCTCAACTTGACCTAATTGAGATATAATTAGCCTAAAGATCAGAGGCTGGCTTCAAGCTTTGATCCTTACTAAGAATAAATTCTTATCAAATTCCTCTGTTCTTTATTCCACATAAAAATCAAATGTCTACTTCTAAGAACTATTTCATAAACGTCTGTTTGGATTTTTATTATTTTTTGGTGAGATTAATACCTAATGTAATTCTAAACCAATGTTCTCAAAATGCTAATCCTTTTAAATGCACTGAGAAAATTTTGAGGACCTAAATATTTGAGTATTAATCCTTATTGAAACAGTACTATTGTCCTTGTATACACCAAAACAATCACAGTCTTGACAATGTAATATATTTTCATTATACTTTTTTAAAATAAATTTATCTATTTTATTTTTGTCTGCATTGGGTCTTTGTTGCAGTTCATGGGCTTCTCATTGCGAGGGCTTCTCTTGTAAGGACATCTTACACAGAACAGCATCCATATGACAAGATTAAGAGGAAATAACTGGGGTCAGTGAATAAGCACTCTGTCTATATGAACATAACTCTAAGTAATGTATGATTAACATTAAGAAACAATCGTAGCATAACAAAGAATTCTGGTAATAAAACATACCTTGGGTGAAAGTTGACATTATGGTGTATATTAGAAGGAAATTCTACAGTTCTGCTTATACGCTCAGTTATTGAATGGTGTTAAGTATTTCTTGTGATAACTTTGTTAAATCAACCAAATTGCACTGATGGGGCAATGAGTGTGACAAAAGTGTTTTGGGTCACTGCCAGTGTCTCCATAGTTCAAGTTCACCTTGAAAGTTGGCTTGGCCGACACTATGGATATGATAGTTCCCAGGCTGCTACTTCTGAATTAAATGCCATTTTGAATTCAAAAGTTGTTGGTTTGGTTTTTCTTTTAATATTCAGCAAATGTTAAGGCATAGAAACTTTCTTTATCCCAGTCAAGGAAATAAGGGGTGTAAACAGATGTTGGAAAGTTTTTAATGTACTTCCATAAAAATTTAAGAAGAGGAGTCATGACATGGTTAAGTCTGTTAGGTGGCTGTAGAAATTTTGTAACTCCTCAAGATCTCAATAACAAGAGTTAATGGATCTTTATTTTCATGGTTCTCTAATTTTACGACTCAGCTGTTGCCACATGCTCCTTCTTCCTATCTCGTTACCAACTAGTTTCTTCTGTTTATAATCCTTTATATTAGATTTGTCTTTACCTAGGCTCCACATTATTTTGTGACATTCTTTTTTTCACCTTAGCTGATAACTGGCCAATTCTCTATAAGGAGCTCTTAGTTCCAATTCCACAGATCAGAACTGATGAGCCCAGCTTACAATTTTGTTAGAATAAGTGGGTTATAAATCACTTTTTATAGCCTAAACCACTGTCTGTACTTTCTGCCCCTTCACAGTGGCTGGAAAGTGGTGGTGACTAGAGGAAGCTTGGACATCACTGGATGAAGAAGATGGCAGGACTTTCCCATGGCCTGGGACCAGTCACTGCTAAATGGTTACACAAGGGAGACATACATTTCCATATTAATTAACCACCATTTTGTGTTTGCAAGGTTGGGGAAAGCAGTTTGAGAATGTACACTACCTAATTCAGAAATGTGTACCTAAAAGGGAGATACTGACATAACAACCCACAAAAACTAAAATGTGTACCCTTAAACTTTAGTATCAAGCAATAGGAGATAGAGAAACATACAAAAGCTATTTTACCTCTAAGTATTGAGGTAAAACCCTCAAGTGCTGAGGTAAAACTATTTGGCAAAAACTACACTCTGCAATAACTTGAAGACATTTATGCAGTCACAACCTCTATAGGTTATTAAACAAAGGCAGACTTATCAAGGAGAGATAGGAGGAAATAAAGCTCCACCAAGGCAGAATCACTCTACCTATATCTCTATGATTAAGAGTCCTAAAATTACCTCATTGGTTGGGCTATTCAGCTTATGATCATCTTTATTCCATAAACACTTTAAAAATATTACTTAGATTTCACCAAAATTTACTATTTATCACAATAAAACATTGAGGTGTTTAGAGCAAGTGATATTTCTATTTACACAAATGCAGTTACAACTGGCCAAGGTCACAGTTCCTATCAATGTCATATTTAGGATGAGACTCTGTGCTTTCTGACTCTTAGTTCAGTGCTCTTTCAAGAATTTTATAACATAGAAATTCAATTTTATCTTTTATTGGTCATCCTATGGTACACAGCATATGTCTTTTTTTAAATCACTATATGCCTCTAGAGATCTATGTGTAACATTCACCAGAATGTATCCAAACAGAAAAAAAAGATTAGGCAGCTAAGTGAACAAACTGTCTTGGTCAGTTGATGTCAGTTATCGTCTGTCTTCAGCCACCATATTTCTGTCTTGATGAGCACATGAACTAAAGGTCCATAGTTATAGAGATAGAGCCACACATACGCCCAGTGTCAGTGAATCCCACTTACCGAGGATAGTCTAATCATTAATATTGCCTAATGTTTGATATGCCAGCAACAGAGATCACTGCTGAGTCTTCATATGACATCATTTCTTGAGTGGATAAACTGGCAAGTTGACTTCATTAGAGTTCTCTCTGGAAGAGGCAGAAAAATAGGCACATATTCTGGTTATGGATTTGCCTTTCCTACCTCCTGGACTTTGACGACCACCACCATCTGAGGGCTTACTGAGTATTTAATGCACTAGAATAAGATCCTAAATAACATCACATCACAGGAGACCAGGGGACCCACTTTCAGCAAAGGAGGTATGGTTGTGGACTTATGACTGGGAGAATCACTAGCCTCCTGACTAGTTTCTCTGCATTCACCTTGCCATGTCTTGACAATAATAACAAGAGTGATCAGGTCACAGTATAAGTTAGATTTTGTCACTTTTTGGCTGAAAAATTCTACAATATTTTTCCATATTATTCAAAGTTGAAATCAAGGTAATTAAAAAGTCAGACGATACTCCATATAATTTGGCCTTTCATTACTGGTTTAGTCTATCTCATTATTATTATTTTTTTTAATTTTATTTATTTATTTATGGCTGCGTTGGGTCCTCGTCTCTGTGCGAGGGCTATTCTCCAGCTGCGGCAAGTGGGGGCCACTCTTCATCACGGTGCGCAGGCCTCTCACCATCACGGCCCCTCTTGTTGCGGAGCACAGGCTCCAGACGCGCAGGCTCAGCAATCGTGGCTCACGGGCCCAGTCGCTCCACGGCACGCGGGATCCTCCCAGACCAGGGCTCGAACCCGTGTCCCCTGCATTGGCAGGCAGACTCCCAACCACTGCGCCACCAGGGAAGCCCTATCTCATTATTTTTTACTCTGGATAACAGAAATTGCATTTATGTAACAAAAGTCGAACTGCCCACATAGATACATAGATTGTGTGTGTGTGTGGGGGGGGGTAGATATAGACATAAAGATTAGATATTGGTGTAGATATAGAAATAGATATAAATACTTGCTAATGCATTGGCTAAACTTCAGAATCTGACCCCTTATAATCAAAAAAAACCAAAGATTATAATTCTTCATTTCATGGTTATTACTTCTCCAACAATTTCATTTTCCAGGTTAAAATCCTTGAAACTACTTTAGAATTAATAATCGTGTCTCAAAGACTTCATAGAGGAAGTATATAAGTCCTAGAAGGTAAATGCCATCTGAAAGCTTAAAGTATAATTTAGTATCAGATCCAGAATTAAATTCAAAGTTGAATGATTTCCATTAGGCAATACTGTGTCTTCAGGCATATGTCCCAAATTAACAATGAATGGAACAAATGAATTATCTGTTCAGAATGACCTCTATCACTATGGGCCGTATACTTAAATTGATTATATTTTCCCAAAGTGCCCTAAGTTTTCATTTATATTATACTTATTTGTGAACATCAATATATAATATCCATGTATGAAGTCAAATTTTAAAAATGAAAGAAAAGAATATGAATATTTGATAACACTAAGAGCTTGAATTAGAAACCACAAAAAATTCCATAATGATTAGAATCTTCATTATTATACATAATTTCGTTATGAAATTGAGCAACAAATCAAACAAAAAATTATATTGGTTTTGTCAATTTAGTCACCTTTCTAAAAACATTTTCTACATTCTGCTCTAAAGTAAATAAGGTCACCAGATGCTCTATTCTGGGATCAATACAGCTTATTCATCACATTTAGCTATTTGATCTACCCACCTGTATGAAACAAGCATGGGAATGATTGAGTTTTTATTTGACTAAATGGATGCTAAAACAATTGGTGGTAATAGTAATACAAAGAAGATAAGAGAGGAGGAGAAGAAGACAGAACAAAAGAAGAGGGAGAATTAGGAATAACAATTTAGAGACTGCTACGTACCATGTGCTATATATAAGCAATGGTAACCATTGCAGATATAGCTCATCTCCTCTTCACAATAATCTTATTTTTGTTAACTTAGTTTTAACTATGGCAAAACTAAGGCTCAAGGATTATACAAATAACTTTTCAAAGTCAATAAAATATTAAATGAGAAAACCAGAATTCAGACATACAACTGCTTGTCTCCTAAAACAAACTCCTAACCTCCATACTATACAGCTTTATTTCTTCATTACTGCATTATATTTATGTACTCTAACCTATTAAATGATAGCAACTTAAGTGGAAAGTGAAAGATGATGCTATAAAATGAAAATGTTTTTTATTATGATCTTTGACTTATAAATCTAACCTTAATACAAGATTAAAATACCGTATTTGGAAAACTCTAAATTTTAACTCTACTTAAATTTTAAATTGAGATTAATATATTTTACTTTCCTACATAGCCAGAAGAAAAGCCTCTCTATGTATAATTTTGAAATGGTTTTTATGATTTAGCTAAGTAAACCATTAATCTCAATGTCTGAACTAATTTATCCTGTTTTCAATTTCATTGTACCTCTGCTGTTTCTGCATTTATTCAAGTCCCTAAATTGACAACTTTAGTTTGAATTTCAACTTTTTTAAGATCAAAGATAAAACATAGATCCTATTGACTATTTTGAAGTGGGCACATATCTTAATATACTAATGTCATTCTATAAATTCAGATTATTATTGACATAGAATAAAACTTAAAATGAACCAAGACAGAGATTAAATTTGCTTCAGTAAATTAAAGTTAGATTAAATGAATGACTAATGTAACTGATTGTAGGTATTATCACTACCTTTATCATAATTTACAGATAAAAGGTTCTTTTTCTTCTACATTTCCAGTGATTAGGATCAATGAATTCAGGTTAATTACCAGGGGGTGGATTGGGGTGGTATGCATTATGGCTTATAGAACTGTTTCCCCTTAAGCATGCCTCATGAGAAAGGAAAATTAAACATATTTTTCAAAAATGCATTTATTCAATGATATTAATCCAAATAAAGAGTACATACAACTGAATAATTTAAAAAGTTTAGTAAATTCTGTAGATGTAATTTTTTTACAGTTTTCACTAGGTCTCCATTGATAATAAGCCTTTCCTCTATCTCCACTATTCAAACTAGATTTAGTTTAGCTGTAAGCCAAGGCAATCCGTGTTTTGATATATCTATAAAGAGTGAAATAGAGAGCCTATGACCCATGATGTATCTGGCTCAAGCAATTTGTCTATCAGCTGCCTACCAGATTCCTCATCTACCTCCTGCTCTTCTACTGCCTAGTCTACTCGGCAAGTGGCTGTTGTTATTTTATTTTTCAGAGATGATGACCTAGGTGTTTCTGATCATAACTGATCTCACTCCTTGATTCCTTACCTAATTAAGAAAATAAAATCTTCTTGTTCTCCTCTCCTGCTTTTTCTAGAATTAATCATAGGCTCAAAATAATTAAAATAAATTATAGGTTACTTCTATTTAAGTGAAGTCTATCTGATCCCTCACAGACTGTAGCAACTCTCTACCACTTACGTTTTACATATATATATGAGCATATTTGATTTCCTCATCACTTATCCATATTAAAGTGCTCAAATAGTACTGTCAATTAGGCAATTATTATTCAAGATTAGATAAATCTATTCTAAGGCAGAGAATACGTTACATTTCCTGTTGCAACATACTTTCACACACATTTAAATAGAGTATAGGAGATTTCTGAGTTGAACTCTGAAGTAACTACACACAAACATACATGCACACGCATACACACACACACTATTAACAGGAGACTGGCAAATATATATATATATATATATATATAAACTACATGTGTCATGATAAGAGGCAAGTTACATATAGTCTATGTTCTACTAAATTGAGAGCATAATGTCAAAATCTCCACTATATTCTGTCTACCTATCATATACTTTACTGTCTTTTATAAGTGCTCTTAGAACAAACAGATATGTACATTGTTAATCTCTTTTTTAACCTGAAAAACTTCTATTTTTTCCTTTGTATTTGACTTCAGTTTTTAAAGTTCTCATATGGGCAGTACCTAGTATATTACATAATTCTTATGTTTTGTCTTTTTAATTTCTTTTTCAATACCTGTATGTTCACTAATCGCCCATTTGCTGTGCTTGGTGCTGAATGAGATACAAACAGAAGATTGATGAATCAGGGACCTGCCATCCAGAAGTTCATGATTCCACATTGCCCATCAAAAAGGGTTAATGTAATTATGACATAGTATGAGTGTGTTTCGTGTTTGGTAATTGCAATCATTGTTGCTTTTGTTGTGGTCATCCATTTACAATGCTTGGTGTCAGTTTATCTCTTGTAAAAATAAAATACAGTGTGTGTGTGTGTGTGTGTGTGTGTGTGTGTGTGTGTGAAAAAAAAACCAAAAACAAAATAGCCTCTTCATTTAAACATGATAGCTGATTTATTTAAAAGCATTTCCTCCCTAGCAGAGCTCTTTGCTGGGGATTTGTTGTTTTAGAATTACCCTTCATGGAAGGATACAATGTTAGTATATTTTCCATAACCCCAGATTCTATGCATTGTAGTTAGAAAGTAAATAATTAAAAAGAAAAAAAATCAAAACTTTCTGTAACATTCTAAATCTGTCTCTCATATAAATATATACAAAAGAATAAATATATTATTTTTATGTAAAAAAAAAAAAGGGTTAATGTAACCCCTAGTTTCATTTGGCTGAAACTCAGGTTTTTATACAAAAATTATCTTTTTGAAGAAATGGTGGAATTTGCTTTAAATAATTTATATCCTTAACTTTTTATTTGCATATCTGATTTTCTTTTAACTAAAAAACTTACCAGTTATTCTTCATTATTAGAAAGGAATAAAAGATCTATGAATCATCATTTTAGTCTTCCCAAATTAAAGTTGTAACACTTAAGGAGTCATTTACTAATTGGAAGCATGTAACTATGGTTCACTTTTTTTCTCTGTGATCCAAATTCCAAATCCTAAATCAGCAAAGTTGAAGTGAGCAGGTTCTTTAAAGTTGCAAATGTCACTTTCCATGTTAGTTTCTTTTTTAAACATGAATGGTTAAGACCTTCCTTTTTAAACCACTGATTCCTTGAGTACTTCGAAGCGGAAACTGCCTATTCTGATATATTCTTTCTCTTTTTCCTTATCCTATATCTTCTCCTGTGCATAGAAAAGTTTATTTAGCCATCAGAACCTATCATTCTATTCTCCTCTCTTGTCAAGGACGTTCAACTTTGTATGAGGCTAAGAGTAGTATAAAAAAGACAACTGCCACTGCCATTTATTTTGTATATACTTCATGTGAAGCACTGATAGATATTTGGGGTATGTTATTTCTAATCTTCACAACAATCACATCTGGTAAATATCATGGTCCCTGTTTTACTTCTACTTTTACAGAAAAGCACAAAAAAGACTGCGGAGGTTAAACAACTTGCCTAAGGTTACTTAGGCAGTATCATAGACTGGATATAAACTCAGGCTACCTGATTTGGAGATTCATTCCATTTCCATTAAGCAGCAGCCTCATTTTCTTATGTCTTCATTCCTGTCCTTCACCTTTAACATTCACTATCTGATCTCTAATCTTTTTAAGCAACTTATATCTTATTTCTATTTATCTATATCCATGTATCTACATATCTATGTGTCACCTATTTCTAGTCTTGGATTTATTCAGTAAAAATGTTCAGTAAAATATGTTCCTTGGATAAGAAAGAAGGCTGCCTTTAGACTCAGGTTCTGTGACCTGCATTTATAATTTCTTGTACCCAGATATTTCACCCCAAAACATTGGCTCCATCCTTCCTGGACTGATGATCCAGTATCTAGATTCACAGTCTTTAATCTGAGTGGTAGATTCTTCCAGATTCCTATCATTGGCTACTCACTCAGATGCACTAGAGTGCCTCAACTTTGGTCCTCACAACACCCTGCTTCAACATTTCCTTCCTGTTGAAAAGCAGATTGGAACAATGGCAAGATGCCATCGATCCACGATGGTGGATGCTATGATTCAGCAAAAGTTTCTGATTCCCATGTTAATGTTAGACCTACACGAGAACTGGAAGTATTGTTTGTTTTTGTCTTTTTTATATTATTGCTCCTTTGTTAACTATTGAGAGTTAACCTGTCTAAGATTCAAAGTATAGCCTTTCTGCCTTGTAGAGACATTATCAATTACATCTTTATTTGTTTTTAGTATCATTTTTCTTATTTGTTGTTAAACAACTATGGCTATCCCTGTGGAGCTCAACACTCTCTAATCACTTCCTTTATACTCTCTGCCTATGCCCGACCCTTACAAACGTCTGTAGATGACCTCTCCTCCTGGATGGGTGGTAATGAATAGGGCTTATAGATATTCCTGACTCTAATCTGCTAATAAAAAAAAAAATCTTATTAGGTATTCTGTCCTGAAGAAATTTCCCATTACTTAGAAGTCTCCCTGCTGTGTCTCCATTTGCTCTCTCCCACTCCCCAATAAACAGCCCAGAGATAGCAGCAACTGTTCTAACATGTTTCACCCGCTCCATTGATAGTTTAACTGTTTCAAACCTGGCTATGGGTGCATTACATTTACATAATTTATCTTTTTTGTTCTCAGGGAACCATTAATCAACTATTATTAGAAATAATAGGAAAGTCCATTTTTTTAACACTCAGTTTGAGAGAAAAGTAAATTCTATTTTACTTTATATATATGTATGTATAGCTGCTTCACTTTGTTATAAAGCAGAAACTAACACCATTGTAAAGCAATTATACTCCAGTAAAGATGTTATAAAAATATATATATATTTTACTTAATTTTGGTCTTAAGATTCTCATGTCAAATAGTGGCCACCTGAAAAGAATACTTAGCATATGTGAAGTTTTCTATTGGCTAGTCAATAAAAGTTTGAATCTATCAATAGAGCCTGGCTCTGTTAGCCTTTCCAGATCCTTTAATTATCTTACAGAGAGTTTGAGAAGAGAGCATTATTACACTTAGACCCAACAGAAGGCATAAAGATGGGGATAGATGCGTGCATTTCAATTGACCTTCAGGTATAGGGATAAAGATTCTGAGCCAACAAATTGCACTTTTTAAGTATTTCCAATAATAGATAGTGAATATGCACAGAATTATGCTCTTCTTTCTGTTGAACAGGGTGTTGCCCACAGTGTGTATATTAAGAATGGTTGGGACTGAGCCCATGGAAATGAAATTAGGAGAAACTACTAACTTTAATAAAGTTCAGATTTCCAATCTCAAAGTGTGCTCTACTCATTTGAGATAATACTCACAAATATTTTGATAGACATCACTTTTGTAGTGAAGCAAGAACAACAGTGCTTTAAAGAATGATAGACAACTTAATAGACCATGTTTTTTAAAAAATGAAGAGTATCATCATGTTGTTTGATTAGTTTTGCTTAATTTCCTCATCTATAAAATGGGAATTTTATTCTCTGTTCTACCTTTCTCAGAGAGGTTTTTTTCAAAAATCAAAAGTATCAAGATCAAAGTACACTTTGAGCTATAGAAATATATGGTGCAATCATATTAATAAAATAGGATGAAGAAAATATCATTGATTTGAACCCTGTGTTACTTTAGAAGCAGTTTCATAATATTCCAGAATTTTAAAGTTTGAATGACTTTTTCAGATCATTTGACATGGCTAATTTTCTTATTTTTGACATGGAAGATTTTGGGCAGTGTGAGGTTAAAAATTATTCAAATTAACCCAGAAAATAAACTAAAAATTTAATTCTTCAAACCCTGAGCCCAATTACTCTCTAGAATATTCCCATTTATTCAAAACAGCCTATAAATTATTGTTTCCAGGCCATGGTATAAAATATTGTTTCCAAACTTCACACACACACACACACACACACACACACACACACATACACATCTTAATGATAAAAACAAAGTTTTTATAAACAGAGCGATGTTATTTCCTATTTTTTTTATTATCTTCTGCTATATAAAACTGGTCTCCAATCTTCAAAGTAATTTTTAAAAAATATTCTCTTTTTTTTTTTTTCAGTTATTTGTCTTTTCTCTCTCTCTCTATCCTTTCTTCTCCTGGGGAAAAAATGTTACAAGATCAGTGACTTAATATTTACTTTTATAACTGTACATATTACCAATTATTCCTTAACTCCAGCTGAGATGTACCGCATAAACATAGAAAATAAAAATAACATGAATAAAATAAGTAATCATTATTATAATTGTATTACAGCTAAATGTAGAATCTTTCCACCTTACAGAGCACTTTCATGAACTTAATCACATTTCAATATCATGACTATTGTATAAGTTAGAATTTATTACTCAACGCTTTACCGATCAGGGAGGTAAGTAAAGTTTGAAAAAATTTTGACTTAACATAGATCTGAAACTTAACTGTTGGTACTGACCAGATATCAGAACTCTGACTAAAGCCTGAGCACTTTCTAGGGCTCCCCACTGCTGCTCTTTCAATATCTTAGTGTGTTTGTACCCCTCTCCTCTGACTATACAAGTAAGTCTCTTATGTAATTTAGACTTAAGGCGCTTGAATTTAGTTAGCAAGATATGGACAAATGCAGAGCACTAAAATATCTCATAATAATATGAATGCATCATCAATCCTCCTATCCAAGCAACTTCAAAATTGGTTCTGTTAAAAAACCTGGCATTTGTCTTCTGAAATAACCTGAAACAAAACAAATGTAGTACTTTAGTGTTCTCTACTACTCAGAGACATTTCATCTCTTCATTATGATATATTATACCCTTCCTCTAACCCTTTGCAATTCATTCTTTTAATTGATCTAGGTTATTTAGGTTGCTTATAAAATGTCACATCAGCTACAATTATACATTAGTTTTGGAATACACAACCCTGTGAGCACGCACGTGCCTCTGTGTGTGTGTGTGTGTGTGTGTGTGTGTGTGTGTGTGTGTGAAGGGTTGGGAGAAGTGTTAAAGCAAGAGCAAGAGGTAAAAAGTGAGAAAGTAAAGGGAAACCTATGTTAACTCTAACTGCAGAGCTTGACTTGCATTCAGAGTAATGGCTAGTTCTGATGGGTTGTATTTGATTGTGGTAAAATTTGGCCGAACTTCAGTGAGCCAAATTCAGGAAAAGTTTTTGAAATGAAGTAGTCTTTTTTTTTTTTTTTTTTTTTTTTTTTATTCACACGAAATGAAGTAGTCTTAATGTACATTGTACTTATGCTACTAACCCCAAGCCCATCTTCGTCCCATTAAGCCTACACCATACTACAGTGAAGATGCTCCTGTCTATTCGTAGCTCATTCCAATTCTGATCATCTAGTGTCTCAATTACACCTAGTTTCTTAATTTCATGTTGCCAATATATTAAAAAAAAAACCTTTCAAGACACATACCATAAAATCCACAAAAGAAGCTAATATAGTTTAAGAGCTCCACTGACTAACTTTTCTTAGACATCTGCTAGAACATCTTTAATGGAGGTCTTGGTAAAATTTGACAACATGCTATTGAATTGTACTTTCTCCTTCATTTACTAATTCTAAGATTTTTAATGCCATCATTATTTGTGAAGACAAATCCCTGTCTCTACCCGGATATTATGTAAAACACAATGTAAGAAGGGTATCTAAAAACAGAGGCAATTTCCCAAATATGATAATCCGTAAATATTTTTTTAAAATATTTTTATTGGCACTGCACCAATAACCACTGAAACACCAAGGTGTTTCAACATTTTTTCTGAAAAATTGTGGGTTGTAGCTAGATTTTATCCTTGATGCCAGAGTTTCTTTAATTACTTTGAAGGACTTACAATCTTTTCAACCAGAGGCTGGTGTCAGGGGTGCCCTAAGTTCCCATTCATATCGAGGGTAAGTATAAAAGTAGAGTGAACAAGATAGAATCAATCTAGAGGCTTCAGATGGAAAGACTATATCTTTTCTCTGAAAGCCATGTTAATGAGCTGTGGGAGCCTGGGTATATCTATCTTGCCCTTGTTGCATTTCTCCTTCCCCAATTCCATTAGGAGACATGCCGTGAGGAAGTTTCCTAGAGCTTAGAGATAAGACAAATAAGCTGCATTTCTAACTTCTGGAGGCGATATCATAATGCATTTCCCCATAGGAATGGTCAAGAGTGGTCAACCCAGTAATAGCAGCGTAGGAAGTACATGTAGAATAAATAGACATGTTTTGGCTGAGGGAAGTCTTCCCATCATATATATATATTAGTATCTCTAAGGGAAATGTGTTTCTACCAAGGGGTAGAAATTTCACCCATAGCAGAGGAAGCTGTTTTGTCACCAGAGGCAATGAGTCCTTATCATCATCATCATCATCATCACCATCATGACTAATTTAATGGACATGTGCTACATTTCAGGCAATGTTCCGAGTAATTTACATACATTAACTCAGTTAACTGTCACCACATTCACAAGAAGTACAAAATGTGTTATCTCCATATCACAGAAAGGGAAACTGAGAAACAAAGTAGGGAAGTAACATGCAAAAGTTTCCATAGATAATAATCGAGTAATTAGTGCATTCAGAGTTCAAGATATGCCATCTGACTCAAGAATGCATCTCTTAATAACTAAACTCTCTTGTCTCACTGTAGTGGTTCTAGAATCAGACAGAAGTGGCTTAAAGTATTAGATCTATCATTCATTATTTTGGGGATTATGGTCAAGTAACAGACATACTAAATCTCAGTTCTTTTTTTTCCATAACATGGAGCAAATAATAATACCTATTTTACAAAGATGTTGTAAATTTTAAATAAAAGGATTGTGAAAATGCTTCACACAATGACTGAGAGTGAGATTTAACCTTCAGATAATAAAATCATACTTTAGTGACTAGTGTGCACGTGTGTCTGGGCATGTGTGTGAATGTCACAAGAAGCATTAATCAAATTTGATGTTTCCTTAGAGATTAATTTAGGCACTCTGAAAATCTTCTTGATTGATTAGCAGCCAAGGAAACTTTTAATTTAAGTGCTTGCTTAATTAATTTAGCTAATGGGTTAAACAATGCCCGAGGGCATAAGAAGTAAGGTGGGTCAGGTGTCCAGATTTTTGGCGCCCTTGATTTTTCTCCAGAACACTAAAACCTCTTTTTTTCCCTTTTGTTCTTACTTCCCATTTCTTATTCCCCCAGACTCTTTTAAATTTTCCTTTTATCATAAGGAAGAAGAGGTTTATCAGAGTTGGAATCTGGAAAGCAGTGAACAAGCCAAGTCTCTTCCCCACCCCCTCTTCATAAACACACTTGAAGGCCTGAAGGTAATAACCCTGAAAGATTCTCCCCGTGCTGCAGATTTCCTGCCAAGGGTTTGTTGGGATAGTATTGTAAAGGAGATTTGGGGCATCTTCCTGCCTTATACAACATACAAGAACCCTTGACTCTGTCACACTGTATTATTTTGCAATGTTTGCTTCACACTATCAATTTGACAAAGATTACGAAGCCAATCACATCTGTGACATTATATGACCATCAAAAACTGCTGAATGGCTCAAACCCAGGACAACATGTTCAGGCAGGGGTTACTGGATTCACCAGATCAGCATGAATGGAGAAGGGGCAACCTAGCATTTTCTATTCAACTCATCAGTGACTCTGAGAATGTTAGCCTGTAGTTAGTTGGCTTTTATGATCATATTCTCAGACATCTGGAATTCCTTGATCCAGATGCAAGACTGAGCAGTGCCTGAAAATACTGTGCTACTTTACTTTTAAAAGGTTTTGAAAATTTTGTAAATTACTCTAATGGTACTTGGAATTTCCCAAAATATGAGATTAACAAAAAATACATTGATTTCTCTAAACATTTTACATCAGAAAATTTTTATTTTCAACTTTGCTTTTCCTGAAATACCTACCACCACCCTTTCTTTAAAAATCTGTTCTATCAAAGCATTTTTTGGTTAAATCTATTTTGTGGTTATAATTTTACTCTCAAATATATAACCTAAATCCAATTATCTATTCTGTATGTATTTGCTCCCACAACCAATATGATCTATAGTAAAAGGGATGAGTGGATATACTGAGGTTCTTCTTTGTTTCAGGCTAGTTTGTGAAGTTAGGTCTTTTTTTTTAGCCTAACTCTAAAATACAAATTTGCTAGAAGGACTTTTCTTTATAAACCTATTTCTCCTGAAAAATTATGTAGCAAAAGAAAATATCAGCCTGCTAAAGCAATGTAAAACTAATCAAATCAAAGAGCCACTGGCCAGAGAATTTTTAGAAATAAATTTTCTTAATCATGGCTGATAAGTGAATTAGTTATATCTCTACTTTAGGAATAGAACTGTCTACCTCCAAAGAGCTCGTGCTCTGTGCTTTTCCAACTTTCTGGACAAACTCCTAAAGGCATCTTTTATTCAGAGCTTCCAGTTGTGTGTGCTTATCAATAATTATAATTACTAGCTATTGGTTTCTCATTATGATCCAGAAACTACATGTTATAGATTGAATTTTGTGCCCTCAAAATTCACAAGTTGAAGCTCTAACCATCAGTGTGCGTGTATTTGGAGATAGAGCCTTTAGGAAGTAGTTAAGGTAAAAGAGATCATAAGGCTTGGGACCTTAATTCAATAGGACCCATGTCCTTAAAAGAAGAGGAGGAGACACCAGAGATGCCTATGTACAGAGAAAGTCCATATGAGGACACAGTGAGAAGATGGCCATCTGTAGGATAGGAAGAGAGGTCTCACCAGAATCCAACCCTGCCAGCACTTGGATCTTGGACTTCCAGCCCCAAGAACTATGAGAAAATAAATTTCTATTGTTTAAGCCATCTAGTCTGGTATTTTGTTATGGCAGCCTTAGCAGACTAATACATTATGTCAAGAATTTAGATGCCTTATCTATTTTGATATTTACAAAGACACTGAAGAAGGTGTAATTACTGCCAGTTTATTTATAATGAGGCTTAGAGACATTAAGGATCCCAGGATCACACAACTAATGAGGAACAAATCTGGACAATTCTTATACTTACCATCCACCACTGCATAAGAGGGACCAGGAAAGAGGGGACTTGGATGTTTATTAATAGGAATTGACCAAAATGACCACAGTATTCCCTTCAGTTTGACTGAACTTTAGACAGCTTCCATCCTGATGATAGACCCCGACCTTTTTTTCTTAGAGCATTTACTTTAGAAAACTTGCAATTGTATATCCTTTCTCTACACTTTTGAAATGTATATAAATCTTCTCCCAGCCTCTTATCAGTTTTACAATCAGGGAAATGTCTTTACAAGGGCTTCTGAAACATTTTTTTGAAATGTAAACATTGAAAGAAATAGTGCTCCTATCTCCCAATCTCTGTGGAAGGTAGGAATCTAACTTGGATGGGCACCAATTAGCAAATATACATGCCTAATCATAGCAAAAAAAAAAAAAAAAATTGCAAACTCAGGAATAACTCAGTGCGCTCTTCACATCCTGTTGACTAATCTTCTCCTAACATCATCCAGTACTTTCCACTAGCTCACTCCAGCACTTAAGAACAACCCCGACTTCTGTTTCAGCAGACTTGCATTCATTCTTTCTCCCCTATTGCAATAGTCTTGAATAACATCTTCCCCACCTGTTAAATTATCCAGTGCAATTTTTGCTTTAAAAGACTTTAAAAGGACCCAGGAACCTAATATCTAGGACGGAACGTCAGCAAAATTTAACTTTTTAAAATATATGAAAAAGAGAGTGACACAATGGAAAGAGCCTGGGACACAGAAACCTGGAGGTTGTGTTCAGAGGCTGTCAGATGTCAGAAGTAATCGTTCAGATATTTGGGTCATTGAAAAGTAGAGCAGGAAGCACCTAGTTTTCAAAATCTGTGTCTCAGTTTGAGATCCCCAGAGGTATACCCTAAGGCAAGGATTCAAGGGCAAATAGCTAGTCTAGCATATGAAAGAAATACCAGCAGTGGAGAAGTGAGACTAGGAGAAAAGGCAGCCAATAAAGATTACTTCAAGCCAGCTACTATTGGGGTGAATGGAGGTTAACGTCTCATGGGAAACTTTGGAAGTTTTACGTACGACACTAAATGTGAGGGACCTGGAGTATTTGTGCACCAGCTCTTGTCAGACACTGTTTGAGGGTTGAGGGTGTTAATTCCCAGTACTTCTTTCTTGCAAGGTAGGCAGGTAAAGCCCTCTCTTGGGGGAGCTTGTAGGGGGAGGAGAAAACATCCTCAGAAAAAGAGATGCAAGTGCTCGTCCCTGGAGAGGCCTATACTAAGATTGCAAAGGTGATAGGATATGTTTGGGACACCTGCAACGTCAACTACACTGTGTTAATCCATGTGACTTCTAGAAGAGAATTACATGGTCAAAAATTGTGGAGAAAAACTGGGTTAATCAAACATAAATTGGCTTCTTGACTTCATGACTTCTTAGATTATTTTAGGATATGAATGTGAATGTTAAGATGAGAAGAGTTTATTTAAATTTTTAAACCATTTTGGTTGATACATCTTACAGGACTAGTGTTCCTCTTAACACACTTTGGGAATCACCAGTATAATCCATTTACTGAGTATTACAAATAAGGAAAATTAGGTCTTTATTGGTGATATCTAAAAGTGCAGCAATGTCAACCCAGGAGATTACTATATTTGCCAATAGTTTAGGACAGTAAGAGTTCAGAACATGTGATAGGAGTTTCTAGTTATATATAACATTGTTGATACCTTCTTAATCCTATCTATTCTCCTAGTAGCCTTTACTATAGTGGCTCTGTTTTCTGAGACCAGAGTTTGAGGCATAGAAATATAATTCCAAAGCTGTTTATTCACAGCAGCATATATCTTACAATCTGTATCTTACAATACAGATTAAAAATATTATCATATATATTTTGTTATTTTAAAAGCAAGTTATGTTAGTGTTATGACAATTCTACCACAAGTCAAAGAAAACTTGTCACTCTGTTTTCCATCCAGATGGAATCTATGGATTGATTAAGCATTCGACACTCTTTCTATTTATCAGGTGAGTAAACAGAGGCCTTGAAAGGTTGGCATACTCTAAGAGGCATAGAATAAGGCAGAGTCAGAGCCCAGATTTAGTCAGATTTCATATTCTGACCTTCTGACTTTAGCTCTGGTGGTTGCCCATAAAATCTTCTTGCCATCTCAAAATCATTCAGGTAATGCTTTGGCCTATTTTGGTTGGAGTTATATCCTGCTGGTGAGCTCCAGGCATAAGTTTATTACTTTTAGCATGGTTTAACATGGTTTATAAAAATTTCACAATGCGAAGGAGAGACTGCAATGAAAGGAAAACTACATATCCTCAACAAGCAATTGGTCAATATGATAAAATACATTCTATACTATATCCCTAGATTATTTTCCTGATTTTGTTATTAGCATTATATGTGGTTAGGAAAGATTAAGCCTAAGATGTTTCCAATGCTGGAGGTCAGCTATCTTAGGAAAACTGGTAGACTATGTCAATCAGAAATCTTTATGTGTGAGGAAGCTTCTGAAAAGGAACTCATCCTAAAGGAAACAGGAATCTTCCCAGACAAGCGCTGACTACTAAAGAGCCCTAGTTGTTTGTTCAGAGGGATCATTTAGAACAGGGGTCCCCAACCTCTGCGCCACACAGGAGGTGAGCAGCGGGCGATGGAGCGAAGCTTCATCTGTATTTACAGCTGCTTCCCAAACATCGCTCACATTACCACCTGAGCTCCACTTCCTGTCAGCATTATGGAGAGTTGTATAATTATTTCATTATATATTACAATGTAATAATAATAGAAATAAAGTGCACAATAAATGTAATGCGCTTGAATCATCCCGAAACAATTCCCCTGCACCCCGTCCGTGGAAAAATTGTCTTCCATGAAACTGGTCCCTGGTGCCAAAAAGGTTGGGGACTGCTGATTTAGAACACTGAGTGGATTTCTCACTGAGAGTGGCTTCCTATACAATCCTCTATGGGATCATGTATGACTTATTTAGAGGACAATAGAAGGCTTGGTAAGGAAAACAGCAACTAAGAAATGAAAATATCCATTTTCTTTAAAACTTTATTCAATACACTGGGGAAAAAAACACCACTGCTTTAATATCTCTGAGAAGGAACACATGACAAAAAAAGAGAGAGGTGGTTCGGACACTTCATTATAGGGCTTCCTTTGGGTTTGGGCCCTTGAGATGTCCTCTGTATGAGCTCAGAGACTACTCTACAGAAAGAAGCTGAAGTCAGAAGAGATATACAAGTGCAGTCATCATATGACACCTAAATCATTCCAGAAATACGTTAAGGGGAGATTATTTAAGAACCTGGGTCCTGCATTATCACATTTGGTGGAAGAATCATGAAACAGAAGTTATGATCGTAATAACTGTAATAAAAACGTTGGTGCATGTTTATAGACCTTTAATTTTATAAAGAACTTTGATTATTTATCATCATTTTCAATTTCGAGTCAGTTACATTGCCCTCGGAAGAAAACTGATGATTATTTTGGTACTCTTGACATATCTTTGAGCTCAATTATCTCAATTTTTTTAAATATAAAGGAAGTAAATTCCAAATAAATGTTTAGTTCATATCTGCTGCACGGTCACTTACATATTACCATGTATCATAATATGTTTCTGATTGGATGTGCAATCTGCTTGATTTTGAATGTTGGCAAATTTTAATACTTACCATAACCATCACTGGTATATGGTTTTATGTCTTGATAAAATTGATACCAAGAAAATTTATTTTTCAAGAACAGATATTCTTCAAATTGGTAGTGTGAAAATTCAAACTTAATTTCAGATTTTCAATTCTAATATTAAATTCTTCCATGCAAGTGGTAAGATTTACAATGCAAAATTTACCCTTTACAAATCTTGGTTTATCTGAAGTCCTTTTTTAGAATTACTGTATAATCAGCATTTCAAGAGTTGGTCTACTTGTATTGGCTTGAAATTTAATGGTATTAACATGTAAGTTAGTTTTTGTCATTGCTAGAAATCCATAGGAAGTTGAAGATTTTCATTCCTCAGCACTGCTTTGATGAGCACCCATTGCCACACATCTCAGTTGCCAACTTTAAAAATAAAATAAAATTTTAAAAGTTATACATACATGTTTTAGTGGAGATTCTATTTTTTGGTAATAGCTGATATATAGCCAATACATGAAATAACTTTAATACAAAAGTATATACTTGGCACGTTATGATTTAATATTATATTTGACATTAAGGGGACCTTAATGTGTATAGCTATAATATTTTATTTGAAAACTCTGCTCATGGAAGTCCACATCGAAAGGAATACATTAATGTAGTTCCTTTAATTTATAGAAAGCATAAGCAGTTTTCTTTCTTCCCTCCCCTCCTTTCCCTTCTTTTTTTTTTTCTTTCCCTTCCTCCCCTTCCCTTACCAGTCTATGCATCAAAACATGTTAATAGAATGCATTGTTCAAAAAGCTTGAAAACTTTGGATCCAGGTAACTAAAACTTAAAACAACGTGACTTTTTTCAGATTGAGTTTGCTGCTTTCTTTGAGGAGGAAGAACAAAGTAAAGATAGACAATTCCACCATAAAATTAATGGGGGGGAAAAAAAAAGTCCAGTGTTTTCTAAACTACAGAGATGACAGTTGAAAGAACTACAAGGGTGGAAAATATATCACCTCAGGGATAAAATATCAAGGAGACAAATTTCTCTATGAAGTCAAAAGTTTTCCAGGATTTACTGTGTTGTCTTGAAAATATTATGGTTTAACATAGAGATAAGAAGAGCTTCTTGGAGTTATTTTATTTCTGTTAGGAGGAAAAACAATCTATGTTTTAGGTAATGTGGTCACGGTTTAAAATCTACTTACTTAAATCCTTTGGATGGAGGAAGGACAAATCCTAAATAAAAATTACTGGGTCATTCACATCCTTTAATATACCTAAAGTATTAAGCATGATTTAAAAGATGAAGCACAGTGTTTATTACCACATGAAACTGTGTTGATATTTCAGCCCTATTGCTTACTATCCTAAAGACCTTAAAGCTAACCTAAATCATGTTTCCCATAAAGGAAGATTTTATATATATGCATACATGGGTATTGTATGCATATGTATCTATGCATGTGTGTATGTACCTATAAAATAAAAATATAGATATTTTCTTGGACAAGCAGCTTAGGTTATTTGTAAAACGGGAATAGGAAATCCTTACCCTGCAGGAGTGTCATTATGAAAAAGGACTAGAACAATTTTGACCACATCATGAGTTATTGCTTCAGCAACCCATTGTTATCAGAGCATTTGACCTGAACCTACCTACCTAGATTCTAAGGCTATCTTTTCCTTCTTGCCCATACCTCATTGTCTGCTTTGAATGGAAGGCCTCTCAGATATGCTCAAGGCATAGAAATAGATTAAATAAGATCAACCCAGCCAATTTTTAAAGTAGGAGGAAAATAAATAATAGAAACAACTTGTGTGTACTCATTAACTTATTAGAAAATTTATTTCAAAGTGTCAAACGCACTACTAATTATTGTTTACTCAAGAAGAAAAGTTATATAACTCATTCTTTCTTTTATTTTTAAATTTTTTTCTGTGAAAGGAGACAAGCTCCAGAGTTTTGTTCATGGTAAAATAGTTGTCCACCCTCAGGAGGAACCCAATTAAAAATTAATTACAATGATAGGGAAAAACGAGAACTTAACCCAATATTTCAAAATCCTCAATAGATGATATTCACTTTTTTTAAGTTAAGGGAAAAAAATGATGATCGCATGATCATCATTTCATGATACTGCAACAACAGAGTGGAGTCCAGAGTTTTTCTCTACCAAGATATGCGTCCGCATTTAACCTGTATACGACTGCAGAGGTGCAGCTGATCACAAAGTAGTTAAGCTCTGAGTAATTGACAGCCTTTTATTCTTTAATTAAGGTAACTAAAATTCATTTAGCTTTTTAGATTTCAGAATTTGGGAATTATAAACTGTCAAGAAGTCAAAGGAGAAAATCAATCAGCACGTAGTAAAAGGTGACCAATTTTAGTTTTAAAATTGGTAAGAATCAATATTGAAAACTAAAAATAGAACTACCATATGACCCAGCAATCTCATTACTGGGCATATACCCAGAGAAAACCATAATTCAAAAAGACACATGCACCCCAATGTTCACTGCAGCACTATTTACAAAAGCCAGGTCATGGAAGCAACCTAAATGCCCATCAACAGACGAATGGATAAAGAAGATGTGGTACATAGATACAATGGAATATTACTCAGCCATAAAAAGGAAAGAAATTGGGTCATTTGTAGAGACGTGGATGGACCTAGACACTGTCATACAGAGTGAAGTAAGTCAGAAAGAGAAAAACAAATATTGTATATTAATGCATATATGTGGAATCTAGAAAAATGGTACAGATGAACCAGTTTGCAAGGCAGAAATAGAGACACAGATGTAGAGAACAAACATATGGACACCAAGGGGGGAAAGCAGGGGTGGGGTGGCAGTGGGATGAATTGGGAGATTGGGATTGACATATATATATATATATATATATACACTAATATGTATAAAATAGACAACTAATAAGAACCTGCTGCATTAAAAAATAAAATAAAATTCAAAAAAAAGAATCAATATTGAATATTGGCAATTATATATGCTCAAGCCTAATACATGAAATACACACAAATCTTCTCATAGGTCCATGGCGTGGGAACAACCATTCTTCCATGATGAGGTTTTTTAAATTCCATGAATACATTCTATAAAATTCTAGGTCATTCTATTAGGCATAAAATGCATAGCCTTTTATTCATTCATTATTGACAGATAACCATGTGCCAGACCATTGACAAAACAGACAATATCCTTGTCCCCATGGTGCTTAAATTCTAGTGTGCAAGAAAATAAATAAGAAAAATAAATAAAATATATATTAAGTATTATAAGTAGTAATAAGAGCTAAGGGTAAAAACAAGGCAGGGAAGGGGGATGAAGTGTGCAGGAATAATGGTTCCAATTTTAAAGCAGGTAGTTTGGGAAGGCCTCAAACAAAATTGAGGACCTGAAGGACGGGAGAGATGAAGTCATGTAAATGTCTATAAGATATCACTCCAGGAAGATTGAACCATAAATAGAAAGGCCCCGAGGCAGGGGTTTGCCTCACATATGAAGCAGTCAAGTGTGGACGGAAAGGAATGGGCTAGAGGGAATGTAGGAAAGAAAATTCCCATGGGCAGTGGTCAGGCCAGATCACATAGGGTCTTTTGCACATAGTAATGACTTTAACTTTTACGTGAGAAGCAAAGGCACTGAAGGGTTTATGTGACGGTGTAAGATACTGTCACATTTTAACAGAATGACTTTGGCTACTATGTTGGCAATCGATTATGGAGGCAAAATAGAATCAGGATGACAAGTTAGAAGGCTGTTACAATTTTTCAGGCAAGAGTTTCAGTTGTTTGGACTGGTGAGGCAGTGGAGATGATGAGAATAGATGAAATACAAATAGACTGTAAAATGTAGCTGGCAGAATTCAGTCAAAGACCCAATTTGGGGCCTGAGTAAGGGCAAGGCATTAAGGATGACTCCGAGATTTCGACCTGAGCAACAGGAAGAACAGAGTTTCAATTAGCTACTTGTAGAAGACTATAGGAGGAGCAAAATTGCAATAGAAAGAATATAAGTAGCTTAATGTGAGTATACTAATTTTGAGAGATTTATTAGTCATCTAAGAATTGTATAAGCAATTCCATATGTGGGTCTGGAATTCAGGGAAGAGAGCTAGGTTTGACATATATATTCATCAGCAGAGACTAGATGAGATGGCCTAGACAAAAAATGATAAAATATAGAATTATATGAGGACAGATAGAACATTGGATAATGTATAATGTAAAAGCCCTTTTATAGAGTAAACTTTTCTTTCAAACATATTGTGGATATTTCTTTGATATTGAATGTCACCTTGAGATTCTTGTTTACAGAAAAGCACAGGTCAGAAGATAATCTTACAAAGAAATAGGAATAAACTGCCTACCTTGAAGAAATACCACTTCTGTTCCCCATTTCTCTTCTAAGCTCTTGTTTACAGGTAAACTAAGACTCTAAGAACTCAAGCTGTATCACGTATCAATAAACTTCAATTTACAGCCTGTCATGCAGCCATTTGATGTTTGCTCTTACAGGCAACAAGCTGACTTTGGAGCTGAATGTCTGTTTTGACCAATCCAGTGAGTCACTTAACCTTTCTTTACCTTTTAAAAATAGGGATAAATTGTTCTATGGCCCATTTCATGGAGGTGATGTGACTATCTGTGAGATTATGTCTGCAAAGCAATTTGCATGTCTCTCTCTCACACACACACACAAATGTTAGATATTTTCAAAGCAAGTTGCTTCATTCTCTGGTCCAGAATCTAAAGAGGAAATCCATGATATTGGATTTTTCCTGAGTATTTACATGGGTTGGGTAAAAGGGAAAATTATTTGTTACCTGGGAAAAGGAGACATATATGTTATGATTGCCCAAAGACAGTTGTATGCTTCTCTCCAAGAAGTCTCCAATGACTAGGTAATGATTTCTTAAGCATTCACTAGGTACAAGCATCTCTTAAAGATGCACATGAAATCCTCAAAAGCGTAAGAACACTGAATCTGTGAAAGCACCTCTCTCCCTTGTGTCCCGGCTTGTGACTCTAATATACATCTAGCTGCTCAGATTATAAATCTAGAATTCATTCTAGGCTTTATTTATCATCTTCAATACATCCCCAAATCCTCCCCACTCTTTCTATTTACTCCTTGTCCTTTTAAATTCACTGCTTCTGCTTTACTCTAGGCATCCACCATTCTCTTACTTTGGCTATTGTGAGTTTCTCATCTGATCTTCTTGCTTTTTGCCATGTGTTTCTCCATTTCTTACTCCACATGCATAGTCCCACTTGGTCTGTCCTCTAATCTTTCCATCCAATCTTATACCCTTTCAGTCTCTCAAGTACAGCCTTTGCATCGGATATGCTTAATTATCTTGAGTTCTACAAAAGCATAATTTTATTTCATACATCTGGGTTTTGCATGAGAGGCAGCATAATGAAGTAATTGGGAGCAGTGGCTTCAGAAGTAAGATGCTTGTGCTCAGATCTCAACTCTACCATTTTCTCTCTGTATGACCTGGGCTTCAGTTCCTCATTGCCAATATAGAGATAATATTACCTACTTTATAGGGCAGTAATTAGTACTAAATGAGATAATTAATTCACTTAACACTTACTAAGGAATCAATAATGTTAGTTTTTATTATTATATTTTAGCCAAAATATTAATAAGCCTCAAAATGCTTATTTCCTTTTTGTGAAAACTTTCCTACCACTCTCCTGACACTGCCAGCATTGTAACTGATCACTGCCCCTTTTGTCCTGCTACTCTACATTTTGTAGACAACAGTCAAACCTTACATATGCTTGAAATGATTGAAAATCTTCTCGTGCACTGAACCATGAGAACTTCTTGAATATAGTCCTGGGTCTTAGTTATCCCAGTGTTTCTATTTCTGCGACAAATTCTGGTAAAGAGTAAGTACTTAACAAACATGTATTGAAGGAAAAATATAAAATGGATAGCCAAGTTACCTCTGTCACAAAATATCTGAGAGAGAGAGAAAATGAGCTTCTCCTCATTTCTCCTGGGTAATTTGGGATCCCCAGGAGCTTCATGGTAGGAGTGAACATTTTTTCTCATAACTGTGAACATTCTCTTTCTCTACATTCTAAAGTAAGTTTTCTATGGCTAACAGTCTTTTTTGATTAAATTTTACTTTTGGAGCAATTCCTCTCTCTCTTGCAGCTGACTTCTTCATTGACACACAGAGCTAAAATGGTTTGTTCAGTTATAGGTCTCAGAGGGTTTGCGATAGTCACAGCTTAGCATGCTCGAGAGAAAAATTATTATAAAAATAGCTTGGGAATTTCTATTTTGCAAAATCTGTTTGGTAGCTTAACTATTTGGGGGCAGTAATGATTATTATTAACCTGTCTTTCCTGAACATACTGATACCATAACTCCATAATTAGACTCCAGCACAAATGTGCCTAAAAAAATGGCAACAATAGTTGATCTCTATTATTATTATTATTAAAAACACTAAAATATTGCACTTTTAAGTAAATGAACTGTTAAAAGCCCATTGTTTTTTAGTTCCTAAGGTCAACATTTCTGCTATTGTTTCTTGAAAGCAACTTGTCTATTGAATTTTCCATATGCTGAAAGAAATAAAAATGATGCATCTTAGGTGGTAATCAAAAGATTTAATCAGAAGTGTGACTTTAGGCATTTTGCAGAATACTGAATTGGACTTCTTAATACCTCTGCATTTGTCCTTAGTACAGGAGTTAAAAGTATCATCAATATTAGCAGATGCAAACTATTTATACATAGGATGGATAAACAACAAGGTCCTTCTGTATAGCACAGGGAATTATGATCAATATCCTGTGATAAATCATAATAGAAAAGAATATGAAAAAGAATATATATGTATATTACTGAATCACTTTACTGTATAGCAGAAATTAACACATTGTAAATCAACTATACTTTAACAAAATTTTAAAAAATATAATCAATAGTAAATTGTGTTTGCCTCAATAATAAAACATCCCAATCCTGTGGAGCCATATAAATACAAAATAAAGGTACACACAAGTCTTCTCTGAGAACTTCTAGGAAATTCTTGTTTCTCTCTGTAAATCCTTGAGGTAGTTAACACAGCATTATGTCTCCTAAGTCAAAAACGTTTCTTTCTGCAGCCCTTTAGTTTCCCATTCAGTGAATTGCTTTCTAAAGGGTCAACGTATCTCTTAATGTATCAGGTATAGAGTACTTGATACTCTCAGTATTACTAAAATAGTATTATTTTTAAGGATTTTTTTCACTTTCCATCCCAATTAAGTACCAATTTGAGATACAAGGCCTAGATCAGAAGTATTTACAGGTTTTAGTGTCTGAATGTAGATTTAAAGTATACACTCTATAGATCAAAAGAATATTTGTTTAGTACAACCAGGAATTTTAATATATGACAAGGATGCCAACTAAATTCTCAAATGGACAGTGTATAAACTACTATTTTAAAACTTTAAAAAAATTATTATAGTATTCTGTGATCACATATTTTGCCCATTTAAGCAGTGTCTATATGTTGGATCTTTGATATATGTGATCTGTCAACTAGGAATGGCTGTTTATAGGATCCTATAGACTTCTAAGGGGCAATTCTAAAACAATTTGGCAAGAAAAAGTTAAACATGTAATGCCTACATTTTGCAGCAACATTTTTCAGTTAAATATAATTTCTGGTGCATCTTTTTAAGTTTGAACATACAGAATTATTACATTTGTTTCAATGACTATAACCAGTCTTGATTGATGGGAATTATTTGGGCCATTTCCAATTTTTCCTCCTTTGTACAATGTTGTAAAAACTTTTGTCTGCAAATATTTACATATGTTTATTATTATATGGCATTAATTCATATAAAAATTAAGTTAGAATATTAAAGAGATCCCAAATTTTCAGTGTTTGCAGATGAAATTGTTATATATCTATTAATAAAAGAGGAAAATTGAAAACTATCAACACTGTTAAAACTAATAAAACAATTTAGTAAGAAGCCAGTGAAAAAGGGATATGTGTGTGTGGATGTGTGTGTGTGTGTGTGGATGTAAATCAAAAACTCTTCTATAAGCCATCAATAACCAGTAAATAAGTGGAATTAGAAACATCCTATTTATATACCAAGAAAAGCTATTAAATAAAAGCATTACTTTTGGAGACTTTTATATCTTCATAATGTAAGACTTTAGCTTCATTTCAAAAAAGATACCACTTAAATATTATTTATTCAAGGGATTAAAAAAGTCTCAAAAGCAATAAAGGAATATATCTTCAATATAGATATCTGATGCTTTAGATGACAGTTGAAATAAATGATCTCTAATATCCCTTTAAGGGTTATTATTCTAGAACTCTATTTTATACACTTCTGTGTATGAACACGAGGGATCATGATTTAAAGGAGAGTTGAAGAGATGCATTAAGGAAACAGCAAAATATAAGCTCAAAATTGTCATGGAATGTATTTTTCTGCTTGAGGGTATAATGAACAGGAGAAGTTAGACATGATACTATGAAATAAATTAGAATATCTTCTATAAGTGTTTTTAAAATCAACAAAGAGAGATAAGTTTTTTAATTAAACACTGGACATTTCAAATATACAGTACTTATTTATTATTTTTCTCAAAATGATGGTTCCTTAAGTTTATATAATTAATAAATGGAAGAACAAAATTCAAATCTAAGCCTTTTCATTGTGAATTTGTTTCTGCTCACAGTAAAACTATCCTCCATCACTTCCTAGAAGATTTTATTATAGTTTGCAATTAAGAATATATACTAGCGTTATTATTGATTAATGTGCATTCACATGGTAAATAGCATGATGGGAGTGACATCAGCAAGATGGTAAAATAGGAGGCCCTGGATCGTCATTACCCCCACAAAAGCACCAATACAACAATTCACAGACAAATCCCTTTGTGAGATACCTGGAAACTAATTGAGAGTTGCCTGCACCCCAGACAAACACAAAATCAGACACAGCCAAACCAGTATGAAAATTTGAGATACCATCTCTCCAGAATTCTTACCTTCAGCAGAGCACAATATGATCAGGAGGAAAACTCTCAGCTCCCAGTTTCTCCCTGGGGAGGGAAAGAGTTGGATCACATGTCCAGTACCCCACTTTTCAGAGTACTGGCTTCTGTTAATGTATACACAACATACATAGATGTAAAATATGGCATTAATATAAAGGGGGAAACAGAGTAAAAGTGTTGAATTTTTGGACATGACTAAACTTAAGTTGTTATCAATTTAAAATAGAATGTTATGACTATAAGGTATTTTATGTAAGGCCCATGGTAACCACAAAGAAAATATAGGTATTACACCAAAAAAAGATAAATAAATAAAATCATATCAAAACAAAAAATCAACAAAACACAAAGGAAGACAGCAAGAAAGAAAAGAGGGACAAAAGGACTTCAAGATAAACAGTAAAGTATTAACAAAATGGCATAGGGAAATCCTTTTCTAGAAATAATTACCTTAAATGTAGATAGATTACACTTCCTCAATCAAAAAACAGAGTGGCTGAATAGATAAAAAGACATGATCTAACTATTTGCTGTCTACAAGACACTCAAGATTTAAATACATGCATAGGCTGAATGTGAAGGTATGAAAAAATATGGTAACCAGAACAAAGCAGACGTGGCTACACTTAAATCATATAAAAGAGACAAAGAAGGTAATTATACAATGATAAAAGGGTCAATTCACCAGGAAGATAAAAAATTATAGGGCTTCCCTGGTGGCGCAGTGGTTGAGAATCTGCCTGCCAATGCAGGGGACACGGGTTCAAGCCCTGGTCTGGGAAGATCCCACATGCCACGGAGCAACTAAACCCGTGAGCCACAACTACTGAGCCTGCGCGTCTGGAGCCTGTGCTCCGCAACAAGAGAGGCCGCGACAGTGAGAGGCCCACGCACCGCGATGAAGAGTGGCCCCCACTCGCCGCAACTGGAGAAAGCCCTCGCACAGAAACGAAGACCCAACACAGCCAAAAATAAATAAATACATTAAAAAAAAAAAAAAAAAAAAATTATAAAGTATGTATGCTATATATGCACTAAATAGCAGAAAACCTAAATGTATGAAGCAAACATTTATAGAACTGAAGGGAGGAATAGATAACTGTACAACAAAGAAAAGTACATGGCTGAGTATGGCTTTACTGGTAAATTGATAACATTCTGCCAAAAGTTTAAAGAAAAATTAATGCCAATTCTTTTCAAACTCTTCCAAAAAACTGAAAAGGGGGAACACTTCCAAACTCATTTTATGAGACCAGCATTATTCTGATACTGAAGCCAGACAAAGGTACAAGAAAACTAGAGACCAATATCCCTGGTAATATAGATGCAAAAATCCTCATAAAGTACTTGCAAAACAAAATCACTAACACATTTAAGAAATTACACATCATTGCCAAGTGAGATTTATCCCTGGGATGCAAAGATGATTCAACATATAAAAATCAATTAACGTGATATACCACATTAACAGAAAAAAAGATAAAATCACATGATCATCTCAATGATGTAGATAAAGCATTTTACAAAATTCAACATTTTTTTCATAAAAAATTTCAACAAATAAGGTATAAAAGAAGTTTACCTCAACATCATGAAAGTTCCATATGAAAAACCCACAGCTAACAGCGTACTCTGTGGTGAAAAACTATTTTTCTGTAAGATCAGGAACAAAATAAAGATGCTCATTCTCATCACTTCTAGTCAACTCAGTACTGGAAATCCTAGCTGGAACAATTAGACAAGAAAAGGAAATAAAAAGCATCCAAATTGGAAAAGAAGTAAAATTGTTCCTGTTTGCAGATGACATAATTGTGTACATAGAAAACCCTAAAGACTCCACTTAAAAAAAGGTTGAAATAGTAAGTTCAGTGAAGTTGCAGTATATATAATCAACATACAAAATCAGTTGCATTTCTATACATTAACAATGAACAATCCAAAAAAGAAATTAAGGAAGCAATACCATTTACAATAGTATTAAAAAGAATAAAATAACTAGGATTAAATTTAATCAAAAGTGTATGAGACACTCATACATTGAAAACTACAAAACAATGATGAAAGAATTTAAATGATATACAAACAAACAGAAAGATTATCCTATATTCACGGACTAGAAGACATACTATTGTTAAAATGTCTGTACCTCAGAGTAATCTACAGATTCAATACAATCCCTATTATATATTCAATGACATCTTTTACAGAAATTAAAAAAATAATTCTAAAATTCATATGGAACCACAATAGCCAAATCAATCTTGAAGTATTATAGAAGAACCAAGCTGGAGGTTTCACACTTCCTGATTTCAAAATATATTATAAAGCTACAGTAATTGAAACAATATGGTACTTGCATAAAGACAAGACATCTAGACCAATGGAGCAATATAGCACACCCAGAAATAAATCCACACATATGTGGTCAACTGATCTTTGACAATGGTGCCAAGAATAACAATGAGGAAAGAACAGTCTCTTCAACAAATGGTGTTGGCAAAACTGGATAGCCACATTCAAAAAAAAAAGAAAGAAATTGGACCTTGATTTTACATTATACACAAAAATCAACTCAAAATGGATTAAAGACTTAAACATAAGACCTGAAATTATAAAACTCCTGGAAGAAAACAGAAGAAAAATTTCATGACATTAATCTTGGCAAGGATTTCACAGATATAACATCATAAGCACATGTATCCAGAGCACAAATAGACAAGGTGAGACTACATCAATCTAAAAAGCTTCTGCACTTCAAAGGAAACAAACAATAGAGTGAAAGCCAACCTACAGAATGGAGAAAATATTTGTAAACCATATATTGGATAATGGGTTAATATCCAAAATATATAATAAATTTCTACAACTCAATAACAAAAAGGTAATTACCCAATTAAAAAAGGGGCTAGGACTTGTATAGAAATTTTTCCAAGAAGACATACAGATGGCCAATAGGTATATTAAAATATGTCAGGTGTCGGTGAAGATATGAAGAAATTGGAACACTTGATCACTCAGTGTGAACGCAACAATGTGCAGCCACTATGGAAATCAGTATGGAGGTCCCTCAAAAAATTAAGAAAAATGGGAGTTCCCTGGCAGTCCAGTTGTTAAGACTCTGTGCTTCCACTGCAGGGGGTGTGGGTTCGATCCCTGGTCAGAGAACTAAGATCCTGCATGCCAAAAAGTGTGGCCAAAAAATAAAAATAAAAATAAACATAAATAAATAAATAAGTAAATGGTGCTGGGAAAAATGTATAGCCACATGCAAAAGAATAAAACTGGACCTCTATATCACACCATACACAAAAATTAACTTAAAATGAATTAAAGACTTAAGAAAAAAATTACCACATGATTCTGCAATATGATTCAGAGTCCTAAATATATTATCCATCCTCTTCAACCCCAGTCTCCAAAAGCTAGGAACAGCCACTTTCAAGTAATTTAGTTCTTTTTTCTTCCTATTTACTTCCATATTTCTAAATAATATTTATACCATCATTAAGTATTTGACACTATACACTGACTTCCAAGAATGTTGAATGACAATTTAGTTCTCTTGTACAACCTTCTTAATGTCTATTCCAACCCTCTTAAACTTTCTTCCTCTATTTTTTCAATAGAACAATTTTACAATTTTTTGTCAAATCATTATTTCATATTTCCATTACTGTACCCATGTAACTATTTTTCACAGCTGAGCCACATAGAGAACTCTGATTATATTTTCTTTTTCGTTCAACTTTTGTATTACATGAAGTTATTTATTGTCTTTCTTTTAATTTCTTAAAATTTCTTTTGATTCTTCAGTATACGTATATCTAATACATCTGAAAGTGTCTGATACATAGTGACTTCTTATAACAAAACAAGCTTTTGGACCTCACTTTACCATTTATAAAGCATTTTGTGCATGTTATGAAATTTGTGGCTCACAATGAACACATTCATCACGTAGAGCAGATCTGTTCTATAGATAAAGAGATTAAAGCATAGATGCATTAAAGTAAATTGTCCAAGGTCTGAAACCTGCAAATGACAGAAACATTTCTGACACTGGAGTTCCTGAGGCCAAATCTTTTGTCATATCCACTGTAACACATTTGATTCTCAGCATGGGATTTTTCCCTTTTCTGGCAAATTTCCTCATTAGCTACAAGTGTCAGCACTGGTCTCTAAGGCTTTTCATCATCTGCACTTAATACGTTGGGGAATTCATGTGATGCACCAAATAATTCTCTGTGCGTGATTGTACTGGCAACATAAGAGGGTCAGTGAATATTCCTCCTTTGATGCCTGAGCACACCTTATACCCTAGAAATTGCAATGGACAATTTGATTGGAAATGAGATGCAGGACTGTAATGGTTCTCACTATATAAAATTACTTCCCTGGGAATAGAAAGATTATTCATGAAGAACAAGAGCTCAGTGACTTTACACTATCCTATCAAGTACTCAGAGAGCTGATTACAATTGGATTAGAGTGAATAAAAGTAATTAAACCTGTTCCTGATAAGTATGAAGTCACTTTCTTCTTTAGAATTTGAATACATTAGCTGAACAGGAAGGGCAAATTTTTGCCTCTATCACTGGGAAAAACAGTTTTCCCAGAATTGGCTTGTTCAACTTGTCACCACAGCATGAATATGTTCCCTACATGAGCTTCTCCAATCCTGTCTATTTAGATCTTGTCCATCCTTCAAGACCCAGTGCTTGTTCTTAATTCACTTTATAGACTTTGCCAAACACAAGCAGTATAGACTATGAGACCTAATAGACCTAATAGATCTGGTAGGCAACCTTAATAACTCCAAGCCAGCAATTGTATACGTTTCAAGGTAATATACTTTCTATTACCCTTTCCAAACTTTTGGAATTCAAGATATTTGGAAATTTATTAAGTAACCATCCCCTAATCTCAAACTCTCTAATCTCTAAAGTATAACACATATATAAAGTTATCTACTTGTGTGTCTGTGTGTACATACATATATGTATATGTGTGTATATATGTACATATATACATATATATGTACAGTCTTTGAAATATTATTAATTAATGAGAGGGGGAAGGAAATCCTTATTTATGTACCAAGCCCTATCTTAGGAGCTCTATTCATATTCTTTTATTTAAGCCTCACAGCCTTCAGAACTGGGCATCATTGCATTTATTATAGAGAGAAGATAGGTTCAGAAAAGTCAAATAATTTGATCAAATGAGTGCAAGTAATAAACAGTTTAGCCAGATCTCAGTTTCTAGTCCATCTGTCTACAAAAATCCTTCCTATTTGTATTATACTTTGCCACTACTTATTTAATTCTTCTCACATGTATTTTCATGTAATAAACAACATAAATTAATTTAGAACATATAACTTATTACATACCTATTTGTGTCCTCAGAGGGTAAAACATTTATTTAACTATTAGGACAAAATAATGCCATCCCCTGTGTCCGGCATCAACATTAAATCTGTGAGATTAGCTATATATACAAACTGTGAAACATGGGTCAGTATTATATTTATTCTCTGAGAATGTGAATCTTGCAATATATGGCCTAAGTGAAACTAAAAGCAAAATAATTGTCATTCTGTGGCAAGATTTCCAATGATTGTTCCAGATTATGTCATTTCAATCATAATGCTCTTCCTGTGATGTCCCTGTGCGTGTGTGCATGTCTTGAGGGGATGTTTACACTACAGAGGAGTGAGCCCTTGACTTTCCACATATAGGGTCTTTCTGGCCAACAGCTTCTCAAAGAAAATTTATAGATTTCTCGACTCCATCTTTAATCTTTTCCATCTTTCAGAATTGCTGTTCTCCTTTTAAAATCCAACTAGGGGAAAAATGTGGAAGCAAGAACTTTAGGCCTGCAGGGAACCTGAGAGCTCAATCACTTAGCCTATTATGGGCAGTGATAAGCTCATTTTACAGACACTGGAGATTTCTTCATACAAATCCCAGTAACTGCATCTTGGGGCTTTCTGAGTATGCTAACATTAGTAATTAGTAGTAATACAACAGTCCATGAGGAGATTTGGGACTTGTAAAGGGCTTTTGATGCTCCTAGGACTCTATTGCTAAATGCCCTGCTGCTCAAATTGAATTGGTTTGATTCTAAACATGGTTGTGACAATAATGAAAATAATAACAGTTACAGTGTATTGAGCGCCTACTATGCAGTTTATGTGCATTGTCATTTATCCTAACCACAGGCCTGTGTGGATTAATTCCTAGGGGGCCAACATCCATCTTTTCCTCTTCCACTTTTGATTAATAGCCTTTCTATCTTTCTTCCTTTAACCTTTAACTTAACAATTAGCCCACAAGTTGATAGGAGAACCATTAGACTTAGCTAATTAAATAGTATAGTATTCTAATTGCAACTAAAATTATTACTCATTAATCAAACAACTTGCTGCAGAGGACACTGATATTCTATTCTCAGAGTAAACCATTTGAGATCAGAATGTTGGATAAAAAAACTTAAACCAGCCAGAAGCTACACTCCATGCTCTGGTATGGCTGAGGCTAAAATTCGGAGTTGAAACTAAACACAGAAGCTTCCAGTCTAGATAAGATGATATAAATTTATCTCTCCCTATTCCTTCTCACAAAATATAACTATAAACCAGAGAAATAAAGCAAGAAGTCGACAAAAGGCAATTCTGAGAGGTAAAAAGAGTAATGCAAATTTGTTGAATACTCCAGAATAGAGAAGCAACATAGCAACATGGCAACTTACAACCCCCAATCTTAAAGAAAAAGATGATCCAGATCCAGTGTTTACTGATCCCAAAACTAGCATTAAAAGACCACCCAGGTACATTCAGTCCTCCCTGGGACTGGACAAAAGTCTCCCTGACAATACCAAGCTGAATCAAATCCCAAATTTGGTGAAAGGCATAAACTCACAGATTAAAAAACTAACCAACCACAAATAGGATAAACCCAAATGAATCTATGTCAAACTTTAAAATTAAGCTTCTAACAACTAAAGACAAAGAAAAAAAAATACCTTTAAGAATGTTTTTTGTGTGTTCTCTGTTCTGTTCTATTAATATATGTGTTTATCTCTCTGCAAGTACTGTACTATCTTGATTACTGTAGCTATCAAATAAGTCTTCAAATTGTAGAATGATTCTTTTATTTTTTTTAATTGTTTTAGCTATTTTACACCCATAAATTGTTTAGCTATTTTACACCCATATGGAATTACACCCATAAAAATATGCTTTTGACAAAGGTGCAAAAGTAATTCAATTAAAGGATGTTTTTTCATCAAATGCTGCTGGAACACTTGGGTATCTTTGGGAAAAAGGGAGACCTTGACTACCTAAACCTAATACCTATACAATAATTGGCTAAAACATGAATTATGGACTTAAAAGTAAATTATGAATAATAAATATTTTAGAAAAATGTTAGAGAAGATTTTTTGGATCTGTGGTAAGGCCAAAAGTTCTTAGAATTGACACCAAAAGCACAATCCATATATGAAAAAATTGACAAATTATAACCTATCAAACTAAAAACATTTGTTCTGAGAAGGCCCACGTGAGGATTGTGAAAAGACAAGCTACTTACAATATTCGAAACTGCCTTTCCAACAAAGAAACTAGTATCTAGAATATATAAAGAACTCTCATAACTCAACAGTAAAAAACAAACAGTTCAATTAAAATGGATAAGAAAAGATTTGAGCAGACATTTCATCAAAGAAGATACATAGATGACAAATGAACACATGAAAAGTTGTTCAACATAATTCACCACTTAGCCATTATGAAAATGCAAATTAAAACTATAAGGAGATATCACTACAATCCTGTCAGAAGGGCTAAAATATAAAATAATGACAACACCAAATGCTGGTGAGAATATTCATTATTCATACATTGCTAGTGGAAATGTAAAATAGTAGAGTCTTCTTGGAAAACAGTTTGGCATTTTTTGTGTTGTTTTTTTTTTAATAAACATGCATCTACCATATAACCCAGAAATCAAACTCTTAGACATTTACCCAAGGAAATAAAAACATATGTCCACACAAAACATGTATAAGAATGTTCACAGTAGTTTTATTCATGATAGTACTAAATAGAAACAACTTAGATGTCCCTCAATAGATGAGTGGTTAAACAAGTGGGAGAATACCCTTGTCATGGAATACTATTCAGCAAAACAAGGAACAAACTACTGATACACACTACTTGTATCAATCTCCAACAAATCAAGCCAAATGAAAAATGCCAATCCCAAAACGTTACATGCTGTATAATCAATTTCTGGATTATAGAAATGGAGACTAGATTACCAATGGCTAGAAGTGAAAGGATAGTTGTAGGTGTTGTTATAAAGGGGGGGAACATAGGGTGATAAAAAATGTTCCGTATCAAAATCAATAGCCTGGCTGTGATAGCATTCTATAGTTCTTCAAAATAGGGAAAAATGGGTAAAGAGTACAAGTAATATAGCTGCATGTTTCTTACAAATTCATATAAATGTGAAATTATCTCAAAATTTTAAAAAATGATTTAATTCAATAGAGCAATTAAAACAAATATTTGACAATTTAAAAAAGTGTTTCTGTTTTAATGTATTTCTGAATTATTACCCATGATTTAGAGTGATGAGTATCTTAGAAACAAGTTGAGCTAGTTGAAGCAACACTGAATTTTGATTCATTTGGTTTAAACCATAAGGTAGAATAATCATATCACTTATGAAGTCCCTAGAAAAGACAGCTCCAGTGTTGCTTAAGCCAATGGCCTATTAGTGTCATCAAGGACCCAGGACTTTTTCATCTTTCTTCTCTCCCATCTTCAGTATGTCAGCTTGGTCCTCCTGTTGATCATAAGGTTTTTATTAAATTCAGGGTATCACAGGCCAACACAACTTCCCTCGGTAAAAGAAAATTGTCTTTCATTGTTTCTCTTTAATTGGTGAGAAAACATTTCCTCAAAGTCTCTTCTAGCAGACTTTTTGCCACATCACAGAAAAAAAAAAAAAGCTTGTCCTATTTGCTTGAACTAATCAGTATCTCCCTGAGTTTCATAAGAGAGGTGTGACACAAACAAAATACAGGCTTTGTAAGAAAACAAGTGTATGCCAAAATTTTGCACAGCACCTAGAGTCTGCTACAAGTAATAAAAACCAGCGGCATCCTTTCTTCATTTGCAGGGAAGTGCTGTTACATAATAGAAAGAAGATTAACTAGGAGTTGTGAGTTTTAGTCCAAACTTAATTTCAAAATCTCTGCATGACTTTGGCTAAATCCCATCCCTTCTCTGGCCTTCAGTTTTATGATAATTAAAATGAAGAAGCTGGATTATTCTCCCTTCTAGCTGTGATATATTCTGTGACTGTGATGCAGTTAGACTTTTACACACCTAGCAACTTTAAACACACCATACATGAGCCAGTTCAAAGTCATAGTCTAATGTTAGGACCCCAGTGACTGTCTCACAGAAATTTAATTTCTTCCTCAGTGCTATCTTAAGCCCCTATCATCAGACTTATACCGAAGTGTGACTTAATGTACATATTTGTCTTCCCGCCTTAGACAAGAATTCTTTTAAGGAAAGGGCCACATTTATTCACTGTTTTATATCCACAGTGCTCAGACTTGCAAAGGGCAGAGTAGGCAGCCAATAAACATAGAGTTAAATTATCTCCTAATGCACCGTCATTGGATTGGTTATCGTGATACTCAGTAAATAATAATAACAACAATAATAATAATTCCAAGGTTTTGAAGCTAGGGCATAAATCAGAAGGAAAGTGATAAATGCTTCATTAAAAAATTCAGATCTTTTGTACGTTGTTTTCCCTAAGCATGACTATTTCTGTGTTTGTATTACTTAAAAGAAAGGTTCTTATTTTAATATAATTTTAATGTAACTTATAAGGAAGGACATGATATACTAAACTAATTAATTATTTACTCACAATGAGGATAATCTATACTAATTTAAAACATGTAGAGTGTGTGTGGTTTTTTTGCATACTATTTAGATACTGTTCAGAGATCTCTGGATGCATCAGTGATCAAAACATTCAAAGATTTCTGCTCTCATTAGATCATATTCTAGTGGAGAAAGACAAAATGTAACCACATTTGAAGAGAGAGGGAAGTGGGTGAAACAACTGATTTAAAGAGAGTGGGACAGACTTCCCTGGTGGCACAGTGGTTAAGAATCCGCCTGCCAATGCAGGGGACACGGGTTCGAGCCCTGGTCTGGGAAGATCCCACATGCCACGGAGCAACTAAGCCCGCGAGCCACAACTACTGAGCCCTCGTGCCACAACTACTGAGGTCCGCGTGCTTAGAGCCCGTGCTCTGCAACAGGAGAAGCCACCGTAATGACAGGCACGTGCACCGCAATGAAGAATAGCCCCTGCTCCTACTTGCCGCAATTAGAGAAAGCCCGCATGCAGCAATGAAGACCCAATGCAGTCAAGAATAAATAAATAAAATAAATAAAAAGATAGTGGGAGAATGAACTTTCTGGACTATCATGTAAGATTGTTGGGTGGTACTGAATGCCTATTTGAGATCAGTGGTCATGAATGTAAAGTGAGACCAGTCTGCAAGTTTGGGAGTTTAGTTTCCCAGTGCAACACTGGCGTAGAGGGGTAATTGGGTTTAACAAGGACAGTGGACTGGATTATTGCTATCTTCTTTTCACACTCATATCACAGAACTATAAATCTACACTCATTTTTACCATCATTGTAAGCAGAATGTATTTATTCACACTTTGAGACTTTGGGCTTGGCCATGTGACTTACTTTGTCCAATTGGATAAAAGATGACATTATCAGAGACTTAAATTGTGTTTTCATGATTACTGTTGCTCTTTTGCTCTCCTGCCTTTCCCCATGGGAAGAGCACAACTTGGTTAACTGCTGGTTCAAGAGGACTAGGGACGCACAGAGCAGAACTGGGCAGAATCTATAACTTAGAGCCAGATCGAGATCCACTCAGCCTATATCCCCCCGATTCTAACTGATTCACAAATGCAATAATAAGAATAAATCATTGCTGTTTTAATTTCTTTTGGGATGGCTTGTTATGAGTATTCTTGTGGCAACAGCTCACTGATAAATTTGAGTTGACGGTTAGAGAAAAGTAAGAGGTAAAGATTTGAGAATGGTTGCCAAGTGGCGATTAAAAAGATGTACTATGGAATTTAAACTGAATAAGAAGAAGTGTATGGACCTTAATGGTGAAAGTTAAACTATTCAACAAATAATTTTTGTAATCTACAATCCCAAAAGACTTTCCCAGATAATTTAAGAGAAGCTTCATTATTAACAAATTCTCCCTCTTTCCAAAGAAATTTCAGTGTTGTTAGAGATAAAATATATATATATATATATATACACACACACATATATATGTATGTATGTAGTTATTGAGATATCCATTAAAGTCGATTTAGATAAGCCTCAGTGAAAGGCACAGACCAGAAAATATTCCAAGCACAAAGAGAAAAATGTCACTGAGATCCAGAATGATTAGAAGTAGTTTTCCATAGGAAGAGACCTTGATCTAGGCAGATTCAGGGGAGAAAGGAGCATAACATATGATCTCCTTTGTCCCTTTTCTGGTTTTCCCAGGCCACTAATTCATGTTCCTGATGACTCAAGTTAGATGTCGTTTCCTCTTCTCCACTCCCGTGGAGGAAAAGCCATATGAGTAGTTTTTGAACATACCTTGAGGTCCCTTAAGGGCACTCAGTATTCCCAATTCCTAACACAGTTTCTAGTAAATAACTGGAACTCAATCCTGCCATTGGTTGAATTAATCAATCAACCAGTCAATTAATAAATGAGAATGATAAGTTCTGTTTTATTTATAATTTAATCCTTGTTGCTGAAAGCAAAGCTTTAGTTAAATTTATTTCAAATTAAAATAATGTATGTGACTTGACAATCATCAGAAATGTGTGGTGAAACTTTTTTAAAACTAAGGCAATCTCTGCTTAACCACTCTACACTCTGAACAAATGTGAAATAACTGTCGTTACCTAAATCATTTGCAAATTTAACAGCAATGAAATATTGAGGATCTGCTTGCCATCCAAATCTGTCAAAATCACGAAACTTTCCATCAATTGTCAAATAACAACCAACCTCCATGTAAAAATTTGGGACAAGGTCACAGTAATCAGCTCCTTAAGCTGTGTTGGAATGCGGTGTCAACACTGTGCTCTTTACAATTTGATGAGAAAGAATGTTTCCAATCTGACAAAAGTGGTTTCTTTTTTAATGACAGAAAAGATTCAGAGCTGGGGAGAATGAGACATAAGAAAGACAGGGAGAAGAGGTATTTCACAAGCACATATTGAAGAAAGTTCTAAAATTAGAAGCTGTGCTGTTAATTCCCTCTATGATCTTGAGTGAGTCATTTAACTTTTTTCAGTACCCTTATAATATAAGCTACAGGCACTGGATGGATGATTCCCTGTGTCCCTTGAAGTTCTAAGATTCTATGTTTCTATGATCCATTTCCAGAATTATAACTAAGTAATGGCAGGGTCAAGTTCCCACTGCCAAGGTCAAGTTGGCAAATTTAATTTAATTTTAATTGAAAGACCCTTGTCTTTCAACACATTGAAAATGTTGTGGAATATCCAGAGGATTTTATTTTTAATGAAGATCACGGTGATTTATATAGAAAGAGCCATAGAAAGGCCCTGTTGTAATGGTGCCATTTGCCTCAAAAAAAAAAAAAATAAAGCTATTGGCAAAATTCACCTTTGATCACAAAATGTTTAGATCGAAAAAATTGTTCATCCATCTGATATTTGAGGTTTTTCCTGTCTCACTTTTCTCTAATGAGATTGCAAATATTCTGGTCTTCTAGACAGTCTTTCTGATTGCTCAGTTTACTGTTCAGTTCCAATCTTCTGAACCAACCTCCATACCTTAAATTGAACTAGTTAAAGAGTAGGAAATTCACAGTGATCTGGATATTGCTAGTTGCTTCTGAGCCCTTACAAACATTATCTCGCCAATAACACTATCCATCCCTAAAATCATATATCCCAAACAATAAGTTGAGTATCTCATATTTATTACTATGAGAAATAAGAAGAGTAAGTCACTGTTTTTCTCTATGTGGTAGTTTCCAGATAAGCCTGCACTTCGTGTATGTTCACTTTCCTGAATTTAGGCTGGCCTTCGTGACTCACGTATAACTAACAGAATGCTTAGAAGTGACACTGTGTGTCTTCTGAGGCCAGGAGAGAAAGGCAGTGCAATTCCACCTTGTTCTCTTGGGCCACTTGCTCTTTGGCAATTTCTTTCAAAATCCAGCCACCATGTTTAAGAAGCCCAGGCCACATTATGAGGCAATGTGTAAGAGTTCCAATTCACAGCTCCAGGTGAACCCAGCCTTCTAATCACTCTAGCCATGTGCCAAATAGCTGAGTGAAGAAACTTCCTGATGATTCCTGGCCCCAGCCATCACATCACCTCCACATTTGAGTCTTCCCAGCTAAGACCCCAGAAGTCGTGGAGCAAAGACACGTCACTTTCTAAATTCCTGTCACACAGAGTCTGTGAGCACAATGAGATGGTTGTTTCATGCCACTATGCTGTGAGTGTTTTGCTACACATCAACAGTAAAAGCACTAAATCCTAACTTTGTTTTAGTTGTTCTCCATTCCAGACCAACATTACACACCCTGCCTAGGTTTCAGTCTCCTCTCAAATACCATCTCCTCCAAGGAGTCTATAAATGTTTGGGCAGGCCTGCTGGGGGCTCTCCTACAGCCTTCTCTTTGTAAGCCCCTCACATCATTTGACATTCATCACCCCTTTGGAATTATCTGGATTTCACTAAACATTTTGGAATTCTAGGTCAAACTTTAAAAATCTAAATATTATAAACTTGGTTAGGGAAGTATAAATTCTTCCTCTTTCCCATGCATAGTCTAATATCCAGAAAGCATGATATACATTAGTTTGAGCTTTAGAGAAAGGTCCCTTTGATAAAAGTAATATAATCTAATAATTATTGGAAAAGGAATAAATATATATGCATATATGTATATATAAGTATATATTATATATGTATGTATATAATATATATATATATTTGTACATAACAGGACATTCAGAGATATTATGCCTTACAAACTTACCAAGTATTAAATAAGGAAATTTAGGCAGACTGATGTATTTTGAGTTCATATTCTAATTCTATTTTAATATGATACTTGCTAAAAACTATTAATAGTATATCTCTACAAAAAATTTTGGAAAATTTAAGGAAAAGAAAGGGGACATAATTGCCACTGTGTGACAAGTGATTCGTGAATCATTTAAGTTTTACAAAAATCTTCTCAAAATATTATTATAATTTTTATTTTACAATCAAGAAATCTGAAACTCAGAGAAGCTGAATGACTTTCCCAAACTTATCCAGCAGTAAATAGGGAATCCTGAACTCAAACCCTGGACATTCTCATTCAAAGTGGATTGCACATTGTAGAGGAAGATTGCTTCCTCTACAGGGCAAGATGAAACATGTTCTCTGTGTCCTTGGCAAAGACAAGATATATGCAAAAGATTATGAAACATTTAACATTTATTGAGAACTTTATTGCTTTACAAGCTGGACTAAAGCATTCTTAGAATATCTAAAATTTACATATGAGGAAACTGAGTGACTTCACTAAGATCATATAGCAAGTGAGTTAGGGAAGTAAGATTCATACCCAGGCAGTCTCACTCCAGAGCAAAAGTCTTAATCTTATGCTATACTGTACTCCTGGTATTAAAATGGGGAAAAAAAAAAAAAAGTAAGTTTTCAGCTTTGTCGATAATAGCAGGAAATTATTCCAATATATACAGATGTAATCCATTGTTAAACATCACGCTCTCCAAAAAGACATATTCCAGACGTCTCACACCATTGCCTTTCTTATCTGTTCAATTGAATCTGTTAATATAATCAGTACTCACTTTGCTAATTGCAAGGTGCAAAAGGTGCTAATTTAATGTACAAGGATTTTAAAGCCTCATGGCTTTTCTTTATTTATGCCTTTCTCTTACAGGAAAATCCTGATTACATCCAGCTGCATATGTCACAAGTTCATTGCTGAGCAATACTGTGATTTTTTTTTAAAATTTCTATTGGGGTATAGTTGATTTACAATGTTGTGTTAGTCTCAGGTGTACAGCAAAGTGAATCTGTTATACATATACATATATCCACTGTTTTTTAGATTCTTTTCCCATATAGGCCATTACAGAGTATTGAGTACAGCTCCCTGTGCTATGCTGTAGGTCCTTATTAGTTGCTGTGATATTTTAAATGATACATAATAAATTGTCCTATTTTACTAGAAAATTGAGAGGAGACAAATGTAATCAATTATGGTAAATATGAATCAAAGGATTTATTTAGGTATTTTTAAGTTCACAGATTCTCTAAAGCAATGCTCTAATCCTACATGCACTACCACCCTCCTGGCATGTAGATGTGCTCGCCAACCCAGAAGCTTCCCAAATCCTGTACTACAGGGATTTTTGTGGAGGCTGATTTTTCACTCAAATTTCTCTGAGCAAGGCTGTTTTTTAATGTTTCTCACACATAAAATAATGTTAAAACATTAGACATAATTTTTCAAATCCATGCATATCCCCACCTGAGAATTCCTATCATCCTGTCATACTTTCTTTTATCCTCCTCGCCTCTACTTTAGATCCCTGTCGAAATATCTGGGCAATTCTTCTAACAGCCTTGCTGCTCCCCTGACTCTTCTCTCACATCACCTTCCTCTCCCTGCTCCCTTTCAACCCTGCCCATTACACCTGCTCATCGTGATATGGGCTTTTTAAGAGTCATCCAGTATTTGAGCATCTTACCAATGTAAAAGAAAACATATGTTGCCACAATTTCATTCTGTCCTTTGATGGATAAAGGTGTTACTTTAACTGTTAAAGGGGAAATAAAAATAAAAAATAAAAACAAGAATGACAAAAGTCAAGTTTTCAAACCCCATCTTCTTTGTTATTCTTTTCCCAAGGAAATTGGCAACATTCTTGCTGAGGCTGGTTAATTCTAAACAGACTCCAGTACACCTCAAAGGCTGCAAAAAACTAACAATCAACATTAAGATCTGCAGAGGAAAATCCCTTTGTTTGCTTTTTCAGAAACCCCTTCCCTGTTTGTCTTTTTGAGAAATAGGCGCCTCTGTAAAACATGCGCTATTCTATGCAAATAACAAATAATCCCGTGGAATGTTGGTTTAAGAATGCTGGGATGAACGTCCATAAAGCAGGATGAGGGAGGGTCTTAGATGTCGTCTCATGGCTGAAATGTGTGAGAAAGACCTGGAATGGGGTAAAGTCATATGCTCCTTTGGCGGAGAAGGAAAGGGCAATAAGAAGGCAACTTGTGAGGTATAGGTGGCATTATGGGAAATTCTGCCATAGTGAAAAAGGTAAGTGAACCAGAAAGAAAAGGCCTCAGCAGAGGTCTGGAAGTGACAGTCCACTTGTGTGGGGAAACACTTCTTGAGGTAGCAGGGCTGAAAGTGGGCACTGACAGATAAAAAAGTAAATCTTACTGTTTCCTCTAAGAAAAGTAGGTCTGCTCACACTGCTTCATGAGCCCTGGGATTTCAGAATACGCTGGAGTTAGTTACATGAACTGATTAAACAGCAGTTTTTGCTGGGAGTTCAAGCACAGATCTGTTCAGTTACTGGTTGCATGTTTTAGCTCATTTATGCTTTTATACTCTCTAATCTCAGTTCCTTTATTTGTAAAATAGGGGTTATTATACCTAATGCATAGAGTTGATATGAGGATTAAATTAAATCATATATGGGCATTGCATACTACTGTAATGACCACATGAGAATTGATCATTAAATAATCATTTTTTTAAATCATTAAACAAGGATGTTGCTTCGAGAAGGTGCCTATAGGATAACTGCTATGGTCATGACCTTTTGAAGTGCAGAAACTGAAGTATTCCGGTATTAGAAACTGAGAAAATAAAGAAAACTAACATTAAGCATTTTACTTAGATATTCATCATATGATAGAGTATCCATAATTATAGGATAAAACACTAATAGTAGCAATTAATAATAATCACTAATGGTTTTGAAACACACATCATGTTACAGGCATTGTTCTATTTTATTTTCCAATGATTAAATACAACATATTTTCCTGTTTTTGCAACAAGGTTGCCAAAAGAGAAAAAGAAGGTTTGTATTTGAATAGCTTCATGACAAATGAAAATAGAATTCCCTAAAGGCCTTTAAGATTTGTATGAAAATATAGATGGCCTTTTGGCTAGGGAGGCAATTGTGACCTGTCTTCATATAATTGAGGGCAAAGAACAATAAATTCCACAGGTTTCGTGTACAAAGGGTTGTGAACTAGAAGAACATCTCTACTAGATTTGTTCCTGCTTGGAGCTGGTGCGGGCAATAGACTGAGAAATAGAAGTTGGGAGTCACAGGGAAGTCAGTGAGAAATGGTTTCTCTCTCTACAGAAGGTAGCCATGCATCTTTATATATCAATCACAGCATGACAAAGTTGAATGGGATATCGTTTTGATAATGAAATGCCCACCCCATTAGTGAGGGAGGGATTCCCATCCTAGGGTTATGAAGGTGTCCAAACACATGACACCTGACGCCGGACAGAAGAGACGAACGAACGGTGTTTTATTAGTCCCATATATCCATAGCCCAGGGGATGAGGACACTGCCGGGCCACCTAGTGGTTGCACTTAGGAACAGAATGATAAGCAGGAGCTGTGGAGGCAGGCTCTGCAGTACCAAGAGGATGCTGTAACCCCTGGTTCGAGGTGAGGGCGGGATTGGCTTCCTTAGAAATCCTGCAGGCTGGCAGGAACTGAAACCCACTACTCACGGATAAGCAAGGACTGTACCTGATCCCTCTGATGAGTAAGGTTGTTTGGGTAGGGGATCTTACATGTGGGAGCAGAATGGGGAGGGAAACTTGTGGTTAGGATATTTGAGGTCCTTCTGGTCTTACCAAATAGAGTAATATCCACCTTTAATTTCAGGTCTTACACCTCAGAGTTTAGGAACTTAAGAGCACAGAGCCATTGAGTATTAATGTCACACAACCAGCAAGTGGCAAAGCTGAGATATGAGGTCTCTGACTTCCCGTCCTACTTGTGTATTAGTTCATAATTTATTTACCACTTGCTCTCTAAAAGGATTTGTAGTGACATACCATAAAATATACATGAACAATAAGATTACTAAAACAGAGAGTGCTGACATTTGAGAAATGACATGGTATAAAATATTTTTCCTCTTCATACCGTGAAACTAAATGAGGAGATTTCCAGAGACCCGCACTTGCATAGACTTTTCCTAAGGCCCCACAAGGTGCTCTAAGGAAAATGTGTTTACAAGGTCATATGATTTTGTCAAATTTACAAAACATAAAATATTTTAACCACAATTTGATTACGACTGCTTTCTATTTCCACTGCAGCTTCTCATGCCACACCACTTACAGTTGTTATGCACAGTTATGAGATCCAGCTAAGGGAAGGTTGATCTAGAGATACATTTAGTTTGGGTTTAGTGAGATATTGTGTACACAGCCATATCTACGTATAATTACTTTAGCTCTCCGATATAAAGATGACTCCTTGGACTCCTGCTCACTGTGCTAAAAAACCTGGCAAAAATGACATCAAGATGAAGGGCCAAAACTTTCCCACAGTATAAATATGTCCTACAGTATGTGGCATGTGGGTGACAGAGACAGGGTTTGAAATATATAGGGCCAGAACTTTAGGGTTTTGATGAGCTTTTTATGTTTTATGGTACATATTTGAAAGAAACTTGATGGAAGTTTTCACAAAATTAACAACAATCCTAAAGATTTCCAAGACATTATTAATAATGAGTTTTAAAGCTGAAAGTTTAAAGCTGAAAGTAACTTTTCTAGACTATCAATTTAGTACCTACCTATGTTTTCCAGATCTGTATGTTTTCTATGATAATGTTACATTGTCCATCTTTATGTTGATTGATACCTTATCGCCCTGGAAATGGCTGGCTGAATATCTTCAAAATCATTAAAATTCATTTGGGATTTGAGATGATTTGACATAAAATACACATTCGGGGATGGGAAATGTATATTTAAAATTTCAGAGGTACTCCAATGGGATATTGAATATGGTTATGTGTCTTTGTTTGTGTGTATATGCCACATCATTTTAAAGAGTTTAATGAGTTGGTTTCAAAAATATACATTCAATTTTTCCCAAATGAAAGGGCTATAGATATTTATTAAATATGGAAAATTGCTCTTAATTTTTTTCTATGAATATGCATAAATATTTTACCTGACTAAACATCATCATGGATAGAAAAAAAATCTTAGCTTCATATGAGAAAACAAATTAAAAGGTAAGTTTGAGAGCCTCTGGAATTGGGACAGGGGCATGCCCTCTCAAAAGCAAAAGAAAAAAGTCAAGGGTTGGCCACCTAAACAGAAAGGTTGTCATTACCCTTAGGAGCTAAAACTAAGGTCACTGCCTGGACTGAGAACTGATGATTGGAAGTGGTGAGTTCTAGCATCAGCAGGTGAGATAACGTCCAGAGACAGCACTCTCAGCCCAATAATTGGAAGAAACAGGCCAACAGTTTCAAACCTCAGTGGATTAAGAAACAAAAACTTTTTTAAAGTATGATTCAAAATCTATTAGATTACAGTAAAATAATATAGGGTAAAATTTTTCCCAATAATCTAAAATGCTGACATCAAAGGGGAACTGAAAATATAAACTTAGACCAATGGCAAGGTCATATTTCCAAGCGAAAATCTTTATTTATGGAGAAAGTTTTAAAATCCAGATATTAAAAAGAAAAGAAAGAAAGAAAAATCCATGACAGGCAAATACAATGCAGTGTAAATTCATAGAATACTAAAGAAGAATTAATGTTCATTATTCAGGTTTCACTAATTTATTCAAAGCAGGAATTTATTTACAAATTTCTTAAGCTCCACTCTAATATAGAAGAAAATCTATATTGTACGCCATAATTTTGATCAAGTTCCTTCTCATATGGAAAATTTTCATAATGTACTTCAGGGTGAGCAGCAGTGAGAATATTTCTATATGTGCTCTGGAAAACAGAGCAACAAATGTGGTAATATATAGGATATTAACGTTTGTCATAAAATTGAAAGTCATTGCAGCTCTACATTAATCATTACAATAATACAAAAGCATTCAAATATACTTGATTTATTTTACTGTTTTTATTCAACTGTATCTAATGGTCCTATGCTAATAACTCCTATTTACTGAGTAGCTATAATCTGTACCAATCATTTTCACATATTATCTTCGCCCCTAATTAACAAAACAACTCAAAAACAAAAACAAACAAATAAGAAAACCTTGAAAAGAATGTCTTCTAGTTCCTATTTTACAAAGAAGAAAATTGAGAGATCCAAAGTTCAACACCTAGGGTCACACAGATAGTGAAAGCAACAGATGAGATCCACCTCCACTCTTTTGTATCCCCATCTCCTTGGCCTTGTCTGCCTCCCCCCTGCAATTCATAAACTTAAGGAGAAGAGTTCTGCCATTTCCTCCACCCTCCAGTGGAGCATGTAGGAATTTCTCCTCAATGCTCTCTTCACAATTTTCCTTCACAGGGAATACAATCCAGGAAAACCTCCTTGTCCTAATAAAGAGATGGTATAGCATTTTCATAATCGTATCATTCTACAAAATTGAAAGTAAAGCATTTTTGTCTTTTCAGGAAACCAATGAAAAGGCAAAAAACAAACACTTGAATCAGTCTTTCAAAATTCTCACTTGTTAAATTATAATTTTTCAATAAGTTAGAGCCTCAGAAAAGATTTTTTGACATAATACAGTCCAGAATCATTCATACAAATTACATTTTACACTATTTCCTCTAATTCAAAGGAATTAATTCTAATTCCTCTAATTCCAAGGCTCCCAGATGTCTACTAAATTAAGTGTAAACACCTCACCTCAATAGTGAAATTGCTGAACAATCTGTCCCTACCCTGCCTCCCAAGACTTATTTCACACATCTCCCTTCCATGCAATCTATGTGTCAGTCAAAATGTTCCTAAAGATATCTAAAATGTCTCACTTTTTTTTTTTTGCATTTGTTTTTGGTGGCCCCTCTTCCTGAAATTCCAATTTATTTTTCCACATCTCTTTTCCTGCTACCAGTTTGTTTAGGTTTAATATTATCCCATCCTTTAAAAGCTTCCTCAAAATTACCTCTTTTTTGAAATTGTTCTTAACTGGACCCTTCACCTGCATATTACCACCTCCTCCTTTATACTATGTTGGTATTATTCACTTTTTATATATAAAATAAATATTTGTACTACTATATACTAATATATCCAAATATTAAACATAATTATATTCAAAATAACATTTTTTAATTTAGAAAATTTGTCAGAATAAACTAAGTTATACTACAGAAACAAGATGAATTTCAGTAGGTTAAAAATAAAAATTGTAGTCTTTCTCATGTTACAAGATAAAAAAAGTGTCGTGGTGAAAAGACTATGGAATTTGAAGCTCAAATTCTGCCTCTGTAGCTTAATAACTGTGACTTTGTTAGGTTGCATGATTTGACTATTCTTGGTATCAGTTTCAACATCTATAAATGCAGGTTGTAAATCTTAATTTGTGTGACTGTTGTGAGGATTGGAACTAATGTGTGAAATGAACCCAATACTGTGCCTAGTTTATCTACTCAATGAATAGTGAAAGCTGTTATTATTACTAACCATTCTTACCAGTTTTCTCATCCTAACTGGCAAATGGAATCATTTTAAAGGCACACCATTTTTAAAAATTTTATACATGTCTTACAGACATCTTTCTAATGTAATTCACAAAACAAATGAAGTTATGAAAATCAAAATAACTTAAACCTATAACTTAAACTTTATAGTGTGCAAAAAGCTTCCACATACATTGTGACATTTAAAATTCATTATGCCTTAAAACCAACCTGTTAAAAACATATCAGTAAAATCTCTTTTAGAGAAGAGAAAAATATAGCACTGTGGTAAGCAGAATATTTATTCCCAAAGATGTCTGTGTGATATGATACAGAATCTGTGAATATGTTAGGTTACATGGCAAAGGGGATTAAAAATTGCACAATGAAGTAAGGTTGCTAATCAGTTGGTCTTAAAATAGGGAAGTTATCCTAGATTATCCAGGTGTGTCCCATGTAACCACAAGAGTCCTTAAAAATGGAAGAGGTAATCAGAAGAGAGAGGCAGAGAGATCCAGCAAGAGCAGGCATTGGCCCAATATTTCTGAGTTTGAAGATGGAGGAAGGGGCTCATGATCCAAAGAAAATAGTGACCTCTAGAAGCTGAAAAAGGCAAGGCTCCTTCTAGAGCTTCCAAAAGACACTGTCCTGCCAAGAGCTTAATTTTAGCCCAGTGTGATACTTCAGAATTGTAAGATAATAAATGTATATGCTTTAAGACACTAAGTTTGTGATAATTTGTTGTAGTATAAATAGAAAATAAATACAAATTTTGTTACCTGGAATGGGGTGCTTCTGTAACAGATACTTAGAAATGTAGAAGTGGTTTTGGAATTGGACAATAGGCAGAGGCTGGAAGAATTCTGAGGGGCATAATAGAAAAATCCTACATTGCCTTAACTAGACTGTCAATAGGAATACAGATACGAATGACTCTGCTAGTGAGGTCTCAGGAAGAAATGAGTAGCATGATGGAGAAAACATATATCATCTTAGAGAATGCCTAAATTGTCATGAAGAGACTGTCAATAAGAAGAGGTACACTAAAGGTGTTGCTGGTATTACTCAGATGGAAAGGAGAAACATGTTACTAAAAACTGGAGAAAAGGGATCCACGTATACAGTGGCAAAAAGCTTACCTGACCTGGCTCCTGCAGTTATATGGAAAGCAGAATTTGTAAATGAAGAACTTGGAAATTTAACTGAGATTTCCAAGCAAAGTTTTGAAGATATAACCTGGTTTCTTCTTTCTGCTTATAACAAAAAGCAAGAGGAAAGTGAAAGATTGAGGAAAGAACTGCAAAGCAAAAAAAGAACAAGGACTTGAAGATTTGGAAAATTCTCAGCCTATTCATATTGCAAAAGATGATATAATGAAGAAACATACTGTTAGGAAAACCTGCTCTAGAGGGAAAAAAAAAAAAAAAAGCTGAGGGTATGGCTGGACAATCTTTGACTAATACCCCAGAAAGACCAAATGGCAAGAGTATTTAGTTATAGAAAGGGCATTTTGAAAAGATTAGCATATGACTCATAGATCTCCTCAGCTACCTTAGTAAAAGCCAAAAATAGAGAAGGGGCTACCTAGGAAAAACCTGTAGCAAAATCTCTTATCTAATAGATAGGAGACCCTCAAGGTTCTTGAGAATGTTATCCCAGCAGAAACATGACCTACTGGACCGAAGGGGGCAGAGAGAGGATAAAATAAAAGAAGGCTAACAGATCCTCAAAATTCGACAGGCAAGAAACATGCCAATAAAACTACTCAACTGCAACTCCATGCTACCATTCATAAAAAAGGAAGGATGACTCAGAGGATGGAGCCATAATTCTAGAAGGTAGAACCAAGATGACAGAGGATTACTCCCAGACCTTGAAAGCCAAGAGAGCATTTTTGGCTAGATTATTCAAGTGGTACAACCATAATCACAATATTTTTAAAGTGGAAAAGAAAGAAGGAATATGAAGATCAAAGAAAAAATTGTGACAACAGAAGAAAGGTTGGATAAATGCTTTATTGCTGGCTTAGAAAATGGAAGGGGGCCATTAGCTAATGAACGTTGGACCTACAGAAGCTGGAATAGGCAAGACTCTTCCTAAAGCATTCAGAAAAACAATGTAGCCCTGCTAGCAACTTAATTTTAGCCCTGTGAGTCTCTTATCAGACTTCTGACCTCCAGAACTAAAAGATAATAACTTGCATTATTTAAGCCTCTAAATTTGTGACAATTTATTACAACAGCAATAGGAAACTATTAGAAGCATAAAGAGTGACTAACATGCACAAAAATATACAGTTAAAAGCAGAACTAATTCTAAATCTAAGGTTTTCCACTTCAATCAAATGCTCTATTTTGTTGGTATAAATTCTTTTATTCATATTGTTCTTACTGTTGTAATCTTTTAAAGGAGATACTGATTTGGATTGAAACTCTCTTTAGTAGCAATGATAGTATCAATTATTGTAGTGTTTTTAAGGAAAATTAAAGAATCCTAAGGTTTCTGAGGAAACTTCTTTGAGGTCTGTCAGGCTTGGTGTTTGAAGTGGTCATGAATGATAAAAAGTGTTACCTCTTATTTCTTTACTACAAAGTTCTCTATCTTCTAATCACCATAAGAGCCACCCTGCATTTACGTGTTTCATTTGTTTGCACTTCCAGGTAAGATTTTAAACAAATAGTAAGTCACAGACATAAGAATAAAAGTTGAAAAATTATGGAATTATTGAGCTAAGCTAGTTTTGTCTCTTTTCTACATTGTTATGAGTAGTCTGCTGTCATTTACTTTATTGTCAGATGCCTGACTCCAGTAGATCTCTTCTAGCCATATTCTTTCTAGCTTCAATTTTTGAACTTCTATAGACCAGGATACTACATAACGATACTCACTGCATAAGATTAAAGTTCTGGGTGAAAGCCTACACCCAAAAGGCATGTATTTGTCAGAGTTTTCACACACATGCTAAATAAATTCATTGATTATTTTCTAAACATTTCTTTAATGTGCCTGTCCTGTGGAAGCAGGAAAATTGTCCATCTTATTTGGTAATTTAGACTCTGTGCCTGGCACAGGAAGAATAAATAAGCATTTCCTTTTGGCTGGATTCTCCAGAGGGATGATGTTGCTAAAGCAGCAATTGTAAAATGTGTTCTTTATACACATTTAACTCTACTTAACATGAGTTTCTGTGTGTATCAATATACCTGAACTTATACTCCCTAGGTGTAATGTGTCTTCCACAAGCTATGTTCTTACAAATTATGTTGTTATTGCTCATATTTTTAGAATCTTTCCTTTGGGTTTGTTTTGGAGTTCAAGCACATCCTTAAGACTTTCCTCAACTGTGGCACATCGTTGTCATTTGGGTGTAGATGTGATATTAGGATTGGGTAATTAGGATAGATAATGCATTAAAAATGAATGTAAAATACAGTGAGGAAAATTATTTTCCTGGTTTTCTATAACTTGGTGCTTAAACCAATCTCAGAGAGTCCTGTAACAAGAAATAAGTGTATAACCTTCCAAGGTAGACTACTTGGATATAGGCAAAACTCATGTGGCTGTTGTTAGTTATACAATCTTGATTAAAAATCTAATTAAGAGGTTTCCATACATGATCTGAATTTGTGTGATCTCCATAGATTTAGAGTCCCTAGTGGCCAGTGTTGAATATTTTAGATTTCCTTCTTTCCAAATTCAGGAAAGTTCTCCTTCAGCAGCACACTAAGCATATAGCCAAGAGGGATTTGAAAATTTCTTTATTTTGATAAGATGATATACTTTGGGGAAGGCTGAATTACTTATACATATTAAACAGATATTACCAATTCATTGACAGCAAGATAATGTATAATATGTGCTAAGTTATGTGACTCGGCATTTCATTATGCTTTCTGTAAATACTGTAAGAGTATCATTTTTTGTGAAACTTCCTTGAGGTGCTCTAGGCAGACTTTGAATAGAATACCAGATTAAGCATTCTCTAGGTCCAACCTGTTTCTTCTCAAGATCAAGGGTTTGTTTTGCACACTTCACTGAACAGATATACGCATGACTGCAATGAAGGGTAAACTCTAAAACATAGGGAGAAAATGGACATCGTGTGAGGAGGATGAGAAGTGCCTGCTTGTAATATCGGTCTCTCCTGCCTGATTGAATTTTCAACATTAGGTGAAGTCATTGTCTCTAAAATCCTACAGTTAATATGTAACTCAACTCAAATATTTATATACTGCCTGCTCTGTGCCAGGCACTGTGCGAATACAGCAGATTCCTTAGGAGAGACTTAAGATAGACATTGTATAACAGAGACAATTGCTATCTGTCACCCTAGACTACCCTCTACCATGATTCTGTCTGAAGTTCTTTCATTCATAACCAACATATATAAAATAATATTCACCACCTGGTTTCAACAAGATGTTCTAGAACAGTCAAGTCTAGGCTATGGTAACAGCCGAACAGATTTTACCTGAAAAAAATGGTGGGGATTTACTGAAAAGGAGCTCAAGACAACTTTTTGGAGTAAAGGAAATGGTCTATATCTGTTGGAAGTGTCTTTCATAGGTATATGCATTTGTCAAAACTCTTTGCACTGTAAACTTAAAATGTGAGCATTTCTCTGTAGGTAAATTATACCTCAAAAAGTATTCTTTTAAAGAAAGAGATATGAAATCAAACCAAAAAGTAACTGAGGCAGGAAGAAAGTAATTTTGACTAGAGAATTAGAGAAAAGCTTCATAATAAAAGTAAATTTTGAGTTGGTCACTAAAGGGAAAGATTTAGACAGATATTGATAATAGAGGACAGAGCAAGAACAAAATGTGACTTGTATAAAGTGCAGAGGAGCTTCAGGGAAAAGGGAGTCTGTTTTTGTTAGATAGTAGAGTCACTATTTGAGCACAGGAATGACTTGGAAAGATTTCACTGAATACTCAACACTAGGCTAATCAGTGTGAACTGTGCCACGTTTACACTCAGCCTTCACCAGAGAATCTCTTGTCATGCATTAGATTATCTAGCACATCAAATTAATGACTAATGAGAGAAATTCTTTAAAAAAGGAAGCAAAGAAGCCATGAATTCATGTTAATGGAAGTGAGTGTGTGTGTGTGTGTACAGGGACTAGAGTGGTAGCAAATATCTGCATAGCAGGTAAATACTCTGTGCTAGGTCCTGTTCAAAGCACTTTTCATTTATTTAATAATTTAAGCAAATCAATCATCCTAGGCTTCTATTATAATCTCCATTTGAAAGGGGAGGAAACTAAGGTACAGAGAGATTAAGCAAACTGTTCAAAGTCACATGTCTAGGAAGCAGTCATCCAGATTTTAATTCCAGGCAGCTTGAGCATAAATGTTCATGGTCTAAACCAAGACACTACACCATCGTTCCAAAAAGAGGCACAAGCCAATCCCTTAAAGAGGAGTGAAAAATGGAAAGGGAAATTAGGATAAATTTTGTATGGGGGCTCTGCTGAAATCCTTGCATATGAACAATGATACTCCGGTTCCCTCCAGAAGTATTCTATTCTGAATCTTTTGGTGTTGGCATGCACTGCAGATAGGGCGTGTATCACCGTTCAGTCTGAAAAGTGGTCTATAGGGGGAAGTAAGGAAACAATTCACTACAAGATACGTCCTTTTCTGAGTGTTTGAAAGAGGATGGGAACTCATGCATCCGAGATATTTTTAGTCTTGTGGCAATTTGCCCCCCTCTTCCAGGCCTAAGAGAAGTGAAATTGAAAGAGTGCTGGGTGAAAAGCATACCTGGGTGTCATTACAAAGAGCTTAAAGTCATATGATCGTCCCTTTTTGTCCGCAGGGGACTGGTTCCAAGAACACCTCCCCCAACCCCCATGGATGGCCAAGTCCCTTATAAAAAGGGATGTATTAGAGTCGACCCTCAGTATCCATGGGTTCCGCATCCACGGATTCAGGCAACCCTGGATCCAAATCCATGCAGAACCTGCAGATATGAAGGACCAATTGTATTGTGTTAGCATTGTGTTTTGTGCAGTTTTAGAAGGGGTAAATGCAAACAATTAAGTGCGGTCTCTGTTGATGAACCTTTCAAAGTTCCCCTTCAGTTTATCTCAAGGTCGCTGCTTTGAAAAGCAGGTAAGATACTGACTGCTTTTGAGCAAATCCTTGAGGGTTCTGATAGTGACATATTTTTAAAAAATCACCCAAGCACATTATCCACATATTTGCATTTTATGTTTAGTGAAGTAGAAAGTCAGGTAACATTCTCAGAAGTATTACATCATCATAGAAATACATGTATACGATTCTGTGTGGATTCTAATATAATATCTTCAAGCATCCTTCTAAAAACCTACAGCCACATAGAAAGCAGCAAACTTAATACTGACATTTGAAAGCTCTTTCTGAAACAGAAGCTATAATTATCATAAAGAGGGAAAACTTCTAATAAATTTGGGAGGACAATTGAAGATATTAGCTAGAAAATGTATATACTTTTATTTGCCTCTATGAAAGGCACATTAATGACAATGGAAATCTAATGGAATTCTGTGACTTTGGGTGTTATGAAAGTAAACCATAAACTGAAATGGTTTGGGAGATATGTCTGACAGACACTTAGCAAGATGCTTTCCTTAAAAACCTCTGAAAGATGTGTAGTGAACCCTGAGCTACTGAACTTTCTAAACTTGAACAGGTTTCAAGCATCTAGGGCATTCCCAAAGGTTGTTTGTCTACCTTGCTCATGTTATGCCTGGCCATAAACATGTTAGTCTCCTTTCACAGGTTAATGACTCTAAATTGTTTTCAGACTCCTCTGCATATTAAATCGTATTTTCCAAATATCAAGCATAATTGAACTTGGGTTCAAAATTAATCTCTAGAGGTGTCCAGATAGAAGCCAGTAAAGGCAAATAGATTGTGTTGCTTATTGGCTCTGTACCTGAAGCAAATCAAGAAGCCCTACTAAATTTGCTTCCTCATCACCAAAGGTACCATATTTTCCTTGCAGGACTGTTTCAAATTATAATATATTTTGAGCACTGAATATGTACCAGATACAATTCCAGATACTGGGTATACAGTGGTGAATAAGATAAAATTTCTTGCCCTTGTGAAATGCACATTTTCCTTGTGGAAAAGAAAGAAAATAAATGAATAAAAAAATACAACAAATACCTAAAATACCAGATAATACAGTGAAAAGTAAATCAGGCAAGAGAATGGATCTTGGGGTGATCCAAAAAGGTCCTCTGAAGAAATAACATATGAGCAGTGTCCTCAATACAATGAGTATCAAATGTTATTACAGATGTAAAATATTTGAAAACGATAAACATTTTATATGTACAGACAATAAGACTATATTCCTTCCATTTAGCTAAGAAATTATGAGAGCAAAAGATTTACTTGAAATTCAACCTTAATCTCAGTCAGCTAGGATAGATTGACAGGACACTAGGAAATAGCCTAAATTATAGCCCCCAGAAATTATTAGGACCAAATTAAAAGTCAGCTCAAGGGATTGTTGGAAAGTGCTATACTCTAGATTCAAGAAATTTCAGAGACTGAAAACTAAAATGCATTTTCTCTGACATTTTCTCCTCTATGCAGGAAAGTGTAGTAAACTTAAGAGGAATGGATAAAAATTGTGATCCCACAGGCCAACTCTGACAGTCTGAACCTGTGCACTCAGAAGGGCAAAGAAGCCTTACCTGGTGGCACAGTGGTTAAGAATCTGCCTGCCAATGCAGGGGATACGGGTTCGATCCCTGGTCCGGGAGGATCCCACATGCTGCAGAGCAACTAAGCCTGTGCGCCACAACTACTGAGCCTGCACTCTAGAGCCCACGAGCCACAACTACTGAGCCTGCACACATGCGCTCTACGACCCATGTGCTGCAACTACTGAGCCCACGTGCTTCAACTACTGAAGCCCGCATGCCTAGAGCCCATGCTCCGCAACAAGAGAAGCCACCGCAATGAGAAGCCCACGCACTGCAACGAAGAGTAGCCCCCGCTCGCCACAACTAGAGAAAGCCCACACACAGCCAAAAATAAATTAAAAAAAAAAAAGGGCAAAGATATATAATTATTAAAAATGTCTGCCCTGCATGTGGAGTGAGGAGTAGAGGGCACCCTGCTTTTTAAATCATGTTATTGCCTATACATCTTTACAAGAGACTACAAAATCTTAAGCCTTTTTTCTCCCAATTTCCAAATATATTTTAGAAAACATTGTCTATTGTGAAAAAAATTTTTATGTCTTTAACCATCCTTTTTTTTCCTATAAAAAAATACTGCCTCTTCCATCCTGCTTTTTATAGATACAATAAAGCCTCTTGTGTGACAGGAACAGATAATGGCACCTTCTTAACGGGACCAACAATGACTTCAGTTATTGATGGTCATGCAGCTTTGATAAGGATATTTGGCTTCCTCCCAGCATAGGTACTGGGCTCCAAAGGCTAGCATTCCATACCTGGCAAAGGCTGAATCACCTTTTATGACAGCCTCAACAATCACAGAATATCCCATCCACTGTAGTTAAAGGCCTGTCAAGACTCAAGGAGAGGGAGATGGATTCCACAGCTTGATGGAGGAATATTAACAATGTTCTTTAAATGAAGATATTAGAAAGTTAGAAAATGTATCTATTTTTACTTGCTTCTAGGAAAAGCACATTAATTACATGGGAATTTAAAGAGATGTTGTGATTTGGGGTATTATGAAAATAAACCATAAACATATATGTATATTGTGTTTATATAACAAATCTCCTCATACATACACATATATCTATGTATGAGGAGATTTATTTATAGAAATTAGCTCGTGTGGTTATGGGGAAGTCCACGATCTGCCATCTGCAAGTTGGAGAACCAGGAAAACTGGTGGTATAATTCAACCTGAGTCCAAAGGCCTGAGAAGTGGGGGCTGATGGTGTATGTCCTGTTCTAAGTGAGAAAACAAGAGAACCAGGAGCACCAATGTCCAAACGCAGGAAAGTATGGCTGTCTCAGTTGAAGCAGAGAGAGTTTGCACTTCCTCTACCTTGTTGTTCTATTCAGGCCCTCAGCAGATTGGACGATGCCCACCTGCATTGGTGAGGATGATCTTCTTTACTCAAGCTACTTTTTCAAATGCTAAACTCTTCTAGAGATAACCTCATAGACACACCAGCAATAATGTTTTACCAGCTACCTGGGCATCCCTTTGCCCTGTCAAATTGACATATAAAATTAGCTATCACAGTACATTATAGGATTTAATTATGAGTATGTTTTCTTATATTTGGGAAGAAAGAATGAGCAAGATGATATTACTACATGTAGCTTTCATTTTGAGAATAATTCAATACTAAGTATAATGATCCTCTAAGGTACTAGTATTGTCTCTCCTTTCCAATCAAAAAATACAGGTTAGAAAACTCAGAAACCAATTTTAGGTTCAAATCACATAAATTCTACTACTGCTGTGCTCCATTTTTTATCCCTTGTTCAAAATTTTCTACTTTATTAAACTTCTAGTAACATTTTAAATTTCCATTAAAGGTGGAATAAATATTTTTAATAAATATTGACTGAATATTTTAACGTTCTCAGCATTGATCTACTAGGACATATTTCTGGAAAAACTCTGTGATGGTCTATGTAGATTCAAATTCAGAGGTTAAAGCAGATATTTCTCTTAAGTATTCACATTTTAAAATATGTAGCTGTTTCATTGATGTAGCTAAAACGTATTTTATTAAACTCTTCTTTCCATAAGAAGTTGTAAAAACTCAATTACAAAGAAACTAATATTTTCAGCCCTTAATGAGTTATACTAAAAGACCATAAAAAATGTAGTACCATTTTTGTCTTTAATAGGCTTCAAATGGTTGTTAAACTACATTTACCATCAAAGCAATATCATTTAAGTTGAGGACTTTAAGAGGCACTTGACTTTTTGTGGATAGTCGATTGAAGAGACATGATTAACTGTGAGTATGATTTTCTAAAGAACTATTAAAAAGAATAAGGCATTTGACTTTATTACACCAATTTTGTTAACATCAGTCTGAAAGCTTAATGCTCAGCTCAACTGTTGCAAAAGTGAAAATGGATATTTCAGATGTCACATAAAAACTGGAGTGGATTAAAAAAAATAGGATCAATAATTACATTGCATTCTTTAGTCACATGCAAGAGGGAATGCTTCCTAAGGAAGAAACATTTGAACGCATTCGCAAATAAAGAGAAAAAATTTAAGCACTGCGGGTAACATTTCAGGTACAGTAGACACCAGGATAAGCATCCTTCTTTCACACACATTTCACTTACTATGGAAATTAGCACTGAGGGTTTTTTGAAATCAACTCAATCAGAACAAGTAATCAAAAACCTGACTGTGAAATGTGAGACTTGAAAAGCCAAACTGAAGAGGAATGGAGCTTTGTAAAGCTAGAGTGGCAGAAAAAACTAAAATTTCAATATTCATAAGAATAATTCACATAAGAAAAGATATTATAATCTGCGATATTAAACAAATTATTCCCTATGATAATTACATGATTATAGATATAGATAGATAGATAGATAGATAGATAGCCGGACAGACAGATGATAGAGAATTGACAAAATAAGGAAACTTACTGAATGTGGTGGTAGATAAAAAAACAAAGTTTAAAAAGCACCTGTTTAGAAGAAATTTTAAATTGAAGAAAAATAAGCCTGGAATATACCTTAAAGTTTACTCCCACTCAATTTTGCATTTCAATCCAATCTCTAAGTGTCCTGAAAAATTGTAACTGAGGTTTTAATGTCATCAATCTGGGGCAAAGTATCTCCTTCCTATTCCAAGGGAGGCAGTCTGAGCCTAGATGAATATGTACAGTTTTCTCAACTCTTCTCCATGTGCTACGGTATCTCTCTACTTTTTGAGAAGCTCAGTGGTAGCTGTCCTCTGCAGGCCAGGGTTAAAGATAAGAGAAGCTGCCATGGGTCTCTTCTTGGTAATGTCAGTGGGAACAAGGCCAAAAGGGGAACCAGGAAGGTGGCAGAGATGAGGGCGGTACTTTGACCTGCAGGGACCTTGTGGCTTGGTCATTCAATTTTTTTTTTTTTGCTTCTGTTTTCTTTCTTTCTTTGACCTTTTTGTTCTATTTTCTGGGAAATTTCCTCAATCTAATTTTGCAACACTTCTATTGGATTTTTCATTCATGTATTTATTTAATTTCTGCAGGTTTTCTTTTCCATGATGGAAATTTGACTTACCTGTTTATTTTCATTAATGTAATATATTTTCTTCTCTGAGGATAAATATTTTGTAATTTTGCTCTAATTTATATTTAAGACCTTGGATTATTGTCAAATTATTCTTACTTTGAATTCCAGTATCACAGTCCCCAGTTGTGTGACTGAGCTTGGGAGACTCACCTAACCTCCTTAAATCTCACTCTTCTCAATTGGAAATTTAATATTGATACTCCTCCAGTGTTTATTAGACTAAATTAAACACAGTGCCTTGAATATACCTAGCATATGTTTAATGTGTATGTGCATGCACGTGTGTGTGTGTGTGTGTTTGAAGCCTGGAGGGACTGGGAGAAAATGGGGGTGAAGGTAGAATAGACATAAACAAAGCAGACATTAATAAGAATAACAAATAAATGTAATAAAATTTAGGTAAATGAAAAATTGTATCATATCATGTTGATCTTTTTTATTATTTTTGATGGTGGGGTTGTCCAAACCTGGTTCTTACTTTGTGGCAAGAATAAAATGTAGGCCCCACTTTTCCTGGAATCATCCACTTAATAAAAAAGAAGCGGTATGCTAGGATCTTCCTAGAGTCCAGGAAGAATGTTAATATTTTTCTTTTTTTTTCAAGTGGACAAACAGATCATGTGAAGCACAAAACACATGAATTCTGCCCCATATAAAGTGATCCCCTCTGAGAATTTTTTCAGTTATTGAGACTTTCAATGAGTTAATATCTTTTTCAAGAATCAGAAGCATATGTTTTATTCTTTCCTGTATCACCTAAGAACCTTTTCCCACTTTAGTGCAATTTGTTGCCCCTAATTTCTTCAGTGATGTTCACTTCTCTGCATATTGAACATGAGCTTTTTTCTACTCAACCATGCTTCTGATTAAATTTTAACTTTCATGGTTGAAATAGTGTATTAATTTCATATTTAACCCCAAATATTTTCCATTAATGGACTCTGTGATAAAGCAAATAATTATTGAAAATATATTTGTTATGGCCATATTTATGATTATTAGTCCATAGTTTTGTTTTGCTTCAGAATTGGCTACTCCTGCATACAAACTCAATTTTTATTTTCAATATATCTGACTGGCTTTGTTCTTAAAAGCTTAATTCCTGTTTTACATATTTAATTGCTTTATATAACAACCTTAGATGCAAAACTATGAGATCAGAATAAGAACTAAAAAGATTTGACATATTGATGGCATTAAAAATAGATATAAAGTCCATAACTAACATTTATTGAATGTCTGCTAGGATCAAGATATTGCTATAAGCACTTTATAGGATCCATTTTATGTAGTCCCTAGGTTCCAGTCACTTATTTCTTTTCTATAATATACTCAAGGTGATAGTGATTACTGCAAACCCATTTCAAAAAGTGAAAATGTTGATTTTCATTTGTTATTCACTTTTTAGAAACAACCATGGGGCTACTTTTCCATATCATGAAACTAGTACTGTAGTTTTGTTAATGTGGTCAAAATTTATTGTATCTACTATGAGAGTCTATGCTTAAATAGCAAACAACACTGAAGTCACAGAGGCTAACATAACCAAAGTTTACGTCTTAAAGTCATTTTGTCTAATATTAATATAGTCACACCCATTTCATTTGGGGAATGGTTTACATGATAAATTTTTTTTTTCCACAGTTAACTTTCAGCTTATCTGTGTTTTTTAACTAAAATGTATTTCTTATATACAGATCTGAAAGTTGGATTCCCCCACCCCCCATTCTCCCAATCTCTACCTTTGATTTGAGTGTGTAATCCACTTACATACAGTAGAGTTACTGATAAGGTAGGGTTTTCTTCTGTCATTTTGCTATTTCTTTTCTACTGTCATATCTTTTTCCTTTATTTCTTCATTGCTGCCTTATTTTGTGTTAAACAGATATTTCCTTTTTCACCATTTGAATTTCCTTAGGTTTTGGGGGGTTTTTTTGGGCTAAATTTTTTTTAATTTTTAAATTTGTTTTTATTTTTGGCTGTGCTGGGTCTTCGTTTCTGTGCGAGTGCTTTCTCTAGTTGCAGCGAGCAGGGGCCACTCTTCATCGCGGTGCACGGGCCTCTCACTGTCGCAGCCTCTCTTGTTGCGGAGCACAAGCTCCAGACGTGCAGGCTCAGTAGCTGTGGCTCACGAGCCCAGTTGCTCCGCGGCATGTGCGATCTTCCCAGACCAGGGCTCGAACCCGTGTCCCCTGCATTAGCAGGCAGATTCTCAACCACTGCGCCACCAAGGAAGCCCTTGGCTAAATTTTTAACATTGTTTTCTTTATGGTTGCCCTAGGATTACAGTTTACTTCTTAAAACTATCTAGATTGAATTAATACTAACTTAATCTTAATAGCATACTGACACTTCTCAAAGATAGCTCCAATTCCTCCCCAATCCTTTGTGCTATTGTTGAGATAGAAACTGCATGTTGAGACATCATAAACCCATTCACAATGTTTCATAATTATTGATTTATTCAGTTGTCTTTTAAATCAAATAAGAAAATAGTTTCAAGCAAAAGTATACTTACACTGTTTTTACATTTGCCTGTGTGGTTACCTTTAACCAGTGCTCTTTATTTCTTTGTGTGGATTTAAGTTACCATCTACTGTCCTTCCATTTCACCATTTAGTATCTTTTGTAGGGAAGGTATTCTAGTGACAAATGTCCTCAGATGTTATCTGAAAATGCCATAATTTCTTCTACTTATTTAAAGATCCTTCTGCTGCATATAAAATTCTTGATTGGCCGTCTTTTCTTTCATGACTTTGAAAATTCCATCCCACTGGCTCCTGGCCCCCATGATTTCTGATGGAAAGTTGGTTATTATTTTAAAGGAGGATCTTTTGTATGTATTGAGTTACCTCTCTCTTACTATATGCGAGATTTTTTCTTTATCTTTGTCTTTTGAAAGTTAGACTACGATGTCTTTACATGTGGATCTATTTGAGTTTAACAAACTTGAAATTCATTGAGCTTATTCTATGTGAAGAATGATGTTTTTCATCTAACTTGAGAAGTTTTCAGCCATTATTTATTCATCATTTATTTATATATATGTCTTTTTTGGTGGTGGGGGGGTACATTTCACTCTTCTCCTTCTGGGACTCCCGTTATTGTTGAAATTCTTGTTGGTGTTGCACATTTCTCTGAGTCACTAATCATTAATATTTACTCTCTATAAGTTGTGTTCCTCAGACTGCGTACCTCAGTTCACCTATCTGCAAGTTTGCTGATTCTTCTTCCAGCTCACACCTGCTGTTAAACCTCACTAGTGAATTTTTCATTTATGTTACTTTTCAACTCCAAAATTTCTATTTGATTCTTTTTATAAAAAATAGTTTCTTTCTCTTTATTGATATGCTCTCTTTGGTGGGACATTACTTACATATTTTTCTTTAATTCTTTAGGCAGTTTCCTTTAGTTCTTTGAATATATTGATAATAGCAGATTTAAAGTCTATGTGTGATAATTCCAATATCTATGCCCTCTAAGGGAGAGTTTCTGTTCACTGTTGTTGCTGTTGTCGTTTTTCTCCTGTGTATGGGCCATAGTGTCCTATTTCTTTGTGTGTCACATGTTTTTTTGTTTGTTTGTTTTTTGAAAATTGGACACTTTAGATAACGTAATGTGGCAGCTCTAAAAATCAGATCTCCATGATTTGTTGTTGTTTGTGTGTGTGTGTGTTCTGTCTGTTTCTTTAAAAACTTTACAGAACTAACTGAAAAATCTGTATTCCCTATAGTATGTGGCCACTAAGGAGTCTACTCAGTCAGTTTAGTGGTCAGCCAATGATTGGTCAGAGATTTTCTTAAATTTGAACTAGTAAGTTTTCCACCCGTTGCTGAGGGAGTCTTTGTGTATGTTGGCACAAGCCTTCAACACTTAGGCAGTTCTTCTATCTTAGTCTTCAGTTTCTCCCTGCACAGAATATAAAGATCAGGCAAAGATAACAGATTAGGGCACTCCCAAATATTCCTTGGATCCTCAGGAATATGTCAGAGCTTTTCAAACCCCCCTATGGGCATCTCCTATTCTAGAAGATCTTCCTTTTAATATTTTGTCTGGGGTCCTGTTTGATATTTCAGCCTTAAGCAACTGTGCTCTTAAACAACTTTGGCTGATTGCAGTGTGGGGACAAAGACTTTCCTGGGGAAGGAATTTTAAATCAGGTTAAATAACAATACTCTGTGAATAGGGCTTTTTCTGGGAGTTGCCAAACAGGTCAAATAGCAACCATGTTCTTGGAATAGAACTTTTCAAAGAGCTCCAAACCCAGTTTGCCTCCTTTAGTGGCTAAAAGGCTGTAGTTTTTCTCTCTATTATGAGGCTGCTGGTTTTCATGGCTATTGTGGAGCTGGAGAGAGAGTAATGGGATTAGTCCAAGTTAAAACACCACCAATCCTACTCTTTATACTAAGAGCCACTCATTTTTTTCCTGAGGAAATTTTCCTTAGACTTTATAAGCCTTTGGTTAATATCCAGAATTCTGAAATGGTTTATCCTATCAATTTTGCCAATATTTCCATTTTTTTATGGGAAAGTGGATTTATGGCACTTATCACTCTGCCGTTTTGGGAGTCCTGCTAAAAGTTTACTTCTTGCTCATGCTACATATGGGTTGGCCAAATGTAGGCTGATGGAAGTCCATCTTAATCTGTGCTTCAACAATCACTAGGAAGTGAGGAAAGAATGCAGCAGATCATGATACAACTCCTAAAGGTTCAATGTAGAACTGACACACATCAGTTATGCCAGTATTACCATATTCACTGATCTAGGCGAATAACATGGCCGTGCCTAACTTCAAAGGTGAAAAAGCATAGGCAATGCCTGTGTGTACCCTGTAGGCTGAGAGTTGGAAATATATGATGAATGGCAACATTGGCTACCACATTTATAAGACTTATTTTTATCAATAATTGAACTTTATAACTTAATATTTTCCAGGACCTAAACACATTCAGTTATTTATAACTATCTTAGTTTTCTATCCCAGCTGTAATATATTACCACAAACTTAGTGGCTCAAAAAATACAAAATTATTACTTTAAAATTCTGGAAATCGTAAGTCTAAAATGGCTTTCACTTGGACTACAATTAAAGTGTCAGCAGATCTGCATTTCTTCTGGAAGTTCAAGGTGAGAATCCATTCCCTTCTCTTTTTTGGCTTATAATTACTTTTGTTCCCACTTGAATAATTAAGGATAAACTCTCCATCTCAAGATCTTTACATTAATCACAACTGCAGAATTTCTTTTGTTATGTAAGATAACATATTCACAAATTTCAAGGATTAGGAGGTGGACATATTTGGGGAACCATTTTTCTGGTTACCAAAACAACCATATCTGAGCTAATACTATCCCCCCAAATGGCTCAAAAGTTTTATATCTAAATCTGTTTTGCAAATAATTTTATGATAGATGAGAGAAAATATCTCACTGGAAAATTAAATGATGGACTGAAATCTCAATATTTTCATTAACCATGTCAATATTACTAGACTTAGATCAATTTCTGTAAAATTGGATAATACTAACTCTTTGAGTCATTAATATGTATCTATCATTGATTTTTATTACTCAAAATATTTTACTAAGTCATAAATATTTTAACAGATGCAAAATCTTTCATATTAGTCCCAACTTCTAATATACTAACATAAGAGAACTGGTTTATATTCTAACTTACAATTTTACAGTCTTCTATCACAAACATAAATATATTTTACAAAGATATAATCTCATAAAAGTTAATTTTATATTTATTTTATTTCTATATAAATGTTACACTTAAATTGACACATATTTAATGGCTGAATAATGCATCTTCAACATGATTATATAGTAATTTATTGGAACATTCTCTTGAAAGTTCTGTGCATAAATTTATTTGATAAATAGAACTATAATAAATACCCTCTAGTATATGCTTTCCACCTTTATCTGACTAATTCCTTAAGATAAATCCCTAAGAATGGATCACTGCATAATTTGAAGATAACCATGGTTCTGAAGCAAAGATTATGTTTTATCCAATTCTATGCATCTTATTTTCATTAACAACTGATTCTTGATATAATTCAATGAATGAATGTACCGGAAAAAGTATTTTTATAGCTCTTGAAATTGGTTTTCAAAAGTTATTTTTAAAAATATTGAATGTATTATTATCATTTCTGTTCATTTGATCACATTCAGGACTTCCTAGTAAAATTTTCAGGGGTAATGAGGGAAACTCAATCTTTAAAACAAACAGCTATCCAAATCTTATTATTTCGCTTTTTACAGGCATGAATAATTTTTAGGTTTAACATGATAGTTTAATAATCTTAATGGCCCTTTTCAATAAGCTAAAACATTTCTTACAAGTGAAAAAGTATAATTTTTCAGTTTTTTTACCCATTCATTCATTTCATAAACATTTTGGGACATTTCCTATATCCCAGATACTATCACAGATATTGGACATACAACAGCACATGGCTTAGTATGTTATTCTATTATAAAGCTCATATTATTGGAAATGAGGTAACAAAGGAGAGCATTTCAATATTTACCATGAAGTCCAGAGTTGGAGGACAGAGGTAGAAAGGCATCTCAAACTGAACGAATAATGAGTGCAGGTGCATGAAACTGTGAAAGTGCAAGTGGCTCCTTGGAGTTTCTTATGATCCATAATGTCTAGAGCACGGGGTGCATGGGAATTGAGAGAGTGGAATTTAGAAAGCTCCAATGACTCTGGCTCTGTCTTCAACTTCCCTATTTAAATGTGGGCACTAAGTTTTTGCCCTCTTTACTTTTTTTTCATAAGTTGTTAGTAGGAATTATTAGTTGACTTCTTAAATGCTCAACTCTCATTATCATAATTAATTGTCCAGGGGGCCCAGGAAGCCCAAGACTTGCCAAGGTGAAAATTGGAGACCTCCAATATCATCCCAGAATTTATGGGTTTCAGATCAGTCAAACCTGGCATCTTCAGACCTATATTCTGCAGTGCTCATCCTTATTCATTCAATAATTTAATAAGGATTTAATGAATGTCCTTTATTCAAATATTGAAGTAGTTGTTGGAAATTCAAAAGACACAGTCTCTCCTAACATGAATTTGTAGTCAATTAAATTTTTATTTAATTAATATCATAGTAAATATTACCAAGGAGAATTTATGAAATGCTCTGAAAGTGAATTTTAAGGAGAAGCTGAATTAATTAGGGAAAATTAATTACTCCTTAACTGAGTAAAGGATGGAGAGCGACAGAAAGTTGTCCACAATAAACACATTTCAACTGAAAACTGGAAGATAACTGTGGGAAAAGAAGAGAGGGAAGATGAGGGAAGTGTTTTCCATGCATAAAAGCCCCTCGGGTGAGGCCCTGAAGGAAAGAGTGTGCCTGGGACACAGTGAACTAGAGAAAGCTTGACACTAACCTACCCAGTTACTAATGCAATGCCCTTTTCTTTCCCAGGAGCAAATTCACACACTCTCTGAAGGACAGTTCAAATTATCTCCCTCATAATCACGTGTTCTCATTCTCTGTAACCCACATGTTTTAGTTCTTCCTTGAATTTCTATAGCTATTCTTCTATCACTCATTCTGAAATACTCATATACACAGCCTCATATTTTTATTTTTACTTACCTAATTGTCAACTACATCTACTTTCCCACTCAAACTGTCCCCAGAGTGTTTTGATCATGGCTTTAATACACTGCCTTTAGCATCTGGCACACACTGCACTTGTAAACACTGCATTTTCAACTAATGCTGGTGAAATTTGTGACTGGCATAAAGGAAGGAGCCTAGGATATACATATGATTCATTTTATAAGTCTTTCAATGAGTATTTATTGAGCACTCTCTCTGTGTTAGGCATTATGATAAGCACTGGGGATGCAGTGATGAATTCTGCACTCATCAAGCAAAAGTTCAGCAACATAAGTAATCAATAAAAGGAATTGTAAATATATTTACCTGACTTCAAAAAGGAGAGAGCAGACATTGCCTGCGCCCGCCCCGAGCCAGCGATCCTCCATGCACCCCGCATCCAGTGAGATGCGCCACGCACCGACGGAGTGGACATGGGCAGAGTGAGGGTGGCCAGGCTCGGACTGGGGCTGCTCCTTCTGGCACTGCTCTTACCTACGCAGATTTATTCAAATCAAACAACTGTTGTGGGCTTCCCTGGTGGCGCAGTGGTTGAGAATCTGTCTGCCAATGCAGGGGACACGCGTTCGAGCCCTGGTCTGGGAAGATCCCACATGCCGCGGAGCAACTAGGCCCGTGAGCCACAACTACTGAGCCTGCGCGTCTGGAGCTTGTGCTCCGCAACAAGAGAGGCCGAGACAGTGAGAGGCCCGCGCACCGCGATGAAGAGTGGCCCCCGCTCGCCGCAACTAGAGAAAGCCCTCGCACAGAAACGAAGACCCAACACAGCCAAAAATAAAAATAAACAAACAAACAAATAAATAAAACAAACAAAAAAACCAAAAAATCAACTATTGGAAAACCTTCAAGTAACTCCTACCAGCATACCTCAGTTGCCCCAGTCCAGCGAATGCCACCACCAAGGCAAGTGACGGTGCTCCTGCAGTCAACAGCCTGTCTCCTGGTGATCTCGGTCTCCCTTCTACATCTCTACTGTTAAGAGACTCAGGCCAAGAAACATCTATATTTCCTCATCCTCTAAACCCAATTCAGATGGCATGCAGACATCCAGTGTGACAAGGGGAAAAAAAAAAACAGGTCTTCATTGAACGAATCTGCTAGTTCCACACCTTATTTTATTGATAGAAATTGCTGAGGATCCCAAATTCGATTGGTTTGAAGGGCATGTGAAGGGTTTGACTAGATGATGAATGCCAATATTAAATCTGCTGGAGTCTGCTGTAGAAGATGAAGAGAGACAACATGCAAAAATTAGTTAAGAGATGATTTCCTTACATGTGGCTTAAGAAGTATGGACACATAAAACTCTACCTTGAAAGTGAGAATAGATTTTATCTTACTTAGACATAAAGAATGGGATGTGGAACAGAGATTCAGGTTTCATTAGGTTCATTAAATTTACAAGGCCATAAAACAATGAGGTAAAACAGAAAGTTTCTGTGATTCTATTTATATGTACATTAGAAGGAACTTCCCAGTGTTACTGTAAATCCTCAATGTGTTGTCTCAGCAGTACTAATTTAATGCTGATGTACTCTAGAGAATATTTTATGTTAAGCTATCACTGTTCTCTTGGGAACGGAATCACCTAAAACCTGCAAATTAAACACAAACATTCTATCCAATTTTTCTCCTTCTGATAATCCTATTTAAAACCTTATATATTTGTTCCAAATCTCTGTATTTTATGAAGCCTTAAGATGCAAGAAGTAATTTTTCCCTCAGATTCTCCACAAATAAGGTTCTCAAACATGAGGCCCAATACCCATCTAAAACAGGTGAGGTTGCCTAGCAACCATCTCCCTCCACCACCCAGGAACTGCTGAGTGCATCAGTTCCAAGAGCAACTAACTCACAGATCAATAATTAAGATAGGAAATGAAGACAAAAGGAGGAAATGTTAGTGCAGCACTCTAAGAGGTAAAATAGAATCTGGATATTAAAAGGCAAAATTACCACAAAAGGCCTCTCCTCATTTCCTTTTCTTTGCTGAAACACACAAATACAGAGACCTTAAAAGAGAAAACTTCATCATTTGCAACCTCACAAATGTTTCTGGTCTAACAATGAGGACTCATGACCCAGGAGAGGCCATGTGTTGATACAGGACTGAAGAGAGCAGTCTAGCCCTCCCCACTCCCATTCTGCATGGAATGTAAAATAGGAATGTAGAATAAATAATGCAAACACAGGAAACAAATAAAATATTTTAGAAAACAGAAAGTTAGAGATAGTGACTTATCTAACGTGACAGAGTTAGGAGCCTAGCTGTATTAGAACCTTCAACTCTGGATGAGAGCATTACACTCAAGTGGTATCCTACAGTAGAAAGAACACACCGTTTGGAGGAGGGTAAACTGAGTGGGTTTTCCAGTCCTGCCACTTCCTATGTCATCTTGGACAAGATGCTTGTTGATTTTGAGGTTTTATTTGCTCATCAATTAAACGTGGATAATTCCTTAAGCAGTTGTAGTTAACATGAACTAATCTGTGCAAATAAAACTATCTAACTCCTCCTGGCACATGCTAAATACTCCCTAGGGCAATACAAATAGTCAGTGTATCATGTATTGGGCACCAGTTACAATTTTGGGAATTCCAGCTCATTGCATAGAAGAATTTGAGCATGATACAATATAATATGTAATGAAATGTCAAATTTCATGAGATTGAATATATTTCTCATGGAAATTAAGAAACAAAGATACCTTGTTAAAACTAATATTACAGCTTTCATTTATTACTTGATTAAAATGCACATCAAATATATTTAAAGAACATATTTAACCTGGTAATGACACATTAGAAAGATATCTTTAAGGACATAATTAGCAATATGATTTTAATGAGAAAACTGCATAAAATATCTTACAAATTTACATTGAGTAAACCAAAAAGTTTCATTTGCATATATTTTGTAAACATACTTTAATTCAACTCATATTTGCATACTGTTTGCAAAAGAAACAATTTGGACAGATTCAAACCCAAAATCTATTTAAAATCCAGCCATTCATATTTTTCATTCTTTATGAGAGTCAAACTCCTTCCAAAGTGACAAAGATAAGCAGGGCTTTAGAGTCTGCACATTTGCAATAGTTAAATATAAATTTGAGTATGAAACTTCTTAATTGCAAATCAAAATAAAAAACATGGGAGAAACCATATAGGGTCTTTAGAGAAAGCAAACAAGGTTATGTTCCAGCACTTAGAGGTAAAAGGAATGTTTAATCTTGAGCTTCACCTGGAGTAATGATTTCTAGAAACTTTCTTTTTGTCAGGCATTTTTGAGATTAGCTTATCCCTTGAGTATAGTAATAATAATCATAATTGCAAACATTTAGTAGGGCCTTACTATAATCAGGTCCTGTGTTAAGAATGTTACTAACATATTTAACCCCCACGACTGATCTATGAGGTAGATAATATTATTATTGTCATTTAATGATGATTGAACAGAGGCACAGAGGTAAAGTAAATTGACCATAGTCACTTAGCTTAATGAGTAGGGTTGACCTGATTTTCAACCTACTTATTAGAGAATTTGAAAAATGATCACTAATAGTAAAAGCAAAATATAATACTTAAAAAATATATTCACAGGTAATCTCTAACTTGTTTGCTTGCTACTTCCAATCTTCTCAGGGCAAAAACTTTTTCCCCTTAATCATATAATAAAGCAGTTAAGAAACTGTTTCAGTTACCTAGGGCTGAATAATAAAACATCTCTAAATGTAGTGGGTTAAAACAACTACAATTTAATATTTTTCAGAACTCTGTGTGCTGGTTGAGCTTTGCCAAGAGGTTCTTTGGCTTCACATGTCACTGCCTGGAGGTACTCACTCATGGCAGGAGTGGCCTGGAAATTCTAAGAGGGTATCACTGCCCATGTTCATGCATGTGATCTCTCCACATTAGAGGCTAGGCATCTTTACAACATGGTGGCCAGTCATTCATTTTCTTATATAGTGACTGGCTGGCTTTAAGAGGAAGGAAGAGAAAGCTGCCAGTCGTCTTCAGACCTGGACTCAGGAGGTCTGAGACCAGTCATCATTCAGACCAGTCATCTTCTGATCTGTCCACTCCCACCATATTCTATTAGTCAAAGCAAGTTACAAAGCCAGTCCAGATTTAAGGAAAAGGAAAATAAGTTCACTCTTTGAATAAGTTGGAACAACCAGTACATACAGGGAGGGAAAACACTGTTGATAATCATTTTCTGAGACTCTGTGTCACAGACACTAGTCTATATATATTTTTTCATTTCCCTTCATCTGACTACTATCTTTAAAGTAATGTTTAAAATAATTAAAACAGACATCAGAGGAAAGAATGGAGAAATAAAGGACTAAGGGAGTCTAAATAACACAGACATTAATATTTTAATGAAGAATTTAAATGAAATTTGTAAAACCCATTTTTTTATGCTTATATGGGCGGGAGCAAGGGAATATTCTATGTAATAGAAGAGTTTGGGCAAAGGCCTGCAGGAAAGAAATGACAATGGAGTTTGGAGAACTGCTTGCAAGTCAGTAAGACTGAAAAACAAGATGCAAAGAAGAGTCTATTCAGAATAAGAATGAAAAGATACGAAGGGGACAAAATATGGATGTCTTTGAATGACAGCTTGAGCAGTTAAAGTTGACATTTTTGCCTGGAGTCATCCTGGGCTCACTTTTTAAAACACAATAGAATAGCATAACCAAGGGAGAATTGGGAAGAAGGTACTTTTGACTCAGTCAGAGATGCCCAGTTCTTGTCAAATGTTTGATCTGTTTTTGAACATACATTTTCATGATCTTGAAATGTGATGACAGAGTTTTGGACAAGCATGTCTGTGATACTGCCAAACTTGAATTCCTCTAGTGCAAGATGCCTTAGAAAAGTGTCACGCACAGAGAAAGGTTTTAAAACCTTCTTCAGAGAATAAAAATGTGCAATGTAATTCTGAAAAGAATCCTGCTCCCAGTTTTATAACATAAAAGTCTACCCAAGCAAAATTACATGTGGATGCCAATTATCTAACAAATGTTGTTAGGTCAATCAACTAATATAAATAATGAATGGCCTACTTCTTTACTGAAGTAATGACAGGATGCACCGCTGTACTCCACTCCCGCCCGGTACATCACATGCTCTCCACAACTGCATGAATTAATGGCAGCTGTGCACGTATCACCAAACACAGGAACTTTGATAGAAAATAGATTGATTCAATGGTTTGACCCAATTCTATAGTTCTTACTGCTTGAAGAATGAAGTCAGTGATCCGAAACAATTGAAAATAAAGAAAAAAACCTGAAGCTTTTGAAATATAACTTAGATTGTGGTTTATTTATATAACATGTATATATATATGTGTATGTATGTATATATTGCTTGTTCTGTGTCTGATACAATTCTAAATTATGTTTATAAATATAAATAACAACCCTCTGAGGAAGGTAATATTATAATCACCATTATCCCTGTTGTACAAGTGAGGAAACTGAGGAACAGAGAGTTTGAGGAATTTGTGCAAAGTCACACATAGTTAATAGCAGGACCAGGTTTCAAATCCACAAATCTGGGCTCCCAAGCCCAAGCTCCTATCTGCTACACTACTCATTTTTCAAAGTTTCTTCTTAGTTTCCTTTCAAAAAAAGCATCAAATAGCGTATCTTTCACTTATCCAACAAAATGTATTGAGTGCTTACATTATGCCAGGCACTTTTCTGAGTGGCAGAGACACAGTGGCAAACTAAAGGCAGTCAAAAATCACTGCTCTCTTAGAACATGTGTTCTAGTTGGACAAGACAAGGAATAAATAAATAATCCTGCCATATGCAGAAATATGGATGAATCTTGAGGACATTTGCTAAGTGAAATAAGCCAGTCAAAGAAGGACAAATACTGCATGATACCACTTAGATGAGGTATATAAAATAGTCAAATACACTGAAGCAGAGAGTTGAATGGTGGTTTCCAGGGACCGGGGCAAGACGAAATGGGGGATGGGTAGCTATTAAATAGGTATAAAGTTTCAGAAATGTATGATGATTAAGCTCTAGAGTTCTGTTTTACAACATTTTGCCTATAGTTAATAATACAGCACTGTACATCTAAAAATTTAAGGGGGTAGATCTCATGTTAAATGTTCCTAACACACACACACACACAGTGTCATCAATACAAAGAAAAAGTAAATAAATAATTAATAAATAAATAAGTCAGATCATTTAACAGCAGCATGAGCTCTGTGAAGGACTTAAAACAAGGTCATGTATTATGGGGGTGGACCCCTTCATATTAAGTGGCCAGGAAAAGTCTTTCTGAAGAGGTGACAGTTTAGTTGAGACCTAAGTAATGAGGAAAGCCAAACATTTGAAAAGTCAGGGAGGAAGGTTCCAGGCAGAGGGGACAGCAGGTGCAAGAACCCTTAGATGGAATGGACCTGGTCTGTTCAGGAACAAAAAAGAAGTGTAGTTAGAATGTAGAAGGTGAAGGAGATGGAGACAGAAGCAGGCAATAGATCATGTTAAATGCTATAAGCAATGATAAGGGAGATTGGATCTTATTCTAAGAACACGGGCAAACCATGAGGAGGGTTTTAAGTAGGTGAACCATTTGAGGAAATTTGTTATTATTTTTACCTGCCTGGTGATTAGTGCTAAAAGTCAAGAAGTCAGAAAGTTTATCAAAGTTAAGGGCATGCCATTCAACTATCTCCACTGTTAACTTTTAAGATATTATCTAAAGTATTATATATATATGTATATACATATATATGTATATATGTATGTATGTGTATATATATATATATATATGATATATATAAATATATATATATCTCCTTCCTGGCAATGCCCTAAAGACTATTTTGCTTTTTCAAAAACATGGCTATCTGCTATTTAAAAAATACGAGCCACTTTCCTCATGGGTTAGATGAGGTGCTGTTACCTTGAATTTTTTTCTCAGTTTTACAACCTCTTTATTTAATTGTTTTTGGAATATAATATTATAGCTTCAATATTTTGCTAAATCAGGTTTCAACTATGCTTGCCATGTTTTTCTAGAGCAAATGGGTAACTCACAAGATATGCTAATTCAGAATTTTTAAAACATTTTTTGAGGTTAACTATACTTTATTCAAGACAAACATACTCCAAAATCCTCAACTGTAAATATAAAATAGGTAACATATCCATCAACTAATCTAATCAAGAATATGTTAAAAATAAAATAACTCCAGATGCATGTAAATGAAGTAATTACAATGCAAAATAAAAATGAAGAAGCAATTCTGAAATTATGTTAATGTTCACATGTTTAAACATTGCTTTCTGAAATCTACGTATGTTTTTGCTTCCTCCTCTCCTATTTATACCTTTTTTGAAAGAAGCTTTAGTAGTATTTTTCAAACGACTTGCAAAAATGCATTACCTAACCAGTGAACACACAAAAAATATATTAGGGAAGAAACAGATAGCATGATTTTCTCTTTCAATAAAGACTTGGTTTCTCTGTGCCTGAAAAGTATCTGCAATGGTATCATTGCAATTTAAGAAAGATGCAGTTGAGATTGGAATGGTGAATAGAAGGCTAACAAATGATCAGAGGATGAATCTAATTTTATACAAAAAGAGAGGAAAAAAACGTAGACTAAATACTTGGGCTTTTTAGTATTGAATAGAACCAGATGAAGATCTAAGGGATTATTAGGTCTGACTGCAAAAGAAATGAATATTATTAGCTAATATTTCTATATTACTTTGAAATTTACAGAGTAGTTTCATGACCTTATATCAATCTATTCTCATAATTATAGTAGGTTGATATTGTTTTGCCAGTTTTATAGGTAAGACAACTAGAGCTTGAGAGAAATGAATTTAGTAGGAAAGACAACATGGTTAGTGATGGGGCATGGGTTTGAACTGAAAACTTGTATTTTAAACCCAAAATTCCATCAATTACATTGTTAGCAAATAAGAAAATACGGACTCTTCTCCTTAATCTAAGATCCTGTTTCTGTAGTTTCTACTTTTACTATTAAATTTTTTATAGGGAAATAGAAAACTTTATGAGATTTCTTTATGATTAATTTACCTTTATGAAGGTAAACTGTACATACCAAAGAAGTCCTGCAACTTTACAAGATGTCTGAATAACTGACAAGACTGACATCTATCTTTTTCACCTATTATTTTTATATTTATTGATTTTCATATTTTACATCTCTTTTATAGGTTATTTTAAAATCAAAATCATTATTTATATATGTATTATATAACATATATGTATGTTTATATATACTATCTCTTTTTTGTCCATTTATCTATAGATGGACACTTAGGAAGTTTCCATATCTTGACTAAGGGGTAATGCTGCAATGAACATAGGAGTTCACCAAATGGAAGATGTTGCTCAGAAGGTACAAACTTCCAGTTCTAAGACGAATACATTTCAGAATCTAATATGCAGTATGGGGATTACAGTTAATAACGGTGTATTATATACTTGAAATTTGCTAAGAAAGTAGGTCTAAATGTTCTCACCACAAAAATGAAATGGTAATTAGGTGAGGTGATGATGGAGATGTTAACTAACCCTACTGTTACTTGGGTTTTGCAATATATACATTTTGCAATATATAAGTGTATCAAATAATCACATTGTATACCTTAAACTTATACAATGTTATATGCCAATTACATCTCAATAAACATTGAGATATAATGTTTATTATTATAGGGAAAAAACATTCCTAGCACACATCTGGTGCTCCAGAAATATTTTTCTTTTTTTTTTTTTTTTTTTTAACTTTGGGTTTATTTATTTATTTATTTTTATGGCTGTGTTGGGTCTTTGTTTCTGTGTGAGGGCTTTCTCTAGTTGTGGCAAGTGGGGGCCATTCTTCCTCGCGGTGCACGGGCCTCTCACTATCGCGGCCTCTCTTGTTGCGGAGCACAGGCTCCAGACGCGCAGGCTCAGTAATTGTGGCTCACAGGCCCAGTTGCTCCGCGGCATGTGGGATCTTCCCAGACCAGGGCTCGAACCCGTATTCTCTGCATTGGCAGGCAGATTCTCAACCACTGCGCCACCAGGGAAGCCCCAGAAATATTTCTTGAATAAGGGAATATGCAGAATAAAGGAACAGTTCTTTGTGTGAAAAGAATTGTGTTCTGCATTATTCATGCTATAAATGAGGAAACTAAAGCTTAAGAAGTTGAGTAATTTTCCCAGCATCATATATTCAATAAATTGATGCTGGAGTCAGGAATCACCTCCCTCCCCCCCCCCAAAAAATCATTTACTATTTTTAAAGTTAAATATCACCTGCATTATCAAAAATTTTAAAAAAGGGCAAGTCAGTAAAAGAGAAGCTCCTTTAGATAAATAGAGGGTACTAGTTACAAACATACTGGGAAAACTGAAAGAAGGAATTCAGAGACAACTCAGAGTCTGACAATTGCAGGAGGCTGTTGCAACCACTGGGGCCAGAGGAACAAAGGAAGAGGATTATGTTACCCTGTGCTGGAAGCTAAGGCTGTTCTGGGAGTAGGAGCCATGTTGGCTGGTCATCCATGAAGTACAAATAAGGGTATAGAAAAAAAGTAACTGGTGGAAGAAACTGTAAGCAATTGTGTGTAATATTTGATTTTTAAGTAGTTAAATTGTTTGTTTAGTCAACTTGCTTTGAAATTGCCTAAATATTTATTAAAGTGTTAAATTACCTTTTAGGTGTTTGAAATATCCAATCTGCATTTCTACTCATTATAAATTATTAAAATATAAGAGTAATTAGCTGATTTAAGCATTCCTATAAATGGAGAACAGGCATTTAATTTTAAATATCTCTAAGCACGTTATTTTAACATTCTTTTATTAAAAAACTACACATCAAACAAGCAACATCTGTAGATTTGACAAGTGTTGATGCAGAAGCTGACAAATGGTGCAATTCTGGAAAGCAGAGCAATGTGTTACCTGTTACACTGAATTAAAATTAAGCAAAAATGGATGAACCCTACTGGTTGCTGGATAGCAAAAGAATATGGAGAGGGCAGACAGCAGAAGCAAGAAGAACTACAATCCTGGAGACTGTGGAACAAAAACCATATTCACAGAAAGACAGACAAGATGAAAAGGCAGAGGGCTATGTACCAGATGAAGGAACAAGATGAAACCCCAGAAAAACAACTCAATGAAGTGCAGATAGGCAACCTTCCAGAAAAAGAATTCAGAATAATGATAGTGAAGATGATCCAGGACCTCAGAATAAGAATGGAGACAAAGATCGAGAAGATGCAGGAAATGTTTAACAAAGACCTAGGAGAATTAAAGAACGAACAAACAAAGATCAACAATACAATAAATGAAATCAAAACTACACTAGAATGAATCCATAGCAGAATAACTGAGGCAGAAGAACGGATAAGTGACCTGGAAGGCAGAATGGTGGAATTCACTGCTGTGGAACAGAATAAAGAAGAAAGAATGAAAAGAAATGAAGACAGCCTAACAGACCTCTGGGACAACATTAAACGTAACAACATTCGCATTATAGGGGTTCCAGAAGGAGAAGAGAGACAGAAAGGACCAGAGAAAATATTTGAAGAGATTATAGTCAAAAACTTCCCTAACATGGGAAAGGAAATAGCCACCCAAGTCCAGGAAGCACAGAGAGTCCCATACAGGATAAACCCAAGGAGAAACACGCTGAGACACATAGTAATCAAATTGGCAAAAATTAAAGACAAAGAAAAATTATTGAAAGCAGCAAGGGAAAAACGACAAATAACATACAAGGGAACTCCCATAAAGTTAACAGCTGATTTCTCAGCAGAAACTCTACAAGCCAGAAGGGAGTGGCATGATATACTTAAAGTGATGAAAGGGAAGAACCTACAACCAAGATTACTCTACCTGGCAAGGATCTCATCCAGATTCGATGGAGAAATCAAAAGCTTTATAGACAAGCGAAAGCTAAGAGAATTCAGCACCACCAAACCAGTTCTACAACAAATGCTAAAGGAACGTCTCTAAGTGGGAAACACAAGAGAAGAAAAGGACCTACCAAAACAAACCCAAAACAATTAAGAAAATGCTCATAGAAACATACATATCGATACTTACCTTAAACGTGAATGGATTAAATGCCCCAACCAAAAGACACAGGCTTGCTGAATGGATACAAAAACAAGATCCATATATATGCTGTCTACAAGAGACCCACTTCAGACCTAGGGACACATACAGACTGAAAGTGAGGGGATGGAAAAAGATATTCGATGCAAATGGAAATCAAAAGAAAGCTGGAGTAGCAATACTCATATCAGATAAAATCGACTTTAAAATAAAGAATGTTACAAGAGACAAGGAAGGACACTACATAATGATCAAGGGATCAATCCAAGAAGAAGATATAACAATTATAAATATATATACACCCAACATAGGAGTGCCTCAATACATAAGGCAACTGCTAAGAGCTATAAAAGAGGAAATCGACATTAACACAATAATAGTGAGGGACATTAACACCTCACTTACACCAATGGACAGATCATCCAAAATGAAAATAAATAAGGAAACAGAAGCTTTAAATGACACAATAGACCAGATAGATTTAATTGACATTTATAGGACTTTCCATCCAAAAACAGCAGATTACACTTTCTTCTCAAGTGCGCACAGAACATTCTCCAGGATAGATCACATCTTGGGTCACAAATCAAGCCTCAGTAAATTTAAGAAAATTGAAATCATATCAAGCATCTTTTCTGACCACAAAGCTATGAGATTAGAAATGAATTACAGGGAAAAAAACGTAAAAAACACAAACACATGGAGGCTAAACAATATGTTACTAAATAACCAAGAGATCACTGAAGAAATCAAAGAGGAAATCAAAAAATACCTAGAGACAAATGACAATGAAAACACGACGATCCACAACCTATGGGATGCAGCAAAAGCAGTTCTAAGTGGGAAGTTTATAGCTATACAAGCCTACCTCAAGCTATAAGAAAAATCTCAAATAAACAATCTAACCTTACACCTGAAGGAACTAGAGAAAGAAGAACAAACAAAACCCAAAGTTAGCAGAAGGAAAGAAATCATAAAGATCAGAGCAGAACTAAATGAAATAGAAACAAAGAAAACAATAGCAAAGATCAATAAAACTAAAAGCTGGTTCTTTGAAAAGATAAACAAAATTGATAAACCATTAGCCAGAATCATCAAGAAAAAGAGGGAGAGGACTCAAATCAATAAAATTAGAAATGAAAAAGGAGAAGTTACAACAGACACCGCAGAAACACAAAGCATCCTAAGAGACTACTACAAGCAACTCTATGCCAATAAAATGGACAACCTGGGAGAAATGGACAAATTCTTAGAAAGGTATAACCTTCCAAGACTGAACCAGGAAGAAATAGAAAATATGAAAAGACCAATCACAAGTAATGACATTGAAACTGTGAGTAAATATCTTCCAACAAACAAAAGTCCAGGACCAGATGGCTTCACAGGTGAATTCTATCAAACATTTAGAGAAGAGCTAACACCCATCCTTCTCAAACTCTTCCAAAAAATTGCAGAGGAAGGAACACTCCCAAACTCATTTTTTGAGTCCACCATCACCCTGACACCAAAACCAGACAAAGATACTACAAAAAAAGAAAATTACAGACCAATATCACTGATGAATATAGATGCAAAAATCCTCAACAAAATACTACCAAACAGAATCCAACAACACATTAAAAGGATCATACACCATGATCAAGTAGGATTTATCCCAGGGATGCAAGGGTGATCAATGTGATACAATGTGATACAGCAATCAATGTGATACAGCATATTAACAAATTGAAGAAGAAAAACCATATGATCATCTCAATAGATGCAGAAAAAGCTTTTGACAAAATTCAACACCCATTTATGATAAAAACTCTCCAGAAAGTCGGCATAGAGGGAACCTACCTCAACATAATAAAGGCCATATACGACAAACCCACAGGAAACACCATTCTCAATGGTGAAGACCTGAAAGCATTTCCTCTAAGATCAGGAACGAGACAAGGAGGTCCACTCTCACTACTATTATTCAACATAGTTTTGGAAGTCCTAGCCACGGCAGTCAGAGAAGAAAAAGAAATAAAAGGAATACAAATTGGAAAAGAAGAATTAAAAATGTCACTGTTTGCAGATGACATGATATTCTACATAGAGAATCCTAAAAATGCCACCAGAAAACTACTAGAGCTAATCAATGAATTTGGTAAAGTTGCAGGATACAAAATTAATGCACAGAAATCTCTTGCATTCCTATACACTAATGATGAAAAATCTGAAAGAGAAATTAAGGAAACACTTCCATTTACCATTGCAACAAAAAGAATAAAATACCTAGGAATAAACCTACCTAGGGAGACAAAAGACCTGTATGCCGAAAACTATAAGACACTGATGAAAGAAATTAAAGATGATACAAACAGATGGAGAGATATACCATGTTCTTGGATTGGAAGAATCAATACTGTGAAAATGACTATACTACCCAAAGCAATCTACAGATTCAATGCAATCCCTATGAAATTACCAATGGCATTTTTTACAGAACTAGAACAAAAAATCTTAAAATTTGTATGGAGACACATAAGACCCCGAATAGCCAAAGGAGTCTTGAGGGGAAAAATGGAGCGGGAGGAATCAGACTCCCTGACTTCAGACTATACTATAAAGCTACAGTAATCAAGACAATATGGTACTGGCACAAAAACAGAAACATAGATCAATGGAACAAGATAGAAAGCGCAGAGATAAACCCAAGCACCTATGGTCAACTAATCTATGACAAAGGAGGCAAGGATATACAATGGAGAAAAGAGAGTCTCTTCAGTAAGTGGTGCTGGGAAAACTGGACAGCTACATGTAAAACAATGAAATTAGAACACTCTCTACCATACACAAAAATAAACTCAAAATGGATTCGAGACCTAAACGTAAGACCGGACACGATAAAACTCTTAGAGGAAAACATAAGAAGAACACTCTGAGATAAATCACAGCAAGATCTTTTTTGATCCACCTCCTAGAGTAATGGAAATAAGAACAAAAATAAACAAATGGGACCTAATGAAACTTCAAAGCTTTTGCACAGCAAAGGAAACCATAAACAAGACAAAAAGACAACCCTCAGAATGGGAAAAAATATTTGCAAATGAATCAACGGACAAAGGATTAATCTCCAAAATATATAAACAGCTCATGCAGCTCAATATTAAAGAAACAAACAACCCAATCCAAAAATGGGCAGAAGACCTAAATAGACATTTCTCCAAAGAAGACATACAGATGGCCAAGAAGCACATGAAAAGATGCTCAACATCACTAATTATTAGAGAAATGCAAATCAAAACTACAATGAGGTATCACCTCACACCAGTTAGAATGGGCATCATCAGAAAATCTACAAACAACAAATGCTGGAGAGGGTGTGGAGAAAAGGGAACCCTCTTGCACTGTTGGTGGGAATGTAAATTGATACAGCCACTATGGAGAACAGTATGGAGGCTCCTTAAAAAACTAAAAATAGAATTACCATACGATCCAGCAATCCCACTCCTGGGCATATACCCAGAGAAAACCATAATTCAAAAAGACACATGCACCCCAATGTTCATTGCAGCACTATTTTCAATAGCCAGGTCATGGAAGCAACCTAAATGCCCATCAACAGAGTAATGGATAAAGAAGATGTGGTACATATATACAATGGAATATTACTCAGCCATAAAAAGGAACGAAATTGGGTCATTTGTTGAGACGTGGATGGATCTAGAGACTGTCATACAGAGTGAAGTAAGTCAGAAAGAGAAAAACAAATATCATATATTAATGCATGTATGTGAAACCTAGAAAAATGGTACAGATGAACCAGTTTGCAGGGAAGAAGTTGAGACACAGATGTAGAGAACAAACGTATGGACACCAAAGGGGTAAAGCGGTGTGGCGGGGGTGGGGTTGGGGATGGTGGTGTGATGAATTGGGAGATTGGGATTGACATGTATACAGTGATGTGTATAAAATTGATGACTAATAAGAACCTGCTGTATAAAAAAATAAATAAAATAAAATTTAAAAATAAAAAAAATAATATGAATTTGTCATTTCAATGATGCATAGCTTCATCTAAGTATAAGAAGTAAGAGTCTTAGCTATTTTTAAGTGGTAGAGATGATTTAGTAAGTGCTGGGAAATTGCTACTAGAATTCAAAGTAAAACATTGAATAACCCCACTTTAGTGACAAATGAGAAATTAATTTAGCCTTGCAAAGAACTGTGCAAAACTGTTAAGCCATCAGATTTCTTTCCAGCATAGATTTGGATTGAATAGACTCATAATTAATTCTATCACTGCTTTCTCCTCTTGTTTACTTCATGATCAATAATAATATCTACTTATAACAAATATATGGGAAATCCATGAAGAAGCAAACAATGAACAAAGAAAAAGATACAGAAATTTTCACTTTGTACTTGTTTTCTCACTTGTATAATATAATAAAGGGTGGGGAACCCTGATGCTACCTCTCTCACAGGTCTGTTGAGAAGCTTGAATTAATTTATATATGCCAATCTGAACAGAGGATCTCCCATAGTATAAGCACTGTGTAATTGTTACTTAGCATTGAACACTTCATCAGGATTTCTTGTTTTAAACTTTTGAGTCATAACAGCCTCTTGAGTATTATTTCCAATAGAAATTCAGAAGTAAGTACCAAGATATAGGACACAAAGTGTGTTCAGCTCAAGACATAACCTGGGAGATTATTTTTGTTTGCTTTGGCTAAATTTCTAATTCAAGTTTATCATCCAGTGATTTGTTCTTTCTCCTACTTGTGGAGTATTCTCTACTCCATCACACTCATCCCATCAATACTAATGAACAAAATTTTGTTATTGGAGACTTTGATTGTGTAGGATATGGTTAACGGTGTTTTTAAGAGTATTTCATCTTTCTGTTTTTTCTTCTCTTTCTTAGTAGGGTTCTTTTAATCATCAAGTCTAATTTAAATAATTCTGTGATTTTTAAATTTTTTCTTAATCAACCTAACATATTTTTCCTGGGGCAGAGCTCATTCAACAGTAATTTGGCTTCTAAAATAATATGATTTGATCTTGTTTCTTATCAAAGACAGTATAGACAGTATACAGTCAAGATAGATGGATTAAGTTGCATGATATTTCTCATGGAGATTTCTCTTACTCTGAATTCATAGTCCTATTTTCTGTTCATTTTTGTTAACAATTAAAAATGTCATGTCTTACCTTGTAGCTTGCAGTTTCAAAACCTTGCTAGTTAAATTATAATGTTTATATATTGGTTATTCTCAATTAGATAACTTCTGGATGCATTCACACAGTCTTTTATGTTTTTGTATTATCAAGAGTACCTAGAATAGTGCTTAGGAGAAGTGTTAACATAATGCTTCAATTGGATTTTCACATTTTTCCAGTCTATTTTTAACTCATTCATTTTTAAGATCTAATCCAAGTAAAATCTCCATTTCTCAAGTTGTTTCAAAATAACTATGTGTTATTGACATTATTTTCTGAGTGAGAACACATTTTTTTTTAAGTAAATCAGAGATTTTCAACTCTTCTGTATAACTCACATATCTTCAAGCTATTCCCAAAGGAGGAGTGTTGATTGAAAGCTCAGTTGATAATGAAATTCAAAAATCTTGTCTTTTTTGGAGAGATGCAATCTTATTTCATTACTTATTTTAAAATAAACCACAAGTTATTTATTCTCTCTTTATCATGTGCCTTTAAGTTATTTATTTCTACATTGTAAATGTAATCTCTATTCCACCTGTATTACTTTTGCCACTTAAAGCAAACAATTTGTTTAACTGTAAATAGGAGTTAATTGATTTACAAGCTTGAATTATTATAATCCCTAATAGAGATAAGGCCCTTTTTCTAGCAATGCCTGCATTCCTCTGCATAAAGTCTTTAGCTTCACAAAAAATTATAAAAATCCCTAAATATTTTATACAAAAATTATAATCATAAACCATAAAAGAGAATGCACAGATAGGTAGTGATGAAATGCTCATGCTTATAATATATCATAGGGTTTTATCATAGGAAGAAAAAGAATGAATAGGAAAAGACTCATTAAAGTTATAGCTGCCACTCATTTTGGACTAGAATCCTGCCAATATGAAGGCAAGCACAAATAGAACAAAGAAGCAATCCATGGAGGAAAGACCTACCTGAACACATTAGAATACATAGTTAAGTCCCTAATTTCAAGTAATAAAAGGAGGATGGAGTTAGATGAGTGAGGGTAAGGTGACGAAGAATGGAAGCAGATTACATCACCCCCTGCTTAAGCCATAAAACCTCTTAAAGTATTGATAAAAGAGGACACATGTACAAATGTTATTATTGCCTCTTCATAAACACATATTGTGTTTCACTTGGACTCACGCATACAATGACTTGATCTTTCAGAAAAGCCACAACCAACACGAGAATAAATGATCTGACAAAATGTGGCATGCACATTTCAGAGTCTGCACCCATACTAATGACAGATTGTGAATATTGATTTAATTCCAGTTCTGCATTAAAAATAAGCTATGGACATGTAGTTACTGGGTCAGAAGGGCAGCCAGGTATGAAAGTCTTTCATATTAGAATTGTAACCAACAGTTACTAAAGGAACCATCTTATCTATAGATGATCAGTGTCATAAGATATTCTTAGTGATCCTCCAGGATAAACTGGCAATGAGTCAGGGCAGAATATTGACTTTAGTCCCACTCTGCAAGATTAAGAGTCAGAGTTGAGAGTAGCACCAGAGCCTCCACTGGTATGAGAAAGAAACAGGGCTCAAGCCCTGTGGTTGGCCAGGACTGATCACCTTGGGCATTGATCTGTGGTCTGTTACTATGGAGCACTGTAGAAGACCAACCCCTTTTCTGAGAGGCCAGGTTTCAAGGAATTAGACTTTTAAGAACTTCAACTTACCTCTCAACTCATGAATATCTCTAGCAATGATCATGGCAAAGATTTTACCCGTTTTTAGTATTTTGAACACTGTTGTTATGGAGTTAAAAATAGGAGCTATGATTAGTATAAAACAATATTTGACAATTTTAATGAAGCGATTGATAGATGAAAGTGTTAAGAGCCACTCCTAATGATGTCAAACTACAACCTATATGTCAGAAGACAAGGAAGGTGTTTCCTTATTTGCTCCATTGTCCTTGCAGCAGACCCTTCCTTATAACTAATGCTACACTCACACCTGGGACCACAATCAGATGTTCTATATCCCGCCTTTTCCTCACTTACAAAACAGGGATGATGAGACCTACCTCTTGGGTTTGCTGTGAGGATTACATAATGTATGAAGTTTCTGTAAATTTCCCAACCCAGTGCCTGACAGTGCCTGTAAAAGATATTGAGAAAATTTTTAAGTGTTTTCTCCCCAAAGCATACAATACAAAGATTTAGTGGTTTTTCTGATGAACATAGGAATAGAAACACTCTAGAAATTCCATTAAACCACTGAGAATTTTCACCTTAGACTTTCCAAGAGTGTCTTCCTTTTCTAATCAGACTGCAACAAATAATAATGTATATGTGATGTTTCCATAAAACCAAAGTACTGAAAGTACTATACTTAAAATATGTTATCTGAAACCAATTCCAAACATATTAAAATAAAAATATTCAAGACCAAAATTTATATTTATTATATATAACTTTTTATATAAAATGTTCTAAATTTGAGTTTTTCAAGAGCAGAGTCTGTGCCACATTCATCTTTGTTCCCTAAGTATATCTTATGGGGAGAATAAATCATAGCACATCAAAGTTGTCACTGCCTTTTATGGTTAGAAACAGTGTTAGAGATAAAATGTTCATGATCTCTAGTCTCTGTTGTTGACATTTTCAAAAACACTTCTTCATCTTTTTTTCTTCTTTAGCATAAATAATCCCAGGTCCCTTGAAACTTAGTTTTCTACTACCTGATCGACTTTGAACCTTTGGACTGTTTGTGCCACTGGAAAGTTCAAAGAGCATGCCATTGAATAAAATATTCAAGAAAGATATGATTTTGAATGACCCTATCCTTTTTTTGATCCATTCATGTTAATACTCTCAGTTGGGATGTTGAAACTGATTTTTCTCAGTTTCTGCTTTTTTTTAACATCTTTATTGAAGTATAATTGCTTTACAATGATGTGTTAGTTTCTGCTTTATAACAAAGTGAATCAGCTATACATACATATATATCCCCATATCTCTTCTCTCTTGTGTCTCCCTCCCTCCCACCCTCCCTATCCCACCCTGATCCCCAGATAATCTCTACAAATACATGTGAAATGAATATACAATCAATAAATAGATAAAAACTCCAAACACTCCAGTTCTCTATTTGACAATCTTTTAAAACTTTCTTCATCTGATAAAACTTCTCTCCTTTAAAGTAGAGAAACAGAGCACATTAGAGAGATAGTGTATGCATTTGTCCCACAGTATCAATAGCCCTCATGTAATTCTTCCAGGAAGAAGCTCATTTTTCCCTTCTATAACAAAGTACAGCTTCCTTTGGGGAAAACATAGATCTCCAACTGTGATGAAATCAAGGAAGCTTTTAATGTGAATGAAAACAGTTAGACAATTAAGTCCAGAACAATGAAGCCAAATCAGTCACAGAACTAGAGTTGTTCACTTAGGACAGCACAGACCTGAAAGAGAAGCAGGAGAAAATAAGCAGTGGAATGAAGGTACAGCATCTAGGAGAGAGAAGTTCCTCTTCTTTCTTTCTGAATATCACCTGCTCATTTTATATCTTCTTCTCACCACATTGCTTGCTTCAGGCCTGAGACTTGCAAAAGTTTCTAGACGATTGTGTGACTATAAGTTCAAAGTGCTTAGCATAGCATTCTATGATCTTGATATTCTGGCTCCAGCCTATCTTCCTTCCCAGAACCCCAAGCACTCAGCAGCACCCTGAGCGTTATTGCTATAGCATAAGCATCATTTCCCAAATTTTTAACATCAATGCCTTTGTTTCTCATTCAAACATCCCTCCACATGGAAGAATTTTCTACACTGATCTGTGCCCATTCAAAGCCCTTCTGAAATACTTTCTGTTCATGAACCAGTATATACCACCAGTGTATGGAATGTTGGGAAAAAGTTTGTTCCAGTTGTTTTTTTCTTTTTTTGCTACTTCGAAGTTTAAGTGAACCATACTCAAATGACCATCAAGTCTGTCTTTATAAAATTGTATGTCATGACTGTATTGTAAATGATTATGGGGGAGAAAATGAAGTTAACATTGCTGATGATCCCCAGGAAAAAAAAAAAAAAATCAGCTGCCTGATTCAGACAGCTAAAACCAAATATTAACTTCAATATAAAAATGCAAATATGTAAATATATTTTTTAATGCAAAACCAAAAAATTTTTAATTTAGAAATTACGGAAATTAAAAAAAAGATGAATTTCTTTAGGATACAAATAGAATAGGCCATTTAGAAAACATTATAATTAATTAATTCTACAAATATTTACTAAGCTCTTAGTATGTATCAAAGACTATGCCAAGTGCTTTATAGGAATCATCTCACTTAATCCTCATGATCAGTGAACTAGATGACAGAGTAGTGAAAATCACACATGCAGAAGAGAAAAAAGAATTTAAAAATGAGGACAGTTTAAGATAGCACTGAAACAATATCAAGCATATGGGGGTCCCAGAAGGAGAAGAAAGAGGGAGAAAGGTACAGAGAAAAAATGTGAAAACATAATAGCTGAAAACCTCCCAACCTAAGAAAGGACACAGACATCCAGGTCTAGAATCACAGAGACTCTCAAATAGGATCAATGCAAAGAGGACCACACAGAGAAACATTGTAATTAAAGTGGTGAAAATTAAAGATAAAGAGGAAATATTTAAAGCAGGAAGGAAGAAGCAACAAGTTACGTGCAAAGGAACTCCTGTAAGACTATCAGCTAACTTTTCAGAAGAAATTCTGCAGGCCAGGAGGCAGTGGCCAGATATATTTAAAGTGATGAAAAGAAAAAATCTACAACCAAGAATACTCTATCTAGCAAGACTGTCACTCAGACTGTCACTCCTTGTTTGAAGGAGAGATCAAAAGTTTTATGGACAAGTAAAAGCTAAAAGAGTTCAGCACTACCAAACCAGCTTTACATGAAATGTTAAAGGGACTTCTCTAAGAGAAAAGGCCAAAACTAGAAATACGAAAATTACAAAAGGAAAAATCTCATTGGTAAAGGCAAATATACAGTAAAGACAGTGGATCAACCGCTTATAAAGCTAGTAAGAAGGTTAAAAGACAAAAGTGAATTGCCATTAAAAAGAGGGGAACCATCTTATTTAGTTGGTATCTGCTCTGTCAGACAATGTGAAAAAACATTATAATTTAAAAAAAATTTTTTTTAATTGAAAAAAAATCATTCTCATGCAAGCCTTTGAAATGAGGTATAAATCATTATTTTTTTCATGTAGGAAAAACCTGAAGGAAAAAATGTTAAGCGTTAATGCATATTAGTAAGTAATGGAACTGGAATTCAAACCGAGTGTTATGGGTTACATTGCATGCCCTCTAAAATTCATAAGCTAAAGAATAGAACTTTATTTGGAAATAGGGTCATTGCAGATGTAATTAGTTAAGATGATGTTATACTGGAGCAAAGTGGGTCCCTAAGTCAATATGACTATTATCCTTATACAAAGAAGAGATCTGGACACAGAGACCGAAGAAACGTGCATGCAGAAAAGATGATGTGAAGAGATACAGAATGCCATGTAAACATGAAGGCAGACATTGGGTTAATGTGCCTACATGCCAAAGGATGCCAACGATTTCTAGCAAACCACCAGAAGCCAGGAGAGACACATAGAACAGGTTCCCCCTATGAGCTTTAGAGGGAACTAATCCTGCCAACATCTTGATCTTGGTCTTCTAACCTCCAGAACTGTGAAAAAATAAATTTCTGTTGTTTAAGCCTCCCAGTCTGTAATACTTTGTTATAGCAGCCCTAGCAAACTACCACATCCAGGTCTCTAAAGTTCACAGTTTCCACATGTCTAATTATTTTCTCTCAAATCACTTCCCTTTTAAATTTTGTTTGTAGCATAAACATTTTCATAGAATAGAACTCAACAGACAGTGTGATTGTGTCCTGAACATATCTAGTTTCACAGAAAATGAGTCAGTAAATACTTATTATTGAAAGAATTCTAGAAAAAAGAAGTTTGTAGCAAAGGTACCTAAAAAATCCTCGTCCTTAATACCAAGGAAGGGAGCTCTCTCATCTTTTCTGCACTCTTGATCATTATTATCCTTTTAGAGTTGTCCTTTGTGTAAAGGGTCTAGAAACCCTGGAGCTAGATGTTCCAGAATTCACTGATGCATGATTCCAGTTTAGAATTCACCAATAACAGGCACTCTCAGAAGATATGGAAAGCTGACAGGAAAGCAGGAGCTTTCTTGCTATAGAAATGGCAGACTGCCATAGATTTTACCAGACCTGGCATTTTGCATTAGCTTCCGGGTCCTCCCCATGAATCTCATCTTCTTCAGATCTGGAGGACACTCTGAAATACCCTTTCATTACTTGTTTGGCAGCAGCAACATTTAGATCCTATTACTGAGACTAACAGCTACTGGTGCTCATTCTGACTATTCCACCAGCCCTTCAAAGCTGTTCCTGTGCTAAATCTCTTCTTACTTGAACATTCTAGAGTGGTTTCCATTTTCTTGACTAAATCCTGACTGTTAAGGTGACAAGTGATGTGTAGAATAGATTTTTTTTTCCTGGTGAGCTTCCACTTTGCGAATCTTATCAAGATGCACCCAAAAATAGGATGCAATTTCAAGAGATGGAAAGACATATTTTTCTTACACTTAATGGGCATTTTAACTGAGAAAGATTCCACTTTGACACCCAAAGGTGAGCCTCAACCTCACTTCCAACTTGAGGGAACTAAAAAAGAAAAATAACTCCAACCACGATGACTTCATGGAAGCACGTGTGTCCAGCCAATCCATTTTAGACTCTGTATCAGCTCCTTACATATAACACCTGGCTCTTTTTTCTTATGGTGGCAAATGTACTTTGCTTGAACTCACATTAGCTCTCTTCAGGCTTTCTTGCAAATATATACACTTGTGTTTTTTACATTCTCATCCTTTTTCTCTTCCCAATCTCAAATTCCCTGTTGTCAATTAATTCTAGACACTTTCCCAATCAATAAGATAAAGCATGTTTTCAAAGGGGAGGATAAAGATCCATTAAATACCCAGCTGAAAATCTCAACTTAGTTACCACATTAAAGTAACTAAGCATTTAACTGATTTTTGAGCCTGCCTTTGAGAAAGACATTTGTAGTAAAATCAATATGTGAATAAAAGAAAAAGGAACCCATTTTGTCTCCAATATTCAAATAGGACAGTTTTACTTACTAGGGTGTGACCTATGCAGACCTCTGAAGTGAATCATTTCTTCTTTATGGATATTCTAAAATAAAAATAGACCTTTAACTGTCCTAATAGATAATGTACAGATTTCAAGCATTATTTTAAAAGAATAGTGTTTGGCATAGCAACTGTTGTTGTTGTTTTTGAAAGGAGCTGGTGTTATTTACCTGCAGTTAAAGAGATTACCATGGTTTACTTTTAGTCTCAAAAAAAAAGAACAAACTTTTATATTATAATGTACTTTATTTCATGATTTATGGAAATCTAATTCATTAGATCATTTTCTCTCTATGAAATAGCTCATTTAAATTCTGACTTAATAAGTCTGATTTATTCTCTTTTCCCTTCACCTTCTTGAAAAAAAGGTCTGGAATTGAAAAGTAAAATATAGTCACCTCTATAACTTCAAAAATAAAACCATTTTGCTTAGAAGGATTTTGATAGATTTTTCTCTGGATTCAAATAAGCTCTGACAGTTAATGAAACTAATTTAATAGTGAACAGATCAGGGGAATGACACAGAAGATTTGAAATATTGGTGGTATGGAGGTGAACATCTAAAATTAATTTTACTTCACATAAGGAAATGGCAATTTAAAAAATATTTCCTTTAAGTCTTAAAAAAACAAGTGTTTGATCTAAGCAGAGCCAATGCATAATCTACATGAATTCTCTTTATACATTACAATACCCAGGTGTCTAGGGTTCATTTCTTTGTATAAGCTCAGCATAAGAAATACCATAATAGGTGTAAGGAAATCAGTGAATTTCTCGGATTTAAATTTTATTTATTTACTAAATATATTATCTTCTTTAAATATCTTTGTTCATCAGGTTATACACTTTTAAAATGACAGAAAATGTACTCTAAGCTCACACTTTTGACTTGCTAACTTCAATAAATTAATTGAAACAAAACTTCTTCCCTTACCCGACTTTTCTATCTTACCTATGAAGACTGAGGTTACAAAATATTAGAGCAGGAATTTGAGTTAATTCCAGGAAATATACATTGTAATTATTCTCAAGAAACACAAATAAAGTAATATAATGAAATGGAATTTTCTTTAAAGAAATACAGAACTAATTTTCTATTCACAGAAATAAAAATTTAAATGATTTTTCTGATGTCACTATGAAAATAAGTATTGATGTAGTAAATGTGGTCCTTTGCTTTTAGATGCCTTTGTATTTTTCTATCTGTTGTACCCATAACCTTCCGAAGAGAAAACATCTTGTCACCACATTGAAGCATAGTTAAATAAGACCTGATTCGTAGGAAATATAAGACAAAAAGAAATAACTTGACCTGTGAAAATTACTGATCAATTACAACCCTAAACTAAATATGATTCCTTTTCTAATTCAAAACCTTTAAAAATATTATTACTTAATTCCTGAGTTAGTATTTTTGTACTTGAGTAGGCACAGATTTGCTAACCATTTGGTAACTCTTACTTGTTCCATAATCCATTTTCATGCTAATATGTAATGTTAGTTTTTTCATCATTATTTCTTATAATAAAAAAACAAGATAAAATAATGGTTAATTAAAAGAAATATTTAGTCAGAGAAGCCTGGTTTTAAATCTCCATTTACTTAACTGTATAATGTTGGAAAAGTTATTTAATTTCTCTGAGACTTAGTTTCTTTGTCATTAAAATGGGATAATTAAACATATGAAAGGTAAGTTTAAAAAATAAATGAGGTAAATGGAAAGGTCTCAGCTTGGGGCTTGGCACATATAAGTGTTCCATAAAAGGAAACAAAATAAATTGCAAGAATGCCTGTTGCACAGCTGGGTCTATATTCTCTTTACTCTTATTTAAAGTGATGTTTCAAATAAGTTTACTTTGTGTAACATGTTAGATTTAACACCTAAGTGTTCTTACTCTTTGTAAACTTGCTTTCAAAGTGATTATTCAGGATTCCTTAATTAAATGTATCTTTCTTCTTCCCTTCCTCCCTTCCTTCTTTCCTTTCCCCTTCCTTCCTTCCTTCCTTTCCTTCCTTCTTTCCTTCCTTCCCTCCCTCCCTCCCACCCTTCCTTCCTTCTTTGCTCTATATCTTTCATATATGTATGTGTATGTATATATTATATATAGTGAGTCCCTTGCCACAAAATCCATCCCAGCCAGCAGTGGCAAGTGACATTGCCAGAACACCATAGTGATGAATGAGTTGACAGATTGAGCTAGAGCAATGATTCCCGATCTTACAACACATTAGGCTTACCTAGTGAACTTTAAGAAATTCACATAACTTGGCCCAACTTACACCTAATAAATGCAAATGTGTAGTGAGCGTAACCCATGAATATGGATTGTTAAAAACTCCCCTCTGTGGTTCTGATCTATTTGGTCTGTAAACAACACTTCAGCACAACTGGACTAGATAGGCTTTTATTAGTTACACGTTCTGTATTGCTAAAAATTAATACAGAAAATCAGTTTCTTTGCTCCCATCTGACTTCCTACTGACCAAAAAGGCAATTGGATTCTAGCCCTCAGCCAAAACAAACCCTTTATTTGAATTCAGACTGCAGTTACATTTTTATTCATTCACTCAAGTATATAATAGGTCCCAGGCACTTTCCCTTCAACTCCCTGACATCCTAGATTAATTGCTTTTCAAATTCTTTCTCATACTCCAAGAATGTCCAAAGTTCTTGTGCGTTCAGTTCATAAAAAAAAAGAATACTTCAAATGATTCCTTCAACTCCAAAATTTTGTTTTCAATGACATAACAAATGTGAGTGAGGAGGACAACCTACTCACAAGCTGGAGCCTTACCTCTCCTGGTACATCTCCAGGCATGACAGATGGCTCGGGCCCTGCCCGAATTACCACACACTGCCTCTCCTTCTGGACCACGCAGCAGAAGGCAACACGAAGACAGTAGCTATTCTCATCCCTGGCTCAGTGCTGCATCTAGCTCACCTAAATATATCTGTGAATATCATTTCTAGCTTGTTTCAGTTAAGAATATTCATGAGGAAAATTCAGAAGCACACGAAGAACTCAGAAATGCCAAATGAAATGGAGAACATTTGCCAAAAGCAGTGTAACTTCTCAGAGGGAAACGTTTTAGTCTCAGGGATGAGGTTAAATGTAACATAACAGATAACTCAGTAAATAAAATAAGTACTTGATTATTCAGTCATCTGTGTCTCAACTGGCCTAGTATAAATCATTAACAAATGGACTCTTTATAAAGAACTAGTCTCACGGGGGTGGTATTTATGCTGTTGTATCTGTCTGAGGGTTCCATCTATTATTTACTCAGCTAGCAAACAACTTGAAAAACAACAAAATCAAGAGTTAAAATACTTTGTTACAGAATTCCTTGCCTCAATAATTTCAGAAAGAAGCTCTCAGCTTTCCCAACACTCTTTTCAAAACACCTGTAATAAGAACCTTCCACCAATGGTAAATAGACTTCACCTCACATGCCAACATCAAATAATTGATAGCAAGTATTTGGAGTACAGTGCTGTGAAGAACAATGAAGTCACGGTCAGACTTTTTAGTAATGAGTGCCCAGATAGGATGGTGATGTCTGCTGTGGGCCAGCGACAGGGCTGGACTTAGGTCAGTCTTGCCCAGGAGTCAGCATTATTGTGTTACATTATAATGATCTGTTTATATGCCTGTCACCCTTATGGATATATACGACTTCAGGAGAGGGATTATATTTTATTTATCTTTGTACCATCAATAGCCAACAGAGTAGAGTTACTTAATGGCCGTTTGATGAATGACTGAAAGGCAAGAAATCAAGTGGTAATGTGGGTAGATTGCTGTTCTTTCCAAAGGTAAAATCAAGTATCTCTATATGTGATGACTTGACTACAACTCACACCCTCTCCACTATTTCATCCAGTCTAGCCTTCTGCCTCAAAGGAACACTATTCACTCAACCGTAATTTTTTTCAAAATGACGTTTTGTGATTTCTACTCAAGTACTTATTATATTTCCAGTCCTTTGGCTCCTCATGTTTACTATTATCCTATAAATACTTCTTTCTATCTTTATCTTATTTTTTTAATTTTGACAACGTCTTCCAAGGTCAAGGTGCCAATAATTTAAAGACAACACACATGCACATACTCAGACATATATATTTTTAAAAGCAAATTATCAAGATATCTTAGTGTTAAAAAATAACATTTATTTCCAATATATATATTTATCATATAATTTTAGAATTCAAATAATTTACAGATGACTGCACTTTTAGTAGATAAATCAGCATTATCTTTTCTTGCTTCTTCCAACAAGAGCACATTTTTTTCACTAATGTCACTCTTAAGAAGAAAAAAAAAAGTAGATCCTACTTACTACTTATTTTCAGCTTGCTAACAATTCCAGAAAAAGGAGTTCAAATTGAGTATAATGAAGATGTAAGATTCTTTGGCGGTTTCTTAAAGTCACGCTTATCACCATGGGTGTGAGCAATTACAACTTGGTATTTTTCAGTGAGACTGAAATAATTAGATAACAACACAGAGGCCACCTGGTCCCTGGACAACCACACGAAAACTGAATGAGTTTTTTTTTCCTTTTTCCAAGCAGTTACTCATTGATGAAGCATTTACTGATTACCTGTTATAAGAGAAGCATTTGGGAGATACATAAGTATATGCTATAGTCTGTCTTCATAAGGAATTCCAGTCCATCTGTGGAAAGGGTATTCACACAGAGAAAAGGAAAAAATATGGAATTGTAAAATAAGAGCCACCATCTAATAACCTTGAAGTCATCTTTGGCATTGTCCTCTCTTTTGTGTGCCCTGAGGCCCATTCAATCACTGACCAAATCTTGTTGAGTCTTCCTGAAAAATATTTCTCTAATCAATCCACTTCTGTCCAGGTTGGCTGTCACCGATCTTATTCAAAACAGTTATCTCTAGTAACGCGTCTCAAGACCCCTTTCCTGCTCAGTCTCTGCTCCCTCTAATTCATTTTCACAGTATGGGCTATGCTCTTTAAAAACCCATTTGAATCTGTTGCCAAAATCCCATTAATAGCCTTCTATTTCTCCTGAAAAACAAAAATTAAAATCCCTTTTCCATCTAGCCCTAGCCTCCCCATGAGCCTCAACCTTGTAACTCTCACGTTCATTCCCTGAGATTCAGTTCCCCTATCTTTGTAGTTTTTATAACTACATTGTTTTGAGGGCAGGGAGATTGTTACTTTTTTCTTACATCCCTCATAGAAGTTAAACAATATCTAGTGCATGGTGGTTGTTGGAGAAATACTTACTAAATATTAAAAAATAGTCAGAAAGACAGTGGAAGGCTTGAAATTAAAACTACAGGAGTAGAAGAAATATACATTTTGTATATTTGTATATTTGTATTATACATGCATTATCTCAGTTAACCTTACTAATACTTCCTCAGAGACAGGCAATTTTGTAGATGATGAAACTGCTTTCATAAAGTTTAAATAGCTTGTCCAAGATCACAAAATAGTACTGAGTCATAGAGCTGGGATTCAAACCCAGGTTTCTATGACTTGCTCTGCTATAATATTATATCTGAGTTATTTTCATTTTAGCCCAAAGGAAATGGGGAGCCAGATGTTTGAACTAGGGAATAAGAGGTTTAAGGATTTGCATATTCTTATTGTATTGAATTGAACTGTGCAATTGTATTGAAACAGGAATAATAGTTAGCATTTCAAATATGTAGTGATAATTGTCCCTCAAAGAGTAATTTTACAATAGAAAACAAGAGAATGTAAGAAGATTTTTGGAAAACAAATAGCAGAATTAATGCTAATATAAGCTTTGTTCTCCAAACACTCCAAAATTCTAGCATTCAAATTTCTTCACCATGTCATCTAGGACTTCACTAGTAAGATTCATTTCCTTTCTTCATGCATTACATTTAAGTCCGTGAACTCTAGATTGTAAAATGTGTTCTATCTCAAAAGGAAATAACCTTGTGTTTGTCTTATTAAATATTCTAAAACGTTTCCTTGAAAGCTAAAACTTCCAAGATAGGAGTGTTTTTCAGGCCCATTTAATACACTTATGTGCATTAAACACTGGTATACTATTTTGATCTTCTACCTCACTCCACTCACTGTGACTTGACTAACCTCAAAGAAAAGAGGTCTGTACATATTACTAAAATATCCCATTAACAATTCACTTCTGAGGCCAAATGTAAATGTCAGTACTTGGCATTACATGACTTTTCTGATGGTCACTTTCTCTTAAATACACATCTGTCAAAAAAAAAAAAAAAAGGAAAGAAAACTTTCTACATATAAAAATTATAGATAATATTTATTGAGTGGTTACACTTTGCTAAATATTTCACATGCATCATCTTGTTTAACATTCATACTAACCTTACAAGCTAGACATCATTACTATCTGTGTTTTGTAGGTAATTTGAGATGCAGAGAGGTTTAGGAGCAAATTTAGTAAATCTGTCTATGAGGGAGTGTGCACTTAACCCTTAAGCTACTGCTTTCCATAACAATGTATAACGGAAGGGCACTTCATGGACGCCTGACTCTTCATTAAATTGAAATTCTAGAATGGCTAAGGACTACTTTACTCAAGAGACTCCATTTTTTTAATGGAAAATAAGAAATGAATTTTATTTTATAATTCTAACCACAGCCTCCTCTCCCCAGTTCACTTCTCCAAGAACAATTAAGATTTATCCTATCTATACTTCCTGAATGCCTAATATCTGCAGATCATCTAGTGTTAGGGAACTATGGATCCCATGATTAACAGAATTAAGAGGTATCATGAAGAAGTTCTGAGCAAGACATGACCTCCCTGAACTTACTTGCAAAAGTTTGACTATATAAAGATACATGTGCTTTTCTGAATCTGGAGTTCATGGCTTTCATCACCTTTTCCATGGCTCAGAGACAGACCAAAGAGTTAACCATAACTATCCTGGAGGAAATAGACCAAAGAAGTCTACTCTTTAGGATTCCCAGGTTAGGCAAGTCCTCTGTCCATATATACCCCAAAGAACTCATTAAAACTTAGGGTTTCCATGTGGATGGGAAGTTCAAACTCTATCATGTTGAAAAGTACAAGTTTTCCTAGAGTCCATGCTGTATAAATGAGGACACCAGAATTTGGGTCCAGCTATTCTTATAACTTTTTCCACCATGCACCATGTAGACCCAACTAACTCAACATCCACATTTTCTAGGAATGAAAGGAGTGACAGGAAAACCTCTGGTATCAGCAGAGACAGGGTTTTTTTTGGCCACACTGTGCGGCATGCAGGATCTTAGTTCCTCGACCAGGGACTGAACCCGGTCTCCCTGCAGTGGATGAAAGGAGTCCTAAGCACTGGACTGCCAGGGAATTCCCCTTTATTTCACAGATCAATTCAGGGTCAAATTGTTCCTTGCTTGGAACATCAATGTTAAAGAAAACTTGAAGGTATTAGCCTGTAATGTGTGTTCTTTAAAACGAGATTTTTTTTTTTTTTTTCAATCCTTACGGACAGAGATAACAGGCACAATGTTTTAAAAAATTTTCTATATTAGAATTATTATTTCATTCATCAGTATTCTTATATTTATTTAGTACATTGGTCACCATGTAAGTGAATAATTTTTCCGAGGTGAATTGCCTGGGAAGTGGTGCATAGTCTCAACCTGCATCCTTAAGGGATAGATGAGAAGCAATGGGTGATGCTGTTTTAAACCAGGTTGCCTAGATTCCACTTTCAGATCTATGTCCATTAAGCTCTCTGCCTCTCTCCTTCCTCCTGCCTCCTTATGTCAAAGTAAACAGAGAATGTCAGAAGCAGGAGGAGTATGAAACTTACCATAGAAATATGCAAATCTCTTTCGAAGTACACCTATTACTCTCACTGTTAGGGTGTCTCATCAGAAGGATTAAATCTGCAGCTTGGAAGCATTATTTGGGGTACTTGAAATAAGTGGAGCATTACCCATGAAAAATGGTCATGGACATATTTTTAGTAGCTTGCCAATTCTAGTTATTATCTATCATGAGGCACTTTAATAAACGAGGCCTTTTAAAGAGATTTGATGTTATGCAATATTGCTTCTCCTTGAAAGGAAAAGTATTCCTATCTATTTCTTCCCCAAATTTATAGCTATGTAAAAAGTAAAACTGCATATAAAAATCTACTATTTAAAAGTCTTTGATAGCTCTCTTTAGTCAGTATGAAGGTACCCAAACAGTAAAATTAGCATATAAGGCCCTAGTTTGTGAACTTGAAACATACTTAAGTACAGACAATTTCTCCAACACAGTATTCTGTTTTCATGATGTTCTACCAGTTGCATTTGCCTTAGTGAGTGGTATTCACTGTCTTTTCCATGTCCCCAAACTCCAATCCACCCTGTCAAATAGGCAAGTACTTCTTTCAAGAGCAGATCTAATATACCTCCTTGATGAATCTCTTCCCTCAACCCTCCTGATTTCACTATCTGAGGTGTACTTAGGTACTTCTTCCTCTATGTTGATAATTGCTCAATAGTTTCATCTGGTAAACTCGTTTGTAGTTGTTAGTCATTAAAGACAACTACATGTTTTGAGATATTCTTCTAATACGAAAATCTATCTAAAATATCTTCTCATTGAATGGATCCATAAAAGGGTCCAGAAACAAATAAGATTCACAAGGTAGGTCTTCACTGGGGAAGAGAGTGTCAGGGGTTACATGGAGATAGTGCTGATAGCCCATCAGCCGAAAACACAGACAGTAATTCAACGAGGTGAAACACAAGTAAAATAAGTACAATATATCTTATGGGTTTTTGAATATTAAATATATTCATTCTCTTGTTTTTATATTCCTAGGTTTACGAGCACTTAGACTTTAAGTATCAAACATAATTCATACTCATCAGTAAATCTTACCACAGACAAAGTTGCATTACTCACACCCAGAGTGGAGACAAGGACAGTATTGAATCAAGGTGGAATATATCTATATATTAATATCTATCTATCATCTATCTATTTAATATTATGTTACTCCTTCATTTCTCCCATTTTTAACACACAAAATTGAATGATTTTTTTTATTTTATAAAATCACAAATTTCAGAAGGCTTTATTGGTAAGACTTGCACAGTGCCCTTGAGAAAATTCTTGTTGAAATGTTGGCATATTTAGTGGCTTTATGAAATAGGAATATGTCTGTCTTGTTGCCTTTCCTCACATTCTATCAATTTATATTTTACAAATGAGAAAATAAAGGCTTGAATAAATTAGGTAACTTGCTTCGGCCCCATCACCTAGGAAATGGTAAACCAGGTTTTGAACCCTGGCCAGCTGATTACAGAACTTGTACTTTGAACCTCCATCTTCACATGGCCTTCTTCCCTATGTGTCTCACTTCATGTCCTCTTTTCTTACACAGATGACAGTCATTGGATTTAGGGACCAACTGAAATCTGGGATGATTTTATTCCAAATTCTTTAATTAATTACGTCTGCAAAGACCCTATTTCCAAATAAGATCAATTCAGGGGTTCTAAGCAGCAGACTCTATTTCAGCCAAAGTCTGTGGGAAGGGATCAAAGTTCAGAGTCAATAAATATTGTGTCCCACTTAGTCAGTTGCTTCCCTCATCCATATAATGAGGATGATAATAGCACAATCCTCTAGGGATATTATGAGGACAAAAGAATTAATTCCGTATTTCATTTACATAGAGTCTGTTACATAGTAAACGGTTAATACCTAATGTTAATTTTTTTTAAGTGTGGAGGCTGAATTGAGATTTTTCAGGCAGCACAGTGCAGCAAAAGGATTAGAGAAGCCCTGAGAAGTGTCCATGTTGTCTCTACTGCCTGCTCTTCAATATGTCAAAGACTCTGTGATCTTCAGCTTCCTTACCTGAAAAATGGCCATAATAAAATCTGCCTCATCCTTGTTACGTAAGTTTCAGCTGTTACAACAGTATCAATTTCAGAATTAATGTAACAGCAAATGAAATTGGATGTGAAATAATTATAAACTATAAAGCATAATATGAACCTAAGGTAGGCTTTCTTAGTAATAAATATGCCAAATGAGTCTTAATCTTCATAGCCATGATCTTGACCAGCTTCTCAAATTCCTGAAACATATTTAAAGTTCTCATGAAATTGTCTTCAAAGTCAATTTACCATCCATGCTTGGAACTCACTATCACTCTTTTAAATAACAAGACATGTCAGAAGAAGAAAAAGCAGAAGCTAATATACATTTGAATACTTAATAGTCATCTATTATCAAAAAGTTAATTATATATATAACACAATCCCTAAAATAACCTATGAGATTGGTGCTATGATTATACCTATTTAAAGATGAGACTATTAAGGGAGGTGAGTGAGGTTAAGTTACTTTAGCAAGGTGTCAGAGCTAATAAGTGATAATGTTAGAGTTTTACCCCAGCTTTTTTTTCTGACTCCAAAATTCATGTTCCTAACCACAACTCTAGGCAAATTTCTCTTCTTCTAGACCAGTTTTCCTGCTCTCAAGCTTCTTTGTTTGTCATATCAATGGAAGCTCTGCCAGTATTAATGTGGGTTGGGTAAATGATGGGCTATGGGAGATAATTGGAGGTTGGGACACAGCTTGAAGTCTGAGCCCCATGTAGTACATTCTAAACAGATTAAACTCATATATTTAACTTCAACACATTTTTCAAGAGCTGAAATTCACAGGCTCTAATGGATGATAAATTTCTTTGAAGTTCTTTGTCTTCCTCCTTCTCCCTATCTTTCTTCTCCTTCTTCCTTCTCTCTCCTACTCATCACTCTCTCACCTGTCTCCCTCTCATACAAATTTTTTAAAACTACTTCACAATATTTACTTCTTATAAAAAATAACATTTTATATAACATAGCACTGATTGAAAGTTGCACTATGGTGCAAATGGTGTCCTGTGGCTTTGAATACCCCTTCACACTGCCATGCATCTTTGAGTATGTTTTGAACACAGGTTGAAAAGCACAGCATTTAGATAGTCTAAAGTTTATCTGTGGAACAGTCTGATCCTCAGAAAGTTACAGTACAAATGTGTTGCTTCAGATTTTAATAAAATTGCTTTAACTGAACTAGCTGAACTATCCCCTCAAAAGAAATTACTGTAGAACATTCACTGAAATATTTATTGCATTTATTGAGGATATATTCCACTACAGTAGATGATGCCCCTTTACAAGACATCCTAAGAAAAATTTTCTTTAGACCTTAACACCAGGAAAATTTCTAATCTAATCTTATACTAAAGTCATAAGTAAAAAGCAGCACACCTTCTGGCATGTGTGTGATATGTAGGCCTTACATGGATGTCAAGTTTTTTGGTTTTTTTTACATAAAATGTCTCATTGTTTTACTCTGGTTATGTTAGAGAATATATATCTCCATAAACCATTTCAAATAATTTTGTAAATGAAGCAAGATATTTATAAAAATGAAATAAAGAAATGCTCTCAGCCTGACCTAACCTATTCTACATATTAGTTATTCACTTATGTACTCTAAAACATTGTAAAATCCCTAAGACCAAAATCTGTGTCCATTTCATATGGTATTCAACCCAATGTCTTTGATAGTGTTATTTTACATAGTGGTTGCTCAACAGACATTTTCAAAATGGATGTGTTGGTTACAAATGAAAAATACAAATAACAGTACCCATACAAGTGAAAGTCTGCAGGGAAAATATTACAGCAATACAAAAGAATGTATGCATGTGTCAACTTATTAATATTGGTCACTATATTCTTCAGATGCCAATAGAATTTTGAAAGGGGACATATGAACAAAGATATTGTGTCAATTTAAATCTAATGAGGAGTATTTCTCTAAATGTCATGTCAAATTTTTATAATCAGGTTTCATCTGCTTGTACTTTTCTGACACCCTAAAATGGATTTAATTTATTTTGCTTCTATATCTGTTTTGTTTTTGTTGTTTGAAGTAGTTATGGAACATCTACTTCAAAAAGTCACTGCATCTGAGAACACTGTGTATTACTTCAGAAGCTAGCAACAATTTTTAAAAATCCATTAGGCATCCTTTCTCCTCTCAGACCATTAAGCTTGGCTGGTTTGCCCACCAGTTCATAAGAGTGAGCTGTGCATGACCCCAGAATTATTTTAAATCATTTCCCTACTCCACAACCAACAATCACCAGGAAGTGTACTTTAGCTCTGTGTGCTACATTCACAACTCTGATTCTTTTCATTTGTTAAATTGAGTTACAGTAAATCTTAAAATACCTATTATAACTCCAAAACAAAAGAAAAAAAAAGGAAAAATGAAAAGCTATAACAGTAATCTGTAGTAGGTATGTTTTGTTTTTACTATAGTGGCTTTTCTGCTGTTACTTGGAGTCTGAAAAACCAAGGTTTGGCTGCCAAAAACACATCTATCTGAAAAGACAGGAGCTTATGTTAACCTCTACATACAAGAAAGGCTCTCAAGGGTTCATCACACATTTTCATCTTTCATTTAAAAGTGGAGATGATAGTTATTTTTATGCTGCAAAATCATTTTAAATTGTTGATTTTCTTTTAACCTCCATAAAAGAATTTTTCTTTATCAAAATCAAATGTTATTCATCTCCTTTCTAATTATCAGTTCCTTTTTTTAAAGTCAAATCATGGTAAATACAAATTATCAGCTTCCTGACATACTCAGATCTTTTTCTAAAAGTTTAAATGTAAATCTTATATGATAAAGGACAAATCAATATCAAATGTTTGCCATTCAAAGTCCTCCCTGATGTTTATACTCACGTAAAAATATAAAAGAATGAAAGTGTTGTGGAAAACCTACAGCAAAGCAGTATTTCTATGGAAAATATTATCTAGGAGAGTTTATTCTCATTTCTTTTTCAGCTCTGAGCTAGCAGCAATGGCCTACTGCTTAAATGACTTGTTCTCCCCTTTTGCTTGAAAATGATGTGGAGGTTACTCCTCCTCATGAAAGCTTAAATCCCAACTCTGCTACTGACCCATTAGGACAAAAACTTAAATCAGAACATAACCCAGCCAGGGACATACTGGGTCTGACAGGGAAAAAAAAGAGACTATACTCTTACCCGAGTCGTATGACTTAGCAGGGAGAGCATACAGGTATTGGACTTGCTTCTGAGGGTGTGAGATCAAGGGGAGTGAAATATTAAATTGACTATGGGAAGTCTATCTATTTGGAGAGCACGCTCCCATTTACCATCCTGGCAAGACAACGGAGGGGTTGCAAGCAGGCTAGTAGGATGGTGCCTAAAAGGAAGGAGACTCTGATGGTCCATACTATGTGAGATAGAAATGCTGGAATTGTGATGACAGATGGTATCAACAGAAGAAGGGATTAAAGCCTCAGAGAAGTGGGTATGCTAGGGGGAATCTATGATGCAATTCTTATACCACCACTAGCTCAAGTGTCTTTCAGATTATTCCCACTGCATTCCTATGACACAGGTGCAGACTTGCATCACTCCACGCCATCACTCATCACATCATACTGTTATTGTTGGTTTATTTTTATAAAATAAAATTGATTTATCCACTAGATGGATGAATCCTTGAGGCTATGAACTCTGCTTTATGCTCATCTATCTTCAATACAGAAAAATGCCTGACATATGATAAGAAGCTAGAATGAGAATAAGACAGATTTATACTAATAGAACACTTACTATTTGTCCACTGCTATGGAATGAATGTTTGTGTTTCCCCAAATTTGTATGTTGAATTCTTAACCCTCAGTGAGATGGTATTAAAAGATGAGGTCTTTGGGAAGTAATTAGGTCACAAGGGTGGAGCCCTCATAAATGGGATTAGTGTCTTTATAAGAAGAGATAAAATAGAGCTTACTTTCTCTCTCTCTCCTTTCAGCCATCTGAGGACACAGCAAGAAATTAGGCATCTGCACACCAGGCAGTGGACTCTGTCAACACCTTGATCTTGAACTTCCCAGCCTCTAGAACTGTAAGAAATAAATGTTTGCTGTTTAATCACTCAGTCTAACTTATATTTGTTACACCAGCCCAAACTAAGACACCAACCATTGGGCTAAATGCTGGAAGACAATATAATTTAGTCCTTAAATCCCTGATAAGTATGTATTATGTTATCTCTAGTTTACAGACAAATAAATTGAGACTTAAAAGGGAAAATCCATTTGCCCATGGTTATATTGCTCCTAAATTGTAGAACAGGTATTTGAACTCAGGCAATGTGACTTCAAAAAGAGGTGTGCTGCCTTCTCAGTTAATAGGTATTCAATTTACTGTTCAGTGAATTAAATAGTTGACATAAAATATTAAATTTAAATATGGAAATAAAATTCCTGTGAGCAAAATGAGAATCTCTTTATTGGAAGAAGACAACCATCTCCAAGCAATCTATAGACCCATAATTTTTTTTAATGAATGTATTGTAGTTTAGATTTAAATAATTAAAAACATGAAGATACAGTGGTTATAACGAAAGGCTGTGATTTTACAATTATAATATATTGTAATATAGTACATGTGTTATAAATATTATAATTCTATAATTAACCAAAATATTTTGAGAAAGAGAGATGAGACAGACACACAGACAAACCCTAAAACACCAAAAAGAAGTAGATTTATTGGAAACAAGAGGCTGTTACATGGTGAGTGGACTTGGTATTAACATTTTACTGAGCACTATAGTAGGTTTAAGTGCTTGAAACCATTATATTTAATTCTTAAAATATACTTTGTGATAATATTTTTACTCCAAATGTGTAAATGAAAACAGTGATACTTAGCATATTGTCTATGCTTGATAAAAATGTGATGCCACATTTTTTCTAAATTCTATTCTATTCATAGTATTTCTGAACATGTCTAAAATTTGAGTTATTTCAAAATTCCAAGATGGCTAAAATGTTTAAACTTAAAAGTACACATTCATGCTTTTAATAAATTTAACTGAAAGGTTAGCCTTTTCATAAAGTATCAGATTAAGATTCAAGTCAATAGAAACTAGAAACAAACTCTCTGTCTCAAATTTATCTTTACCACAATTAGAATACTTCATATCTTTAAATGCTATATGTTCACCTTTTGATTGATGACTCTCAAAAGAAGTTGGAGATTCAAAGCAAATCTATATATGTTTTCTAGTTTGGGCACAACAGTCGGCATGAAGACCATTAAACTATGAATAACTAAAACCACTTAATGTTTAAAGGCAAGTGCATCTTTATATATATGTAAAATTAATATGTTAAAACAACCTTATTAATAATTTACACTGTTGAATCATTTAAACATTCAGCAACCATCATCCAGGGTAAATTCTGTTTCAAAATTAGGCTTTTCCCCCCAAAATAGCCATAAATGACTGTATAACATTTCATCTCTAGTGAATTATGAATAAATTTTAATCTTAGAGTGTCAGTAATCTGAATACCGTATTTTGAAGACTATGTACAGCTTTAGAGACCATTTTGTGAATGTTACTATTCATTTTAGTGTAAATGAACAATTATAGAAACTTTAAGGAGACATTGCCATCTTCCATTATCTAAATTCAAGAATCACATCTACTGTTTCTTGGCTTTGAGTAGTGTTAAAAACTTTCTTTTTTTTTTTTTAAGAAATAAAGAAATATTGGAGAAAAGAAAATTGTCATCTCTTATTTTCACACCCAAAGCAATTTCCAAAAAGAATACAGTGGATGTGTATGTTAATTTACCATTTTAACCTCTGTACACATTTTATTTTGAAGATAAAATTAATTCATCATGTATTGGTCATTCTGGGTAGAAGATTGTTTTAGAGAAAAACAAAGTGAATGCATGCTTTTGACTGATGATATCTTACTAGTCCCAGTGTTAACTATGAAGTTAAGTGCTCAGTACTTTTGTACAATTAGGGCATATAACAAACATTTATCAACTACAAGAATGGATTAATTTACAACGGCAAATATGAAGTGATACTTCCCAGTTTCTTGGATTAATGGTTATGAAAAACAATGTAAATTTATTAAATTGGAATATTTATGCCTTCAAACTTACAAAGCCAAGACAAACACTTACAGCTCACTGACTGTCAAAGAGAAAAACAAAATGTCCTAAAGAACAATAAAAATGCAAAAAGGCTCTAATTTTTAATCTTATGATGTACATTTCTAGAGCTATATATTTTTTACTTCTTTATACTCTATTATTTAACAAACTGCTACCCTTATTTTGTGCCAAGCATTGGAATAACACTTTTGCACATTATCTTACTGATTTTTTTTTAAAGACTTAATTTTTTGTTTGTTTTTGTTTTTGTTTTTTTTTATATTTTATTTATTTATTTATTTATTTATGGCTGTGTTGGGTCTTCGTTTCTGTGTGAGGGCTTTCTCCAGTTGCGGCAAGTGGGGGCCATTCTTCATCACGGTGCGCGGTCCTCTCACTATCGCAGCCTCTCTTGTTGCGGAGCACAGGCTCCAGACGCGCAGGCTCAGTAATTGTGGCTCACGGGCCCAGTGGCTCCGCGGCATGTGGGATCTTCCCAGACCAGGGCGCGAACCCGTGTCCCCTGCATTAGCAGGCAGATTCTCAACCACTGCGCCACCAGGGAAGCCCCCCTTACTGATTTTTTCAACTCCTTATGATAAAGACATTATTAAAATTCCCATTTTACAACTAAGAAAACTATTTTAGTTCTTTAACAATTAGCTATCAAGTATTTTCTGTGTGCCAGGAGCTCTTTTAAGCACTTCATAAATATCAACTCAATTCTCAAAGCAATCCTTTTAGTTAGAGATCGTTATTACCCACACTTGCAGATGAGGAAACTGAGAGAAAGAGAGATTATATAATATTCCCAATTTCACAATTGTTAAGCCATGAAGCGGATACTCAAGCGCAGGGACTCTGGCTCTAAACTAAAGAACACACAAATGATAACTGAGAAGAAGAAAGATTTGAAGGTTAAGTCTACCTACAATACCAAGCTGGGAACCAGGCCAGTGTGGCTCCTGATCTGGAGCTTGCGCGTCGGAGGAACTCTGCCTTCTCCTGACATGCACTGCTCCATGGGCCACAAGGTCATGAGGCCGAGAGATGAACACTCCCAGAAATTCAGCTCCCCTCAGCCACGCACACACTTCTAATGTGGGCAACCCTAAACCTGAAGAGTGATCAAGAGCAGCTTTGCAGGGATGTGCAGGCTGAGATAGTCACTCAGATGCCCTTGTTACAGGATGGAGAAGAGACTTAGCAAAGGCAAGCAGACTGCAGCCTGGGGGCCAAGGTCTAGAGGGCAGTGGCCTAGACTCTCTGTGATGTCCTATTTTTATTCAGAACTCTACATTGATTGAATATTTAAAATAAAAACCTGAGCTTCCAGGTAATCAAGAAGGAACATTTTTCAAAATAGAAGCAAAAGAAATATTGTATTTAATAATTTATAACTCACTACGGTTTTAAATTTTATAACTTTTAAACATCTAGACACAGCTTACTAGTACCGCCGTTGGTATTACTTATCTAGCACCCTATAAATATAAGGAGTAGAACTGTCTATCTAATTCCAAAAAATGCACATCCCTACACCTTATGCTCTACTATTTTTTTTGAAGGGATGAAAAATGTGTGGCCCAAAATGGCAGAGCATATGATTGTAGTGTTCATGAGGTGAAAGGGAGAAGTATTTCCCCTCAACTGCATTTTACTTGTTTTTTATTTTGCAGATCTTTATGAATTGTAGCTGCACAATAGATGTTTATAGAATTGATGAAATGCAGAGGAATCCTTAAGATTCAGAATGGGATCCAAGAATTATATACAAAGAAACATTAGGCAATTATGATACCAATACCTGGCAGTGCATCTAAAAGTGGTAACTTAGGAATTCACTTCAGCCTGTACAGTCTCTCTTCTGCTTCCATCACTTTTTTAACCATTTATGATTAAGGGTAAAGAAACTGCATAAAACACAATTGGCACTGAATTTCAAGTTACCTGACTGATTTCAAGTGTTGATGTAAAATTTTGACAGCTGAATTGCCCTTCCTACCCATTTTTCAGTTACTACAGTGTAATGGCAGGGATCATAAGTTTTCCTAGATAGTCCATCATGTTAACCATTCATCTCATTCCATGTCTTACAGGTAAAAAGGAGTATACATCATTTGATCTGAAAAATGCTTCTAATTTCTAACAAAACATAACTTCAGGAGAAACTCAATATTACATTAGCTTTGAGGTTAATAGCAACATATAAAGAATAGAAGACAAACATAGCAAGAATAGCCAGAAAAAATGAGGAAGAAAACAATCTTACAGGGTCAAAATTTCTTGCCAAAATAGAACTCCCGAACCAGAAAGAATTAATCTTTTTTATTAAATGTTAATACATCTCTGTTTGGAAAAATGAGCTTTGAAAGGCCTAGTCACACATGACTAAAAATGATGAACTACTGTACATAGCCAAACTAGTAGATGAAAGCACTAACCTTTGGGACAGGAAAAGCTAATACATAAGAAGTCAAACTTTTAATATCCCATTGAAAGTTTTCTATTTGGTCATTTTTAATAGCTTTTCTAGTAGAAGAACATTATTTTATGAAGGTGAAATGGAAATACTGAACATATCTTGCTCTCTTAAAACTTTCTCAGTTTTACATAGGGAGAAGCCAACTGAAATGCGTAATCAGATTTCAGCTTTTTCTGTCTTTAATGTCTATTTTATTAGCATGCCAATATTACATGCAATGTTCAGCTATCTAGTTAGAGAACTTTTTATGGATAGGAAGGATGAATATCTTAAGTTTCAGTCTTTTGCAATTCATAGTTCTAAGTCAGAGGTATTTTTTTAAGAATAACTGTGGCACAGAAACCCAAGGGGAGAAGATAATCAACAAAGCTGCCCACACGACAACAACAACAAAACCCATCTTCTTGGGAAAGGAGGAAATGCAATCTAGTAGTTGAATGGTTTTCTATACTATCCCCATAATGCTGAAGTTTAGATAGATATTACATAGCCTGCATTTTCAGGTGGATATTATGTAAATACAGACCAACGCCAGAAGAAAACCACAGGTGTATGCGATAGGAAAACAGCACTCTGCTTCTCAAACATTTAGGAAAACAGATGGTGGTAGAATTGCAACATAGGTCTCTAAAAGAACTATTTTCTTACTGTAATATGTTGTAATCTCTGATTATAAAATGTTAGAATTGGCTGAAATGTGAAGAAAATAATATTTTTGCTATAACTCTAAAATATTTTAGCTAACATTTTTTCCAATTGAATCAACAGATTTCATAACTGTTTAGTATTAACAACAATTCAAACTATTGGTAGATGTTGTAATCAAAGGTTTATTTGAGAAACATTGTGTTTCAACCCAAACTTATCAATAATCACATTAAACATAAGTGGTCTGCCCAGTCCAGCTAAGTCAGAGATTGACAAACTGGATACAAAAAAATCAAGGCTCAACTCGATGATGTCTATAGGAACCCTCCTTTTTTTTTATATTAAAGATTCAACATTTATTTTATCACAAAAGTCCAGCAAATAAAAGTATATACAAGATCCATGCAATGAATCCAGTTACACACAAGACACATTTAAAACCTGGTTAAATACAAAGATTCATATAGGCTAATGAAAAAGGATGGGAAAAGGTACACAATGTAATTATAATTCACATAACAGTGGGTAAAAAATTATTATTATATAACCATAGGATATTTGATAGTTTAATGTGAAGAACAATGTTAGCAATGTTTCTTTCCACTGGTGAAAACTCTTTTTAACTTAAATATAACCTTAAAAAAATATAATTTAAGAGTATTAAAAAGAATACTAAGTGGACAAATAAGGATTATAAGTAGCTATATGCCATTTAAGGTTTGTTTCTGCCTCCAAAAAGGTTTAAAGTCAACTAGCCTTTAATTCTGCCAAGAATTTCTATGGGTCTTAAAATTATGCAATTAAGATCATGCCTCAAAATTATCCATCTGAATATGAGGAGTCCATATATCCACTGATTCCTATCCTTAATTGGTCAATTGTTGCAGCATGAGGTTCCTCACAATTTCAGGTTCCTCACAATTGGGCAGGAGTCAGATGTCCCATATCCAGCATCAGAGAACCCCGGAAGTAAGAATTCATGGTATATCTGAGGCGAGAGCCTACCAGGTAATCCCTACATGAAGCTGGTTGTCATATCAATGCTTGAAGTTAGAGAAAGGCCAAGAGGATATGAGATGGGGCTCTAGATCTGTGCAAATCAAATGCCTAATAGACATCTCAATCTTAACATGTCTAAAATCTGTACTATTACTTTTCTCCACATCAATACAAATTCTTCCTACAGTTCTCTCTATCTTCATAAACAGCAACTCCATCCTAACATTTGCTCAAGATAAAATGGCAATAACTTTAATTAAAGTAGGCATGTTATGTGAGCCAGGCTGTTGAAGTAGAAAAAACTGAGGAAATGTGGTATCATTGCATATAAACCAGGTCATATTTATATCTGTGTCAAAATAATTCCCTCTGAGAAACTATGACAAAAAACATAATTACTTTCTATCCCTCCATATGCTGAGGTGTACATTCACTCTTTAGTATTTAGACATCATTGGAGACTATCTCTTTCAGGACATTACTGGAGTTGGAGAATGAATTAGAAAAATAAATAGTAATTAAAGACTCATAGAAATTCTGTGTGGTAGACCTCTAGAGATAGTGTCAAAGTAAGAATGAGAATAACAAGTAACTTACAAACAAATATATAAACTTGATATAATTTTCACAGCATAGATTTTTCATCATTTCCTGCAAATAATATGAAAATATATGATGAAAATATTAAATATTAAAATAATATTTACTAATGAAAGTTGGTGTTTCATGTATCTCAGACAATTTAGTATTATTTGATTCAAAACCTGTTAAAAGTTGTCTCAAATCTCTCTTACTTACAATCAAATTTCATTGCTTTTCTAGTATTTGCACCACTAAGCTACACAATTACAACTAAATATGGGTGAGTGATACATTCATTATTCAAAGATTTCAGGACAAAGTCTTTATTAATATTTAAGTCCCCTTCTCAACAATGACCTCCTTTTAAGTTACTGGAATTTTTAAAATGTATGTTTTCCAAAGAAGTTTTATGTAATGCATTATTAAATTAAAAGGCAAACTACATATTTATATAATTAATATTTAACTTCAAATCACATATATTTAAATAAAGTAGAAAATTTACTTAATTAGCTTAATTAACTGTCATTAAGTTTATAAAATAAAACTGCTCTCAACGTTTAGCATTCAATGTTTATTTTGTGGCCAATGTAAAAAACTAATATCTTGTTTCTTGTATATTACATCTAACCCTGCAAATATACAGATTTAAGAGTAAGATGAATTAATTAACATTGCAAAATGTTCCCTATATAGTCAAGTGCAAGTGTTCAGAACATAACATAAATTTGTGAATAACTCTGGAAACACAGACTGGAGGATGGAGAGAAACAAGAAGTGCTCAGCACTTCTTGCAAATAGTTTTTAATTATGCAGGAATTGATTGCACTCATGCCACCGGAAAGAGCAGATTTGACAAGCTAATTTTTTTTTTCTCTGTGTAAGCATTAATGTCTCTCAAATACTCCCTGCACTCCTTCTAGCAGTGACACTTCCCAGAAATCTTCACAACATTCACATATAATCATCCTTTGTTTTGAAGACATTAGACTAGTGTTTTCCTGGGGCCTGATCAAAGGAGACGTTTAGGGTTATAAAAGCTGTGTGGATACAAAGTGAAAGAGGCACCCTTAAATTCTTAAATTTGTTTTTTGTGCTTGTGATATATGAGCAGGACTCCTCCTGTCCAGTTCTTAGGATGTTTTCATTGTGGGCACTGGAGATTTCTGTAGACACGGGAGATTTCTTTGTTACACAGAACTACCCTTTGCATTTCAGCCTTCTAGAATTTCTAATCCCTACCTACCTAATTGGGTGACACCTACCAATCCTTGTGTGAACCAGATAGCCTTTTACACATTTCCTAAATGTCTCCTAGGGGATGATATTTCTTCCATTGTTCTACACTGCCCCATAGTCAGACAAGTGAGTGGTGAGAACTGGCACAATTTAAATGGAGGTAGGTCTGACTTCACTTGGACCTATATAGGCTTGTGAGATCTAGATCTAGCAGCATTTGGTTCATAGCCCTATAAATGAGAATATTTGGACAGCAAAGTTCTGCTGCATAGCCCGGTAGGCTTGATGTTTTTTTTTTTTACTAAGTAATAATTTATTCAGAGAATTACAAACTATAAGTAGCTCATTCACCTTTCTTCATATTTCTGCACCACCTGATCTACATTGACCAATAGGAAGGATTAGTATAAAAACATCCAAGTCCTGGAATGTGGCAAGTATATACCCACCGCATTCCAGTGACATATGAGACAAATCATTCAATCTCAGCATTTTAGCATTTTTTCCTGCTGAACAAGATGGGTCTTCTCTGTCCTTCTCAACCACACAACTAGTTGAGTTGACTTGGTTCATAAGATAAAATCTATTTGCCTTCCTCAGTGCATATAAAGGCTAGTAAACTATTAATGAGGGCAAAAGTTAATTACATGTTGTGGATAGGCTCATTTTTATAATCTTCAAAATTTCCACAAATGGTAAAATATAATTCTAGACACTCTTGAATCACTACAATGTGGATAAAGAACAGCAACAACAAAACCTTTACTGCCTAGCAATAAAAATGCCTCGATTGATCTCACAGGTATACATTTAGTTAGTCAGCCTTCTATAAAAATGCCTTTCTGAAAGATTATTTATAGCAAAATTGTTGATAGGATAAAGAATATTCAGAATAGGATAAAGGGTTAGAAGCACACTTTGCTAAAAGCATATTTTTTTTCTTCCTAAGCTTGTGAATCTCTTCACATATAAAGCAAGTAGAAATAAGAATTTGAAAAACTTCTTCAAAAACCTCTAAAACTTGATTTTTTTGATTCTTTATTTAATGATGAAGTACATATTTAATAAAGAAAATGAAAATTGGGAGATGGATATTCTAAGTCAAAAAAAAAATTTAGGGACTTTCACATATACTGACATTGAGCCAGACTCTCACATTACATCTGCAAACAATAATATTTTTTATATACTGTAGACACATCCAAAATCATACAATTTTAACAAACATTTTAAAATATGTATACATATTTTAAGGAAAAATTGCGAAAATAGCACAGCAATAGTGACATACGAATTTATAGTTGTTGGTCCTGTAACTCTATGACAAATTCATCATAGAGAAATAATTGAACAGAAACTACACACACTCAAGTGCACACACACACACACACACACATAAATACATGTGCAAGATCATATAATAAGATATTCTTTACTACAAAAATATAAAGATCATAGATAGCAGATGGATAGGAAACAACACAAATTTTTAAAAGAGGGGATGGCTTAATAAATTATGGAATAGCAGCAGAGAATAAGGTTGGAATTCATGATTATAGACTCTCTCAAGAGGAGAAATGTTTATTATATTATTTCAAAAGCAGAAAAGCCTTGTGCACAGTGACTACAATTCTATAAAATGTGTATGCATATGGACAGCAAACAGAAGTTCCTATGTGACAATAAAAATAATTTTATTTGGATGGAAAATGTAATCTGCTTCTTGTCTCTATATATCTATAATTCATTATATGTTTTCTTAATAATAAATTAGGGCTTCCCTGGTGGCGCAGTGGTTGAGAATCTGCCTGCCAATGCAGGGGACACGGGTTCGAGCCCTGGTCTGGGAAGATCCCACATGCCGCGGAGCAACTGGGCCCGTGAGCCACAATTACTGAGCCTGAGCGTCTGGAGCCTCTGCTCCGCAACAAGAGAGGCCGTGATAGTGAGAGGCCCGCGCACCGCGATGAAGAGTGGCCCCCACTCGCCGCAACTGGAGAAAGCCCTCACACAGAAACGAAGACCCAACACAGCCAAAAATAAACATAATAAATAAATAATAAATAAAAATTAAAAATAATAATAATAATAATAAATTAAACTACTCCATTGTACAAATCTTAAAAACTAGTATGTCAATGAAAAGCATGTATAAAGAGGGAAAGAAAGACTATACACTACTGTCAAAGTGGCACACTTGATGTTATTTCTATGTTGGTGTCATTATCTTCTTGGTAACAGTTTACAATTAAATAAATATTCAGAGTGCCCTAATTGGAGACCAGTATGCAAAACATAGTCTTGTTAATAAAATAAATATATTGGAATGATAAGATTTACAAAAATTTGACTTAAAAAAAAAGGATTTGCTTATAATGTCATGCAGCCAATAGTATGACAGCAAAACAAAGTACACCATAAAATATTAGCTAAAGATATGAAAAACAATCTTAGCTACTTTATCCACTCTGTCCCAGCATTCTATAAACTGAGAGAATATTAAGCAATAATCTTTCCACAGAACTTTGTGAAACAGCTTTTATCTGTGCAAAAGTGGAATGTGATGTTCAGAAATCACTCTAGCTCTGTGAAATAAAAATATTAAAATTCAGGGAAGGGGAAAATGCAATTAAATATCTGTACAACCGCATGAAGAGAGAATCTGAGAACTCAATAAAAGCTCAAAATCCTCTCTAAATATCTAGTTATACTCAATCATTTTCTCCCCCTTGCTGTTTCTGCAGTTGCTGAAGAAACAGCTTATCATCATGGTGCCAGTGACTATGTCTTAATCATCTGTAATCCCTGTGGTTGCACAAAATCGAGTCATATAAACCGAGAAACTCTGGATTGCTGAAAGAAAGTAGGTCACAGATAGAGGCAGATCTATAGTCTAGATCACATAGCCTAAAGCCCCAAATTAGATGAGGAATACAAAGGAAGATAAATATTGTTCTCTCTATTTTCCATTTATGTCAAATTTAACCCCATCGCAAAAGAGAATGGAAATAATTATGGAGCATTCACTGGAGTCTTGAATTTCTACCTCATTTTTCTTGCATTTCATAGGCAGAAAACTGAGCTCAGTTGTTTAACTTGTCAAGGTTGGTTTTGCTTTGAGTAGACAGAATTGTCTATCTCTTTCCTAATTATGTTTCTCTCCCTCTCGCTTCCTCTTCCTTCTTTTTTATCACCTTTAACTAAAAAATGCAAGGATAAGAGTATATAAAATCAATTAAATTAATAGAATAAGACTACTGATTAATCTTTAATTACTATGAGACCCAATACTAATAAATAAATCTCCTGCATCCCTGAGATTTAGTGGACAAAGCCAAAAAGTTAGCATCTCCTTAATATTTTATTAGCAAACAATAGGTACCAATGGCATGAGACATAGGATATATGTTGTAACATGTTCTTTCTGTGGCAAAGCATATTCTAACTGTGTAATGTAGTTATGTACGCAGATAGGAAGCAAAATAAAAGACATAAAATATTCTTAAATCACAGAGGATCATTTGTCTCTCCATATATCTATTTGTTCCAAGCAGATGAATATAGCAGCTGAGTCCACAATATATCTCAGATGCATATATTTGATAAATCCTTGGCAGATACAACATGGTTATACATTTCCATAATCATTAATAATTTAATCTGGAAGAGATAATGGGTTTTTCTTTCATTGTAGAAATGGGGAGAATGACATGATTAATTATGTACATTCACATCTATTCCATTAGAATCATAATGCTGGAATAACTCTATATGTCAATTAGTTCAACTCTTTTCTCTATAAACAAGAAAACAGAAGCCCAAAACATTTTGCCCACCATCCAGTCACAAAGTATTAAATATCTACATTAACTATCTTTGTGGTTGAGACACTAAAAAGGGTTGTTATATGCAAATATTTTCTAGGAAGCATAATGTGTGCATAATGAAAGCTAATTTGAGCTAATACCTTAGCTTAAAGGTAAGCATAATTTAAGCTAATATCTTTGCTTAAATTAATCAAATGAATTACAGTCAACCAGAAAATTAATGGAGACAATATGGAATACAAGCATTCTAAGGAGAAAAGCAAAGGGAACATCACTATCCGAAATACACATCACTGACAAGAGGATTTGCCTAAGAAGCTTATACTAATGTATGTTGCTTGCTATAGCAGAAAGACTCCATGCACAAAGAAAAGAACATCACCCAGAAGGAAAAATAAAGATCAGAATGGTCAATGAAGATAAACTTTGCTATTTTTATGTAGGAATAAGGTTAAGGCACCTTTAAACTTATATGAAAAATTTTGGTAAAGACAGCATTTCCCTACTGTCAGTGTATTTTAGACTCTTGAGAACCCTCCTGTTTTCCATTAAGTTTGTATATCAACCACAGGAGTTTAAGGACTCTGCATGAGTCTGAATCCAAAAGACATTTCCAGTTGTATGTTTGTTTGTTTTTAGTATTGGTCATCACTAAACTTGTAAGGACCTTGCGTCAAAATTCAATTTATGACTGCTGGTCCTCTGAAGATGGTGCAGACCCATATCTCCCAGCTTTTCCTCTTTATAACTATAAAACATGCAAATAATAAGAGAGAACCAAAGGAGAAATCTGAAAGGGATAAGGAGAAGTTGAACTGGATGAAAATCCAGGATTGAACAACTCAATGGCAGGGCACCTTATAGCTCTCTATACAACAGAAGACCCACATCAGTGTTTCCTGATCCCCAACCTAGCAGCAAAAGGAAACTCAAGTACGCTCATTTCTCCCCCAAAACAAAAAATGGAAATCACCAATAAAAAGAAACCAGGGCAAGTGTTCATCTGTACTGGGCCTGAGAATCCCCACACCCACCAAGAGCTACAAGAGTGAAGGGTAGAATCAAGCAGAGGGAATTGGTCAAAGCAAAGAAAAACTAAAGAATTTTTCACTAACAAACCTACTCTAAAGGATTGATAGAATGAATTTTAAGTAGAAAAGAAATGATTTAAAAAAAGAATCCTGAAGCATCAGGAAAGAGGAAGAAACAATAGAGCAAACATAGAGTAGAAGCAGAGTTTTATAAATCATATTTCATAGTTGAAACAAAATTTAATACTCAAGACAATGGCATTTAAAAGTGGAGGAAGGGCTTCCCTGGTGGCGCAGTGGTTGAGAATCTGCCTGCTAATGCAGGGGACGCGGGTTCGAGCCCTGGTCTGGGAAGATCCCACGTGCCGCGGAGCGGCTGGGCCCGTGAGCCACAACTGCTGAGCCTGCGCGTCTGGAGCCTGTGCCCCGCAGCGGGAGGGGCCGCGATAGTGAAAGGCCCGCGCACCGCGATGAAGAGCGGTCCCCGCACCGCGATGAAGAGCGGTCCCCGCACCGCGATGAAGAGCGGTCCCCGCACCGCGATGAAGAGCGGTCCCCGCACCGCGATGAAGAGCGGTCCCCGCACCGCGATGAAGAGTGGCCCCCGCTTGCCTCAACTGGAGAAAGCCCTCGCATGAACCGAAGACCCAACACAACCAAAAATAAAATAAAATAAATAAATAAAGTAGCTATAAAAAAGAAAAGTGCTTTAAAAAAAAAAAAAAAAAAAAAAAAACCACTTAAGGATCCAGTGGTTTAAAAAAAAAAAAAAAAAAAAAAAAAGTGGAGGAAGATAAAAAGCTCCAAATGAAAGTGAAGTTTTCACATTTCACTTAAGTGATAAAATGTTAGCAACAGTACACTGTTATAAGCCACAAATACATATTGTAATAGCCAGAGCAACCACTGTGAAAAGTATACAAAGAGATATACTCAAAAACATTATAACTAAATAAAGATAGAATCTGAATAAACTTTCAAGTAACCTGCAGAAATACAAGAAAAGAAACAGAGTAACAAGAGCTAGAAGAAACAAAAACAAAAAAAAAATTAAATGGTAGAATTAAGAACTATCATAGTATATCAATAACTACCTTAAATGCAAATGATTTAAGTACACCAATCAAAAGACAAAAATTGCAGAGTGGATAAATCACACACAGACACACACACACACACACACACATACACACAACCCTACTACGTGCTACTCACAAGAAACTCACTTGAAATACAACGCAGGTAAGTTGAAATAAAAGGACAGAAAAACAAAACAAAACAAACAAAAAAAAGAAATAGAAGAATGGAAAAAGACCATGCAAAGATAAATTAAAATTTTAAAAATTGGCTGTATTAATAGGATATAAAGAGGATGTCAGAGCAAAGAAAGTTATTAGATATAAAGAGAGAGTTTAAATAATGATAAAATAATCTATCAGAAAGACATAATGGTTCTAAATATATACACACCAAAGAGCAGAGCCTCAAAATATACAAGGCAAAAACTGATAGAACTTGTGGTACTTGAACAGCTGCTCCCCAAAATATCCATGTCCCAATCCCAGAACCTGTGAATATGTCACTTAACATAGTAAAAGTGAGTTTACAGATGTGATTAAATTAAAGGTCTAAGATGTGACATAGAGAGATTATTGCATATTACCCATGAGAGCTTAATGTAACAATTGTCCTTATAAAGAGAGGGGTGAAATGGTGAAAGACTCAATGGTCTTTGCCTAGTAATTAGAATAAAACAAGAGTGTCTATTTCCATTACTCTTATTCAACATAGTACTGGGAGCTCTAGCCACTATAATAAGGCAGAAGAAAAATATAAAAGGCATACAGAATTGTAAGTAAGATATAGAATTGTCTCAGCCACGGATAACATCATACTCAGTAGTGAAAAGCTGAAAGTTTTTCTTCTAAGATTAGGAGCAAAACAAGATGCCCACTCTCATCACTTTTATTCAACATTGTACTGGGAATTCTAGCCAGACCAATTAAGCGAAAGAGATAAAAGCCATCCAAATTAGAAAAGAAGAGGTAAAATTGGAGTAATATCTAGAATATATAAAGAACCCTTAAAATTCAACAGTAAAAGAAATATTAATGGACAAAAAACATGAACAGGCATTTCATCAAAGAAGACATACAGATGGCAAATAAGCACATGAAAGATAGTCCATATAATTTGCCATTGGGGAAATGTAAATTAAAAGCACAATGAGATATCGCTATTCACCAACCAGAATGGCTGAAAGTAAAAAACGATGGCAAATATTGGCAAGGATGTGGAGAAGCTCTATCATCATACATTGCTTGTGGGAATTTAGAAATCAAACAACTACTCTGGAAAACAGGATAGCAGTTTATTACAAAAGAAACATACAATTACCATATTACAACAATTGTATTATGGGGCATTCATCCCAGAGAAACAAAATATTATGTTCACAATAATAACATGATGACAGTAATCATAATAATAACTGATGTTTATTGAGCAACTTTCATGTACAAGGTATTACTGGAGTGTTTTAAAGGCACTAATTAATTGCATCTTCACAACGATCATATGAGGGGGGTTCTATTATCCCCATTTTATAGATGAGGAAAATTTGAGACAGGCTACATAGCTAATAAGCCAGAATTTGAACTGAGGCAGATGAGGATCAGAGCTCACATAGACAATGCTCTATATTGTCTTCCTTTAATTGATTCAAAATATTTCTATTTCTCCCTGGGGTTGAGAATAAACGTTCCCATCACTCACTTCAGTACTATCTAGACAAGTATACGGGCTGTGAGTAAAAGAACTGAACGAATTGCTCGTAAAGGGGCAAACCATGGTGAGAAATTCAAAGAGTCACACACCTGTAGAATATTCCAGTATAGGGACATGAGCACAGGCTGTGCAGTTAAGCAGGCCTGAGTTCAAATTTGAGCTTCATTCTTAGTAGTTGTAGAATCTGCATTATTCAGCACTATTTCAGTGGCAGTTGTTAGAAAATCAACTTTTTAATAAAGAAAATTGAATGGAAAGATATTGATGCTTCACAGAAAGTAGGAGACAAAGATATTAGGTCTGACTCAGGAATCTCAGGGACTGAAATAGGGGATTTGATACTATTGGAATGGTCGTTTCTCTCCATCTTTTATTCTTTTGCCTCTCTTTATCTCGCATCCCACAACATGGAATGGACAGAGAAACCAGTGGTTCTGAGCCTTGGAATTCATGGCCAAAAGGTAAATGTGAGCCATTCCTTATTCTCCAACAAAAATATCCAGTGAAATGATTCCAAATACCCCATTCTTTTCTATCCAATCAATCAATTACTGTGAGCCAAAGGGTATACCTTTACTTTCAGAGAGGGGGAACCCATCTCCAGAAGGATGAGAATAGACGGAATTGGCCAAGTAGGTAAACACAATAGCTACCATGCAGTTAATTTTTTTTTAATTTGAAGTCATATAATTCTATACCCCACAAATTAAATTACATATAAGGCAACTAGCATACTAAGATGCTGAACAGATATTAGTTTCTTTATGTCCCTCCTTCCTTTCCCAGAAATACTAGGCAGCTGTTCACAAAGGACAAGGAATCTCTAGATGAGAAAGAGTAGAAAGATGGAACTGTGTGTCTTTTCTTCTGCTCTTCTAGGGCTTTACATAAGTACCTTGTACCAAGAGTGCTACTGAAAGTAGACCATGAAACCTCGTTTTCTGGAGCTTTTCTCCAAGCCTTCTGTCTGTATTCCCATAGCAGTTTATACAAGGACAATTAGAGTGCCATCATACTGATTATAGTTATTGACTTGCATGTCTTTCTCCCTTGATAGAAAGTGAACTTCTGGAAGGTAGAAAGGCTCTGACTGGCATCTGAGAAGTGTTCGATAAAACAAATGAATGAATGAGTTCAGGAGTCATGAGTTTATGGCCATGGTTCAGTTCTTACTGAATTAAATATAGACTGAAATCATACTGAGATTTATTATGTGTCAGGCATGGTCCTAAGTGCACTGTATCTATCATCTTATTGGATCCCTACAATTCTGTAAGTTTTTAAAATATTTTTATTCCTCTCCTCCTCCCATCTTTGTGTTTTGTAGATGCAGAAATTGAGGGTTAGAGGGTCAAGTGACACTTTCCCCCAAACCATCCATTTAGAGCCAGGATCCTGGTCCTTTACTCAGCATGATTTTTGTATGGATGTCACACACTTCTCACAGAGAAGTGTATATATAGATACGAAGCAGTGTATGCAGCCAGGGACTTTGTCGTTAAACACCATCTGTAGTTTAGAGACCTAGGAGCATCTGTCAGGATTAGGTGACTTTTTTTTTTCTGCCTGGCAGGAGGCTGCTAGATATCCGGGGGCTGTGAAGTAGTTGTCATGCTATTACTATATCTATCACTTGTTAGCTGGTGATTTGTACTGAAATACATGTCTGTATGAAAGCAGTTTTTTTCCTGATCCTATAATCTTCTTCCTAAGGAGCAGGTCTAAACTTGTGTTATGGAGCCTGTCTTGTAGCATTTTGTTCTGGGTCCTTACAACTCAGCATTCAGTTCCTGACCTCAGCTGAGGAAGAGGAAACGTCAGACTTGAACATAGAATCTGCTGATCACAGTGAAATAAAACCCGAGTCTCTCCCTCCCAGAGGCTAGGAGGTTCTTATTCCTCCAGAGATCTTCTATCTCCTAGTAGCTGACTTGCACAAACTCTCAGAAGTGAGAAACAGATAAACCTGGACTCCACAGTTTTATACTTGTAATGCGAAATATGCCTCTCTAACAATGGGCATGTCTTAGTCCCTGAACCAGGATACCCCTTTCCAGAAGGAAAATACCTAGATAAGCAGAATTTTCTTCAGAAGATCACTTGGTAAATCCAGAATCAGAAATGGATTATAGGTAATATTTCCCTAAGTTCAAAAAGCACTGGCCAACTCCTCCTAGACTTTCACAGACAACAACACTCTAGAGAATTTGGATTTTGTTTTGTTATCTTGTTTTTTTCCCTGTGTATTCTCCCTTTTGCAGTACTAAACAGACTTATTGACAAAATTTCTTCTCCACACTCTATTTTTCTAAGAAGCCCACTCCCCTTCTGTTCACTGGTTCCTTCTTAAAACAGGCAACGGCATGATAATGCTACATTCTATTTTAGAGTGGACTTCACATTACCTTTCAAATGACCCAGTGACCATGGCCCACAGTAAGATATAATTTTATATCATGACCCAGTTTCATATATATGTGTCTGTGTATATGTGTATGTGTATCTTTATATAAATATTAATCTTTACCTATATGCGTATAAATTGATTTCATGATCCATGATAGGTCATGACCCTCAGTTTGAAAACAACTCTCTAGAGGAAAAGCCTTGGATTACCTCCCAATGTGCTAATTTTGTTAGATTTCTCAAATTTTAAGGACGCCCTTTTGTGGCAGATCAAGATAAAGTCTGTCAGCCTAATGCTGTCGAATTCCAAAATACAACTGAATGGTAAAGGCAGTAGAAACAGCTGGTAACCTTAAGACATTCTCCCCATTGTCAACTAGAAAAAAAAATGCTCAGTGTGAGAGTTGTGGGTTGAGTTTTATTTAGTGTCTTACTCAGGACTACAGCCTGGAAGACAGCCTCTCAGAGAGCTCTGAGGAACTACTCCAAAGAGGTAGGTGGAGAGGCCAGTATATGTATGGTTTTGGCTAGTGAAGCCGTGCATTCAAGCGTACATCTCAGTAAAAGGCTACTGCTGGTCATGAGGATCAGATATCTCAGCTAATGATTTTAATCCTTTCTATCAATGGGAAGATGTAAGAATCTGGATTCATTAAAAATTTTCCTGAAATATATCCAACTATCTAAGGGCTGGTTTTGCTTGTTTTCCCATAGTGCAGAGTGCCTTATCCTGTTCTTTGCCCTGAATTCCTTTCAGGGCATAGTGTAGGTCAGTGACCGCAGTGGCTAATGACTTGATCCTTGTAGAACTGGAATGGCAGGCAACATTTTTTTGTTTTCACCATGCTCCTCTATCAACTACATGTTAATAACAACTCTCCACCCACCAACACATTGCTCACCAAAAATGTCTTCAGACATTGCCAAAAGTCTCCTGAGGGGCAAAATCACCAGGTAAATGCCTTTTGCCACATTGCAAGCCCACAGATTCCTAGCATTTCTCTATTCCTTTTATTTCTGCTTGTAGCAAGTTAATCCTTTCCTGAGTTCATCATTTTCTTGTAGTACTTCACCATTTGCAACTAATACCAAATCCCATACTCTGATTGCCAATTTACACACTAGAGCTATAAGTTCAACAGACATGCAGCCTAATTTCTGTTTTACAGAATGTGAGACTCATTCTCATTATAGTCCTGGCTTATAATAAATCCTCACCTATGCAATACTCAATGACAATGTTTGGACATCTAATACAAGAGTTACTAACATCATAAGAGCCAGGTAGCAGTGACCAAAGTAGAATCAATCTGAGTATGGATCAAATGTGGTGTGAGTTGCCAGTTGAATTCTGTATGACAGACCACATTTGATGTATTTATTTTAAAATGAACCACATTTTACTGAATGAAAGCTCTCTGTGCAACTGTTGCAGAAGCAAGTTGCTCCTTGCTTGAAGCAATTGTGGAGAAGGAAGACATTTACCTCTACCCTTCTAGGTTCTTCTGGTTGGTCTAAGAATTAAATCTACATGAGAGGGCTTCCCTGGTGGCGCAGTGGTTGAGAATCTGCCTGCCAATGCAGGGGACACGGGTTCGAGCCCTGGTCTGGGAAGATCCCACGTGCCGCAGAGCAGCTGGGTCCGTGAGCCACAATTACTGAGCCTGCGCGTCTGAAGCCTGTGCTCCGCAACAAGAGAGGCCGCGATAGTGAGAGGCCCGCGCACCGCGATGAAGAGTGGCCCCCGCTTGCCGCAACTGGAGAAAGCCCTCGCACAGAAACGAAGACCCAGCACAGCCATAAATAAATAAGCAAACAAATACTTAAAAAATCTACATGAGCCAGATTAACAGAAAATCAAACAAGTTTAATAACATATATACAAGGCAAAGACCCAGGAAAACTGAGTAACTTGCCAAAATGGCTGAAGCCCTTACCTTAAATATCATCTTCAGCTAAAGACAAAGAGGATGTTGAGGTTAGTGGTTTGGGACTTCAAAGGGGAGGAAGGCAATTCACATGGAGATGGAAAAGCGCATGTTTGGTAAGCAAATGTTTGCTAGGCCATGCAGAGAGGATGGGACACAGAGTAGACCCTGATCTCTAGGCCCTGAGGAGGTTGCCCTACCACACCTAGCCCAGATTTTCTGCAGATGTCTCTGGTGACAGCTCTATTCCAGGAACAGGCCCTGTATGTACATTCTATTAGGCAGTAAGGGGGAAGGTCAAAAATCCTTCCTGAATCTTTTAGGCCTTGATTGTTTTCAGCTCAGAGTAATCTGCATGGCAAAGAGACTCATTTTGGGAGGGCAAATTTTGCTCCCCACACAGCATAAGCAGATCTCCATATCTTAATCCCCAAACTAAGATGTAAACTAATGAAATAGTTGCAAGTGTTGGGGCCCAGAGTAGGTCACCCCAAAACGTGCCTCAATGATATATTGATTATTTTGAATTCTTTGATACTTAACAAATGGCCAAGGCGAGAGGGGTCCTCTAACCCTCCTTTCTGTCTCCCTGAAAGCAGGAAATAAATCTCTCAGGTGAAAGATGTACTCCCTACATCTGGAGGTAGAAGGAGACCCTTATTGCAAAGATAGGGAATTTGGCCAAGAAGTCTAAGTAAACAAAGAAAAACAAAAAGCATTGCTCACCACTCAGTTCTACAAGGATTAAGTCTTTAGCCACTGGGGTTGCAGACTGACAGAGCACCCTGAGGGAATTCAGGATGAAAAACAAGATGAGGCACTCCCTGCTTTGGAAAAACAGTCCACATAGATAGCTAGATGTATATCTGGGGAAGAATTTTTTTTTTTTTAACATCGTTATTGGAGTATAATTGCTTTACAATGGTGTGTTAGTTTCTGCTTTATAACAAAGTGAATCAGCTATACATACACATATATCCCCACATCTCCTCCCTCTTGCGGCTCCCTCCAACCCTCCCTATCCCACCCCTCTAGGTGGTCACAAAGCACCGAGCTGATCTCCCTGTGCTATGCGGCTGCTTCCCACTAGCTATCGATTTTACATTTGTTAGTGTATATACGTCCATGCCACTCTCTCACTTCATCCCAGCTTACCCTTCCCATGTCCTCAAGTCCATCTTTATGTCTGCGTCTTTATTCCTGTCCTGCTCCTAGGTTCTTCAGAACCACTTTTTTTTTTTTAAGATTCCACATATATGTGTTAGCATACGGTATTTGTTTTTCTCTTTCTGACTTACTTCACTCTGTATGACAGACTCTAGGTCCATCCACCTTACTACAAATAACTCAATTTCATTCCTTTTTATGGCTGAGTAATATTCCATTGTATATATGTGCCACATCTTCTTTATCCATTCATCTGTCGATAGACACTTAGGTTGCTTCTCTCGGGAAGAATTTTAATGAACCCAGATTCTTGCATCTTCCCATACCTAGAAAAGCACTAAAATCATTAACTTGAGATACCTGTTCTTTGTGACTAGCAGTAATCTTTTACCAAGGCGTATGCTTGACTGCACATATTTCCTAGCCAAAAATCATATATAAGCTGGCTTCTCCCCTACATCTTCAGAGCATTTCCTCAGAGCTAAAGAGAAGCTGTCTCCTAAACTACAGTCTTCAATAAAGTATACATTTAAACTCACAACTCTTCTTTAAGTTGACACCTATATAAACAAACCAATACTATCCTCAGCACAAACTGTTTAGATTCTTCACTAACTGGGCAACTAAGTTTCTTTGTCCTTCCTTCCAATTCCTCTAAAACTTATTGTTTCTTTGTCTAAAAATTAGACCACTTCTTACATCCCATTTCTATGAGACCGCCATGTGCATGAATTAAAATCTGTTTCTTTTTCTCCTGTTCGTCTATCTTGTGTCAATTTTATTATTAGTCCAGCAGCAAGAACTCAGGAGTAGAGGGGGAAAATTCTCTTTCTCCAAGTGTTTCTTAGTATAAGAGGAAGTTTGAGAGAGATGTTTTGAAAATCTGGATTATGGAATTTCTGGGCTACATTAATGATGAATGGGAACAAAAGGACAGAATAGAAAAGGTGATGGGATAATAGAAATTTGAACCATATAACTGTAGTAACTCTAAGAAAAATGTCAAGAAGTGAAATGGCAACATTCCATCTTATAAGTTGAGAGTTATTCTATAGAATTTTGAAGAAAAAATATTGATTGTAATTTTAAAAAACACATGGGGATTTAGTTATCAATAAACACAAAATACTGTTTCAATACCAAAGTCACCAACTAATTTTTGAGGATTGCCTTATCAGTGTCTGGAGGGATACTACCGCATACTGTATGGGACGGACAGAGGGACATGGGCTCTGTCTGGTCACAGTGAGAAGCCATTGAACCTTCATGAGTAGAACAAAACAGCACAGATGTGGTCTCCTGACTTTTATCTCCCATCAAAGTTTAGACCTAAAGGCTTTATCTCCTTTGGAGATAACTTTGGGACAGAAGGGGCTCCAAAAAAATTTCATAAGTGTGCTCTACACACTAAGGTGTAATTAAACTTAATTGTTAGAAATTTATATTTCTAACATTTGCATTTGCATTTCAAGATGTATCAGGCACATTTGCATTTCAAAATGTATCAGAATCTCTAGTCAATGATTTTTAGAGAGGCAAACAAGCGCGCATGCACACACACACACACACACACACACCAAGCAATGTTCAGAGTGTGTTTTCGGAGAGGAAATTCTTTAAAAACTGTAAACTAGCAGGTTACCCTGGATGTATGATGCCCCTCTTCATTCACCTGGTTGCCTTACCCCTGTCCAATCCAGTGTTGCCACAACTAAATGGGTGAAAAGAAATACCTAATTCAGATAGGAAAATTAGGCAAAAAGAGGGAATGAGAGAGAGAGGGAGGAAGGAAGAAAGAAGAAGAGTGAGTGTGGCATGAGGATCAAATACTGGGAATAGAATAGCTCATATTAAAAGTTAGCCCAAAGAAACATAATGGCTGGTGTGGGGCTGAGGTCCCCTCAAAAATGACTTAGTGTGGCACAATGTGATTGGCAAATTCATATATATATATACACACACACTGTATATATATATATATATATATATATATATACACACACTATATATATATATACACACACTAGATATATATATACACACACTATATATATATACACACACTATATATATATACACACTATATATACACACTATATATATACACACACTATATATATATACACACACTATATATATATATACACACACTATATATATATACACACTATATATATATACACTATATATACACACTATATATATATATATATACACTATATATATATACACACACTATATATATATATATACACACTATATATATATATATATATATATATATATATATATATATATATATATATATATATATATATTCTGTGTATCACTACTAGATTTTACATCTCTTTGTTGACTGGATCCTTGAAAGCCTGATGCAGCTGAATTTTCACAATCTTAATATTTTGAATCTAATGTGATGAATCTGATATTTTGAAATTGTCGTGTCTCCCTTCCTTCCATGCCCCCTGCCCCTGTAGGTGTTGATGTCTTTAGGGGATAGCTCAGCCATTCTGTCTTTTACATTGGCTCCTTTTAACCTTTTTAAAGGTGACTTATGGCCTTAACTGTCTACTTCACTTGATCATTTTGTCCAGTACAGCATGGCTCATTCCTGGCTTTTCTTCTAAATAGGAGTAAGTATGCATTTGACTGGCCTCAATCGATCATTCTGTCATGAATTCAAACAACCAAACTGAGCTTTGGGTTGTAATTTGCAGGCTGGCAAATATCTTGAGAGGAGGTTGCTTTCACCTGAGTTTAGTGAGAATGATTGGCAGGAAGTAGGCCTCCTGTATAACTCTGTTCCTTAAAATCAGGGCAGAAAGAGCAGTTGGGAATTTTACCACCACCTTCAACAACTAATTTGAAAAAAAAAAAAAAAAGCTGCTACTTATCAAGTGTACCACTACAAAGAATCAAAAGGAAAAAAATCAATAAAAGATACACTCTTAAATAAATTCAATTAAATAACATCAATCATCTTCATATAATGAAAACTCTGTGACTGTGAATTATACAGTACTTTAAGATGCCTTTGTAAACAAGAATAACTACTTTTTTCCCTAAGCCAAGAAATAATAACATACTATTATTAGTAGCAAGTAACAGAATAGAAATTTGCAAGTGCACAGATAAGACAGACTTTAGATTTAGTTATATTCAACATCCATCTTACGTCAGCAAGGACCCAGTTTGTTTCTTTCTGCTCTGTATTCATCAGTGTCAAATTATACTAAGCTTTGCTCTTTAGGTTCCATGATGATTACCTTTAGCTTCTGAAGCAACACACTTCATTGTCCACATCCCAAAAGACTGCAAGATTCCCTTCTATATCCATTGAACAGAAATCTCTGGCTTTACCTTGTTGGGCCCCAGTACCTCAATGGCATATTGATTATTTTGAATTAAAGTTACTTAAGAAACGGGAGGATGCAAGAGGGACACTTTGACCCTCCTCTCTCCCTCCCTTAAATCAAGAAATAAATCTTCCTGTGAAAGGTGCCCTCTCTGTACCAGGAGGTACAAGGACATTCTTATCTCCAGAGACAGGGAATTCAGAGCCAAGAAGCCTACGTAAACAAATTTTGCTACTTCTTTACTAATTTATTACCCAAGCTCAAACTTTGCTTCAATTCCTTACTAATTAAGCACCCAAACTTAAGTTTCTTTGTCCTGTAAATTCCTCTCAAATATATTGTTTCTTTGTCTGAAAATATGTAAAAGCTGCCTTCTTTGGCCACTTCTTAGGTCCCGTTTCTATGAGACCTCTGTATTCACAAATTAAAATGTGTTTCTTTGCCTCCCATTAATCTGTTTTGTGCTAATTTTATGATTAGTCCAGCCACAAGAACTCAAGAGAGGTAGGGGGGCAATTTACCCCCCTCCCTGACAACCTGATTGGTAGACTTAAGTGGCCACTCCTGAGCCTCAACAATTGTGGCTGGTGATTGCCAGGCACTGAAGTACCTAAGCCTAGGTTGTTAAGGTTTCCCTGAAACCCCAGCAAGGGCAAGGCAGAAGGGACCTTGCTAATTGGATAGGCTCATCAGGGCCCAATCAATCCCCGGATATACAGGCAGAATCAGTCCTATCTACTATTAGATTGCTACAAAATGTAAGAGAGTAAGGTGGGTACGCTTATCACATATTAGGAATGTGCAGACATGCCCTGATTTTTATCAGGTGACTACATTGATTACTTAAATTGAAAACAGTTTCATTTCCACCACTAAGTAGCATTAGCAGCAAAAATTTCATAAATGAACTTTTGTTTTCTTATCTCTGTAGTGAAATATTGCCTTCCTTAAAGCATTATGGTGAGTAGCACAGGAGACAATATATCTGAGAAACCTTCATCAGTGGAAAAAGAGATGCTTCTAGGAGCCTGCTTTTTAAAAGTATATAGGCACCATTTTGTAAGTTTATTTTCAATATGTTGTATCTTTAAATTTTATTAAAATTGAAACATTTCCATAACAAATAATCTCACTTTTAATGACAAAATTTTAAAATCGGAACGACTGGAAACTAGTGCAAAGTAAGAGGACATAATATTTAAATTAGATTTGAAAGGAAATTTTCTTCCTAAGTGCTCTGTGAAAAAAAATTTAAGAAATAGCGTTAAAATTTTATTTTCAGTTAGAAATGGATACTTCCAGAGAAGCACAGGATGATTAAATAAATGACTGCATTAGAAACACATTTGGAAAAACTTGTAGATTATGGGTTCCATCTATTTTTTACAAGTGTCCTATTAAATTTTTGGATGTTGATTAAAGATTGGAAAATCCAAAACAAAAAGTTTCCAAAAGAAAAAGTTGTCTTAGAGGATAGATTTATCACCATTGTAACTGGAAGTTTATACTTATTAGTTCCAAAAACAAGAGTCATATCTTTAAAAAAAATAAGTGAGAAGGTATTAACTTCCAAATTCCTCCACACAGACTACAGTCTTGTTAAACTATGTGTGTGTGTACATATATATGTATATATAAATAAAACTATGTGTGTGTATATATATATGTATACAGATACATGCCTATATATAAATTTTAGCTAAATAGTTCATTTATACTTAATCTTTATAGAGTAAATAATCCTTTAATATTACTATTTATTAATGACACATTTGCCATATCTGCCCTTTTAAAAACTACTAGCATTATTCTGGTCTTCCTATCAATAGGAATGAAATTGTAATACTTATTATTCATGATATGCCAGAACAATCTGAAACTTTATTAGGATGTTTATCCATAAAAAATCTAAACAGATTACTTTTTATGGAGCAAAATATTTATACCCTGTGTTGAATATGTAATTGGTAAATGCATGCACACTTCCATCTTTCATAATTAGACTTCCATCTTAATTTCATAGCAACTGATTGCTAATGATTCTGGGAATGAACTTGGTAAGAGCAGGCAGTTCTAGGGACAGTGGGCTTGATTAATTTGAGGATGTAGAACAGTTTTATCTTTGTCTGAGATGTTTGTGATTGATATAATAGCCTTGGATATAGCAAGAAAACGTGTTTTAAAAGTCTAGAAAACAGCAACTCATTAAGCTTCCTATAATTATATGGCAAATGTACAATGGTTCATAATCTGGGAAGCTAATATTGGCCTTATCAGAATTGAAAGTACTTTAAAATGGCATAGATAAAATAAAGTAAATATAATTACACTACATAGACTTTTTTAGGCATGTTGGCTAAAATTTTTAATCACAAAGAATAGGTTTGAATCCCAGCAGTAATTCTTATTAGCTATATGAATTTCAGAATACTTAACCTCCCTGAGCTTCTATTTCCTCCATTACAAACGGAAGATAATGAGATCTATTTTATAGCAGTGTAGTGAGAATAAAATAACGTAATATATATCAGCCTCTCAGTGCTTATCCGGAATGTCATAAATGCACAAAGAAATGGCAGTTTCTGTTTTAATTTATTAAATAAATACAAGTACTAAGGAAGACTTTTGTGATACAGTCAGAAATAAGACAAAATAGTTATGTGAAATCTGTACTCCAAACTACTTTCTTTTTAATATTAAAAATAATTTGTTATATACATACATAAATGTGTATATAATTATCATATATAACCTTACTTTTCTACTATTCTTTAGGACCATATTAACCTATGGGAGATTTGAAAAATGATAATAAAAAATGCTTTCCACCAAGGAGTTCACACTCTCACAGTCTCATTTGGAAGCTACATTTTTACATAAAAACACAAATATAAAATAGAACTACAATATAGGTCCAGAGTTGAGAGAGATCAATTCTAACTGAACAGTTTGAATTTGGTACATTTTTTTAACAACACAAAATTAGACAGTTGAAAGATTTCAGTGATTGATCCACTCTTGTACTGATGACTGTTCTATTTATGAAGGGAATCAATATGGGGGGTGGGGAGCAGTGTTTTCTTCTAAATAAGAGCTTCAGGGAATCTTATCCTTTAAGTACATTTATTTCAGGACATTTGACTGCATTTGCTGTTCAAAAGTGCAAATGAAAAGCTTTTAAACTAAAAGCTTATATACATAAAGTTTCACCATATAAAAGAGATCATACAGTATTTGCAAATCAAAACTGCAATGAGGTATCATGTCACTCTGGTCAGAATGGCCATCATCAACACTACAAATAAATGCTGGAGAGGGTGTGGAGAAAAAGGAACCTTCCTACACTGTTGGTGGGAATGTAAACTGTATAGCCTCTATGGAGAACAGTATGGAGGTTCCTTAAAACACTAAAAATACAGGTACTATATGATCTTGCAATCCCACTCCTGGACATATATCTGGAAAAAACCATAATTCGAAAAAGTACACACACCTCAATATTCATTGCAGCACTATTTACAATAGCCAAGACATGAAAGCAACCTAAATGTCTATCAACAGATGAATGGATAAAGAAGATGTTGTATATGTATACAATGGAATATTACTCAGCCATTAAAAAAGAATGAAATAATGCTATTTGCAGCAACATGGATGGACCTAGAGATTCTCATACTGAGTGAAGTAAGCCAGACAGAGAAAGACAAATATCATATGATATCGCTTATATGTGGAATCTAAAAAAAATGATACAAATGGACTTATATACAAAACAGAAATAGACCCACAGACATAGAAAACAAACTTTTGGTTATCAAAGGGGAAAGAAGGGGAGGAGAAATAAATTAGGAGATTGGGATTAACATATACAGACCACTATATATAAAATAGATAACCGACAAGGACCTACTGTATAGCACAGGGAACTATACTTCATATTTAGTAATAAGCTACAAGGAACAAGAATCTGAAAAAAAATATATATGTATGGATAACTGAAACATTCTGCTGTATACTTGAGAATAACACAACATTGTAAATCAACTATATTTCAAAAAAAAAAAAAAAAAAAAAGAAATTGAGGTCTTTAGAAGCTGAGCTTTCCTGCATGTGAGGGCAGGTCTATTTCTGGCTAAACATTCTGGCCATCCTTGGTGGGTCCCAAACTCCCATATTTGTCTTCCTCATTCCATGAACCTTAAAAGCAGAAATGACTTTTTAGTTGATGTACAATGTTGTGTTAGTTTCTGCTATACAGCAAAGTGAATCAGTTATACATGTAAGTACAATCCACTCTCTTCTAGACTCCATTCCCGTATAGGTCATTACACAGCACCGAATATAGAGTTCACTGTGCTATACAGTAGGTTCTTATTAGTTATCTTTTATATATAGTAGTGCGTATATGTCAACCCCAATCTCCCAATTTATCCCCCCACCTTTCCCTCCTGGTAATCATAAGTTTGTTTTCTACATCTGTGACTCAGTTTCTGTTTTGTAAATAGGTTCATTTGCACCATTTTTTTAGATTCCACATATAAGTGATATCATATGAAGAAATGAGTCAATTTTAACATAGTAAATTCAGTAGTGTTTTCCTAGGTTGTTTGTTTTATTCATGCCTTTTTTAAAGAAACTTATCTTCATCATGAAATAATAAAAATTCTTTATTCTTACAGAGTTTTGTGTTGTTGTTGTTATTTTGGTGGGGAGGAGGGACACATTTATATCTTTAATCCATTTAGATATTCTACCTGTCTTTAGATTTCAGTAATTTCTCCTTAAGTATATTCATCTTTCTCCACTGAGTGGAGACCACCTTAATCCAATCAGGAAATGAGTCCAACGTGAGTGGGTTTCTGTGTGGGATTCTACCTGTGGATTGTCCCTCTTCTTAGAGTATAGCCTTCTGGGACTTTTAGCAGAGGGACTCGTCTATCCACCAGGACGCCTCCCCTGAAGTCCTAAACTCAAGTATCTGTCTCTACAATGCACTGAAGTTCTCCTTTCTGGGGTCTTTCCAAATTTGCACTGCAGTCTTCTACCCAAAGCAGGTTGAGAATGCAGAAAATGTCTCGAAGGCATAATTGGCTGTGTATTTCAGTCCACGTAAGCCTCCAATTTTGTTACTCCCACCCAGCAAAACTGCTAAAAATTCTGTTATTTCTCTTGCCCTTTACCAGTCTTCTGCTTCCATAAAGCTTGGATTCTCAGACTCTTGCCCCAGCCCAGAATCAATAAATGCCCCTAGAAAGGAGCAACCTCATAAGGATAGTTAACATCTCAAGGTTCTCTTCTCTGGAAACTTAGCCTCTCTTGTATTCTTCACATCAACATTAAACAACCTATTTTTTAATTTATCCTGGCTTTCTAGTTGTTCTCCACCAGATATATGGTCTACCACAACCAGTTCTGTTCTACACAGAAATGGATATCCTGTGTTGAATGTTATCAGATTACTTCTCTAAGTTTATTGAAAAAAATAGCATGTATTTTCTTACTTAATCTGGAGGATTGGGTTTTTTTAATTGTCAATTACCTTTACATTTCCTAGATAAATCCATGTTTGTTATTAATTTTAATGCATCTATCTTTATAATTTTCTTTTTTCTAAATGTACTGAGTTTATTTAGTTATTCTTACATCTTAAGTTGGAAGCTTAACTCACGAAGCTTTACCCTTTCCTTTTTTTAGTATAAATACTCAAATCTAAAATTATATCATAAACAATTTTTAATAAATTTTATTATGCTTTAGGAAGAAAATGAGTTCATTTGGATTGAGTCTAATTGGTGATAGTCAAAACCATAAAAATCATAAACTCACCTGGAGAAAGAAAAATGTAGAATATTCAAAGATAAGCCAAGGATCAAGTCCTAGGGGATACCAGAGTACTAGATGAAGAGAGAAAGAAAATCTTGAAAGTAGACCAGAGCATTACATTGAGAGAGAAACAAAAGTACAACAAGTATCACCCTGTGTAACTGATTTTCCAAGTCTGATTGTCCTTTTGTATCCCTGGAAGCTAAAATGTGATCGAGTTTTTTTTTTTTTTTTTTGAGGGGATATAAACCATGTTTTTATTTTAAAAACCTCAGCATTAAGGATGAATTAGACCTTCCTTGAATCCAACTTGGAGTACTTAGTACAATGCTTGGTATGTAATATAAAGTTAATAATTATTACATAAATGAATAATTATTCTGTAGAAATTAGACATACTCGCAAGTATAGATTTAGGACAATAATAACTAGAGCCAATCTCAATGATAATGTGGATCCAGCTATGACTTAAGTCAAAGTTCACAGTGTAGATTATTTTCAGTAAATGCCTGCTTATTCCCACTAGTCTCTATTGCTCTCAATCACAGCATCTTATGGAAGGTGGACTCAGGGGAAATGAATGTTTTTCTGATACTCTTTATCCAGGTGGGGATATGGGTTCTACAAACATTTCTCCCTCAGCCCAAAAATGGGACTCAGCATAAGACTGTACTGTCCCCTAAGCGAGGCTGCTGTCTACACTGCTTGAGTGTTACAATTTATGTACCAACACTCTAAAGCCATAAAATCAATTCAGTATTTGAGCTGCCTTGTGACTGTGAAGACAGAATATCATGGGCAATGAAGACTTAAGGTCCTATAATTTCACAAGAAGAGAAAACTCTTGAGAGGCAGATCTGTACTATAATTAAGGATGTAACACTTCACTTCTCTAAATCGGTAGTGGTTTCCAAAATCTCACTTAGTTTCATTTTCCAAGAAGTGGTTCTCTGATGCACTCAGATCTTGGCAAGTTAGACACCTTTTTCTGCTTGCAGAAAATATGCAACAGGCCAATCATCAATGGGGTTATTTATGGGAACTTGATACTCCAGCACAACTGAATTGTTAAAACAGCCTAAGCAGAGTTTATTCTGATGATTCATTTCCTTGGGTGAAAAACTATGGTAGTCTGATTGTTATTTTATTCTAGTACATCTAAGAGGAGTAATAAAAATTTAGTTGGTATACAGGTTTATACAGGTATTTTTTAAAGAAAGAAAAAGTCTTTTCTTACATAGAAAAGGATCTTTCGGGGCTTCCCTGGTGGCGCAGTGGTTGAGAATCTGCCTGCCAATGCAGGGGACACGGGTTCGAGCCCTGGTCTGGGAAGATCCCACATCCGCAGAGCAACTAGGCCCGTGAGCCACAACTACTGAGCCTGCACGTCTGGAGCCTGTGCTCCGCAACGGGAAAGGCCACGATAGTGAGAGGCCTGCGCATCGCGATGAAGAGTGGCCCCAGCTTGCCGCAACTAGAGAAAGCCCTCGCACAGAAACGAAGACCCAACACAGCCAAAAATAAATAATAAATAAATAATAAAAAATTAAAAAATTTTTAAAAAAAAGAAAAGGATCTTTCTTTGCACAGCTTTCCTCAAGAACGCGTAAGTTTTGGAATGATACAGACTGAATGTGAATGCCATCTCCACTATATTAGTTACTAAGCAAACTTGAGCAAGTTACTTGGCCTCTCTGAGCCCAATTCCTCCACTTTAAAACAAGAGAGTAGTAAACATGACTAGCACACTTGGTTTCTTGATGGGGATATGAGATAATGGATGCAATTTGTTATGCAAATAAAAATGCATTCTACAAATTATGAATGTAATTTCCTAGTAAACTCTTTTGCTTATAACCAAGTAGCCATATGTCCTTGTTGTATATGCAGCTTAAATCACAGTCTTCCAAACTAAGCAAGATAGCAATTGTTAGAAACCTCCACCCCTACCCCCACTGGAGTAAGAGTTCTGCTTTAAAGCATGGTATCATTTTTGCCCCAAATGACATATCCTTCCTACGTGAGTTGATTTGTATGTATCTAGTTATATTTGTTGTGAATTTTACTGTTGCCCAAGGGGCTGATATCCAGTTTACATATGTTCCTGTGCATTTATTTTAGAAGCAGGGAATGTTAAGGCAGTATTTCCTGTATGAATATTTCAAGTATCAATCCCATTCAAAATAGAAACTTAAAGGATTGATGTTTAAACTTGTATCCTCTTTTTAATAAAGTTCACAAAAGATGTATTTTCCTACAAATAATATATTTTTTTAAATTGGACTACAAGGAACTCGGCACTTAAAATTGCTTTGTAAATTTCTTGACCTTAAGAAGAGGAATATGAGTTGAACTTTCTAGATAGAAGTTTCCAGAGATCAGTCTATCTTTGACCTTTGGGTTCTTTTATTCACCTCAAATTTTACTGAACCACAATTTTGTGCCAAGCACTGGAACAAGAGGGTCCAGTGGCAGGAGTGCTTGTTTATGATTTAGGATAGCCAGAAATGTGACATGGCTCACTTTCCTTGTCTGTACAACAGGTGATATCATTTCTTATTCACTAGGCTAATTTTTGTGAGGAACAAATGAACTACTGTGTAAAGGAGTGTTTTATAAGCATTAATTTACCCAGGATAGTTTGCCAGAATCTCAAAAACATACCATATCTTAAAGAATATTGGTTTGCACATTTTCCCAGTTATATGGAGATATAATAGACATACAACGTTGTGTAAGTGTACAGTGTACGTGTGGACTTGACACATTTATATACTGTTACACCTCCATCTAATCACTTAATTACCTTTATTTTTTAAAACACTTAAGAACTACTCTCTTAGCAACATTCAAGTATATAATAAAGTACTATTAGCTATAATCACCATTGCTGTACTTTAGATCCCCAGAATTTGTTAATTTTATGACTTATTTCAGTAGGTAAAGGTGGTTTTGTTTTTGAGAACTGCATATGCAAAACATTATTGTGTAGGAGAGATTTGTCATTTCATTTGTCTAAGTTATTTTTCAAATAACAATTGAGTTCTCCATTCTCATGAGCAATTTGGAAAACACAACGAAAAATAAAATCCTCTTTTTGCAATCCCAACATTCTTTGAAACACTGTTTAATCAGGTTAGAGGCACCTGCCTGTGACTCTAAGCATCTTTCCCAGTGAATTCGGTCTCACCTCCTGCTGAGTAAACAAGCAGATTCAATTACTGGCAGATTAGATGTCACTCCTTGCCCCTGCCCCGCCCTTCCCCATCCTTTGGCAAAGGAAGGAAAAAAATGATCAGACTCTGGCTGGTGTAAAGCAGGATCATCAGACCGCGGCCAGTTTACCAGAGCGCACGGGGCAGCCACTCCATCTCCACCTCCAGCACCAGTGACAACAAGCCCCCTGGGCTCCTCCGGAGCGGAGGCGCCCAGCAATCTTTGACAGGCTCACCTCGCGGGTGGCATCAGTCCTGGAGCTCACTGCCAGCTCCCAGAGCCTGCCCTCGCGAGGCGTCCTTCCGTTTGTCCATCTCTATCTGTCCGCCGCTAGAGGCACTCATGGCCAGCCAGGGACAAAACCCGGCACCAAGAAGTGACAGGATCCAGAGGAGGCAAGAGAGTGAAGCAAGGAGGGAAGGAGGACCCCGGCAGGCAACAAGCATGAAATTCAGCCCAGTGCACTACTTGCTGCCTTCTGCCCGCGCTGGTCCTCAGCGCTGAGCCTCAGCACCAAGTGAGTCCAAGACCATGAATGACCTGAGCCAAAGGGCACTGCCAGTAGGTTGGTCCTACCGCAGGTCCCCTGTGGGGACCAAGGACAGACACTTCAGCTGTTTGCATCTTCTGCCTCAAATTCAGGCCCTTGGGGGAACGGAGCCCATCTTATCTGCCCCAGCCCATTATGAGAAAAGTCAGTACTCTTTCCAGTGAGAGATCCAAACTTTCCCTTCCAAAGATGTGTTTCTGAATTATGGGTTTTTTTTTTCAAATTACGGTTTTCCCTGGATATATGTCCATAATTCCAAAAGATACATGCACCCCAATGTTCACTGCAGCACTATTTACAATAGCCAGGACATAGAAGCAACCTATGGAATGGATAAAGAAGATGTGGTACATATATACAATGGAATATTACTCAGCCATTAAAAAGAACAAAATAATGCCATTTACAGCAACATGGATGGACCTAGAGATTCTCATACTGAGAGAAGTAAGTCAGACAGAGAAAGGCAAACATCATATGATATCACTTACATGTGGAATCTAAAAAAAGGCTACAAATGATCCTATTTACAAAACAAAAATAGAGTTACAGACGTAGAAAATAAACTTACGGTTACCAGGGGGTAAGTGAGGGAGGGATACACTGGAAGATTGGGATTGACACATACACATTGCTATATATAAAATAGATAACTAATAAGGACCTACTGTATAGCACAGGGAACTCTACTCAACACTCTGTAATGGCCTATATGGGAAAAGAATCTAAAAAAGAGTGGATATATGTATATGTATAACTGATTCACTTTCCTGTACACCTGAAACTAACACAACATTGTAAATCAAGTATACCCCCAAAAAATAATTTAAAAAAGAAAATTTTTAAAAAAAGGACGTTTCCCTCCAGCCCTAATAATACACGGTAACAGACTAAAGTAAAGAAAGGAAGGGGCTTCCCTGGTGGCGCAGTGGTTGAGAATCTGCCTGCCAATGCAGGGGACACGGGTTCGAGCCCTGGTCTGGGAAGATCCCACATGCCGTGGAGCAACTGGGCCCGTGAGCCACAACTACTGAGCCTGCGCGTCTGGAGCCTGTGCTCCACAACAAGAGAGGCCGTGATAGTGAGAGGCCCATGCACCGCGATGAAGAGTGGCCTCTGCTCACCGCAACTGGAGAAGGCCCTCGCACAGAAACGAAGATCCAACACAGACATAAATAAATAAATAAATAAATAAATAAATAAATATATTTAAAAAAAAAAGAAAAAGAAAGCTGCATTTAAAAGAAAATACCAAGAGTCCTACTTACATTACAGGTTCATTGCAACAGGTGATTCACATTCTCCAAGCCCGCTTTGTGTAATATGTGGAGACCAGCTATTCAATGAAGCCATGAAACCTTCAAAACTGATTTGCCAGATGGAGACCAAGCACCTTGCATTAAAAGACAAGACTTTGGAATTTTTCAAAAGAAAACAATGTGAACACAAAGAACAGAAACAATTATTGAAGGCCACCACTTCATCAAATGTGTCTGCACTGAGAGCATCATTCTTAGTGGCTAACCACATTGCCAAAGCTAAGAAGCCCTTTACTATTGGTGAAGAGTTGATCCTGCCTGCTGCTGAGGACATTTGTCATGAACTTTTAGGAGAGGCTGCAGTTCAAAAGGTGGCGCAGGTTCCTCTTTCAGCTAGCACCATAACTAGACAAATTGATGAAACAGCAGAGGATACTGAAGCACAATTGTTAGAGAGGATTAATAAGTCACCGTGGGATGCAATCCAGGTTGAGGAGTCAACCAATATTGACAGCAAGGCAACAATGCTTGTTTTTGTGCGATATATTTTTCAGGAGGATGTGCATGAGGATATGTTATGTGCACTTTTGTTGCCAACCAACACCACAGCTGCAGAAGTATTCAAGTCTTTATATTATTACATATCAGGAAAATTGAATTGATCATTTTGCGTCAGTATATGTACAGATGGAGTGGCTGCCATGACTGGACGGCTTTCTGGTTTCACTACTCGGGTCAAAGAGGTCGCTTCTGAATGTGAGTCTACGCACTGTGTCACCCATAGAGAAATGCTGGCTAGGCGAAAAATGTCACCTGAACTTAATAACGTTTTGCAGGATGTGATGAAAATTATCAACCACATTAAAGTACATGCCCTTAACTCAAGTCTGTTCACGCAGCTCTGTGAGGAGATGGAAGCAGAGCACACACATCTTCTCTTTACACGGAAGTGAGATGGCTTTCTAAAGGTAGATCACTGGCCAGAGTTTCTGAGTTACGAGAGCCGCTCCAGAGATTTCTTTTAGAAAAATAATCACCACTGGCAGCACATTTCAGTGACACAGAATGGGTTGCAAAACTTGCTTCCATGTGTGACATATTCAACCTGCTCAATAAACTCAATCTATCACTTCAGAGGAGAATGACAACTGTGTTCAAGTCGGCAGATAAAGTGGCTGCATTCAAAGCCAAACTGGAATTATGGGGGCGACGAGTGAACATTGGGATTTTTGACATGTTTCAAACATTAGCAGAGATTTTGAAAGAGACTGAGCCAGGGCCTTCTTTCTCCCAGCTGGTGAATGATCACCTATCTCAGCTTCCAAAGAATTTGAGCATTACTTCCCAACCACAAAAACCCCTGAACTGGGAAGGAATGGATCCGCGACCCATTTGTGAATAAGCCAGGTGAATTGACTTTGTCCTTGGTAGAAGAGGATCAACTGCTTGAGATAGCAAATGATGGTGGCCTTAAAAGTATGTCTGAGACAACTTCAAATCTCCATACGTTCTGGATTAAAGTCAGGACAGAATATCCTGAGATTGCCACAAAAGCACAGAAAAGCCTGCTTCCATTTCAAACATCCTATCTTTGTGAAGCAGGGTATTCTGCAGTGACAGCAACCAAAACGAGATTACAGAGTAGACTGGACATAAACAACACACTTCGGGTGTCATTGTCTCCCATCACCCCCAGATGGGACCATCTAGTTGCAGGAAAATAAGCTCACTGCACTGATTCTGAATTACGGTGAGTTGTATAATTATTTCATTATATATTACAATGTAATAATAATAAAGTGCACAATAAATGTAATGCACATTGTCTTCCACGAAACCGGTCCCTGATTCCAAAAAGGCTGGGGACCGCTGACCTAGAAAGCATTAAAGATAAATACACTTGTCCAGACATCACCTATGACTTAATAAATGTAAATTTCCTTTGTAGGTCTCAGTAATATATATGTCTTAAAATCAACTTCACCTGGTTATTATTATGTTAAGTCATTGGTTTGGGGAACCAATATTTTGGAGATAATTTTATCTCAACTGATGTGCATACTTATGTCTCATAAACTCTCTATGGGTATGCATAAATAAATTCACACACTCATATACATGCATACTATTAAAATGACAAATGTGATGAAATGTCATGTGTGGGCTTAGTGGGTTATAGAGCTGGGTGCAACTACTAAGAGGAAGTAAGAAGCATAGCATCCTGTTAAGCCTGCATCAAAAAGCAAACATGTGTTTCCTGAAACATGAAAAAATATTGTTTTACCAGTGTACAAAAGAGTGGGATATGGAGAGCAAAGAATTCTACACAGACACAAGCTGAAGGTCAAACAAGTAAATAATGTACTCATTGTCAATGCTTTTATAGACATCAGGAGACATAATCCTACTATAAGTACTGATTACATTGCAATGATGTCAGCCTTGTTTGATGTTGCTTATGAGCACTTTGAATGAAGCTACATTGAATCTATAGATCAGATTGAGAAGAACAGACATCTCGACAATATTGAGAATTACAATCCATTAACATGGATTATTTCTCCATTTATTTATTTCTTCTTCGAATTCCTCTATCAGAGTTTTATAGCTTTTCTCATATAGCTCAAATACATACTTTGCCAAATTCATAAGTAGGTGCTTCATTTTGGGGATGTTAATGTAAATGATATGGGGTTTTTAATTTCAATTCTACCTGTTCACTGCTGATATATAGGAAAGTGATGGACTTTTTTGTATGTTAACCTTATATCCTGCAAATTTGCTAGTTTCAGGAATTATTTTTGAGTCTTTCAAATTTTCTACATATATGATCATGTAATCTGCAAACAAAGATGGTTTTATGTCTAAAATCTGTATACCTTTTATTTCCTTTACTTGTCTTATTGCATTATCTAGAATTTCCAGTACGTTGACACAGATGGTGAGAGACAACATCCTTGCCTTATTCCTGATCTTAATGGTAAAGCTTTGACTTTCTCACAATTAAGTATGATGTTAACTATAAGTTTTTTAAAGCTATTCTTTATCAAGTAGAGGAGGTGCCCCAATTATGAGTGCTTTAATCTCTTCAAGTGTGCACCTTAAAGAGTCTGTTTTGTGAAGCATTTTGTGAATATAAGCAATTGGTCTAGTCCAAAGCCCTCCATCTTATGCATCAGAAAACTGAGGTCCAGAGTGTTTGAGACTTGGCCAAGGTCACAGAAGGAACCTAAAACTAGAATCCCAAACTTGCACAAAGATTTTCTCTGTTCTGTCATGTGATCAATGACATATCTCTTCTGTAATCAACTACTATGTATATAGTCAGTACCTACGATGTATCCAGAACTATTCTGATTATTGTGATGTACAGAGTAATCTAAAAACAATTTCTTGACTATATATAATTACTGGATAGAACAAAGTTAGAAGTTAATTTCCATTTTTTTTGGCTTGAATTTGGTTGATCCATGAAGCCTGTGCTGGCTTAAGAATTATTCTACTCGATTTGAAAAACGCAAATCAGGGGCATTAATAAATTCTCACCATTAAAATTGTTTTTCTTCCAAAAATGCAGCTATACTGGTTCTTGTTGACCTTTTAGTTGGAGTTTAAAATAATATTTTTGGTACATTTAAAAGCTATTCACTGAAATTATTTCCTGAAGCAACAGTTCACACGTTTGTTTACATTTCTGACCTATGAAATCTATGAAATCTGACCTATGAAATCTATGTTGCCAGTATGTGGGATTGTTCAATAGGCAGCCTGCTATCTGGCAAGGATTATGGAATAATCCTTGAATAAATGAAGAAAAATAAATACATTCTTGTTCAGCTTTATTACAAGGATTAATTGATTTTTTTGGTTTATATGTAAATATATGTTTATATTCTTTAGGTAGAGAGAGAGAGTACTGTAAGAAAAGGAAGAGGTGAAAGGATTGGATCTCATAACAATTCAGCAAGGCTGGAGGACTAGATGGTTTTGGTCAGAATACCATATGGTGGCATGGACCTTGTAGATTTTGCCCCTTCTTATCTTACGATGTTCATTCACTCCTGGTGTTATGTTTGTGAATATGTCACTTTACATGGCAAAAGAGACTTTACTAATAGAGTTAATGTTGGTAATCAGCCAACTTTAAGAAAGGGAGATTTTCCTGGATTATTCATGTGGGCCCAGCGTAATCACATGGGCCCTTAAAAGTGCAAAAATAAGTCGGAACAATGCAGTAGAAGAGATGTGACAGAAGAGATGTTTAGGAAAGATAAGGCAGAGGAGAAGAGTCAGAGAGATTTGAAGTGTGAGAGGGATATTATCTACTGCTACTAGCTTTGAAGGATTCCATGAGCCAGGTAATGTGGGTAGCCTCTAAAAACTGGGGAGACTTCCAGCTGACACCCACCCAGGAAATAGGAGGCTCAGTCCTACAACTGTATGCAAATGAATCCGGGCAGCAACTTGAAATTAGCCTGGAAACTGATTCTCCCCTAGGGCCTCCAGAAGGAAATGAAGTCCTGCTAACCTTGATTTCAATCCAAGGAAGCCCAGAGCAGAGAACCAGTGAGCCATACTATCCCCAGACCTGTGCTTTATAGAACTGTGAGATGATGGATTTGTGTATTTTTAAGCCATTAAATTTGTGGTCATTTGTTAAAGCAACAGTGGAAAATTAATAAAGACCTCATAAACTTATTTCTAGAACCTTAACATTTCAAATGTTAAAGAAACTTTATCAAACACAACACATGTGCCAAATCCAGGCTACTACCTGTTTTTGTATAGCCTGAGAGCTAAGAATGATTTTATATTTTAAGAGGTAAAAATATATATATTAAAAAATATTTTGTGAAACATGATATCACATGAAATTCAAATGTAAGAATCTAAAAATGAGGTTTTATTGGAACAAACTCACAATCATGTGTGTGTAGTCTATGACTACTTTCTTGATACAATATAAAATTTAAGTAGTTGTGATAGAACCTTGGCTTGTAAAGCCTAAAATACTATGAGAAAAACTTGTTGAAGTTCTTTATAATTTCCCCAATCTTCCCTATGAGTATTTGGAGATTCATAGAGGAAAGTTTTAAGAGGGTACAAATTCATCTTTACCTGTAGCTCTGAAATGCCTCACACTCTTACTGTAGCCCACACTTGGATTTAGAAATTTGTTAAAAAATTCTCAACTGAGTTGTTCTTAGCATTTTATATGGAAGCAGCAGTGTCTGTCTCAGGTAAGCAAATGCTTGGGTCACGTTGCTCTCTGCAGGCTTTGTCTCTTCCCAGATCTGGGGTTAGGTGATTGTCCTTTGACTTCGGCTTACATTGGGTTCAAGAAAATAGTTTTTAAATGTGAGAGTAATGGTTTTTTAAGGTCTCTACATCTCTGAGCAGAAACCAGATCCATTTTGTAATTTGCACATATTACGAAGGGTGCTTTTAGTTCCACCAAATTTTAGGAGTAGCACAGACATGAGAAGTACTTTTTATTTCTCTCCAAACTCGAAAGAGTGATAATAATAAGAATAACATTTACAATATGAATTGAGTGAAAATATGCACCAGTTAACCAATTTAATTAGAAAATGAGTAGCCTGAACTTTAAAATAGAATCCTCATATTTGAATCTTTAATTTTGGAGAATTCAGATGGGAGAATTTTGAAGTTGTCATGTGTATTATTAAAAGGTGAAATCCTGTGAGGTCCACCTGTCAAAATTCAATGGAAGTAATACCAACAGTTAAAACTTACATAACAGTTATCTATTTTTAAATTCAGTAGTGAAAGAAAATGTTTGGAAATAGTACTGTTACCAAATAGAAGTGGAGCAGAATTCGGGAATGAGGGAAATAGCTTTTGCGACTATGACTGCATCTCATAATCACTCTGAAGAACTCTCTGCCAAAGCATTTGGGCGAGAATCCTGTTTTTTTTTTTTTCAGGGGAAGCACACAAATAGGAGGTTCTGAAGGTATTGAGGGGAAGAATCCCTGGGTGATAATGAATTTTTATAAGCTCATGAATAGTAAGTTACTAAGGGTTAATGTGACCACAAGAAAGAATTGAGGAATATGTGGTTTTATTGTCCTCCCCTAAGCTTTCCTGTTAGTGTTGTCAATTATCCTTTCATTCAAGTGGAGACACGATGAAATGTGGGTTTCATCAAGAAATAAGGGCTGTGTCACACTGTGTTTGAGAAGTGAAAATGTTTCAGAGAGAGATCTAATGGATCTATCGGTTAAGGAAGAGGGATTACTGCTCAAGAAAGACAACTAAAGGTCACATTATTTTGGTATGAATCACACTCAGTTTGGCTTGGACAAAAATTTAGAGGTCCAGACTCTTGATATTTGTTAATGTGCCCTAAGAGGAATAAGGGTGAGTAAAGAGAAGGAGAAGAGTTCATGTTAACTAAATTCATAAGGATTTATAATATAAACTAGAATGCCAATTTAATCATTCATAATGAGAAATGAAAATATAGTATGGGCTGGTCTATGTACTACCTCTTTGCAGAAAAATCTTCATTGTTGTCCACATTATAATCAGAAGATGATAAGAAAAAAATAAATATCTCTAATTTATTGAAGCTTTTTGAATAAATGAATATGTGTTAATTCATTTAAATAGTTGAGAAAGTAATCAACAGTCAACAATTTCATCAATTACATCAACATAAATCAAGCTGTGAAGTTAGGTTAAATAAAAGGCCATTTGATTGTTTGTGTAATTCATAATTCACATTTAACTGTTCATTGTACTGCAGAGGTTGGTAATGGGACTTAGTCTATCAGGTTAGCACATTTAGAGGGACAATTTAGTTCCAAATCAGGATCCTGGTTACTAGTAATTTCAAGCAAATGAGCCATAGATGACATTATCTTAATTGATGTATCACCTAATCTCCCCATTTTCAAGGGACTTGGTTTTCAGTACATAACTGCTTCATGATTTTATACAATAATAACTCTACCTTGTTAAAAAATCTTTAATTATGAACCTTTGATGCAGTGGGGGATAGAGCCTTAGATATGAGTGAGAATGTTAATTATAAATATTTTTGTTTAAAATATTTCTTAATGTATTTCCACTGTATGAAACTTCCTCAAGAAAGCTCCAGGTCATATGATTCAGAAAGACAGTGAGAAGCTGAATTAATATTCCTTCTCATTTATTTCATGAATCAGTCAGAATTTAATTTACCCAAAACAAGGATGTTGGACAGATGCTAGCATGTGATAAGAGTCTGCTTCTCAAATTAATTATCAGGAGCACTGGAAGTGCTTCAGGTATTTAGCCACTCAGTTCTATAATTTTCTGCCTACTGATAAAAATGTTCAATTCATTTTAAAAGGAAAAATAATACATTAATATATTTTTAAAGTAAAACAGCTTTTACTGTCCACACATTGCAATTCAAGTCATAACTCTGATGTCTTATGCTAGTCACCTAACATAATAGAATGTGACTGATGTAATCAGAATGACCTAATTATCAAGATGACCTGTCCTCTTGAGAATTTAAGCTTTAGTGAAATATGCTGGTAGCAAGTACTTCCCTTATAGATAAGATCTCTTCCTTATAAACATTCTACTCTATCAATTTCTCCTTGAAAAAGTTACTAGTTGTAAAGCTAATCTAGTTGAAAAAGTTATTTTTTTCTTTCCAATTCCAAGCTTAAATCTATTATATAAAATCTAAGTAATTTTGGATCAAATGATAAACATTTCCCTAAAATTCATTGTAAACTATAGATATTTACTGAGCAGAGAGCAATATAATTTGTACTTTAACTTCACTTCTTTCCCCAGAATTCATCTCCCTCACTTATTTCTCCTTGTTATTTATTTTTTTCTTTAAACAGTGTCATTGCAGAAAATGGGGAAGAGACAGTTCTGGAACGGATGTTACATTTCCTTCTTCAGGGATAAAGCAGTGATCACAGTGGGGAAATGGGGTAACAGTTATAACAGCTGTAAGCGTAACTTGTAACAGTTATACTTCTATAATTGCTAGACACATAGTGGGATTTTGTTAGGGCTAATTTCCAAAGAAATGGGTTGGGCAAAAGGATAGGGCCATTACAGTTTTAACACCAAGAGCCATAAAAAGGAAATGGATGACAGACTGCAGTCAGGGTATGGGAAAATGTAGACTGAGCCTAATGTTAGTGGAAGCCAGGAAGATGTACTAACTATGGAAGTGTTAAGGATATTGCTGTTTGTTTCTTTTCCTCTTTCTATACTTCAGAAGCTCTCCATTCTCCAAAATCTCAACTATTTTTTTCCCCACAGTATTAACAGTATGTTTAAGAAGGGCCTCTGAAAAATTCTGTATTTGATTCTGTGCCACAATTTAGTTGAGTATCTATGAAGTGAAAATTTGAGTTAAGTAGTATCTAACACACAGGGCCAGGTCTAGTTTACCCTATAGATTTGCTTTCACGATAATCTATAAATGCCCTTTACCTTTCTATTCATCATTTTAATGAAGCACCATAACCAAAGTAGCATAAACAGTTCAAAATGCTAAGGGTGCAATTCAATATTTCTAACTTTAAACAATTATTTTAATCAGATGATGAACATTGTTCTAAGAGAAAGATCTTTTACTGTTCATGTATTCATCTGCTTCTTTTCATGCTTCTTAAAGCAATCATTGTTCTATGAAGCACTTTTCTTCCTGTAGGGCTCCAAAGCTAATAAATTAGCCCTATTAATGTTATATTACTTATGACACAAAGAGGAAAAACATTTCCAAGTCCATATTACCTCTGGTACTACAAAAGCATATTTAACTAAAACCTCAATAAAGTGATTCACTGACTAAAATTCTATGATATTTGCACAAATTATCTATGATGAAGGCAGAGAGAATTACCAACTTTGTTCATTGGATATGATCTTATCCTTTTTAAAAGAAAACATGCAAAACTAAAATAAAATTTAAGAAAAATCAATGACATCCTTTCCCTGATGATTTTGAATGCCCCCCTTTTGACTATGCCCCACTTGAGCTAAACAGTTCATGCTTAATGCATTTTCAGTCAGTCTCTCTCAATATGCCTAGTAACTTACATCATCTATAGCAGTTACTAAAGTTAATTTTGGTGTTTAGAAGCCAATAATTAACTTCTTTTTTTATTTTATGTTTAAGTGCCTGCCAAAATTGTGTCACTGAGACTTTTTGCTCTTTTTAGTTACATGGATTTATAAGTTTCAGAATCCCCCTTTTTGTTCCCCATCAAACCCAGGGCCAAGCAATATGCAGCTATCACACCTAGCAACCCCAGCTCCAACCTGTTTATTGATTTAATTGACTGCCTTTCTCCTCCCCGCAGGGAACATTAAACTCCAGGAAGGCAGGGACCGTATCTTCTTTTAGCACCTCTTTATAGCAAGGTTAATAGTAGCTTGTTCAGCATCGGGAATCAACAGGCATAAGGCTTACAAAATTATACTGAATCATGCACATATTCCAATATTGATTTGCCAAAAAGTTCACTTCCATGTCTCACTTTAGCATTATTTCCGAACAAGTAAAGCAAAACAAGAATAATCTTTATGAAATTGGTCTAGAATAGAAAATTAGGTGGACACTTTTTAATAGAGTTTATCAAAGACTATTTATATAAATTACTATTTGGGCAACATGGAACTGTATTTATGTTATAAAAATGTACACTGTTTTAGTCCTATTATGAACAGAATATTTTAGCAGACTCCTATCAAAAGTCTCTACTTTATTGTCATAATTTTATTTATCTTCAAAATGTTCTGGGAAAAGAAGCTAAATTTGATTTTTCGTTTCTGAGGTTTAAAATGAAAAGTTTTCTTTAACAGATTGTATTTTTCTTCCGTGGCTGAAGCCTTTGTATAAAATGTTTAACTATACATGAAATTTTAACATACTTGGTAAAAGTAATTTTTTTCTTTCTTTGATTGCAAATTTTACGTTACTTAAAGGAAACCTACAAAGGAAGTCCAGTTTAGTTTCAAAGAATTCAGCAAATTCATTGCATACTCTGAAATATTATAGATAATCCTAAATTAGACAGGGAGTCAACTGACATGGGTTAGAAGTAGCAAAACTGGGATTCAAATCAAACTCTCTCCCCCTGTTGGGATTTCAGAGAAGTCAAAGCAGAGAGTGAAAAATGCAAACAGACTATCAAAACAAAATTGTAAATATGCTTCATACTGGGGGGACAAGTGGTCTCTTTCAATGGGGGGAAGACAAGATGGACCATAATGGTCTATGACATTATAAAATTCGATGAAAAATTAATTGTCTAATCACATACTTATAAAACACCTAAAATATGCAGGCACCACTCTAGGTTCTGAGCAGAAAACAGTGAAGAAAAAAGGTCCTGTCCTCATGGAGCTTGTATGATAATATCCTTCAAGATCTTCTTCTTGAAATTGAGAACAATTTCACAGCCTTAATAAAAGATTAAGTATAAGTTTGATGCACTTAGCTGGTTATCAGTTCATACCTTTAATCATTATTGCTAGTTCTTCCCATACTTTCTAGTTCGACAGCATGACTTACATTATACATATTTATGTTAGCCATTGAAGTCTAATTTCAGTTGCAAGGAAAACAATTTTTTTTTCTGTTTACTGATGCAAAGTGGAAGAAGATGTAGAATAATGTCGAGAGAACTCAAAATAACTTTTTCTGGAAAACTTTTAAGAAACACGTGTATCTCTGTTAAGTGTATTATTTGAAATATAAAACACACTGGATGAACCCTCTATAATCCAACTAGTATATACATACTAGACTAGCAAAATGATAAATCTGGATAGGCCTTTTATATTTTTATTAAATATTTACCATGCATTTTAAATTATTACATATATTATATATAACCATCTAACTATGTTAAACTTTGGGGCATTCTAGAACCTGAGTACAATATAAATAAAAGTAAAAACACCCCTTTTGTTTACCAAAAGAAAAAAACCTTGCAGGACATTTGGTCTTGTCCAAACGTCCATAAGATATTTGGTCCATACCAAAGGTCCTTGAAATTTGGTTCTATCAAATATCATGAGCATATTTGGTTGATGTCAAATGGGTTTGGAAATATCAGTTACCTCAACTTTTAGCACAATGTCTTCTCCTTAGATTTTGCTTCAGGATTTAAAAGTGTGGGAGGCATGATGTCGTTTGATCACATCAATTCCCTCTCAAAGATATTTGTTAAAATAAAAACAGTAAACAACTCTAGTGCAGAATTTAGGCTTTAATGTGCAAATGCCCAAGTTTTTAAAGTGTTCCCCATTTTTTTCTTCAAAGAGTAAAGTTAGAGGCATGTGACATCTAGCCACACTGTATTAGGATGTTGGCACAAAGTATGTAACTCAACACAGAAGTGTTTGTTTGCACTCACACCGAAGTTAGGACTTAATTTTTAGAAAATGAAACCAAATGACTACCACAAAAAATAGCATTCTATTTGAAGTGACAAAGAGATGCAAAATAACCTTTTTTTAATTGAAGTATAGTTGCTTTACAATATTGTGTTAGTTTCAGGTGTACTGCAAAGTGATTTGGTTTTACATATACTTTTTTTCTATTTTTTTCTCCATTATAGATTACTACAAGATATTGAATATAGTTCCCTGTGCTATATGGTAAATCCTGGTTGTTCATCTACTTTATATATGGCAGTGTGTGTCTGTTAGTCCCATACTCCTAATTTATCCCTCCCCCCTTTTCCCTTTAGTAATCATAAGTTTTGCTTTCTATGTCTGTGAGTCTATTTCTGCTTTGTAAATAAGTTCATTTGTATTATTTTTTTAGATTCCACATATAAGTGATATCTTGTAATATTTGTCTTTCTCTGTCTGACTTACTTCACTTAGTATAATAATCTCTAGGTCCATCCATGTTGTTCCAAATGGCATTATCTCATTCTTTTTTATGGCTGAGTAATATTCCATTGTGTATATACACCACATCTTCTTTATCCATTCATCTGTCGGTGGACACTTAGGTTGCGTCAATGTCTTGACTATTGTAAGTAGTGCTGCTATGAACATTGGGGTGCATATATCTTTTCAAATTAGAGTTTTCATCTTTTCTGGATATATGCCTAGGAGTGGGATTGCTGGATCATACGGTAACTCTATTTTTAGTTTTTTAAGGAACCTCCATAGTGTTCTCCATAGTGGCTGCACCAATTTAGGAATGTGAAATAATCTTGACAAAGAAGGCCAATATTACCTCTTAGGGTGACTTCTCCAGCAAAAGGTCTTCCCAAAGAGCAGCACATATATATTATCAGAGCCAGAGGACTAAGCATGATGGTAACAATCACCCACATTCAATCTGTCTCATTTCCCTAGAAGCTGCAGCTAGTTTATCATTTAAACCAGTTTACTTACTAGTACAAAGTAAATCAGTACTACTACTAATAGTAACTAGCAGAAATAAAGTTTCTTCCATTTCTTTTAATTAGTCTCTTTAGCTAATAATATCCTCTTAAGATGAGTAATTGAAGTTCATTTCTTATTTTGTTTACCTATGAATGAACACTGCAATATGTTTCTTACAGATTTGCAAATGTTTATAATTCAGAGAACATAGGTCTTGAGATCCAGAAAGTAGGTAATATTGTTTCTTTCAGGAACCTTGGTAAAATCTTGCTATGCCATCTGATTTGGAGACCTGAGTGTTGGGGAGAGGGCAGTTATGAGGGAAATATGGAGGCCATTGCTTGTACTTAAAAAAAAATTAACCTTTAATGGAAAAAAATGTATCTCGAGCTCAAGAAAACTGTGTGTTTGGTGTGTCGCTGAGTCGAGGGTTAGAGATATACATGACAGGATTAGCAAAAAGGATATACATAAACAAAGGTACATACAGTCACAGAATGAAAAACTAGTGTCTGGAAGGTTAAGTCTCAGTTTCTTAACACTCAGCAGCATGTCGGAGATGGAGTGGCTGATGGGGAGCAAATGTCCAGACTCTAGGCACTGCGGGGTGCCCTCCCATACATCCGTCTTCAGCACCATGTGGTGCACCTTCTTCAGAAATTTCTCATCACTTCCATACCCCTCAACGGCCTTTTGGATACCTCAGCCAGATGCAAGTTATCGGTTGCTTTCACAAGTGCTACCCACTTCACCTTGGGTACATACACACCATGAAGTCGGGGTTAAACTTCACAGGGTTGATGAGGACTTTGGTGGCCTGGAGGTGCTGGGGGGAGATGCAGAGAGGCCATGGTGTCCATTGTTTTACTTACTTTTTTGAAGTGTTTATCCTTTAAAGAAGTGTCTGGCAGGAGGACATCTGATTTCACATGAGCTACACTCAGCCTGTCATGCAGTGGTGTGGCGACTGACCCACCGTAAAGAGTAGATACACTTCCTCTTCTTGAAAAAGGCTAGAGATACCTGACATAAAGAACTAGCCAAAAAGAAGGCTCTCTGCATATGCTGGCCATCAGGAGAGCGGATGCAAAATCTGTGAACTATATACTGTATCACTGTTAATATAAAAACCATACTATATAGCATATATACTATATTCTATATGCCCAACTTAATATATATACTATACATGTAATCAGTATATCTCTATGGATCTATCTAGAGAGACAGTATACTAATGACTGTCTAATGTATATTTCTACCTCTGAAGTCTTGGCTGAGCCTTATATACACTCCTCCTAGACATCTTCAACAGAATGTGGCCACCATAGAAACATGTTTCCATTTAAATCCCAACCTTCTCCATTTTAGAAAATAACATTGCAATCTACCTAGCCAATCGGACTGAAACCTGGAATTCATCCTCAATTCTCCTCTTTTCATCTTAGCTCCAATCCATCTATATACTCTATCATCTCTACCTCTAAATGAATTTCCTGGGTCTGACTACTTACGTTCATCTCCACTGGACAAGTCTACTATAATCTCTCGTCTCCAGTAAGCAAACAATCCCCAAGTAGTTTCTCTGCCTCTTCTTTTACCCTGTAACAATCCACCTTCCACCCAGAAACTAATGTAAATGAGATGATAGTATTGTTTGGTTTAAATCCTCAAATGACTCCCTTTAGCCACAGGAATAAACACCAACCTCCTTTCAGTGCTCCCTGAAGCCCTGATTTATCTGACCTGCCTCTCTCTGATTGCTTCTCCCTCTGCTTTCCTTTTTTTCAATATGCCCAACCATACTGGCCTTCTTTCTGCCACGTAAACAGGCCAATCAGCCTCTCTTCACTGGATGTTCCTTATACTTAGGATGCTCCTCTCCCAAATCACTGAATGGCTGCCTGCTCCTCATCGTTTAGTTCTCAACCCAAAGGTTACTCCTCACAGAGTGCCTACCGGTCCCTCTTTCCACATTACTCTATTTTATTTTCATGGTAGTATTCATCAGAACTTGGCTTTAACTGATACATTACTTTATTTAGTGCTGATCTTTCCTCTCTTTGGAGACAAGGACACTGATCTTCATCACCACCTATCTCTATCTATAAAAACTTCCTTTCCATAATAGAACCCCGGTGAATATTTGTTGACTATTTGCAATTTTTTAGGATCTGTTAGTATTCTCTATACATGTTTAAACAGGTGCCGCTGACATGAATAAATATTTGATTAATTTTATATACAAACTTGAAAAATTATTTAATAATTTAATACCTTGCTATTTAAACTGCATATAACTGGAAAGGTACTGAGGTCTGTAGGACTTTGGATCTCTTACTGGTTTTTGTTGGGTGTCAATATGACATTGAGAAATTCTGAAGTATTATATATGTTTACATGTGCCTTTCTCGCACATGTAACATCATTGAGTTTTGGAATTTACTGGGATTGTGAAGTCACAAAAGTAGAAAGGCACAATCTTAGTGGTAGGTGTTAGACTACGTCTTCTATGGTAGGTCTATTGATATTTTAATAAGCAATATTACTTCCATTCACAATTCATTTGCCTCTATCTCAATGAAAATTAAAATGTTAGACAGCAATATAATGAGTGAAACAGGAAAGGTATTGTATAGCATCTAAATTAAATTTAGACTAAACTGAAAGCATAGCAAGCATATACTGGAATTTTCTGGGGGTAATAATAGATGCATTTATCTGCTTATTCTAATTTTCTATTCCTTCCTCAATAATAAAAATTGAACACTGACACTAAGAGTTTCACACAATCAAAACCGTTGAAAATATCTCATGCAAGCTGCATCAAAATAAATGCATTTTAAAAATTTAATAGTATATTAGTAGATTAATTTTTTTGTTCATTGGCAGCAGAAAACATGAGAAGAGTATCATTCCACAATCAAGTAAGATGTTTAACACATTTTTTCCCTCAATGTTCCAAAATGATCTTCTCTTGTGTACATATTGCCAAGTTCCTATAATACATTAAAATTAAAATTGTCTTTTCAGTAGATCTACTGTGACTATCACAGCACTGAACAATAAGCAAAGCATGAAGGCTATGCATCCAAATGCTAGTATTAGTATTTCTAGAAGTGTAGGTCATTAGAACGGGAAAACAACTTGGAACAAACACTCATCCTTGCACTTTGCTTACTGAACTGCCGACTAGAAGATGTAGACGGTGTCCTTTGTAAATGACCTGAGATAAGCATAAAGTCATGTGATCCCATCTTGTAGTGCTGATTGTTAATAGAATTTTCAGAGATTTTAAAAGTCTTTTAACACAGGAAGAAATTTCTAGATGTTACATTTCTGTTGTTATAGTCAAAATATTCAAACATTCAATATTTATTTAAATTATGGATTTTTTCTTTTTAAAAAATGATAGCACAGCAACAGTTGAGCTTCTATGTGATTTCTACTGACTTCAGCAAGTTCTGAAGACTGAATCTAATTATTTACTGAAACCCTAGGGTACTTGTCAGAATGAAGTGCTTCTATTCCTTCTAAATCACTTCTAAGACGTCATTTCCAGGACCACTATTTCAATTTAAGTCACTATTTTGTGGGAGAGTGTGGGAGTTGTAAGTGGGAAAGTACATGTGAATTTGTACCATTTGGACAAAGGGAATGTATGTAACTATTTGACATAAAATAGCTACGTGATGAAACATGGAAGAACCACACTAATTCCAAAGGCCAATGATAGAAAAGCAATAAAAGATGTTCTGGTCACATCAATTCATTCTGGTTTCTCTGCTTAAATAGGGCATCCAGCAGTTTTTACTCACAAAAAAGAAATTCATGTAATAAACAGAATCATTTTTACAAAACATTGTTCTAACATCCTTACTTTTCTTTGTTAATACAGTTTCAATATATAGCTATTGAGAAATAAGTCTAGAGATCTAATGTATTACATGATGACTATAGTTAATAATACTGCATTGAATACTGGAAATTTGCTAAGAGAGTAAATTTCAGGTACTCTCCTTAAAAAAAGGCAACTATGTAAGGAGATAATATGTTAATTAGCTTGACTGTAGTGATCATTTTACTATGTATTTCATCATGTTGTACACCTAAAATATATGTATATAATTTTAATTTAAAAAATATAATTACAATGAGGTATCACCTCATACCAGTCAGAATGGCCATCATCAAAAAATCTACAAACAATAAATGCTGGAAAGGGTGTGGAGAAAAGGAAACCCTCTTGCACTGTTGGTGGGAATGTAAATTGATACAGCCACAATGGAGAACAGTGTGGAGGTTCCTTAAAAAACTAAAAATAGAACTACCATACGACCCAGCAATCCCACTACTGGGCATATACTCTGAGAAAACCATAATTCAAAAAGAGCCATGTACCACAATGTTCATTGCAGCTCTATTTACAATAGCCAGGACATGGAAGCAACCTAAGTGTTCATCGACAGATGAATGGATAAACAAGATGTGGCACATATATACAATGGAATATTACTCAGCCATAAAAAGACATGAAATTGAGTTATTTGTAGTGAGGTGGATGGACCTAGAGTCTGTCATACAGAGCGAAGTAAGTCAGAAAGAGAAAAACAAATACCGTATGCTAACACATATATATGGAATCTAAAAAAAAAAAAAATGGTTATGAAGAATCTAGGGGCAGGATGGGAATAAAGACGCAGACCTACTAGAGAATGGACGTGAGGACATGGGGAGGGGGAAGGGTAAGCTGGGACAAAGTGAGAGAGTAGCACAGACATATATACACTACCAAATGTAAAATCAATAGCTAGTGGGAAGCAACCGCATAGCACAGGGAGATCAGCTCGGTGCTTTGTGACCCCCCCTAGAGGGGTGGGATAGGGAAGGTGGGAGGGAGACGCAAGAGGGAGGGGATATGGGGATATATGTATTTGTATAGCTGATTCACTTTGTTATAAAGCAGAAACTAACACACCATTGTAAAGCAATTATACTCCAATAAAGATGTTAAAAAAAAAAAACAAAACACCTTCCTCAGCGTTGTTATGGAAAGTAAATTAGCAATACATCAAAAGCACTTTCTGCAGTGACTGGCATTTGGGTAATTCCCAGAAATGTCTTCAGCCATGGGTGACCCTTTTCTTGGTCTGACATCATGCAAATAAACAAACGTATGTGTGTGCATGTGACATCATGCAAATAAACAATTGTGTTTATGTGACATCATACCAATAAATAAGACTTTGTTTAGAAATGGCGCCATTGACAATTATTCTTGATTGATTTGCATAAACAAAATTGCTCGGTGAAATAAATCATTTAACTATGGGTCCCTGCTATTCTTTAGGCACCACGACCCCCCAGTATTATAGACATGATGGGAACTCAATAAAATATAAACTCCCAAAAAAAAAAATGTATGTAATTAAAAAGTAGAGTGTCCTTATTTGTTGCATTAATTAATTCAAGCTTTACCATTTGCTTGCCTCTTTTAATGTGTTAGCTAATACACAGCAATTTAAATACTGATCAAATTTAATTCAAAGCATTTTTTTTTCTTTTGGAAAAGCATATTAGATTTAATTCTGAAAACTCATTGGAGTCCTGCTTTGCCTTTTCTGACAGTGAAGTCTTTTTTTATTTTTTAAGTAAACAGGACTTCTCAATGTAGCATGGGAAGGGAGCAAACTATAAAAAGTCTATTTTCTCTTAATAGTTCATCATCACATATGAAAATTTGCTACAAATGTGAAGATGTTGCCATGGAAAAACAAAATGAAATGAAAACACGCAGCATGAAACCATGATATACGATCCAGGTCAGGAATTTCAGATGAGAATATATATCCTGGATGTCTGACAGTTCATATTTAGACTTGGTGGTTCTGAATGAGGTTTAATGGTTCAGTTAAAAAAAAACAGTTCTCTATTTTAAGATTAAAAAATATGCTGCTTCTCAAAATTGGTAATATATAGAATGATTGTTTCTCTCTCGCTAAGTGACAGAGTAAGTTGTTTTGTTTTGTTTTGTTTTAAGTAGAAAAATGCCATCTTAATTACAAGGACGCCACTGCACTTGAGAATGTTTAAGTTTAGATAGCAAATTTTTTTTAAAAATTGATGAGTATTTAAGCCAAAGAAACTATTCTATTTGTTGTTGTGTTCCAATTGACTTGTAAACAACAAAGAGCACCATATCAAAATAGGTAAGTAAGAATGAAATAAATAAATAAAATCCTCAATTATTTCTAAGTTTGTCATTTCAGAGCACTAGATTCCTGAGGAAAAGGCATGGTTATTTTAAAAGAAGGAAAAGATCATACAAGTCTCTGTTACATGCTGCAAATGTCCATTCTTCTCTTATACTAAAAAGGATGTCAAAACCAGTGCTGCTAACTTGGGCTGAAAATCAGCATGATTTATTGTTAAGACTTTGGCTCTGGCCCTGTGCTTGGGTCTGCATCCCAGCTATGATATTTATTGTCTGTCTTTAAAACTCTACTATAACACTTTAAAGTAGCAATGTTAATATTGGCCAACTCAAAGTTATTGTGAAGAGTGAATTAAAAACATGCATTAAATGGCTTACCATAATCTTCGACAAGGATAGGCACTCAAAAAACACTGGCTATTATCACTATCTGGTATTTCACATAGTCATTATTTGATTTTTAAGTGAATATGATCATCTGTCTCTGATCCAGAATACTTCATGTACATATTCAAGCCAAAACTAATAAAGATGAATACTAAAAACCCAATAACATTCAGCAATATGAAGGAATCAACTCTTGATATATGCAATGACTTAGATGTATACTGAGGGAGTTATGCTAAATTACAAAAACAAGTCAATCCCAACATGTTACATACTGTATGATTCCATTTATATACCAATCTTGAAATAACAATAGAGATGTAGAACAAATTAATTGTTCCCAGGAGGGGGAGTGGAAGGGAGGTGGGTATTGTTATGAAAGGGCATCTTGACAGTGATGGTGGATACAGAAACCTACACATGCGATAAAATTGCACTGAATTAAATGCATAAACACTTACACACAAATGAATACATGTAAAACTGGTGAAATCTGAATAAGATGTGTGTACTGGATCAATGTCACACTCATGATTTTGGTGCTATACTCTTGTTTTACAAGATGCTACCAGTGGAGAAAACTGGGTGAAGGGAGGGCAGGATCTATCTGTATAATTTATTACAATTTGCATGTGAATCTGCAATTATCTCACATCAAAACTTTAATGAAATAACATGAGCATGTGTATCAGCATCAGTGCCCCTTTGGCGGCCTTGGACTGACCGTGCAACCGCAGGTCCCTGAAGTTTATGCTTCATTCACATTATGGTAATTCTGTTTGTTTGTAAGCACTGCGCTTTAAGCACTGTGACCTATCCTGGTCTGATTTGATCCTTAAACCAGTGTAGAGCTTAACTATAGGTTCCATGAGGGAAGGAAACTTGTATTGTTCATCAATGCATCCTCAGAAACTATTACTGTCTGGCATAAAGCAGGCATTCCACATAATAAATGAAGTAAAACACTGTATCTATCCCGATTTTATTTCAAGTGCCTGGCTTTTTGGTTTTTACTTATCCATACAACGCCATTACACTTCTCTAAAATAATATGTTGCTAAATGATTTATCAATAACCAAATGTGGAGAGCCCGTGACATATTTGTGAATGAGTTCCAATCCATTCCCAATACAGTAGTAAAGTACCCGTAAATCGAATTTAGTTTCAAATTAGGAAGTGTAACAGGGAAGAGCCAAATCGGATTACAGGTTGGACCTGTTTCTTTTACTTTAACCTTTGCTTCCCATTGCTTTTGTTCAGTACAAGGATACTGTCTATAAAATGGCCTGCCTCGGGGAACCCTGCCCCTCTGCCTGAATGTCAAACCAAAGTGCCTTTGTTCAGGACCCTGCCCACCTGCGGATGGCTGCAAGAAAGAAGAAATGAACACATCCCCTCCCCAAGGCTGGCCATTCCAGGGGATATTTGCAAAACTTATGGCCTTTTTACTTTACTTCCTCATCTCCTCCCCCTCTCTGTGCTATAAAAGAAACTGGCATCCAAACTCCGATAAGATGGTTTTTCGGAGACACTAGTCTGCCATCTTCTTGGTCTGCCAGCTTTCCGAATAAAGTCGTATTCCTTGCCTCAACCCCTCGCCTCCGATTCATTGGCTTGTCGTGCAGCAAGCAGAATGAGCTTGGACTCGGTAACAAAAGGATGTCTCAGAGTAGACATATCATAGGTTCTTTTGAGAAGACCACCACCAGAGAACTAGCCCACCGATAAATTTTTTTTCTTTCTTTCTTTTTTCCTTCTCAGCCAGCTGGTAGATCTTGGAAGTCTTGAAACTATATTTCTTGACATCTTTTAAAATTTGTGGGTTAGGTATCAACATTTAAGAGGAAAGAATATGAAAAGCTTAGAAAGTTTCAATAGTTTGCTCAAGGTCTCAGAGTATGAGTGAAGAATCTGAGACTTGAGCTAAAGATTCTCTTTTTCTAAAATCAGTGACTATTCCTTCTATAATGAATAAACTTGCAGGCAACAAATCTAGAAAATTATTTATATCTTCAATTCTATAATAAAATATATCCCTCTCTCAGGGTACTAAAAAAAAGTTATAACTGAGTTTGCTTTGATTTTACTTTTGCTTTTGCTTTTTAAAGGGCTTACTTAGGATAGCCCAAAACATTAATTTTTGGAAAGATGAACCCAGAAGTCAGATATGACTACGGTTTCTTAATACTTTATGGACTGTTAACTCTTGGGCAGAAATAAATTGGGCATTTCACTTTGTGAGAGTTCTGGAGGATGAAAAGAGAAGAAAGCAGAAAGTTGAGTAGAGAGGAGTAAGGAAGGCTGAAGCCATTCCAGAGGGAAGACAAGGGACTCAAACGAAGTGTCTGAGAAAGCAGCAAAGGGGAGTGATGCAAAGAGGCCCAGAGAAGGTTGGCAGAAGGCATAGGTCTTTAAAAATGGTTATTATAAAAATGAAATCAATCGCCATTTATTGACATATGATTTTGAAAGAGCAAAAAAAATGAAGTTAATCTATTATTCAAACTAGTGGGAAAAGCACATGGTAGGAGAAAGAATCAGAGCAAAATACACACTTCCCAAGAGTAAATGAAAGATGTGATTAAAATAAAGATCACACCAGCCTCAGTGATCAAGGAGACTGGTAAAGCCAAGGAATAGCAGGGGCCTGGGAAGAGCAGAGCTGCAGCACGGCTGACATGTGCACTGGCTGCCGACTTTGTGCTCGCAGGGCTTTCAAAACGGAAAAACAGCCAAAGTGATTATCTTCTCTAGTCCCCTGTTGTACTACTAGGAAAATCACTACTGTGATTCTACAAGGAATACTGATTGATGCAAGGTCATATTTTACGGTCATCTAGTGGAGTCCTGATTTTTTTAGGCCTCCAACATTTTTTCCATTATGTTATAATGCCTACTAATTTTTTACTCAGATTTAAACTGAAATTAGGGTAGTTAAAATTATACACACAGATGCATGTGTACACATGCACACACACACAAACTACACACACACACACACACACACACAGGAAAGAGGCGAGGAAACACCTCATTTATAGAAAATGGCTCTTTCTGGTTCGTCATGGTTAGTTATGATGTTGCAGGAAACGATTGCGAGGATAGGAGTGTGTCCTTTGCATTGACCTCAAACACCTCCCGTTTTCTCCAAGCTACTCAATCTTTGGGAACATGAGCCCTGTAACCTCTTCCTAGCAGTCTGAGATACCCTTAGGAATACTAAGTCAGGATCATAGAGGAATAAAGAATAAATGGCCAAAATATTTTATACATGTAGTTCCTCACATGAAGTTCCTCTATTTCTATTTTGATAATTACTTTGCTCATGGATGCCTTATTGAATGTCACAACCTTTAGGAAGTAGCCACAACATAATTTATGAATGAACATTTAAGAAGACCAATAGCAAGACTATCGGGTCAGGAGTCAAAAAGACACATATCAAAACTTTGCTTGTCACTTGCTGTGTGACATTGGGGTGTGTTATCGACCTGGGTTTTTGGACCCTTTAGTCAATAGAAATTGACAAGAGGTCAGATGAGAAATTCAGGCAAGACTCTACTGGGACTTGTGTTGCAGCAGGAGGGAATGAAAACAAGTAACAGGTTCCCTTGCTCACTCTCTGGGGAGGCAGGGGTTGGGCGAGGGGGGCTAAGCGAGCAGGTCCCTTAAATGGGGTGAGGGTAGGGGGGGACCCATGGGTTGGGCAGTAGGGGTGGCTTAGGTGGTCTGCCCACCCCCTTGGTGGTGTTGTGTGCAGGGATCATGGGCAGTACCCTGCTTTTGTTCCCGAAGTGGCAGTTGCGTTTTTTGTCTTTTTGCTCATAATTTGCCCTAACTGCGCATGCATGCAGGTATGTTTAGTCCCGTATAGTTTCTTTGTATCTGTTGCCGCAGGAGATGTTTGTCCAGGTGCAAGCACTGCAGCAAAGGGTCCCAGGTCCCAGGTCCCAGCCTGTCTCAGTAATTGCTTAAGGCCTATGAGCTCCAGGTTCCTAAAATCAGAATAATGTAATAGGCAATATCTAATATCCTATTCAATTTTAACAGCCTGTAACCTAGATTAAAAAGAAAAAAATTTTCTGTTTTTTTACAGCAACCTAGTAGTTCCTCTTCTCACACTCCACTACACAGGCGCTTCCCTCTCCCTTCTCTTCTTTCCTCCAACCCTCATCTTCCCCCATTCCTTCAAGGGAGGACAAAAATAGCAGTTTCTTTTACTACATGGCCAGAGATTGGCCCTCTGTGAAAGAAACTTGTAATAACTGTTTGTCTTTGGACGTCCTTTAATAGCTTTTGGGGTCAGTGAGGAGATGGGTCACAATTGCTATCTGGTCAAAGAGCACTCTACATTTTCCTAATCACCTTAAAGGCCTTTAGGAGAATCTATTTCTATTTGTTTAAGCTATTTCAACAAAGGCCCTTTTAAACTTTTCACAACTCTGTCACAACAACAGGAAAATATGTTGTATCTAAACATTGGGAAATAACAGGTACCAACTTAGGGAACCATGAATGAGATTTATTGTTAGTAGTATCCAGGGTAGTTTTATTTCTCCACACACATCAGACTTACCTATCAAAAGAAGAAAAAGAAAAATTGAAAATGAGTCTTATCATTACAACCTGTTAAGATAAAGTTGAAAGCTACATCATTCCTTTATTTCAGATTTATTAATTCAATAAAAGTTACTGAAATAAAAAATGTTCAGACATCATGCTCTGTGACAGAGCCTGCCTAGAAATGAAGCCAACATCTTGCAGAGCAAAGCTAATAATGGAGAGAGATTGAGCGTTGCTTTTTCATTTGAAGACTTGGGTAAGATTTGAACATTTGCTTTGTCTTTCTTAAAGCCCAAAATATGCCTGGACTCTTCAGTCGTATATATCAAACAATTAGGATTTTTGGTTAAGCCAATTTGAATTATTTGTATTATCTGCAACTAAAAAGTACTAAAATAAATCAAGGGTGTAACGTGATCAGGTGTATATTTTATGTACAGTTCACTGTCACTCTGATGCCAGAATAGAGATTAGATTGCAGTGGAGAGATTGGGGGCAAGAAGATTAATAAAAAGCTATTGTACAGGAGAATTATAATGAGAGTCTAATGTAAAGCAATTGCTCTTAGAATGGAGAAATTTTAATGAAAGAAGGAGAAATTTCCAGTTTTAATTCTTCTTATATGCATAGCTTCCTACGTAGAGCATGGCACACAAATTATGCTCAATACATGTTTAATGAGTGAATACCCATGGGGAAGTATTTAAAAGAAGTTTATGGTGGGGGAGTACAGGTGGTGGAGGCTGGTGAGGGAATGCATATAAAGTAGTGAAGGAAATTGGCCGGATGGTATTAGTATTGCTGAAGCTTGAATATGAGAAGTAGCTGTTGGTTAGGAGATAGGGCTGCAAACTAGCAAAGAAAGAATGCAGTTTTGCACACTCTGAAGACCTTGATTTTTGGCTTTTAATGTCTTTCATTCCTCTTCTATGTCTTGCCCTTAAAGGATAATGAGGCAGAATCCCATATCCACCTATTTAAAATCTTACTCAATCTTTCAGGACTCTTAAGAAAAATCTTGACATGGGTAAAATTTTAATTGGTAGATATAAAGCCTTCTACAAGTGCCCAGTTTGAGCACATACCCTCTTATCCTAATTCCAATAAAGGCTCTTCAATTTGTTTTAAGGAATTCCCTGATCACTCATATTCCCACATTTCTTGAATTGCATGCTTTGGTATCTTTTCTCCCCTGCCTAACTGGAGACCTAGATCTCTTTTTATCTCTCTTGATCATCTAAGACAATGCCTGGAACTTTGTAGATTCTCAGCTAATATTTATTGAGAAAATAAAACTTAGAAATATAAAGTTCTCCTGAATGCCTTTGTGCTGAGCAAACATGAATATCTCACTTCTATTTATATGAGTACATTCTAGCTTTAAAAATATATCTAGAGTCTCAATACTTCGTTGCCCTTGACTGCTACCCTCCACTGTCTTGTGCAAGACACCATCACCTCTTTCTTGGATTGTTGCATTAGTTTCCTAATTACTCTTCCACTTGTACCCTTGCCATCCTACAGGCCATAGTCAGCACACAGCCCAAAATGACCCTTAGAATGTAAGTTGATTATGCCACAACTTTCTCAAAACACTGCAATATCTTTCTATTTCATTCAATATAAATCTGCAATCTTTGTGACAGCTTACAAGGCACTATATGATTTGCCCCACAATTACCTCTCTGACTTTTACCTCCTATCAGTCTCTTCCATGCTTACTCTACTCCAGACACATTCAGATCCAGAGCCTTTGTACATCTCCTGGAATGCCCTTCCCATTCATATCCACGTGACTCACTCTCTCACCTATTTTATGTCTTTACTCAACTGTCAGCTTCCGAATGAGGCCCTCCCTCACCACTTTATTTAAAATTTCAACCCTCTCTTCATCATATACACAATTGTCTATCTCCTTTCTTTCTCAGTTTTTCTGCATTTCATGTGCCACATTCTAAATACAACATTTTTATGGTTAGCCCCAAAACCTCTTCCAAACTCTAAACTTATACACCTAACTTGCTACTCAATCTCTCCCCTTTGATATTTCACATCTATTACTGATGCTGAACTCCTCACCTTCCATCAAAATGTGTACACTTTCACAGTTGTCATTCAGTTGATGGCAACATTTCTGAGAAATTATTTGGGCCAAAACTTTGAAGCCATCCGTTATTTTTCTCTATTGTCCATACCATTCATGAAATTCTATAGGAAATTCTGTTGAATTCATTAGAAATCTATTCAGAATCTTACCACTTGGTTCCTCCACTGTTACCAATCTGGCCCAAGCCTACAACAAGGAATACTGACTAGGGTTGTTCGATTTCCTTCTGACTAGTATATATTTAATATTAAAATATTTTTAAATGCCATTGAATATTGTATTTGTCTTGGAAGACAGATGTTTCTTTATGGAAGTAGTGCATGCAAATATCCAATATCTACTTCCCCAAACAATAGGATGCAAAAAATGAAAACTCAAGAGAACTGGAAGAGATATGTAAAATGGTTGCTAACATCTGTAAAGAAGGGAAAAAAGTATTGGCCGTGATCACTAAGCAGACAAAAGAGAATCACTCCTGCCTTTAAGAAGGACATGTGGATTCCTAGGAATAAGCTCTGTTTGGGGAGGTAGGTAGAAGGAAAGAATTATTGACTCCTACCTCTGATACAAAAATGCTTGAGATCTGGAAAAATAAACTTTGGAGACTTTAATTAATCCACTTTGGTTGACAAAGATATAAGCAATATAGCAAAATGGCTAAACCAAGGGCCTTAAAAACAGGTAAAATTGATTCTGTGTGCAATCCCATCTCTTATTAGCTGAGTGCTTTGGGGTAGATTATAAAAGGTTTCTAAGTCTCAGTTTTTGTGCTTATAAAATAAAATAAAAATGACTGTATCAGCTCCATAGAATTGTGAGGATTAAATTAAATCCAACATATCCAACATGTTATGTAAAGAGCTTGGCACGGCACAGTTCTGGCGTCGAGGGAGTGCTCAATAAATTGTAGGGATTGTTACTGCTATTAATTACTGCTCCTCAGAGAGCATGAGATGCTTCTATATCCTTCCCCCAAGCAGGATAATCCAGTCTTATGTCTGTTCCTATTACCTCCAAAGTAAAGGAAATGAGAAGATAAAAAGACAGTTCGAGTTGTTAAATAATCTCCTTCAGCAATTCTCAATTCATTAATAACTAACACATGAACAGAATTCCACGACCCCCCTGTACTTTCTCTCTCTCAAGACCACATCGAAAGAAAGAACAAAAGAAGAAAAGAGAGAAAGAAGAGAGAGAGAGAGAGAACACAACATTCCTTGTCTTCCATGTATTTTACTTATATTTTCCCTTCCTAAAACCTAATTATTTTTTTTTAGTCTAATTAACCCTTGTAGAGGGTTTTGGAGGCAGCTGACCAAAGAGAAGCATCTATTTTTAAAGAAGCAATTTTTGTTCTCCTTTTCAGAGCACTAAAGCACCTTTCTAAATTCAGGGCTTATGACAACGACTACCTCTCACTGCAGAAACAAAATCAAGCAATGTGTCCATGCCCAGGACTGATCCTGAATAAATCTCTCACTTCTAAATAGATTTAAACTTCAAGTAGAGTACGCTTCAGACACACAGACTGCTGGCCAACTTTTTATTGTCAATTAATCCAGCACCTGCTTGATCTTACGTTAAGTCCATTTTTTGTCTAAAGTTTGTCACTCACCTGAGCAATTAACAACCCCTTACTATTGAAATACTTGCATTGGTACATTCTTACAACAATTCTCTGAGTAACAGTTTAATGGTTATTAAAATTTTAATGAAAATGAGAATTAATGTAATGATTATTAACTTATGGCACTTTACTTCCAACTGGGTGGTCATGAGAGTTCTTAATAGAGATGGTGACATTTAACCTGAAAACTTAATGACACGAAAGTCACTAGTAATGCAAAGTTCAGGCTTGAAAGTAGATATGAGCTGTGTTTCAAGAACCTTAAAAAAGCTACTGTGGATAAAATATAGAGGGGAATGGGAAGAGTGATAGGAGATGGTGCCGAGGTAGGCAGGGCTAAATCATTAGGGACAATCTAAGGAGAACAAATTTTGACAAGGAGACCAGTTGGGAAGATGTTACATTTGTGAGCATGAAAGATGACTCTGCCTTGATGTAAGATGGTCATATTGGAGATTAAAAAAAAAAATGATTTGGGATGCATTTCCAGGTAGAATCATTAGGATTAATAGACTGGAACGGGAAGGGTGAGACAAAGTGAGGAATTAAGGATGACCCTAGATTTAGGACTTAACAACTCATGGGCAGTGATGCAATCTGCAGAGATACAGAAGACGGAGTGAGAAGCAGATTTAGGATACTGCATTGTGACCATATTCACTATGCCACCTCCCAGCATTCTGTAGGATAACTGAAATATGGATACATTATCTACATCATGAATTCATATATTTAGCTAACTTAAAACAGCATTAATTCAATGGTTTGAGTGTAAAACTATGAAATACATTTATCTCCATATCAACACGGTGAGAGGCAGGATTTCAAGCTGATTAAGGTACACACTCTCTAATGAGGTTTCCTTCTTTCCACATTTCGCTCTGCTTTCCTTAGTGACCTTGAGCTTTATCTCTTTATTCATCAGATTTATCATCCATAAAATAAGAATATTAATTGAATATGTCTCTTTGGGTAGGATTAAATATGTCAATATCTGAAATCTCAGAACAGTGCCTGACATAAAGAAGGTGCTCAAAAATATTATTTTTAATGACAAATTTCTTACCATGCGAGCATCTCTGCACTGTCAGATAAAGAGTGAATAGGATAATGTTCTTTCTTTGGGTTTATTCTCTCTTTGCTCAGGTGGCAGTACCTAAGGGCTTTACCCCCTGCTCATTTTCTGACAGTTTTCCTATGATCACCTTTTCTAGACAACATCTTCATTGAATTATAAAAAACCTAGAACTGAATGATTAATTCCCACATGCTAGTAAGGAATGTTAATACATCATTTAAATTAATTTATCTCATTAATCCTATGAAATAGGTTTTATAATCCCCATTTCCCTCTCTCTCTCTCTCTCTCTCTCTCTCACACACACACACACACACACACACACACACACACACACACACACTAGAAGTTTAGAGAAGAGGATACAGAACTGACTCAAGCAGTAAGTGACTGGAGCTGGGACTAAACTCAGAATTATATGACTGCAAAACTGTGCTTTCATCATGTGGCCACCTCCAGTGAATTCTGAAATCTCACATAGCAATGGACAAGCAGGTGTTCTCAAGGGGGCAGGAATGTTTGTTTCTTCTCTCTATCCATCACAACAACCACATCCCCCTTCATGAGATGTTTCCCCAAGCATACCTGTCACTTCCAAACCTATGCTAAGGCCTTTTCTCTCAGCCACCTCACTCGTCTTCTCCCCTGTGTCAGAATTTCCCACAATGGCTCCCACATCTCATATATTGACTTTCTTAGTTACCTGTTACCTTTTTCTTCTCTCCAGACAGGAGCTTGTTGTTTCACCTCATTCTGGGTGTTTTTCATGCATCTCAGCTATGAGACTAATATCAGGGACCAAGCCCTAGATTTGCTTTCCAGACGATCCTCCTGGCATCCACGAGCCCACGTTCACTGAACACCGATGGAATCTCTTAAGCACAAAGCCACAGTCACTAATGTTTATTTGTACAGAATAGTGCTTGCAAAACTGAGGTTTAGAAAAGCTATTTTCTGCAAAGGCAGACAGAGGAAATGAGTTTTCTTTTCTTTCTTGCTTGCTTTTTTTTTTCTCTGCAGCTTCTTGAAAACAGATGTGATTGAGTTTCAATAGAACCTCAATGAATAAACCTAATTACTAATTTTCTTGGAGAAAGAAGAGCAAATTGGATAGCGTTTTAATTCTTGAGCTTTGTTGTCTTTCCTTGCCCCCTCACCCCAATACTTCTAATGAATAAGATAACTTTTTTCAATGCTACCTATCAGAGGACAGAATGAAGTTATGGAAATATAAGCTCTATTTTTATGAGCAAAATTTTTAAATACTGGAGGATTTTAAAAAGATTCATCACATGGAGAGCAGGTGTAAGAGGGCAGAGTTGAGGGAGGTGGGAAAGGAGTTTCGGGGAACAATGTGACTGTTAAAAGGAGTATTGGTGTTAGAATACGTATTCTAAAAGACAGAGGCAGAGGATGAGAGAAAAGTAGGATAATGGAAATTCAGAAGTGGGGTAGGGTAGAGTGACATATATGTAACTTTAAAGATCATATGCAATATTACAGTATCATTTTATATCTGGAAAAATTATTGTGATTCTCATTGTGCAAATGACAGAATGAAGAACTCAGAGAAAGCTTGACTGATGGTGCATAATTTAAATAAACATTGAGAAACACTGCTTTAGAGGACCTATGTGCTTAGTTAATTAAATGAATATATAAATAAATCATTTGATTAAAAGCTGCTGTAGAGTACCTTAAAATAATAAACTTGCAGACAAAACAGATAATAGATCAGAACAAATTCCAAATCTTCTGTAGTTATGAATAGTTTTCACACTTGGATTTTATTTTGGTGTTAGAATGACACTCAGAGGGATTTAAAAGAATGTTGATAAGGTTAAAGATATTTCAGGCATAAGCAAAATGACATGGAATGAGAATGATAAACAGAAAATCTAAAAAATATAAAAACACCACCAAATACACTAGGAGAAAAAGCAGCAGGAACTCAGTAGAATCTCATTTGCTCATGTCACACATCCTATCACTACGCCTTGAAGCAGCAAGAGGTAGATTATTTTATTTCTCAAGAAAATTGTAATTCTCCTTAGGGAAGTCTCCGGAAATATCTAGTGCGCATAGAGTGGTAGCCATAACACACTCTGCATGACAGAATATGGTGGCACGGTTTAATGATTTTATCACTAGGTGTTTTTATCATTTAATAAGACAACTTGTTCATAATGTATTATAATATAGCATGGATGCTGGGGGGAGGTCAAAGGGTAGAAGTATAATTTGTTGTGTTTTCTGAAGCTGACTTTGGCTGGTTTGTGTGTCTTTGTTTCTGCGTGGAGGTATAGAAGCTTGTTTTCCATTCTGCCAGAACAAATTACTTAGGAGATGGAAGTATATCAATTGCCTTATCTATCCTCAAGTAGCTCATGGTTGCCCAAAGGAATCCATGTAGTTACACAAATACAAACAAAAAGGAGAATAAGAAAGAAAAAAACCATATGGGCCAGATCACTTCCAAAAATGCTGGGACATGAATGTGGAACGCTTGTAAGGAGGAAATATTTGCACTAAGCCTTAAAGAGTTCTTGACAGACTTGGGGACATAGAGAGCAGAATATCCCAAGTAGATGAAAGAAACTGCCTTAAAGTACATGGGCAAGCAAACTCAGACTGGATGAGGAACATTAAGTGAATGAGGTTACTAGAATTGAGTGTCTAATGCCTTTAATATTTGAAATATTTGCCTTGAAATATTTCTATCCACAGGTTTTTTTTGTAATATCAAGTATAAACTTCTACACTGAAAAATCAATTTTCTCTGCCAAAAAATATGGTAAATTTTAACATCACTCTATTTTATTGCCAATTAATATTGTTTGTATCAGGCTATATTTAAATTGAAAATCCTAGAGTTGTTTTTATTATTTTTAAAGATCCTACTCTTAAAATATTGGACACACACATATTTTATTATATGACTGACTATACAATAAGTTTTAATAAAAGAAGAGTCCTCAAACATAAAATCTATAAAAAATTTCTAAATGAATTCAGTGATACTCCAAAGAGTTATATGTATTGAAATTATTCAATATTGACCTTACTTTATCATGAATATTTATGAATAAAGTGAAGTACTGACCATGAATAAAGCAAGTGAAGTCAATAATAGAATAATTTTTATTTATTTCTCACAAAGAATTGGGTGATTTGACCCCCCTTTTCAAAGAAGCAATCTGGTGATCAGTATTTCTCATAAAGCAAGACAGAAAGGAAATCTATGTAGACAATTTTTTAAACCCACTTAGAAACAAATTACTGTGATTTTAACCAAATTATGTCTTTCATAAAAAAAATACATTCTCTTGACTGATGTCTTTAATTACTTCAAAAAAATATTAAACTTCAAGAAACCTGTATAAAGGAGACAGGGAGCTTTGGATATAATTAATGAAGAAAGTAATCATACATTACATTGAGTTCACATGCTGCCAATCCTAATTTGTAATTACGTTGCCTTAAACATAATGAGCAAAAGTACCAAAAATAAACCACCAGAGTAGAGAATTAATCAACTGGCTTCTCCCAAGAATAAAAAGCAACTCAGTGGAAGAGGTCTGAGTATTTTTTCTTGAGTTAAGTTCTTAACTAAATGCAGCAAATGTGGCTGCTTGACAAGGAGAACAGATTTCAGCACATTTTAAAATTGGGCAATACTGATAGGTACAAGTAACTAACTTGCTAATCAAACTAAAGTCAACCTTACTGTATTCTAGAGCCCTTATTAAGCACTGAAGAGGCAGAGATGAAAGAAAGAGTCGTTGGTCAGAGCTAAGAGGCATACAGTGTTTCCAATTGCACCTATAGTTACCAGCATACATGGAATATTTAACAAACTTTGGTTGAGTATCTACTTTGAACCAGGAACTGTGTTGGGCACTATAAATTAAAAAAAAAAAAGTAGAAGATAACCCCTATCCTCCAGGAGCTAGAAAATCTACAAGTTGAGGATTTATAACCTGAAGTGTTTTGGGGGCTAGCCTAGAATGGGTAGCACTCTGGCTTCTTTCCAGGGCCCAGTCAAGTCTAGAGCAGGTTCACCCATATGTAAGTAAATCACAGCTGGGACTCCGACCTTCAGGTTGTTCCTGTGAAATGCCTTGTGTAAAGTAGGACCCTATATTGACTATATTCAAAACCACTAAAAAAAAAAAGTAAACCTTCTAAAATGGTTCCATCCATCAAAGGGTTGCCATGAGAATGTTTTGCTCTAGAGTGGCAAAGCCAATAAATGCTTTGGGGGCACTTTGACCCCCCTTTCTATACAACTCTTTTTGCCTGATATATTTAGATCGTATGTTATGCCAGGCTGCTCTACTAGGATGAAATCTCCAAAAAATATTTTTTATTCTTCAATTTCTAACAGTTCCTACCATACCATAGGTGTCTAATAATTGCTCAGTGAATACCAGAGTAAATGCATGAATGAATGACTTAGACTTCATCTAATGTATTGAATGGTAAGATTTCATTTGCCTCTTCAAGCATCCTCCAAAAGGAGTATGTTATAAATCCACTGGGGCTCCACTTTGCAGGAGGAATGGAAGGAATGTGCTTTTGGTTCCGTAGTTCCTGTAACTATCATGTAGAAAGCACAGATCCAGAAGGTGAATGGAGATTATGATTCTTTGGGCAAACAGGGATCTCTTCAGGTACCACAAACCTATAGGATTCCTGGCTCCTGGAGCTAAAGGGGCCCGGATTAGGGAGCAGAGTGGGGAAGGAGAAGAAACCAGAACCAAGATAAAGGACGAGGTGTAGTAATTTATAAAAGCCACAGAAAGTGAGGGTAAATGAGCTGAATGTGAATGAACACAGTTGCACTGACAGGAAAAATGGTTTAAGCAGGGAAGTTAGCATGATTAGCGTAGTGTTATGAATTGAATTGCATCCCTGAAACATATATATTGAAGTCCTAATTTCCAATACCAGCAAATGTGACCTGATTTGGAAATAGGATGTTTGCAGGTATAATCAAATTAAGAAAAATCATTAAGGTGGCCCTCATCCAAGATGACTGGTGTCCTTATAAGAAGAGAGAAACACCATGAGAAGACTAACACACAGGGAAAAGGCATACAATGACAGAGGCACACATTGGAGTGATGCAGCTGCAGGCTGAGAAACACCCAGGATGGAGAGACACCCCTAGGAGCTAGGAAAATGGAAGGAAGGATTGTCCTCTACAGGTTTCAGAGAGAGCATGACCCTGTTCATACCATGATATTGGGCTTTTAACCTCTAGAACTGTGAAAAAATAAATGTCTGGTTTTTATTTTTTTTAATTTATTTTTGGCTGCGTTGGGTCTTTGCTGTGCGTGGGCTTTCTCTAGCTGCGGCGAGCAGGGGCTACTCTTCATTGCGATGCGTGGGGTTCTCACTGCGGTGGCTTCTCTTGTTGCAGAGCACTGGCTCTAGGCGCATGGGCTTCAGTAGTTGTGGCACGCGAGCTCTAGAGTGCAGGCTCAGTAGTTGTGGCACACGGGCTTAGTTGCTCCGTGGCATGTGGGATCTTCCTGGACCAGGGCCCGAACCTGTGTCCCCTGCATTGGCAGGTGGACTCCCAACCACTGCGCCACCAGGGAAGCCCCCGTCTGTTGTTTTAAGCCACCCAGTTTGTGGCACTTTGCACAGTGACCTTAAGAAACTAATGCAAGTAGCAGTAACAGCAGGGAAACAAGTGGAGGAAACAATGGCATGTCTCCTTAGATTGCTTATGCAAACTAAGTCAGCCATGTGAACTGCCCCAAGCTCTTGTCAGAAGGGTGTTATCGGGCTCTACACAAAACAATTGCTTGTACCTTCTAGTTAAACTTGGCTGTACTGCAACCTGTTGACATGAGGAAGAAGGGATAGCTGTTTTAAGTTCTCATATGCAATAATTAGTGGTCCATCATTTATTAGTATTTATATTTGAAAGCCTTTAAACATGCTAGGCTCTGGAGTTTTAAAGATTAGCTCAGAAAGACCATCTGCAAAGTTGTAATGCATTTTATTAATTGCTATATGAAAAGATACAAGATAGATGGTGGAGGCAGATACACACTGTGGGAAAGAGCTTTTGTTTGGAATCACACAGACCTTGGCTCCAATCTTTGTTCTGAAACTTACTAGTTCTGTGTTGCAAGAGTGAGTTATTTACTTAATTCTTTAATTCTCCATGTCCTCATTTACAAAAGAGCGATAAAATTTATCTTGTAGAATTTTGGGTGGAATTAAATGAATTAAATGTGCACATATATATAGAATTATATATATATAATAATTCTCTCTCTCTACATATATGTATATGTATACATACATATATGTATACATATATATGTATATGTATACATATATGTATACATACATATATGTATATGTATATGTATATGTATATATAGTTCTAGAATGCCATAAAGTAAGTGTTCAATAAGCAGAAGCTCTTATCATTGATATTCATAATATAAAATATAAAATAAAAATTTAAAATATAGGGAAAGGAGCAATTACATTTGACTGAAAGTATATTTGGATAGGTTTCAAGAAGAAAGTAGCTTCCAAATCTCTATCTCTTAGCAAAAGAGCTACAGAAGAATTCCTCAGAAAAGCAAGAAGTCCAGGTATTCCAGGAAGAAAAAGCTTGATGTGCAGTTTTGTCTCCCGATGCCCATTCCCACGTGCTATAGACATAGCAGACATAGTAAGCATCCACCTAATATGTGAATGTGCTCTCTGAGCTTGTCTTGCAATTAGATTAAGTCAATGATATCGGGTGCTGATCAGTAAACCTGGCAGAGGTGATGTAAGCTACTTCCGGTTCTGCTCCTTGAAAACATGCTATGTGAAACTCCAGCTCTCTTTTCACTTGCCAGCATGATCTGGAAGTCTACATGCTGAGACGGTTGGATTACAAGTTTGATGGAGCCTGTATCCATGTGTCTCAGAATGGAGGAGACACTTCACTAGCATGCATTAGGCCGCACATGAACAATTAAAAAACAACTTGTGTGTGTGCTAAGCCACTGAGATCTCAAGAGTGTGTTGCAGCAGTTAACATTACTTCTTCTGACAAACGAAAATAGCCTCTCTATAATCCTTCTTCCTTACCCTCAATGCTGAACATGTAACTTTCCCATTCAACAGCTGCACAGAGTTGGACAAAACTGTCTCCAAGTTAAGAGTGATTATAACCCAGCCATTATACTCTGGGATAAGATGAAACTAAATGATCATCTATGTAAATACCTACACTCTATCTTTTCATGAGTGGCAAATAATTCAGTCCTTCAATGGCCAACATCAGAGGATTTTTCCCCCTAGTAATTCATTAACTCCTAAGCATTAATTGCAAGGTTTTCAATAACACAGATGGATCATGAATAGAAAATAGGCAAACATCACAGTATATTCAAAATAATTAAACTGTTATGGCTTTTGAGAGCACTGAAGCTATTAAAATATAATTTAAAAAAAAATAGAATGAAATGAGAATGTGATTTCCATGGACATAATTTGAAATAGTCCAAGTATTTATTCACTATGTGCAATTACTTGTAAATACAAATTAGAGGGAGATGTGGCACAGCTAAAGAATAGTAAAATTAGATTTATGAAACTTTTCCTAATGTGCAGACAAAAAAATTAAAGTGTCTAATCACTTTGTTCATTACAATTCTTATAAATCTATGCTAACCAGGGGAATGTGAATAACTCAGAATAGCCATGATTAACTCAGAAAGTAAAACCAAGTAAAAATAAAAGTTTGTGCTAATAACGCTTCACGAGAAGATTAAATGATTGTACTGGACATCATCCATCTGGGAAAATAGAAGCCAGCATTCATACAGAGATAATTTAACACTGGTACCAGTTAGCAGGAGCAGGTCATGGGTGATGATAAATCTGAGAATAAACAAGCAATTGACCAGCACAACTTTTATGAACTGTTGAGGGGAGTGGAATCCAATGTTGCTGACCACTAACAGTATGTAGATGTGTACCTTTTAAAAAACTTTCAGCAATTCTGAGAATTATATATATATTATTTTAACATCTTTCAGATGAATAAACTATGAACCAAAGAACTAAGTGATATGTCCAAGTGACAGCTGGGTTTGAACTGTCTGACTCCACATAGAAAATCCCATCTACTTTTTTGCAATAAGTAAGGGAGCGGGAGGGGCTAGAACAAATTTGGAGACTCTCCCTAACTCTGAGTTTCCATGATAGTATGAACAATTGCCTTCATTAAATAATCAATTAGTAGCACTATCCTAGGCTGTAATATTATATCCTCAGCAACACAAAGTCTGTAGTAAAATGAATTTCCGCTACGAGTGATGGAGCGCATTCTGTAAATGGAGGAGGCAACTTGCTTAAATAACAAAGGAAAACCCCATGTCCTTTTTTATGATAAGTCTGCGCTGTCAGTCCCAGAAAGTACAAAATGTTGTGTTCTCTCAATTAAGTTTTTGACATTTTATACTCTGCTTGTCTCTTTTCTCAACTCAAAGTTGTAAATAAATATCTTCTATAAGAAGATTTGAAGATAGATTATATTGTCTGAAGTTAAATTTATTGTTAAGGGATTTTAAAGAAAGATTATTTGCTCAGCATTCCTGACAAGAGATCTGTGTCAAAGAGATCAGTAGATCTGGAAACTAGGGCTTAACCATAAGACACTGAATTAATACTACGGTTCAATAGCCTCCTAAATCCACAGAAATTCTAAAAGCGTCTCTGAGTAATGGTCAACTTCCAAGGAGTAATGATAGGCTTCAGTGAAATTTTACAGAATTGGACTCTAAGTCAAAATCTCTTTTATTCCTGAAACATTTTTCTACAACAGAGGGTGTAGACTGCTCTTTCTTTTGAGTTACCTGGTGGGATTTTTTCTGCACAAAAAGAAAGCTAGTTTTATAGTTTAACATATCTCTGACTCCATACCCCTTTTTCTTTCTTAATTTGCTACTTCTATTAGTTGACTGGAGCTCTCAGGCATCAGGTTCCATATGTACATAAGTTATTCGAGAATAATGGGGCCAATGACCTGTAAGGAACCAGCTCCCTCATTATAGAAATGAAAAATGGGTTAACAATAGTTAACTTTCGTTGTACACAATAACTGGATATTTAGGGATATGCTTCCCAGCATCTACTTCTGGGTGTTCTATTAACTATACCACAATCCCCTCTTTAAGCATTTTGGTCAAAAATAAATTCTAATTAAATGTAATATTAGAAAAAATAAATTTTGTTGTTATCAGGTAAACTTCTCTATTGATCTATCATCATTCTTTAACCTAAGTTTCCGCTGTGTCTTTCTGTAACATCTCTACTGTTGGGTTTTCTTCTTTCATTTTTATTATCCTCTCTTTTACGCTTCCCTAATCTCTTTGGCTGTGTTATAATTAGTTCTATAAATTGTTTTTAAAGGGTTTTCTTTAGTGGCTATAATACAAAACATATCCTACATTAATTCACAGTGCATCCTTCAATGTCTGCAATGGAGATGCTTATTAGTATAAGTAAACATATTTTAAACTGCTGTGTTTTGGATTTGGGGGGGTACTGGTCAAAAAAATTTTTTTTTATTTTTTAATATATTTATTGTTACATGTCTCACTAAAGAAATTAGTTTAAATTTGAAGGCAGAAACATATTTACGAAAGCTATAAAATTACATACAACTGCAACTTGTATCTTTTCAAAATAAGTAACTTTATTTTAAGGAGCAAATCTGAGACCTGTGATTCAAAAGTAGTGTGGCTATGTTTTATTCATTTTTAAAATGGCTGCTTTGATAAATTATAGATGCCAGTTTTCCCAAATGCACTGAAATATTTTCTTACAAGCATCTTTCAGCTAAGACATATGCACACACTCCCTCGCCAGCGAACTTTCTCAGAAATCTAGTGGAATGATACCTTTACATCATGCCTTTGATTGATTCACTCCGGCTGATTGATTATCAAAGTCTTAATGAAAGACAGATGTTCTCTCTAAGTTGTGCCAGATAAAATCTAAACATCCATATTTCCTTTGACTCTTTTCACATGTCATGCCCTCACTATTCTCTAAACAAGCACCTGACTGGCAACTTCCACTTACTGCTTGTTGACAAGTATCATTATCAGTCCTCCAGATGTGGGCTGGCCTTGGTGTAGGAGCACAGGACTTTGCATTAGACATAATATTTAAAAGAATTCAACCCAAGTGATATTAGATATTGATATAAATTCACTGTATTGTTGACTCATTTTGAAAATTGTTTTCATATATACTCCTCCCATCATCCCAACAACTCTGACAAAATGGTATATCACCCACTCTATAAGTGAGACAACTAACTGCTGATGATGTTAAACACTTTTCCCCATGTGCCATAACTACTAAGAAGATCCAAGATTTGAAACCAGGTTTCTATCTGTGCACTAGAAACTATTTTTTACAATTATTTCCTTACTCTCTCCCTTCCTTTATTCTTTCATTCATCTAGAAGAAATGTGAGCATAAATTCGATGATGACTAGAGTTCAGTCAAGTAAAACATAAAGTGCCTGTCCAAGGTTCTGAAACAACAATTAGGCCATTTTCTTCTACATATATCTCTATAGATATGAGAATTGGTGTCAATAGTTCAAGAATAGTTTAACAAATTACATGACATTAAGTTATGTCTCTCTTTTCTTTAATTATAATATCCTTATTGGATAAACAGTTTAATTATAAGCAGTGTAGAAAATGCTACTTATGTTTAATTCCCCAATTTTAATCATGAATTACTTCATATTTTCAAATATTGTCTGATAATAACATAATTTGTTCTCATTAAGTGGAATGTTGCTTTGCATCCTCAAATTTCAGAAGGAAAGGGATTCAAAGTCTTTAAATGATACAAAAGGTTTCTGTATTTTACAGTCAATATAAAGTGATCTAACTGTTACATATATTTTTATGGATAATATATAACGTATATTTTATATATATATAAATTTTATGAATAATGTCATAAAAGAATGAACTGCATTTGAAAGGCACTGGATAATCTTTTGCATTAAAAAGATTTTTTAATGGACTATTCCTGGTTAATACACTTCCTTTGCTGGAGTTCTGCTCTCATACTGGATATCCAAAGAGAAAAGAATAGCAATATAAATTACTTCCAAATAAAACAGATTCCAATCTTGCATAAATCTATGTAAATTTCAGTCACTTGCTATGAAACACTCATTAATCTCAAGGTAGTGCTATGGAACTGATTTATAATCTGACAAAGAAGCCCACCATGACTGCTCTCCACGGCCACAAAATAAACTTGTGCTGTATTTCATTCTTGATTCTTATGTTGGCTCACAAGTGCACCAAGTAAGATGTTCAGAGACTGATTATCCTTATTTATCAGTGACATTATTCTTCTCAGGCAATATCCTGTACTTTCCTATTTATCTATATTATCTTGACTGGTCATCTAGGTACTCTTGCAAAATCTAGTGAATGTTTATTCACTGGCAAAAGTCATAAATAACTGAATATCATGAAGTCCAGTTGTTTACCTTCTTATCAGAGAAACAGCTCAGTTTTGCTCTTTATTGGCATTACCTGATTGTCACTGAATTTCTGTATATCTAACTCTCCCACTTCCCTATTTCTTGTTTTTCTTAAAATCCCCTATTCTGTTTAGAATCTATCTGCTGCTGAGAACAATAATGAGCTAGGAGAATATATTGGACTTGCAATTTCACCTCCATATCTGATCACTCTTTAAAATACCTCTGGACATACTTGAACTGTCCCTACCCTGTGAGCAGGGGCCACGTGAAGCTGTAGGGAATGAGTAGGGTGATCACATATTTCATCTTCCAAACCAGGACACTTTGGAAGGTAACAGGACATTCTATTCGAAACTACAACAGAACAGTAAATGTAAACTGCAAACTTGGTCACATGGTCACAGTTACAATGAGGGAAAGAGTTCAGATGTTGGGTTCAGACATAGATTTGAATCCTAGTTCTTTCTCTTATTGGCAAAGTGACCTCGTGCAATTTACTTGAACTCTCTGGACCTCAGATTATTTACCTAAAATTAGAATAGTAGTCAGGTTTATCATAATATATGAGAATTAAATTAGAGAAAAGTTTTAAAAAAATGTCTAAAACAAAAAATATATAGTTATTAAATGTACTTATGATAGTTTCTGTTATCATTTATAAGAGTAACTATCATTTTTGTGATTAATAGCTCAGTTTATTAGCTGATTTCATAAAGTAAATCCTTATATAGAAAACAACATACTATATGGACACCCAAGCGGGGAAAGCCGGGGGGTGGGGGGGATGAATTGGGAGACTGGGATTGATATATATACACTAATATGTATAAAATAGATAATAAGAATCTGCTGTATAAAAATAAATAAATAAAATTTTAAAAAGAAAATAACATACTAGAAAGCTTTTTAAAAGCTTTTTTTATGATATGCTTACAAAATGTCATACATAAGTGAAAACATCCACCACTGTGGTAATACAATAAACAAGTTTCCTGTGAGTAAAGCTGAACACTGCACAGATAGGCTGACTGTTTAAAGCCAGATTAGCTTCTTGACACCATGAAGATCATATTTTGAATTTGTATGAGGGTAGCTTCTAAATATCACTGCTTTTAATTTAATAATGCAAAAATTCCATTTTCTCAGCTATTTTGAAGAATTTAGTACTTAGAACAGTGTCTGACACATGGAAGGTTTTCAATTAAGATATATTAAATACATTAACAAAAAAATTAATGAATGAACAAATACATTAAGAACTGAATTTCAGTTAGAATTAAATGAAATTGTGGTTGCCTTTTATGACAATCCTATAAGTCACAGAAGGGCTAGTAAAAAGAGAATGTGGGAGGGAGCAATCATGCCAGTCTTGGAGAAACCAGAAAATAAACTCAAATCAATATTATTCAGTAGAAAATTAATCTGTTTCATTTCTAAAAGTATATTAAACCTCAAAACAATTGTAATCATGATTTCTATTCATTTGAGTTAAACATGTAAAACAGTTTTTTTTTCTATTTGGTTATCAAATATTTTGTCATTGTTTCTTTTCTGTTTTAAAAGATGTATTAATAGAAGTAGGGTAGGTTATGTTGCTTAAACAAATAAATGCATAGTATCAATGTCTTGATACTGATACAACCCAGCAAGGGTTTAATTTTTCATGTGTACAAAATGCACAGTGGGCCTGGGTGACTCAGCAGGGCAATATCATATTGTAAATAAGTTAATTAGGTGACCCAGCTGCTTAGGCCCTATGGCTCTCCTATCTTCACATGATCTGATCATTGCGATAAGGGGAGAAAGAGAGCTGGAGGGCCTCACCCCATCGAATAAATGTTTCAGCATGGAAATGTCACATGTCATTTCTATCACAGGACATTGGCCAAAACCAATCATATGGTCCAGCTTAGTTACAAAAAGACCGAGAAGCAGAAACCACTCAAATGTTGATAGGAACAGATAAGCAACATGGGTGAGCATCAGAAGTTTCTATCATACATGTGGTATCGTCAATACAAAAGAAAACTGTAAAGGAAACTTTCCTTTAATTCTAGCATCACAGTAAGACACTTTGTCTGTGTTTCGTGAATTAATTTCTTTCTTCATCCAGGTGTATACAAGGCACTCAGTGTAATGATGTAACAGCTATGTTGCATATTTCTTTATTTTTTAACATTACATCATAATATGTGTACATATCCCTACAAACTTTAAAATTAAAATTCCAAGAGTTGTATAATATTCTTTCATTTTAAAGTACCAAAGTTTATTAATCTAAGTATTTAGTTTGTTCCTAATTTTAAGCTATTAAAGTGCTGGAAAAATATTTGAAATAGTTTAAGAAAAACAATAAGTTATCAGAAATGTGTGATTATGGGAGTGGGGTAAGGTAAAAAAATACAAAAAAAACCCCCCAAAAACCTAAGTTAAGCCAGTAATGAGGTACTTTGATAATTTAAGCAAGCAGCAATGAGATGCTGAACTATAGCAATGCTGAAATAAATTAGAAACACAGAAGCAGTGCATTGATTGAACTTAGCAAATGCTTACATATGGAGAATGAAGAACAGAAAAGAGTTGAAGACAATTTGGAAACACTAAACCCGCATGCCCATAGTGGTAACACGGCTCTAATGGAGAACACGGAAGAAAGAGCCAGCTGATATCTGATTGTAAACATGATGAGTTCGGGTTTTGAAATTGGCATTGGTTTCTAATTTTTGTATATTTAGGTCACTCACATCCATTCACCCCAATTTTCTTTCAGAGATACATTTCCTCCCTACTCTTAGTCCTTAGTTCATTGTGAGGCTGACACAATGAACAGCTGCAAAATGAAGCCTGTAACCCAGGCCTGAAATAATTAGCACCTCCTACCCTCTTGCTGCAGCCATGAAAGGCCAATTGAAGCCAATTGGGAAGTAGATTCACATTTTCCACCAGATCTTAAACTTTGAGAAGATAGGTCTCAGAGCTTCTGGATCCAGTCTTAAGCACTTCAGGTTTTCATAAATTAAATTTTAGGAAAAAGAAACTGAAGCTTTTATGACATTTTGTGTTTATTTATTTCCTAAAATCCAGATTAGACACACCTACAAAATAAGCCACCGAAATTCAGACTTCACACACACACACACAATTTACTTTATTCTTGTTTATTAAAATTGTACAAAACATAATTTAAAGATTAAAATAGTTTTACGTTTTATTTGGAAACTTGCAGTCCTATATTTCTTTCTGTTTCCATCTCCCCATTCATTTCCATCTCCCCTGCAACACTCTCACTTCTCCTTGGAATTTTGTTTGGAATTTACTTCCATGTCTCAAAATAATTAGCCTGTATTGTTACTTCTTGATTTTACACCAATAAGCAATGGCTATGGATTTATCACTCTTATTAAATGATTTCATAGCTCTTTTCCCTCCACAATACCCCCTCTTTTTGTTTTAGAGATCTTGGCTAGTTTCAATAACCGATTATTTGAGCAGCTTGTTTTTTTCTCCTCTCATGTTGCTCTTATGTGTTAAATTCACCAATAAAGAGCAAGCCCACAGAACCCTATGCCCCCGCTCTTGTTGACTGCAAAAAAGCACACACAACGTAAGAGCTGTGAGTTGAGTTTTATTCAGTGTCTTACTGAGGATTATAACCCGGGAGACAGCCTCTCAGATAGCTCCTAGGAACTGCTCCAAAGAGGTAGGGGAAAGGCCAGTATATGTGTGATTTCGGCTAAAGAATACATGCAGTCAACCATACATCTCAGTAGAGGTTACTGCTAGTCACGAGGAACAGGTATCTCAGTTAATGATTCTGGTGCTTTTCTATGTATGGGAAGATGCAAGAATCCTAGTTCATAAAACTTTTTTTCTGAAATACATCTAACTTTCTAAGGGGCATGTTTCCAAAGCACAGCGTGCCATATCCTGTTCTTCATGCTGAATTCCTTTTAGGGGGTGCTGTAGGTCAGTGACTATAGTGCCTAATGACTAAGTTCTTGTAGAACGGGATGGTGGGCAACATTCCTTGATTTACACCCCCAACCCATATAAAAGCAGAATCCCAGGCCCCTGGGCACTAGCTCTCCACCCTCTACCTTGCTGTGACGCCCCAGGTATGTCATGTGCTTTCCAGGACCTGTGAGTAATAAACATTTTTTTTCCCAAAAGTTTCCTGATGGTTATGGTTGAGAATGTTTTGCAATCATAATAAGAACCACGGGGGCTGGTCCAGTCACAACAGTGGGTATTGAAAGGCTGAGATTAGCACAAAACAATTACCAATCTGGCTGCTGCTTGGCATGAGCAAGTTGATTACTAGTTTGTGTGGTTTTTGAGATGCCATATGTACTATCTTGTCTCAGGAACATCTGTCCATGGAGTGAAAGAGATAATTTATCCACCAGCTTCCACCTTCCATCAGGAAGACCAAGGACTTACAGGAGACCAAGTAAGTCTTGGTCTTCCATCAGGAAGACCAAGACTTACAGGAGACCAAGTAAGTCTTGCAGTGTGGACAGGCAGATCCCAAAGATATCGTGAGTTTGGTGCCAGACTACCACAGTAAAGTGAATATTGCAATAAATCAAGTCACATGAACTTTTGGTTTCCCAGTACATATAAAAGTTATATTTATACTAAACTTTAGTCTTAAGAGTGCAATAGCATTATGTCTTATAAAACAATATACAAACCTTAATTTTAAAACAATGCTGTTAGCTCAAAAAATAATAATAATAATTTAAAAATGGGCAGAAGACCTAAATAGACATTTCTCCAAAGACATACAGATGGGCAGCAGGCACATGAAAAGATACTCAATATCACTAATTATTAGAGAAATGCAAATCAAAACTACAATGACATATCACCTCACACCAGTCAGAATGGCCATCCCCAAAAATTCCACAAATAATAAATGCTGCAGTGGGTGTGGAGAAAAGAGAACGCTCCTACACTGATGATGGGAGTGTAAATTGGTGCAGCCACTGTGGAAAACAGTATAGAGGTTCCTTACAAAACTAAAAATAGAACTACCATATGATCCAGCAATCCCACTCCTGGGCATACACTGAAAAACATGAAAACTCTAATTCGAAAAGATACATGCACCCCTATGTTCATAGCAGCACTATTTACAACAGCCAAGACATGGAAGCAACCTAAATGCTAAACGTCCCTCAACAGGTGAATGGATAAGGAGATATTCAGCCAATATTTTTAATAGCTGAAATATTACTCAGCCATATAAAAGAATGAAATAATGCCATTTGCAGCAACATGGATGGACCTAGAGATTGTCATACTAAGTGAAGTTTGTCAGACAAAGACAAATATATCATAAGGCATCACTTATATGTGGAATCTAAAAAACAAAAAGATACAAATGAACTTGTTTACAGAACAGAAATAGATTCACAGACACAGAAAACAAACTTATGATTACCAAAGGGGAAAGGGGGAGGGAGAGATAAATTAGGAATTTGGGATTAACAGATAACACACTACTATGTAACAGATAGATAAACAACAAAGACCTACTGTATAGCACAGGGAACTGTATTCAATATTTTGTTATAATCTATAATGGGAAAAATCTGAAAAAGAATATATATATATACATATATGTATGTATGTATTCTGAACCACTGAACCACTTTGCTGTATACCTGAAACACTGTAAATCAACTATACTTCAATAAATAAATAAATAAAAACAATGCTGTTAGAAAAATGGTGCCAATAAACTTACTAGACATAGGCTTGCCACAAACTTTTAATTTGTAAACAACGTAATTATCTGTGAAGCACAATAAATTGAAGAGCAATTAGACGAGGTATGCCTGTCATGATTCTGTGGCAAAGGTAAAGGGCAGAAGGGAAGGGGCACAGGACAAAAGCAAATTGTGAGTTGCTGTAGGCTTGTGTGTCCATGGAGTTGGTCACTAATGTGGCCGAGGCAAAACAAGTGGACCAGGGCCTCAAATATCGGTGCAACTGAGAGGATCAGAGTTGGCAAGTAATAGGAGACTGACACAAATACCCACCCTAGTTGACAAATAAATGCTATTTCTGGCTAATGTCTCTCTCTTCTGCCCTCACCCTCTCATTCTCTCTCTATCCCCACATAGTCTTATAGACTATTGGATTTGTATACAGACATACGATTAACTGCAATTTTTAAAAAATTCTCAGATCATCACAATGTCAGTCAGCGAGGATGGCTTCAAGCAGGATCTGGTGTCATTTTTGACACCACCCCACAAAGTTTTTGAAAATTTCCTTTCAACAAAAAATATCACAGGCATCTTTGTACTGTTTTTGCCTAAGACTTGGAATCAGTTGTTTTTCTAAGGAATTTTAGTTCCTTTTAGTGCAGAATGACATCAGGGGGGCAAACCCTAAGGTTAGAGATTCTCACTATTGGAATAATACTGCTTTCAGCCCATTTGGAGAGACAAAAAAGATGTTTAGAAGATATTGGGTTGGCCAAAAAGTTCATTTGGGTTTTTCTGTAACTTCTTCTTAAGGAAAAACCCAAAAGAACTTTTTGGCCAACCCATAACATTTTATTTTTATTTTTATTTATTTATTTATTTGATGTGGACCATCTTTAAAGTCTTTATTAAATTTGTTACAATATTGTTTCTGTTTTATGTTTTGGTTTTTTGGTCCCAGGCATGTGGGATCTTAGATCTCCGACCAGGAATCAAACCCATACCCCCTGCATTGGAAGGCAAAATCCCAACCACTGGACTGCCAGGCAAGTCCCAACCCAATACATTTTAAAAAAATGAATTCACATTACTAAATCCAGTTCAATTTTAACATAACAGTGGACTTAACTTAAATTCTTTGAGTTGTATCCATCCTCAAATTGTATCTACCTAGTGTAGCACTAATAATCTTAACTCAAAATAATTAATATACTTACTTGCTTCATCTCTTTATATAATAGAAATAGTTTCAAACTATTATTATTAACGTTGCTATTATTAATTAAATTTCTGAATGGAATAAAATAATTATTTCCATTTGGTTCTGCGCTTATTGTGCATTTTGCTAAGGTTATACAGTCAAATTATATGCTATGAAGTCCCATTCTTTGTGTAGCTACCGTTAAGATTAATATACCCTTGGGTTGACTTGTTTCAGTTTGTTTTTAATCTCAAGGAATTATCTTGCTTGTTTTTGAATAGTAATTCATTTATAGGATTCAAGAGTAAACTATATAGATAGGTATACAGAGATTTTTTTGTTCTTGTTTACATCCCTGCAGTAGCCACCCTGTTCTCCGTGTCCCTCCTTCATTAGTAAATTTCCCTATGGACCAGCTATTAACAGGTGACAAGTGACAGGTAAGAGTTATTTGCAGGTGAGAGGAAGCGTTCAGCGTAGCTGTCTGGGTTTCTCAGCTCAAGGGCTCCCTCTTCTGTTAAGTGTCAAACAGTTTATTTAATAAAGGCTTGTACTTTGTTCTTCAAATTTCAAAATCTTTTTTTTAATGCTTTCCCCCTGTTTTCCTGTCTTGATCATTTCATTCTCAGACTTTTTCATAGCAGTTAACCTAAGGATGGTGCTCTCCCCTCCATGGGGATGGGGGTGGGGGGAGCATTGTATCTGCAGGGTTTTCTGGGCTCTGCCACTGCTCTTGCTGATACTGTAGCTCTCCCACCAACCAAACCAGCCATTCTGATGCCCACTGGCCTGCCTCACTGTTGTTAACTTCCCCTCTGACTCTGCTGCCTCAAGCAGATTTCTGTCCCTCTGCATGCACACTTTTTTAGTGTGAGGGAAGATGAATCTGTTTCTCTACCTGAAGGTACTGATTGGTCTGTTATTATTAGTACTAGTCCTATAGGACGCTTAAAGAATTTTCTTGTTCTGTAGGATTTTTAAAGAGAAAAAGTGAGGGAATTGGAGTCAAGGCTGTAGCCATACTCCTACAGGAATACAAAACCCTTGAGGCTTTCTCAAGGCATCTGTCATTAGAACAATCTTTATCCTACCCCTCAGTGTAAACTTTGCCAGAAAACGGAGAAGCCAGCTGAAGGAGGACTTGAGGATCAACAACTAGAGTAAAATCTCACACAGAGTCAAGACAAGACGCTGAAAGCACTCTGCTTTTGTTTCAGATATTTCCTACAGAGAGACCCATCTAAAGCAAAGTGCCCTCAACTCTGTTAAGTATCCTTAAATGCCTACATAGTAGAAAAAAAATGCTGGCCATCAAAGCAGTCTCCGAGAGCAACAGATATTTCTAACATCTGGAACAAGGTTTTAAACTCGGTCCCTTAATTCAGTGATCTAAATTAACACATACAATTCTCAGAAAATGTTTTCATATTTTTAAAGAAAATGTACATACTAAGAAACTATGGAAACCTATTTGACGTTGAAATGATTCCATCACAATTAAAAAAAGGATTCTAGTCCTTACATATACTTTTTAAAATGTTTGTTTCTGGTGTTGATTTCCTAAATTATTAAAAGTAGTAGAGGGGAGGAAAAATAATTTCCCTTCTACTCTTGGCTAAGACACCCCTATAACAAAAGACAGATTAACAGTAGAAAAATAGAAGTTTAATAACATGCAAACCTCCTGTATACATGGGAGATACCCAGGAAAACTAAGTAACTCCAATGGTCCAAGTCACCACCTTAAATATTATATCCAGCTAAAGACAAAGAAAGATGTCGGGTGGGGAAGTCCAGTCATAGGAAGTTACCAGAAAAAGCACAGTAAACACAGGTATAGTTGTTATGAATTCTCTGTTGACAAGAGTTTCTGGAGATTTGATCATCTTTCTCTGCCTGGTGCAGAGAGGGAAACAGCCTTACAAGTGGAGGTTTATCTTATAAACGTAAATGTCTCTTATAAAAGGTAACTTTTACTTTTATTCAGTTTTCAGAGCTTCTCCTTTGCCTGCAGTTTCTTAAAAATAAATAAAAAATAAATAAAAACCGTAAAATGATTCTTATGCCAAAAAGGCATATTTTGGGGTGGCAAATTCTGCTTGCGTAGAGTAGCAATGGTCCAGCTCTAGCTCAGAAAAGCAAAACATGTTGATATGCATAGCACATCAAGACAATTACTGTACCAAGTAGTTTTGTTTTGGTTTTGGTTTTTTGGTTTTATTCATTTCTTATTTTAGTTTCAAAAGCTTAATGTGGTTTTACCTGGTCATGGTCTGATAATTTGCTATCCAGTAGGGGAAGTGAAAGAAAGAAAAATTCGACAAAAGTTAGGAAGTGGTAGAAAGAAAAAATAACAACAAAAAGAAATCAGAACACATAAAATGGGATTAATAAATCAGTCAGTCGGTCAGTCAATTTGTTAGACGATGAATAATTTATTGAGTAGCTACTATCAGCTCCAAGCATGACATAGCACTGTACAATTTCCCAAGCATTGATAAGAGCCATGAAAAAAATAAGAGGGTTAATGAAGTAAGACTCGGCAACTGATTTCATTAGGATGAGCAGAAAAGTCTCAAAGAACCTGATATTTGATTTGAAATTTGAATAAAGAAAATTGTTCCAGGCTGGTGGATATTCACCTCACATTTCAATGTCTCAGGACATTACAACTTGATTCCACTTTTATTCTACTTCTCTTCTTCTAGAGGGAGCACATTTTGTCATGTGTATTTCCAAAAAATGAATTAGGTTAAATTGCCTGTAGTGGTTTATTAGAATTGTTTTAATCTTCTTGGGGTCTATATTTATTTCATATATTTTTTTTTTAGAGAAAGAGCATTTCTTTTTTATGACTTTTTTAAAAATTAATTAATTAATTTATTTATTTATCTGCATCGGGTCTTCATCACGGCACTCGGGATCTTCGTTGCAGCATGTGGGATCTTTTGCTGCGGTGCGCGGGCTTCTCTCTAGTTGTGGTGTGCAGGTTTTCTCTTTTCTAGTTGTGGCGTGGGCTCTATAGTTTGCAGCACGTGGGTTCTAGTTGAGGCGCATGAGCTCAGTAGTTGTGGCGCGTGGGTTTAGTTGCCCCACGGCATGTGGAATCTTAGTTCCCCAACCAGGGATCGAACCCGTGTCCCCTGCATTGGAAGGCAGATTCTTTACCACTGGACCACCAGGGAAGTCCTCATACTTTGATTTCTAAAATTATTTGTTCCTTATCTCTTTTTTCATACTTCCAAAGTTTGTATATGTTATTATCATTTTTAAAGTTTCTGTTTTTATTAACTCTATTCATTTTTATTACATAAATTTCTACTTTTCCTCTTTTAATTCCTTCTTATACTTTGCATGGGCTTATTTTGTTTGTTTCCTAACCTAATATGAAAGTATAGTTCACTAATGTTTAATCTTTTAATTTTTAGTACATTAATTTAAGGCTGTCAATTCTCTCCCTTCTTGTCTCAGGGCCTTTGCAGTCCTTCTGCTTGAAGATGTTGTTCTGTTGCCATCTTGCCTCCAGTGGCCCTATCTTCATATTTTTCTGGAAACTTAAGATTATATTTTTAATGTAATTACTCTTTGTCACTATGTCTAAATGTTCTAGTTGATTTTTTTAAATTTATCCTTCTCAATACAGGGCAGATTCTTTTCATCAAAGAACTCTTTCTTCAATTCTACAGATTATCTGTTTTATTGTCTATTTATGTATTACCTGTACTCCTTCTGGACCTCCAGTTAGATGTTGGAACTATTGGATGTATCCTCCATGTTTCACAACTTTTCTCTCATATTTCCCAGCTCTCTCTCCATCTGTGGTGATTTCTTGTTTAATTCTTTAACAAGATCGTCCAGAAACTAATTAATCTTCTTTTCAGTCCATTCTCATCTTTTTTTTTTAATTTCAACAACAGTTTTTATTTTTGAGATTTCTAGCTTTTATTCCCTTACTTAATAGTTCTTATCTTATGACTACGGTTTACTCTTCTACATACTCCAGATGAAGTTAAAACATATAAAGTCTTAGAAAGGTGCTGGTCACATGGAAATAATCAATGATAGTTTTTGTGATTAGTATTATTATCCTTATTTGAAGGTACAATTCTGCCTCCTCTGTTATCATTTTTCTCATGTTTCAGTTCTTCCATATGTTTTTTTTTTCTGTCTTGGATATTTTGCTCTGTTAGATGTGTTGATTGTGTGCTCATCTTTGGGGCTAAGTTTTCATTTAGACTATCTCCAGTATCTATTTGTGCAGACAGTTTAAAGAGAGTAAAACATATGTTGGATTCTAGCACAGTTGCCAAAAATGGTAGTCTTTTAATGGTATTCTCAGTGCTAGGCTTCCACATATTTCCAGGGGAACGCTAATACGGTTTCATGTATTTATCAGATCTGTTAAGAATAAGTGGAAGTTCAGTATTCAGGAATGTTTTGAAAAGTCTGGATTAACAGAATTAATTTTACTATCAAGTTAAGTCAAGCTTTAGAATTAGAAAAATAAATGTAATGAGAAAATTTATCATACAAACTCTGAAGTCAAACATGATTTACAGTTGAAATATTTTAGTTTCAACTCTTTATTACTGGATATTCCTTTGGTGACTGCAATTAACTTCAGTAAACTACGATGAAAGAAAAGTTGCTAGGTGCATTATTATCATTTGCTCTTTTGTTTTGCCTCAGTTTTGATATTTCTTAACGTCACTCTCTTGTTATATCTGTGTTTCTTTTCTCCCAATCTTTATTTTTAGAATACTCTTACTTAGTAATAAGTTATACAGCTCCATTTTTATAATCCATGAGGAATTGCATATGAAGTTAGTAAAAATACTACTATGGAATCCCTCTTAATTGTAGTGTCTTCAATGTACAACAGATGGAAGATGTCTTGGTATGCATCCAAAAGAACTATATACATATCTACTACTGTTCAAGGAAGTAAGGTTCATTTTCTTTAAAAAATAATTTTAAGGGCTTCCCTGGTGGCACAGTGGTTGAGAATCTGCCTGCCAATGCAGGGGACACGGGTTCGAGCCCTGGTCTGGGAAGATCCCACATGCCGCAGAGCAACTGGGCCCGTGAGCCACAACTACTGAGCCTGCAAGTCTGGAGCCTGTGCTCCGCAACAAGAGAGGCTGTGACAGTGAGAGGCCCATGCACCCTGATGAAGAGTGGCCCCCGCTCGCCGCAACTAGAGAAAGCCCTCGCACAGCAACGAAGACCCAACGCACCCAAAAATAAATAAATAAAAATAAATAAATTTATGAAAAATAAAAAGTAAAAAATAATAATAATTTTAAGTTTAAGCGACTACAAATTAAATTGTTATTCGTTTCCTAAACATTCTGGGTATCTTTATAAATTCTTTAATCTGGATGTAGTCAAAAAGAAATTTAGGGGGCTTCCCTGGTGGTACAGTGCTTGAGAGTCTGCCTGCTAATGCACGGGACATGGGTTCGAGCCCTGGTCTGGGGGGATCCCACATGCCACGGAGCAACGAGGCCCATGAGCCACAACTACTGAGCCTGTGCGTCTGGAGCCTGTGCTCCGCAACAAGAGAGGCCACGATAGTGAGAGGCCCGCGCACCGCAATGAAGAGTGGCCCCCACTTGCCACAACTAGAGAAAGCCCTCACACAGAAACGAAGATCCAACGCAGCCAAAAATAAATAAATAAATAAAAATTTTTTAAAAATTAAAAAAAAAAGAAATTTAGAAGAGTAGGTTTGATGATTGCATTAAATATGTGACATCATTGACTCAATACCTAATGCATGACCCAATACTTTGCAGTTGAATCCATATATGATATATTTGGAAGTGCAGAAAACTGCAAAATGATTGTCATTTTGAAAAGATTACTATCTTAAGGAGGTTATATAACTCTAATAAAGAATCAGATGATTACTCTCATTCCTTGGCTATGTTATGATAGTCTTGCAAATTGAAAGAGAACATAATTTTCAATGAATGAACGAACAAACATTAGAATCTAAATTTGAGCCTTAGTGTCTCAAATTTTTAACTAGTACAACTATTGAATTGTTGCCCGTTTAGGCACATGACAAAAGATAAATTTCTAAAACATATAAAGGCATGTCCTCTGATGTAAAATATTCTTCGATACATAAACATGACTTCTGTACATTGTCACAATGCCATATATAATTGTGTTTTATTTTTCATTTTCTTCTTTCATAAAATGTGGCATTATAATTATATTCTGGGCCTTTACTCTGTATTTTAACATGGTTTTATCAGAATTGTATATCTCCCATATAACAACAGCACCACTGACAAGTGGACAGAGTTCACATATTGCCCAAGAATTTCAAATTAAAATATTTATGAATTCATTGTGCTATATAAGATAATAAGTGCAATAGCAGACCATTTATTGGCCAACTGTCCATCTGTTCCCACAGTAATTCATATCTGGAAGGGAATATAATCTTGAGCTGGAAGAGACAACTGCTGTCAGTTGCCAAACCCATATTTTTCCTTGGTGCATTAATCTGGTCAGTAACAGCACTGTTACCCAGGGGGACATATTTAGAGAGGAGAAAATAAATCAAAATGTTGAAAAAGTTTTGTAATAAGAATGAACAGAGTCAGAATAGAATTCTGCAGACCTATTTGTTCTTCAAAATAAAAGACCAATTATGAACGGAAACAGAGCCTAAACTTTCAGAAGCATTTAAAGGTTAAAGTAAGTTTTGAAATTAGAAACAATTTTAAAACAGTAGAATTAATGATTCATAGAATATTTATAAAATATTTTGAAAATGGTGAGAGAAGGCTTATGGTTTTTTAATGAAATGAAGTAATTGGCTTTTGTCAATTCTAGTTAAAATGTATTTCCCACAGCTGTGCAAGTGTCATATTTGGCTGAATAATGACAAAATTCAAAGTATTTTGTTGCCTTAAAGATTGGTAAAATATAGTGGGTAGGGAATAACCACATAGTGTGTGAGAATAATGTTGATATACACATATAGACATTTAACTTCAGTTTTCCAAGATTGCAAAAGAACAATATGCTAAAAACAAGGAAGTTTTATCCTACTGGCTCTAAACTTTCTCACTAATTTTATCAGTCAATCACAGAAGCAGAACTACTGTAATACACACATACAACAGGTTACTGGGATTGGACCTTACAGAATTTAGGAAGCTGGTTAAATAGACTTTGGGAGGTTGTTTATTCTCTGTCTGGTGCTACAGCCTAAAGTCAGCTAGGCAGGCAATAAGGAAGGGAAGATGGACATCCAATGGGGACAGCAAGACTAAGAAAATTTCAAGGGTAAGTGAAATCTATGTGGACTGAAACCTGCAGATAAGTGAACCAGCAGATAAGTGATAATACATGTAAACCTGCCTTGTGCCTGGTGACCTGCTTTTACCTCACGAGTGTAAAAAGAATACAGCTGCTATTTCACTACTCTCTTCCAATTTTCACAAAGAAATCTGGCTCAAACTAGCCCAGAATGACATAGGGAAGAAATTTCTGCGAAATGTAGTTCTAGCTTTGACAAGATGACACAATACAATTCCACTACAATTTACCCCTTGTCAACCTGACATTTCTATACACCTTTATTAACTATAGTTATCATAATTTCTAAATAAAACAAGAGCAAAATTCTGTTTCCATATAACATAATACAACTGTCTTGTGTACAACCTTCTCCTCAAAATAAGATACAAAACCCCTTTATCTGTCCTTCATGTTCATTTCTCTTCTACATAAGTCACATTTCCTCTTTGATATCTTATAAATCAAATAGTATGACTACTACTAATACTTCTTACATTACATGTTAGGCAAATTTAAGAGGAAAAGATTTTAAAAGTTAACACATACACAAGTATATACATATCAAAGTAAGGAAAACTATCCATAACAATTACAGTTCTGTTTTGCCATTGGTCATGTGATCATAATTGATATCTGTAACTACATTGTTCTACCACATTCTGCCTTCAGCAAGAACCTTGGCTAGTTATGATTTTAGTTGAGGTCATGAGACTCCCTCCTATGTTAAATTGTTCTCATTTTCCCAGTGACTTAAATCACTGTGTAGGGAATACTAAGAGGTATCCCAGAGAATCTTCTGCAATTTTTACCCCATTGTGTCTTAACAACCCAATTGCTTTTTGACAATCAAGATCAATCGCCTCAGCCAGAACACCAATGATCTCTGCCTATTGATTCACTAATATGAGGAGCCCAAAGAAACTAAGTTCTAGTTTAAACTTTGAGTTTAATGGAACTATTGATGTAGACCTTAGTTAAAATATTTCTCCCTTGGTAACTAAGACAAGCAGAGCCCAGAGGTGTTGAGAACAGGCAGAAATAATGTCGTCAGTGGATCTCTCAGGGAAATAGTGGGAAAAGTCACTTCTTTTTCTTCCCTTGTTTCCTGGATTCATGAATCCCGGTTATGAAGGAAATAGAACCATATGTTAGTTGCTCATATAGACCATTTTTCACATCCTGGAGGACATTACCCCAGCCCCAAAGGATTTAGGCATCCAGTTGGCATTTCAGAAGGCCACGGCTCCATCTTATCAGGCCAGTTGCTCCGAGTGGTAGGTATCACAAGAACAATAAATTTCTTGAGCATGTCTGCACTTTATGACCTATAAAACAAAGTTCTTGGTCCCAAGCTATGCTGTATGGAATTTCATGATGGGGAATGAAACATTCCTTAATATCGCAGATGATGGGCTTGGCAGAAGCATTGCAGGCAAGGAAGACAAATCCACATCTACAGTAAGTATCTGTTCCTTCGAGAACAAAGTCCTGCTCCTCTCTTGATGGAAGAATGTAGGTGGTTGTCCTGGAGAAACCCTGCTGGAGAGTATTTTTTTGGAGATGTATTTCATAGACACCACACCACCCTTGTTCCTCATGAAAAGTCATTTTCCTCATGAAAAGGCATTAAAATTGGCTTCTTATGTATTGTGTACTTATCTGCTGCAGGCATTGATGCTTTTGTAAAGTCCTGATTGTTTTTGTTTATGACATCTCGGTTGGGGGCTGTAGAAATGATTATGACAGCAGACACAATGAGAGGGGAAAGCTATAAAAAATTAAATTTTCATGTCCATATCTTCAGCAGCACAATTTTAATATTTTAAGCAAATATTATTTGCTTAAAAATTAAATATCTGTCCATTCTAGGTTCAATTTGAGAGTCTGAAAGTCTGAGACAGGGCTTCCCTGGTGGCGCAGTGGTTGAGAATCTGCCTGCCAATGCAGGGGACACGGGTTCGAGCCCTGGTCTGGGAAGATCCCACATGCCACGGAGCAGCTGGGCCTGTGAGCCACAATTACTGAGCTTGCGTGTCTGGAGCCTGTGCTCCGCAACAAGAGAGGCCGCGATAGTGACAGGCCCGCGCACCGCGATGAAGAGTGGCCCCCGCTTGCCACAACTAGAGAAAGCCCTCGCACAGAAACGAAGACCCAACACAGCCGTAAGTAAATAAATAAATAAATAAATAATTTTTTAAAAAATTTATATGAAAGTCTGAGACATTTGTTCCATTTAGGTGGGCCATATCCTATATCCTACCTATTATTGCTAAAATTGTGTCCCCTAATTTCATATGTTGAAGCCCTAACTCCCAGTACCTCAGAATATAACTATATTTAGACATAAGGTCTTTAAAGAGGTGATTAAATTGAAATGAAGTCTTAAGGGTGGGTCTTAGTCCAATATAACTAATGTCCTTATAAGAAAAAGAAATTTGGATATATAGAAAGAGATACGAAACGTGCACACACAGAAAGACAACAATGTGAATACACAATGAGGAGACAGCCAGCCATCTGCTAGCCAAGAAGAGAGGCCTCAAGAGAAATCAAACTTGCCAACACCTTGATCTTGGACATATAGGCTCCAGAATTGTGAAAATATACATTTCTGTTATAAAAGCCACCCACTCTGTTGTATTTTGTTATGGAAGCCCTAGGCAACTAATATGCCACCTAACTGGTATCGAAAAGTTTATGTACACGTTTTTCTCTTTGCAAGGTTATAAACACTTGAGAATAGTAACTATGCCTTTTCACTTTGCATCATAATCACAGCAACATGTGGGACAAAGTAATTTATCAATAAATATTTGTTAAATTAATAACCAAAGAAAAATAACATTTAGATTTTGATGTGATTAAGTGGTAAGAAGATATTTTAAGTTTGGAATGGCATAGCCATTAAATCTTGGAAGTTATTATATTTTTGGAGCAAATTTCTTTTATTTAAAAATAATGACAAAAATGTCTTATGAAAATAATTTTTTTAAAAAACTGTAAAACCTTTACCAGTGACACTTGGGACAAATAATGAGACTCAAGCATATGGCACTTCTTTACGCATGTTTGTGCTAGAATCACAAAGCACTTACACGTCCTTCCTTCTTCACTCTTCATTCAACTTTCTATTTGCCTTTCAACCATTCATTCATTCAGCAAACATTTATTAATGTATTGCTTACTGTGTGCCAGTTACTAGGACTAGAGAGATAAAGGGATGGTCATTCTTTCAAGAATAATTTATTTTTATAAAAAATAATTTGGTGAGTTACATACATTAATAAAAAGGTCTATTGAGACTATTTCAAGGCAAAACTCTCTATAGAATAATGGCATCTTAATTACTCCATAAATTGGTAATAAAAGACAGTTGAATTCACCTGAAAGCACTAGTGTCAAATAATTTTCATCACCACTTTTCCCCAAAAGATAGGATCCAGATGTTGGAGAGTGGTGATTGGTGGTGGAGGACAATTACTACAGTTTTTCTCTTGATATGTGCTGTCCAGCCAGGCACATAGCCCTGTCCAACAATAGAATCTCATTATTGGACTGAAATTCATAGTAGACATTGCTCAGTATAGGACAACATGCCATCTGACTACATTAAGAAGACTGCATTGAAAATAATTTCTAAGCAACATATCCTCTTCAGATCTTGTGAATTCCATCTTCAAAGCATCTGCTTAATTAATTAATTTGCTCCTCTTCAACAAAAATAACACTTTGAATCAGCCTTTCTAATTCCGTGGTCTTATAGATAAAAGTTCATCATCATACCACCAACCAATTCTCTCTTCAAAATACTGACCTGATCATCTCATTTCCTGGCTTAAGTCTTTCCAGGTCTCCTCTTGGTCTACAAGAAGCCACCAAACTCTCTGGCAAAGTAAATAAGGCCCTTCACAATCTAGAGCCCCATCTTCCCTTTTAAGCCTCTGCCCTTCTGTATTCTTGTTCCATGCACATTGGATAAGTCACCATTGCAAAGACTTATGTGCTCTCTTGAGTTCCTTTGCCAATGCAGACACTACTCCCATGCCTGGAACTCTGCATGCCCTGCATCATCTGCCTTGTACTCAACTACTCATCCTCACTTCATTCTGCAAGCATGTATTAAACACCAACTAAGTTTTAATTACTGCACTAGAAATGAAGGATAAAAAGATGATTAGAATGTGTTTCCTTTATTCCAAGGTAGTACTGGGGAAAATGTGCATGTAAATAAATGTCACGATTTTACAGAAAAAGTTGTACGAAGTGACTTTGGAGCTAAAATTTAAAACAATGTAAGAGGCACAAGTGTGAGGAAAAGCAGAGATTGAAAAGGGCACTCCAGGCAAAGGGAGCAGAATATACAAAAGCACAGAGGTGAAGAAGAGCTGGAAGTGGGTAATTTGCCATGATTGTCCTGGAGGATAAATGTGCAGAAACAGAGGGAGAAAGAAAAGTATACAGATTCAGTTCTGTGGTTTAAATGTGTCAAGACCTACCTTCAAAACCACATTTCTGTGACCACTTCATTAAACTAACTTATATGTCAGAGCCCTCCCATCTCAAATCACATACCAAGACATTTGTTCTTTTCATATCTGATATGTATTTAAACCTTTATTTACAACATGTCTGTATGTATATAAACATGTATGTACTTTTAATATAGAATTTTCTTCTCATTATAGATTGTTCTAAAATACTATTCAAACATGAACACAAAAGCTTGGGAAAATATCGGGTACATTAATATTTTGTAAATATTTTAGCACATCTCTATTTTTTGTTTAATCACACTTACTTGCACGTGCTTCAAAAATAAAGAAAATGTAATTATTGTATAATGGCTCATCTGAATTTCTATTTATAAACTATTTTATTCCCAGAAGGGCTTACTTTTAAGAGAATTTTATAAAGGCAAATGAGCAAGTAGTTTCACTCATTAATTAGACTTCTTGTGAGATTTGTCCAAAAAAAGATAATTGATGTTCTTTTCGAAGGACAAAATGAGTGTTCTATAATATAGAAACTATAATTATCCCTAAACAGGTTGACAGGTCATAAAATAATACATTCATTACATAAAGTTACAATAAAATATCAATTTCAAGTTCAGCAATCTGTCTTTATGTGTAATATATTTGCTTACTTATCAAGTGTTCCTGTCAGATGAACACACCTCTTTTTTTTTTTCCAGTTCACTAATTAACATTGGTTAAAGGCTTTCACTGAAACCTCTAAACACATCAATATAGCTTCCTTACAGTTACTGAGTAGAAATAGTAGATGTCTCCTTTACCAGTTTCCTAACTTTGCTCACACTTAAAGTTGAAAGAGAATCTCAAAAATTATGAAAAATAAGAAGTGAAGTTAAAAGAATTACCAGAAAAATACAACAGTGGTTAGAAATTAGAAACTGAGGTATGACCTTTATCTTACTCTTTAAAACTGATGATTAACTTTCCCCTGTGTGTGATTGTGTGTGTGTGTGCGTGCATGTTTTAAATCTTTAATTATTTTTCTTCTTCTCCCTTCTATTAAGTACCACTACACGGCTCACCTACCTCAACCTCAGTGTCCCTTCCTGATAAACACTTTCTCTTTATACTTCTCATGTCACCAGAACTGCTCATTCTGTTTCTTGTTCACATGTTGACAGCATGGCAGAGAGGTTCAGAGTATAGGTTCTGAAGTCAGAACACAGGGGTTTGAATTCTAGCCATGTTGCTTATAAATTGTGTAAGGGTGGTGGGAACAATTAACTGAGAAGTTGTGGGCATATTAAGCTTCTAGAGGCAATATACCTGGGATCAAAGCTTTATTCTTCAATTTACATTCTCTGTAAAATCCTGGGTAAGTTGCAAATGTCCACGGGCTTTGGTTTCAGCAACTGTAAAACATAGATATCAACAGTACCTACTGTTTTAAGTATTAAAGTAGTGACTGTCAGATAAATGTCAGCTATCATATAAGATATTGTATAAGATTCTTACATAGGTAAGAATGTATCTTGGTACCTGGCATATGTTAAGCAGTCAATAACTTATCTGATGCATTGATTTTATTAGTAATAACAGATACCATGATGTAAATATATTGTCAGTTATATGGTTGTTTGTTTAATGTTTTCCCCCCATTATACAGAAAGATATATGATGAGTGAAGATAACAATGGTATCCATCTGTTGGATACTGTATCCCTAAGACCTAACCCAATGTCTGGCATATAGAAAATGCTCAATAAATATAGCCAGCAATGAATGAATTGATCTTTCCCTTCAAGTGAAAATTATGCAATCAACTAACTTGCAGTAACTTCTTGGAGCTTTTGTGAGATTGCAATTAAATACATACATTAAAATTACCTAGCATACTGCCAGAAACATGGTGAGTACTCAGTAAAAGTACAGTGTTTCCTCTTCTTCCGGATCACTAAGAAAACCCGTATATCTCTTCAATGCATCACATTTGTGATCTGTGTCTATAATATGCATCTCTATTCTGTTATTAGGATAATTTCCAGGACATTAAATGGTTGTTCTTTTATAACTTTTATCCATTATTGTAGTTTCACTGCGAAAATCATTTATGGAGCTTCTTACAACACAATTCCAGAAGTTTTCCTTAAACTGACTTTTAACATTTGTTCCTCCTGTAGTTTTTTGTGCCATTTTGGAAAATCACACTGAAAATGAGGTTAGACCAGGTGATCTCTAAATGGTATTCCAACACATATTTGTTTGTACTCTCTGTTAAGAGAATAGTGAATTCTTAGCAACCATAGGAAGAACATGCGTGTCCCTGAACAACACTGTGCAAGCATGCAATCACACACACACACACACACACACACACACACACACACACACACACACAGTCCTAACTGAACTAAAATTTATCTCATCTTCTGTCCTGCATTCCACTGAGGTTTTCCAGTAGCTGGTGCTCTAACCAAGACTTCTAACATTTTAAGCCATAGACACTAAATGTGGACAGCTACATTTGTCTCCTCTCACAATTGAAATTCAAAGACTATAGAGCTTTGCTGAGAAGAAGCACAGGGAAAGCTTTTATCTCTAGCATGTTTAAGGGACAGGTCAGAAGAGGCACTTGCATCATTAGGAAGCTATAGGAGGCCCTGAGTGGCTGTCTCATCTTTCACCTCTGCTGTGGAATAATTCTGGTATTGAGCCCCTTTGTCCATGGGTATGCTGCCAATTTAGCTAGTTCCTTAGATTTCATGTTTTACTGAACATTATTTGAGGCAGGTCAACAACTCTGCTCCAGGTTTAATGACTGTGATAGTCATAGGTTCAGATCACTGTCGGGACAGTTCACAGACTTCCTCTCTGTCACTTATAATTTACTTGAATAACAATGTGCGGCTGACATTTATGAACCAATATTTAATAGGAGACAGATGCTTTATTGAGTGATTTGTATACCTGTTGTTTAATTATAATCTTGAGACATTGGTTATGACTAAATAACGTAAGAATTGTTTGTGGTGTAGGTTACACAATTATGTGAATATACTGAAACTGCTGAACTGTACAATTTAATTGAATGAATTGTATGCATGTGAATTATATCTTAATAAAACTTCTATAAAATCAGTTTGAGTCGTTTTTCCTTTTCTACCGCTGCTGGACAGAGAATCCATGAACATTCCAGTGCAATGCGGTTCTCTCTGGATCTTCATTCTTACCATACTCCAAACCCTTCACTCTCCTACTTGACACAGAGAGACAATTTTCCCCCATCCCTGCCCCATTTGTTTCTGCTTCTGAGATTGTTTTTACTTATTTCTCTCTGAATGAATACTCTTTTTGCATATATCCATATTTCTAAATCATTTAGTCATGTCATAAAAATTGAGAATCTATTGATTCTATGTGCTCAGCACTGAGCAAGGCACTGGAGACTTCAAAACAATATATGAGTAATAAAATATATAAAAGATTCCTTTTGTACTTCCCTGATGGTGCAGTGGTTAAGAATCTGCCTGCCAATGCAGGGGACACAGGTTAGATCCCTGGTCTGGGAAGATCCCACATGCTGCGGAGCAACTAAGCCCATGTGCCACAACTACTGAGCCTGCGCTCCAGAGCCTGCAAGCCACAACTACTGAGCCCATGCGCCGCAACTACTGAAGCCCGCGTGCCTAGAGCTGGAGCTTTGCAACAAAGAAGCCACCACGATGAGAAGCCTGTGCACCGCCACGAAGAGTAGCCCCCGCTCGCCGCAACTAGAGAAAGCCTGTTTGCAGCAAGGAAGACCCAACGCAGCCAAAAATAAATTAATTAATTAAATTAAATAAATAAATTTTTTTAAAAATTCCTTTTTTGCTGAAAGGAAACTCTCTCCTTAAAATTCTCTAGTGCTTCATTAGAGCATCTCTTGGTATCATCTAGTGCTTCATTAGAGCATCTCATGGTATCCTCTACCATGCCTTATGATGTCTGCATTCCTTATGGAAACTTCCTAGCTATTCTGTGGACTTCTGGTACAGAGACTCACAGTTAATTGTCCATCTCCCAAACCACATGATTCTTTAAGTTGAGCATTACGAAGACTTCATAAATAATTTGTTTAAAGATCGAAAAATATGTAAATGGTAGAACAAACATCTTCAGCATCAATTCAAGAATGTTTACACCCCCCAAAATCTCAAATCTTTATGGATTTATGTTATAAATTCTTGGCATATTCATTCATTCATCTTTTTGTCCATTCATGTAATGCGTTACTTTTGAGTAAACACCATGTGCCTGACGCTGAATTAAGAAATGGAATCATGGAGACATATAAAAAGACCTAATCTTTAATTAATATCAATTTGGAGAAATTGATATATGAACAAATAAATCCATGCTTAGTGAAAAGATCGCCAAAAATTATGTAAAGGGAAAAATTATCTATAAAGGAAGAATTGATTCTACTTGTGAGGGAAATGATTAATCAAAGAGGTGCTTTTGGTGTGGAGGTGGGGAGAAGTGATTCAACTCAAAAGAAATAAACAGAATCAGGGTCAGGAAGAAAGCCTGGTTTGACTGGAAATTTTCAGATATGTGAGAGTATTGGAATATAACTGCAGATGGGAGATGTTTAAAGAAATGATGAATGGTGAGGACAGACAATGGCTATATTACGGACAGCCTAGTATATCATGCTGAGGATATTTAAACCTGGAAATCCACAGAAATCTGTCCTCTAAATCACATGACACTCTATTTTGATCATTATAAATGTTTCCATATAGAATTTACTGAAAGCATTCTGGTGACATTACCATTTTGTCCTATAGTGTATTGAAGTTTTTTTTAATATTGTATTGATTTTCTATTTTGTATTAACTTTCATGCTAGACTGCTAGGTTTGGATTTAGGCTCTGCTATCTACTAGGCGAGCTGCTTTGGACAAGTTATCTAAATTCTCTGATTTCAATTTTGACATTTGTAAACTGACAATAAAAATAATGCTCACCAAGTAGGCTTTTTTCATGGAGACTGAATTAGTATATATATATGTTAAGCACATAGAACAGTGCCAAACATGTAGGAAGCATTTCCTGCCTGTAAGGAAAGTGATTCTTCACCTTTGCATGTTGCAAAAGGGGTAAAATACATTTTTTATACCATGCTATAGCAATGCATCATTTAAGCACTATTATATGTGATAGTTGTCACAGTGGTTTCTTTTTTGAAATATGGTGTAGAAAGCTTGAAACTTTGCAAAGCAAATATGCCTCATTTATTGTTAATTTAAATAGATACATACAGTCATGGGTGAGGATCAGACCCTAGACAAGACTGTATTATATTACTTTCTGTTTGAAATCTGATCAGATTTTGATTTATATCATTTTGATTTTATTTTACATCACTTTGATTTTAATCCCTATTTTTAAAACTAGTACCTATTTAAATGAGGAGACTAGTCTGTTCCCTTGACTTATCTCTCTCTACTCACCATCATGAATTCCTATCAGAGGCAACCTGAATTACTCCTGGTCCTTCATATGTAATATGCCTGCTTCCATCTAAAATAAAATAGTAACAATAAAATAACTCAAAATATAGAATTTATTGGAAGATTACTTTGTGCAAGTCACTTTATATACTTGTCCAGTTTAATCCTTCTAACATTCCTATTGAGAAACTACTACTATAATTCCAAAATATTAGATAAGGAATGTGAAGTACAGAGAGACTAAACCACTTTCCCAAAGTTACATTATTCTTCTCATTAGAAAAACATTTCATCATCTGTCTTTACACTTCCCATGTACACACCAGCTGATGTGGTCAGTGAGTTCTCCTGGAAGGTAGGACATGAACTGGTGCCCAAAGAAGATTCAGTTAGTTACAGAGGCAAAGTAGGTACTAGCTTTAGAAATAGAGATAGTAAGCCAAAACAATGTCAATACAGGTGTTAAAATGTACTACAAAATTATAGAAACAATTAAAAATTATACCACTAGAATAGAGAATCCCGAAATAGGCTCACACATATATAGCTTTCTTATATGTACAGCTTATAGCAACAAAGATGTCCCTGGAATACAGAGAGAAAAGGATGAATTTTTGATTTAAAAAAATGCTGAGAAAATTGGATAATGTTATATCCTTCACCTCATACTATACACAAAAATATAATGTATCAAGTACTTTAAATTTAAACATGAAAGTTTAAAAATTAATGCTTCATAAGAAAATATAGAAAACATGCTTTAAATGATTCCTTCTGACATAGCAGTAAATGCCTAAGTGTTTTTCTTGGATGGAGATCTTGTTTACTGAGAATATAGTAAGCCCTCATATACAACTGCTGGATATGGCATGAAACGGAGGCAGAAACAGTGTTTTGTTTTATTCAAATCAAAAAATTTCCTGTTTTTTAAATGAAAATAAGAATCTTATATACATCAGTCATTCAAAATTGGGATCAGGACAGAGTAGCTGTTCTAGTTTTAACTTTGATTCAAAACAAGATTCTAATAAATCAATCAATGATTGACAATCAATTAAAAAGTATGACTTCTATTATTAAATATACTATAGATCTGTTAACTCACCTCCTTTTAATTAACTACTCTAATATTTGGTAATCAGTTCCTGTAGCCTTTTTCTTTTCCTTTATGTTTTTTTAATCTATTCTTGAGTCTTGGTATTTCTAAATATATTTTTAAATCAACTTATTTACATATAAAATGTTTAAAATATGCTAAGATGTGGAGTGATAGTCTATTAAAAATAAAAATAACATGGTGGAGAATTAACACTTTTACAATATCGACTCTTTGAGTCCATTAACATGATGTATGATTCTACTCATTTAAATCCTTAGGTTCTCTCAATAATCTTGCAGTTTTCAGGGTTGAGTTCTTGCAAAATTTTCAGTATTTATTCCTTGTTAATATTTCATTTTATTTTCCATTTTTGTGTTGATATATTATATATAAACTTTTTTAATCCAGAAAAAGAAAATTTCACGTATTAATTCTAACAGTTTCTCTGCATATTCATTCAGAGATTTTAGGTACACAATCCTGTCATCAATGAATTATGGTAACTTATTTTTCCTTTCTAAACCTTATATATTTATTTTCTTATTTTATCCTCCTATAAATTACCCACAATAAAATGTTAAACAGAAATATTATTAATCAACAGACTTGTCTCATCTCTGATTTCAAGAAGAAAAATTTTGGGCTTCCCTGGTGGCGCAGTGGTTGAGAGTCTGCCTGCCAATGCAGGGGACACGGGTTCGAGCCCTGGTCTGGGAAGATCCCACATGCCGTGGAGCAACTAGGCCCGTGAGCCACAACTACTGAGCCTGCGCATCTGGAGCCTGTGCTCCGCGACAAGAGAGGCCGCGATAGTGAGAGGCCCGCGCACCGCGATGAAGAGTGGCCCCCGCTCGCCGCAACTAGAGGAAGCCCTCGCACAGAAACGAAGCCCCAACACAGCCATAAATAAATTAATTAATTAATTTAAAAAAAAAAAAAAAAAAAAAAAAAAAGAAGAAAAATTTTAATGTATTGTCAGTAAGTATGAAGTTGCTTTAGGTTTTCTGTAAGTACTCTTTATCAGCTTAAGGAAGAACTCTACTAGTTTGCTGATAATTTTTTAATTATAAATATTGAATTTTTATATTATTTTCTTCATTTAGTAGGATAATTATATATTTTTCTCTGTGCTTGCCTTATCAATTAGTGATAGTGCTCTCAATTTCTCTCACTATGTTTGTGGATTTGTCTACTATTACTTTCATTTTTGACGATTTTTCCAAATTTACTTAAGGTAATACTACTGAGCATAAAAATTTAGAATTATGACATATTCCTAGTGGACTGACTTCCTTATAACTATGAAATATCGTTCTATCTCTACTAGTATTTCTTACCTCAAAGACTGCTTTGTCTGATATTACAATATTTTTATCCGCTTTCTTTGAGTTTGATTATGGATGGTCTACCATTTTCCATTTTGGGTTTTTATGGTTAAGATGTGTCCTTTACCCCGAATAGCCAAAGCAATCGTGAGAAAGAAAAATGGAGCTGGAGGAATCAGGCTCCTGGACTTCAGACTATACTACAAGGCTACAGTAATCAAGACAGTATGGTACTGGCACAAAAACAGAAATATAGATCAATAGAACAGGATAGAAAGCCCAGAGATAAACCCATGCTCATATGGTCACCTTATTTTTGATAAAGGAGGCAAGAATATACAATGGAGAAAAGACAGCCTCTTCAATAAGTGATGCTGGGAAAACTGGACAGCTACATGTAAAAGAATGAAATTAGAACACTCCCTAACACCATACACAAAAATAAACTCAAAATGGATTAAAGACCTAAATGTAAGGCCAGGCACTATCAAACTCTTAGAGGAAAACATAGGCAGAACACTCTACGACATAAATCACAGCAAGATCCTTTTTGACCCACCTCCTAGAGAAACAGAAATAAAGACAAAAATAAACAAATGGGACCTAATAAAACTTAAAAGCTTTTGCACAGCAAAGGAAACCATAAACAAGATGAAAAGAAAACCCTCAGAATGGGAGAAAATATTTGCAAATGAAGCAAGTGACAAAGGATTAATCTCCAAAATTTACAAGCAGCTCATGCAGCTCAATATCAAAAAAACAAACAACCCAATCCAAAAATGGGCAGAAGAACTAAATAGACATTTCTCCAAAGAAGATATACAGATGGCCAAGAGGCACATGAAAAGATGCTCAACAGCACTAATTATTAGAGAAATGCAAATCAAAACTACACTTGGGAAAGAGCAAGGACTACTTTGAACGTTTGAAGTAGTGTTTCATATTTTAAAATACCTTCCATTTGTATTTTAATTGGCTTATTACAATTATGCAAGGCATCTGAATAGGTAAAATTTTATTTTTTCTTTTACTTTTGTATTTTAACTTTTATCATTCAAACATTTTGTCATCACCTAAATAAGCTAATATTCAACATCATTTAACAAAATCTTTATTTTTTTCCTTTCTTACAAGGGGAAATATATGACCCATAAAAAAATACTTTGGTCTTTAAAATTCAACAGAAAATTTAAATGGCTTTAATTATACAAGCATACAGGAAGGATGACTGAAAAATCTTCCCCCAGACCAGCCAACTTTATTCAAATGTTTAATAACATATTCCAGCCATATCAAATATATATGTTTTATTTAATCTTAAAAAGTATTTGACTTTATATATTCATAAAGGTAGATTGCTCTACTATTTAAGAGTATATTCCAACTGCATATTTTTATTCATATTCCTTTAATTTCTCTGCAATACCAATTTTTAAGGCCCAGTACAAAAGTATCTTACAGCTAATGCATATTGAGAAAATCATATACATTATAACCTTGCTCTACATAAAAACTATTTTTTGAGTAGTAATATTTCTGATATGTGATCCAGGCAAAGATATCAAGTAAGTTATTCCGTAGGACTAAACTAGCACATCTTGAAAACTGTGGTAGCATTAGAAAAAAAATGTGTTCCTTAAAAGGAACTGTCTGTTAATATATTGATAACATTCCTGTGTCTACCTTAAATTCTTGTCCTCAAGAATACTTAGGGGGCTTCCTTGGTGGCGCAGTGGTTGAGAATCTGCCTGCCAATGCAGGGGGCACGGGTTCGAGCCCTGGTCTGGGAAGATCCCATATGCCGTGGAGCAACTAGGCCCGTGAGCCACAACTACTGAGCCTGCGTGTCTGGAGCCTGTGCTCCGCAACAAGAGAGGCCGCGACAGTGAGGGCCTGTGTGTCTGGAGCAAGGTGATGAAAGAGAAAGTCAACAAAAAAGAACTTTGGAGAGGTAAAAAAGAAGTAGAAACATACATGGCCTTATAGATTCACATGAAAATTTATATTTTATTATTCTAAGAAGTGATATTTTTAATCATAAGAAAGACATTATCTGTTCCGTGTTTTTTTTAAGTATGTTGTAAAAGGGCCAAAATGGAAGCAGGGAGAACAGTCAGACCTAGTGAGAGATGGCGGTCACAAGGACTAGGTTTGTACCAGTGAAGATAGAAAAAAGGATATATTTGTGGGTTAACTCTCAAGGACTTGGCTATGGATTAAGTACAGAGAAGAAAGGGGAAAAAGCAATCAAGAAGTAATCTTAGAATTTGGCTTAATCAGAGAGTAATGTCATTTACTGAGACTGGGACAACATAGGAGGAATAAATTTGATAGGGGAAGGAATCAAAGGTTATATTTTGGTAGAATAAAATTGAGATCAATGAACCTCATAGTTTTTTTTAACTTAGAAATAGCCTTAACAATCATTTTATGTGTTCTGTCCACAGAATAGACTTGTGAGGGGAAATGACTGCTGTCTTCAAAAACTGGAAGACATGCTCAGTAGAAAAGAAATGAGACCTGTTTTGTGTGAACCCAGAAGGCAGAACCATTTGGTGGGAGCTATAGGAAAATCAGTTTTGTTGAATATAAGAGTGGTCTAGGGGACTTCCCTTGTGGCGCAGTGGTTAAGAATCTGCCTGCCAATGCAGACATGGGTTGGAGCCCTGGTCCAGGAAGATCCCACATGCCATGGAGCAACTAAGCCCGTGCGCCACAACTACTGAGTCTGCGCTCTAGATCCCACGAGCCCCAACTACTGAGCCCACAAGCCCCAACTACTGAGCTCACATGCCACAACTACTGAAACCCACACACCACAACTACTGAAGTCCGTGCGCCCTAGAGCCCATGCTCCGCAAGAGAAGCCCCCACTCGCCGTAACTAGAGAAAGCCGACATGCAGTAACAAAGACCCAACGCAGCCAAAAATGAATAAATAAATAAATTTTTTTAAAAAGAGTGGTCTAATAATTACAGTTATCCAATTAGTTAATGTGCTATATCATATGAATGGAAACTTCATCTCTACAGAGGATTCTACAAATTAGACAGCCATTTGGAGAAATGGACATGGGTAAAACAAATATTGAATAGATATTTAGACTAGATGGCCTTTAAAGTTCTTTTTAATGTAGAAATGTAACATTTCAGGAGAATAATCATTGTATAAGCTGAATAAATAAGGAGTCAGTTTAAGTTGACAACTAGGCTTGGTGTTGAAACTTAGATTTGAGTCTAACGAGGGCATATTTAATGTGATATAATTAGATAATAGGAATTCAAGGCTTCTTGACTTGAACTAAAGAATTAACTTACATACAAAATCTTTCCTGAGATCAATGAAATATTTTTTATATATATAAGGCTTAACTTACATCCAAAATATTTCCTGAAATCAATGAAATACTTTTATATGCATAAGGAATTTCATGGCAGCCATTACTGAGTTTACTCCATTAATTTTTTTGTTTTTTAAAGTATATTTTTAAATTTGGGGCTATGTTTAGATTTACACAAACACTGCAAAAATCTTACAGTTAGTTCACATACACCCCTCATCTTGCTTCAGTTCCTCCTATTGTTAACATCTTACATTATATACATTTTTTTAAATTAATTAATTAATTTATTTATTTTTGGCTGTGTTGGGTCTTCGTTTCTGTGCGAGGGCTTTCTCTAGTTGCGGCGAGCGGGCGCCACTCTTCATCGCGGTGCGCGGGCCTCTCACTATTGTGGCCTCTCTTGTTGTGGAGCACAGGCTCCAGACGCGCAGGCTCAGTAGTTGTGGCACACGGGCTTAGTTGCTCCGCGGCATGTGGGATCCTCCCAGACCACGGCTCGAACCCGTGTCCCCTGCATTGGCAGGCAGACTCCCAACCACTGTGCCACCAGGGAAGCCCCATTATATACATTTTATAGGTAAAAACTAAGAAACCAACATTGGTACATTATTATAAATTAACTCCAAACTTTATTTGGATTTGACCAGTTTTCCTGTCAACGCCCTTTCTTGTATTAGACCCAATCTAGGATAACACAGTACATTTAGTCATCATGCCTCCTTAGTGGCCCTAGTATTTGTCTGTATCATTGTTTTTACTTTTTTTTTGTGACCTTGACTATTTTGACGAAGACTGGTCAAGGATGTTTGTAGAATGTCCTTCAAATTAGAATTGTCTGATGTTTTTCTCATGATTACACCAGGGTTATAAGTTTTTGGAAAGAACATGAGAAGTACCCTTCTTATAACGTCATATCAGGGGTTACTTGATATTACTAATGATGTTGACCACGATCACTTGGTTAAAGTATTGCTTACCAGGTTTGTCCACTACAATGTTAGAATTTTTCTTTATCGTATTCTATTACTTGAAGTGAGTCACTAAGTCTAGCCCATACGAAAGTGGGAGAGTGGAGACTAAGTTACACCTTGGTCTTTCTACGTATATTATTTGGCTCCAATAACTTTTAAAGGCTTTATTTTTGTTGTTATAGCTTGTTTAAGAAAGGCAACATTTCCTAAAATAGAACTAAGTATTCTAGATTACCTTTTTCTCTAACATTTAAAACATTAGCCCAAAGGTTATACAATATTAAATATTCTCATGAAATTGCAAAAGAGCATAACTATACCCTTTAAGTTTGTGTATAGATATTAGAGGATGTATAGTTAATATTAAAAGTACAACTTGTCCTATCTGTGTATCCAGAATACCAATTTTTTTTTTAATTTAAGCAGAAATGCACATTAGATGCATTCTCATATAATTAAAGAAATTGAACTTAAGAATGATTTTACACTGGAAAGAGAAACACAACTTATCTCCAGGATAAACACCACATAACCTTTCAGTTTAACATATAACCTTTGTCAGGGAAATAATTTAACAATGTATATATGAGCCAAATTTTGTGTTTAGTTTATCTTTTAAAACACTTTTAGTTTTTATGCAGAATAAGGATTTTTTTTCATTTTTCATTCATGAATATCCATTAAAACAATTTATTCTTTCTATTACTTCCAGAGTAAGCTATAAGAATGTAAAATTGAAGAAAAATCATTTATAGACCTTTGTTTAAGTCTTCTAAAATATGAAGATTGAATACATGAATGATATAATCAAACAAATAAGATTTGAAGGAACCTAGTAGAAATTTTGTTCATAGTAAAATCGATATTCAAGTGGAAGTAAAATAAAGCAGAATTACCTAAGACTCTGAATAGCAAAGAACTACTGCACTAGCGGCCGCCTGGGCCGCTAGACCCGGTGCCACCCCAGCCCAACGGCGACCCCCACCGAGGGCGGGGACAGCCTGTTCGCTCTCAGCCAGACGCTGAGCCCAGTGCTGAAGCCCCATCAGGGGCCACCGCAGAGGCTCAGTCCTCTTCCCTGGGCGGCCGTTTTTAAACGCAGCAAGCTCAGGCGGATGCAGGCCGTGTGCACAGCCGAGCGGGAAAAGGCAAGCTCTGCCCTGAGAGGATGGTACGGCCCCAAACGGGTCCCTGATAAAACTTAACATATTTATCAGTATGCTAAATAATGAATATTATCCATAAATAGACATCCATCCCAGAAGTAAACACTTTCTATATAAGGTAGTTGATGAAGCTAATGAAATCATTTGGACCTTATACACAATGCTATATTTATGTTTATTGGCCCATATTTCAGTTTACTTCATCCTTGCTCATTAATGGATGCAAACTTGAATTATTTCAGTATTTAATAATGTTTTCTGTTCTTAAACACTTATTTCTTTGTTTGCCAAACTTTGCAGATCTCTGCAGATTTTTATTTCATATGAAAATTTTAAATTTTGTAAAAAAACACTGATTTATAAATACCATTTTCAATACATAAGAGAATCTAAGAACAACATTTATTAAAAGTCTCACAAAGCCTCCCTACTTTGAAAGGTTCTTATAGATATCATGGAAAGATGGTGGATTTACTACTTTCATTCTCAGTTGATTTCTAATTACAATTTTACTTAATTGGCTTCTGTATAAGTATTAACATTTGCTACAACACAATAACTAGAGAGTTGTAGTGTGTGGCAAAGAGAACTGTATATTTAAGATAAGAAAAATTGGGTCAAAGATTGTTGGCTTCAATGACATTGATCCAAGACATTTATCTTAGAGTTAACATCCAACCACATGGACAATAAAATCACCCTGACAGCGACAGAATTTGAGGTATAGAAATAATCTATGATTCAATTGCCAAAATCTTCCAAGGTCTTCTGTGACAGTAACACAGAGGCTTATATAAAAACTTATACAAAAAGAGGCAATAACACAGAGGTATGAGGAAAGGTCAAGAGGGCTAATGAAGAGGTTTTTAAAATATGTTTGTTTGTTTCAAGAAAGTGAAAAGTCATAGCCTCAGCCTCTAGTTTAAGTTCCTCCATTTAAAGAACTTGTAAGTTATCATCCCCATGCTTACAACAGAAAAAACTGAACAAAATGAAAATAAATAGATTTTCTTGAATCTATAAGAGAACTGAGGTTGCAGGACAAAGAACGAGCCTGATATCTGAAGAGACAAACATATGCAGAGAATCATAGTCATGTTCTGATTATTGTAACAGAAGTCCCTCAGGCAATAAACTGATATGAATACTCAAACATTAACTTAGACTGATTGATGGTGGCTAAGTGCAGACCAGAATGAGAGTGAGAAACTCCAAGGGGCATAATTTTCGGGGGAATCCCATACTTTGTGGACTTTACACTCAATCCACCAGGTTCTCTAAGCAAAGATATAAGAAAGCCTTCCATGACTCTGGTTGGGAAAGGTAAAGAGCACTTATTGATATTTATGATATACAGCCAGAACCTTCTGCATGACAAAAGCCTACTCTGTACCACGCCAACAAGGCTTACATAATAACAGTGGATTACAGCTAGAAGAGCTATAAGATACAGTTTCTTTGAGGAGGAGTACTTAGGGAAGCTCAAAGTCAATATAGAAGACAAAAACAAGGACACCTGAAAACTTTGAAACCTAAGTGATCTATAGCTATGTTAAATATTAAGCATAGTTCAATTCCCACCTTAATTAACATAAATCCTCACATTGAAGACCTATATACTCAATTACTAATACTCAATGCAATATGTCTGCACTTCAACAAAAAATTACCAGGCATGTGAAAATGCAAGAAAAAACAATCTGAAGAGACAAAGAAAGCATCAGAACTAGTATCAGATATGACACAGATGTTGGAATTATGAGACAAGCATTTAACTATGATTAATATGTTAAGAGCTCTAATGGAAAAGTAGACAACATAAAAGAATAGATGAGTTATGTAAGCAGATATGTGGAAACTCTAAGAAAGTAACAAAGATAAAATCTAGCAATTAAAAACATTGTAACAGAAATTAAGAATGCCTTTGATGAGCTCTTTAGTAGACTAGATATAGCTGAGGAAAGAATTACTGAGCTTCAAAATAGTTCAGTCAGTACAAACTTCTCAAATGGAAATACAAAGAGAAAAAGAATTAAAAAAAAAAACTAGAACAGAACATCCAAGAACTGTGGGACAATTTCAAATAGTATAACATACAATTAATTAGGATACCAGGAGGAGAAAAAAGAGAGTGTGGAGCAAAAAATATCTGTATGTGAAGTATTAACAGCTAAGAATTTTCCAAAATAATTATGAAAACCAACCCACAGGCACAGGAAGCTCAAAGAAAGCCAAGGAAAAAAATTACACCACCATTACTGTCCTCTCCACACACATACACATACATCATCTTCAAACTTCAGAAATCCAAAGACAAAGTGAAAATGCTGAAAGAAGCCAGAGAAGGGAGAGATAGCACCTATAAAGCATAATTATAAAAATTACAGTTGACTTCTTCTAAGAAATCATGAAATTAAAAAGAGAGAATGACATACATAAGGGATTGAATGAGGGAAAGGAAGTCCATCTAGAATTCCACTCAGTGAAATTATCCTTCAAAAGTGAGAGAGAAATACTTTCTCAGAAAAACAAAAACTGAGGGAATTCATTGCCAGCAGATCTACCCCAAAAGAAATTTTAAAAAAAGTTCTGACGTAAGTCAAAAACTTAGATCTACATGAAGAAAGGAAGAGCGCTGAGAAATGAATAAATGAGGTAAAAAATATTTCATTTTTCTTACCCTTAATTGATTGAAAATAGAACCATTTTTTAAAGCAATAAGAGTAGCAATGCATTAGGTCCGGGGTCTCCAACCCCCGGGCCCAATCCGCAGCCTGTTAGGAACTGGGCCTCACAGCAGGAAGTGAGCAGGGGGCAAGCAAGCGAAGCTTCATCTGCCGCTCCCCATCGATCCCCATCGCTTGCACTATCACCTGAACCATCCGCCCACCGTCCGTGGAAAATCTGTCTTCCATGAAACCGGTCCCTGGTGCCAAAAATGCTGGGGACCCCTGCATTAGGTCATTATATTATATGAATAGAAGAAATGAATGACAGTAATATCACAAGGGACCAGAGAAAGGAACTGGGGACACTGTTATAAGGTACCTTCACTACACATGAAGTGGTACAATACTATTGGAAAATGGACTTAGAGTAATTTAAAATGAATATTGTAAACTCCAGCACAACAATGCAAAAAAAAAACTTTTGAAAAGAAGTATAACTGATATGCTAAAAGAAGAGATAAAATGAATCATAAAATTCTCAATAAAGCCAGAGAAACCAGTAAAGAGCTTCTATGTAAAAGAGATATATGGGAAGTTACCATCTTGGAAGATGGTTTTGGTTAAGGCAAGCAAGTAGAGATGATGTTGTGCTGACAGAAGAAAATATAGAAAGTTTTACTTTAAAATGTTAAACATATATTGAGTGGTAAGGAGGGCCTAGTGGGAAGTATTGGGAAGAAGATTGGGCTAAATAAATGTAAAAAATTAAATTACAACAAAACAAAACATTGAACTAGTTGAGCAGCATCAATGAATACTTAAGGAAATTTTAATCAACACTTTTGAATAATTTTTATATAAAAAATTCTAATTTGAATCAAAATTCGTTTATCAAAAGAAATTTCAATATAATATTTGTCATTTAAAGAAAAGAGGCCTTTCAGTTAAAAAAAATAATTGCACCCTTGGAAATACAATTTAAAGAATTTAAATTATCTGAATTTTTGTTAGTGGCAAGAAAGATGTTCCAGCCAATAAAAAACAAAAGTGATAAATATTCTTCTGCCATTTCTTACCACCTACTCATACCACGTTCATCACAGATGGCAACTATCAAACATTAAGGATTATAAATAACCATTTTGAGCATAATATCTGATTTATAAAAGAAGCCACAGAAGCAAGCTCATTTTCAAAAATGGAAAAAGTTCTTTTCCTTATAATTTTAGAATCTAAATAAAATGTGGTGGCTTATTTTAACAGACTCCAGGTAGACTCACCCAAACCTTCTATCTTTTGGCCTAAGTTTAAATGCAAATATAATTTTCTATATAGACTATGACATGGAAATCAAAGATTGTTCTTGGATTGTCTGGAAAACAGAAGCAGATCTGATTCCACAGATGACTAGGTAACACTGGAAAGCTAAAACCTCAGTCAAATAAATAAACTGCAGGCAATAACATTAAGAAACCATGCTAAAAATACTATTTTACAGAGAGTTGAATAAAATAAGAATATAAATCATTGGAAAAACTAACACAAAATGACAATGAAAGGAAGTCTTTGTGTTTCTTCAGAACTACAGCAAAGACTTTCTTTTCAAAAAAGAAATTGATCTTTTCAGCCAAGTAGATTATCTGAGTCTGCTGGAATAGACTTTGAGATTTGAACAGATCATGAAAGCTCAAGAGATATACTAACAAGATTTACCTAAACAGCCATGAATACAGCGACCATACAATTTATTGTTCAAATGAGAACATTTCCAGGATAGAAAAGTGGCACCAATAATGCAAAGATGACAGACAGAAACCAGTACTGTCCCGAGTGAACCACAACATCTAGTCGTCCTGGCATGAATCACAATAATATAAAAGCTATACTTTCCTCAAGTTTACCAACACTTGTGTGGAACACAACTGCAAGGGGCACATTACCCATATTATGTTGTGTTCCAAGGGCACCAATCACATAGAAATCACTGTGAATAGCGCCCCTGGAGCTGTGTACTGTGGTGGTCCTTGGTCCTTATTCCAAGCCAGGCAATTTTCTTAGGATTTAATCCATATTAATTTATTTATTACTCAAAAACTCTGAAATGCTTTTTACAGATGAAGAAACAGAGATTGATTGAATAACCTGCCCAGAGTCACACAGTTAAAATTGGTTGAGTAAAGATATGAATCCAGAAGGTCTGGCATTCCAATTCCTATTTTAATCACTGCCTATACACCTCCCCATTAATTCCTTTTCTCTAGTATAAATTTTCTTTAATAATCAGGACAATAAGAGGATAAAGCTTTTAGGATGCATAAATTTCCCAAAAGGTATTCTATTCAAATAATTTCCATTACATTAATAGGGGATCTGCATGCAAAATAATAACTTGTGAGTTGGGAATATTTCACAAAGAATAGGTTAAAGTGATAGACTGTAAGTCAGAGCTTTACCTCTGGCAATTTTGTTTTGAATTGTACAAATTAAATGAAGAAACCACATGTTTTTTAGAATTGTATTCAAGTATTCAATATTCTTGTTTCATACTTCCAGGCTCAATGAAAAGGGGAAATCGTGTGAAAAAATTCATACTTCTCCTCCTCCTGACAGTCAGATGACAATTTTTTGAACTAGTATCACAATATGAATGTTCTCCCAATAAATTATTTTCCTACTGAAGGAATTCTAAAACCTGTTTAAAATCAGATCAAATGTGAAGTAAAATACATATATAGTATTCCCACACATTTGTATACCATGTTTGTCCTCAATCCCAAACATAACTATGCAAATCACCCAAGAGAAAAGTGGGTGCAGAATGGGAAGAGAACTAATCTAGAATGTGTGTTGGGAGGAGACTATTCAGAAAATAGCAAGAAAAAAAAGTGAATGAATGATCAAAGATAAAATATTTAGCATAGGGATAGTTCTTTTCCTCTTTATTTAGCTTCTAGCTTTTCAACATTCAGTCTAGGGAAAAATTTACGTCATAACAAACAATGAATATTACTAATGTGTTCCATTTTTCTGTGCGACAAGAATCAACTTCTTGTTGTTACAGAGACCCCTTTCTATAGAGGTTGCTACAGAGGTTATTTGACTCCCTGGACTAGTTGCTACAAATAGTGGGTTGGCTTCTAGGGCTGACTGTTGCAGATTGTTGGTCATTATTCTATAGTTATGTACGGTGCAGCTATCGCCATTTGCATATTCAGTGTTTCAAGTGTATAAAGGTCCAGCCCCCTCCATCCAATTTTGGACAAATATGAAAGATTTTCTAGCTCTAAATCTACCTGTAAGGTCAGCTGAGGACTTTATTGGAATTCTCCATCTTCTCAATCCTGTTTCCTTTCCACCCCATGCATAGATATTGCCACCAAGATCACTCCCTAATAAAGAACTGATCTTCAATTTCCATTTTAGAATCTTTTTCCTTGGGAACGCAACCAGCACCAAGCCATAAGAGCTCTGGCTGCCCCAGGTCCTGCTTGCCTAATCCAAAGACTGAAGAGCTCAATATATGGCGCACCCCTAGCCCATGTGTATCACACCACTGTACTGAGGCACATTAGTGCCCAAGAACTACTAGTTCAACCTAATACGGTGTAGTTCAAGCTGCTAGGAAATAACTTAGGGAAAACTCCTTCAAAGTTACTTAGGAAAAAGTTATTACAAACAGCAGTAAGCAACTAGCCACCCTGGCCCCATCTGCTGTTCAAAGAGCCTGGAGAGACAATGGGAAAACCACTGTGAATGTAGAAATCCCATTGATTCAAGTTACATTTAGTGATTTATCATAAGAATTATCCTCCTACATGAATTATTGTGAAAAAAATCATACATATATTCATGTAAGCAAGCATTAATAAATGAGAGTAAATAACTGCTTAAATGTGAGTGAATGTTTTGTATTTTCTAATATGAAAAGGTAAAGATATATTTTGACCAAAGGTTTACCACACTCTCAGAGGCTTGAGACCCCTGCTGTTGATAATTGTTTTTTCTAGGGTACTATTTATATCATGGGAAGTGGGTTCTCCTTTCTCCTAAGAATTGCAGAGCAAATGAGTGAACTCAATGAGTGAAATAAGGTAATACATTAGAAAACAGAGAAGTTGGTGAGAGAACACTATGGTTCTGCAATCTTGCTTTTATTGTTCTGTTATCCTTCTCATGTGCATCAGCAAGGATCCCCAGGAAAATCCTCTATGTGCAAGATCTGAACCCTTCAAGCCAATGCTAGCCTTTGACAGAATTTTCCCTTTTTTATCACTAGGTTTTAAATTATAACCACAACAATGCAACTTTTGTAATACAGTAGTTCAAATATAGGTGTAAATGCTGTGTTTGAATTGTAAACATGTAATAGACTTTTGGTGATATAATTTGAAAGAAATAAAGCTTCACTTGTACATGGGAAGCCAAGGCTATAAATGCTTGGCCACTTCTAGTATAGAAGTCTTGGCTACAAATAAACAACATAAAGGGTGGTCTTCTCTCCAAGGCAGTAATTGTTAATGCACTTAAAGAGCTAAGAAAATTGCAGAGTATTTTCTTTTAGCAACCCATTAAATTTCAGGACTATGTCTCAGATATAATCTAACTTACTACATTTAAAGTTCATCTGTAGTACTTGCAATTCTTATTACCCAGGAGACCTCAGCCTGCCAAAGTAGAACTTTTGTTCCCCATGTTTATCGTTGCTCTTCTTCAGAGGGTTTTGTAGGAACATAACATTTAAAAGAAAGGTTGGTCTCAAATGGGTAGCCAATACCATATCCTTCCAACTGGCCTTGGTTGCATACACACATTCACTAATTAGACCTCTTTTACCAAATAGAAAACTCATATTCAGGCATATTCTTAGGTTATTTTCCAAACTAGTTCGTCATTTCTTCATGGCAATTATTCATTCTAAAGTCGTAACATAACCATTCCACAATGGGCAAAGCATTTGCCATTCATCTGCAATCATAAATACCTAAGAACAAAAGTGATTAACTGAGGATGAAAATATATGAAAGCCCAACAAAACATGTACCTTAAGATTTTTTAAATTACCTGTTCCAAATGGCTCTGCAAAAACAAACAAACAAAAAATTGAAGCATAATGTTTGACAACAGTTTCTGGTTATTTTTCTATTTTGTACATGTCTGCCTTTCATTACCTCCTCAGGTTTCAGGAAGACACAAGCTAATGAACAGAATTACTAAACAGCATGCTAATTGCCCTTGAGTGCAGACCACATTTAACAAAATGTGTCATGTTTCTGATCTATTTCTGCCCCCATGTTCAGTGAGATGACAAAAGAGGGGTTGAAAATGTCTTCGTATTCCCTAGAGAAAACACCTTTGATTTAAAGGACATAAGGCAGAGATTTAACTGCTAACCAAGAATATAAGCTACTACCTTCACGACTCCAAAACCTAATAGCAAGCTTTCATCATCTTCCCATGGCTTGAAAATGATCAATACTTATCTAATGGTTATAGCTTGCTATAAAGAAAACAACAATAACTATAACGCTATTTATGTGAAATAAATAACCACTGTGTTTTAAATCTTAATAAAACACTGATCTGATGCTTAAAATCTGTCAACCAAGTCTTTTTTTTTTAATTAAATTACCTAAAGCCTAAGAATAAAACACAGATATTCTCTGCAGTTTTCTTACTTTTTGATAGTGCTCTTTAAGTAACTTAAAAGTTTGTTCCCATAATCTATGTTTTCTTTGGCTTAAAGACACAAAAGTTAGAAGTAGCTTTGCCTCAGGTCCTCCCCAAGACAGGTCAAAGGCCCAGCCACCAACCATCATTATAGGTAAGGTTGCCCAGCAACCAATCCTCCCCACCAATCTGGAGCTGCCTGAGTACATCAGTTCCAAAAGCAACTAAACACAGATCAATTATTAAGAGAGCAAATAAGAAAAAAAGAGAACATGTTAGTGGAGTGCCCCGTGGATAAATGGTTTGAGAGTTTTAAAGAGAGAAACTTCTGCAAGATCTCTCTCCTTCTCTCTTTTTCTTTGTGTAAACACATGTGCAAAGAAAGATCTTAACAGAAAGAACTTCATTAATGATCTACTTCACAAGTATTTCTTGTGCTATAGCAAGACTTTGTGGTGTATTTATACTTCATATCACATCTTAGCAACTTTGGGGGTGATAAGTTTTGTTCTTTTTAATATAGTTTTTCTTTATTTTGGATACCTTGAGCTTCTGAACATCTCACTCAGACTCTACTCATTGAGGAATGGTTTTAATCAATTATTATATGTCCAGAGAGAATTTATTCAGTTTAAGAATTAATCACTGGATTCCTTTCTTTCATAGACTTTCTAGTGTCTCATTGGTACCACTTCTAAAAAGGTGAACAGATTGAATGAGAGAAAGTAAAATGAAAATCAATCGCAGCTCAATTCCCAATATATGATAGAGAAAAACTTCATTCATAAAATGAAAAATTTGAAATGGACGCTACTGCAGTATGGCTACTTTAGGAAGCAAACCTTAAATGGAGTTTAGGGTTCACGATATTTATTAGGGATTGTCTTTGGGATCAATATATATGGAAGGGAGTGGAAGGAAGCAGCACTAGGTAGAGGGTGCAGTTGAGATGCAGGCTTGACTATTTCAGTGGACTCCACAGGGAATCTGGAGCTGCAATGGCCCCATCAACGTTGTCGCATGGGTGGCAGAAAGAGCCAGGTTAATATACTTCCATCTTGATCAGTCATTGGATGTTGGCCATGCATGGAAGGGCATGAGCTTGGGCAAGGCAGCAATCCCTGGAGAGGCTGAGAGCTGAATGCTGTCCACTGACAGCACTCCCAGAAGCAGAGGCAACAAGAATTCTCTTGAATGAGGATCTAGGTGGTGAATCTCCATGCCCACAACAGACGCTCCCCAAAGTACTTTGCAGTCATCCTCCGTTCCTCCACTTCTTGATGATGCCTCATTTCCCTTTCCTTATATTTGCCGTCAATGCCAGTGTTTCTCAAACTCAATTATGGATTTCATTTAATAACAATAAAAAAGTATATCAGAGATATTCAGTGTTGATTTAAAGTTCCATAAGCATAAAGTCTTTTAAATATCTGCAAATTTAAATTCTTTAAATTTATACCTCTTAAAATTTTATAAAAAATTAAGTTTAAAATATAAATGTAAGCAAATAACAAGAACTTCCAATGTAACATTAATATGTTAGATAATCTTCTCTTGGTTTAATAGCTGAAAGATCAAACCTCAAAATAGATATATTTCTCTGGTTTGACAATAATAATAATAGTAGTAGTAATAAGTAATGCAAAGTAAGCTAACTGTAATAAGTTTGGAGAAATGGTATCATACTTAAAATTCTTCTACAGAACAGTCCTTCAATGCTTGTTTCAATAAGATGACATTTAGCCACCCTCTAAAGTTCTGCTTTTCCTTGCAGATATGGTTATCATTGAGGCATATAGTACGCCACACTGAGAATCAGGAGAGAAAAACTCACATAATAATAATAAATAATGTTTCCTCACTATATGTTATTCAATCTTTAAAGCATTTTACTTGCATTCCTTCATTTAACTCACAAGAGAGAAGTATGTGGTAGGTTCTACTAATAACACATTTTATAAAGAGTAAGACTGAGGCACAGAGAATTTAAAAAACTAGCACAAGATCTCAAAGCTTGACTGTGTTTGTGTGTGAATATATACTCACATGTATTTTGAATTTTATAATTATATTATTACATTTTTTATTTGATGCAAATATACTATTTTGTTATATAATCCAACTGTCTCAAAATCATTAATTTTGTTATATTTTAGCATGAATCATAAGCACAAAGTATTCACGTTTTCTACAATTACAGTATTTCAAATTACCTAGTGATTTCAAAAATATTTTATAAGATATTATGTAAATAAGGTTCAAAGTTAAAATACATATGTTATAGTTAATGAAAGAAAGAATAATCTGACTAATTTGGAATATGGAACATCTTACTACCAGGAAAGGGAGAGGAGAAGCAAAATCCTCTAATTTTATGTATGAGTAAAAGTGGTTCATATAAAGGTTAATAACCTCTGTAGCAAGTGACAAAAAAAAAAAAAAAAAAAAAACTGACTTCAGGGTTTAACTCTTGATAATTATGTTATAATGTTTCCAAAATTTACTGAGGAAAAATATTTCAGACAGAAGATAATAAGAGTCTGAATTAATGAAGTTGAGATAGAGAAACAGAGTTTATATTTCAAATGCCAGAGAAAGTCAAAAAAGCATAAACACTGAGTATTTGTCATTGACTAATCTAGTAAATGGTAAACTTAGCTGTATAAAAACCACAGTGTTAAAAAAAAAAAGGAGATGCAGTTATATAATGATTTCTTTGCATAAAGAAACATTTTAGGCCAAAATGAGATGCATGATACACAGTTTGTTGGTATTAAAACACTAACTTTGAATAACTGCTTCTCTCAGAGAAGATACTTTATCTCAGAGAAGATACTTTATACTCATGACTGCAGAATAAGAAAACATTTTCATGTTTCATTTTCACCGTCTATCAAGTCCGTCCTTTGACATAAGGATAAGAGCAAAATTTGGGGCAATGAAAAAAGATCTGTATGAGGTTTTATTAAAAGAAAAAATACCACGTTTTTCTCTTTTTATTATTTCATTTTCAGCAGACGTCATTCTTATCTCAACAGGTATCGTTTATGAAAATAGGTAAACAGAGTCCAGTTCTTTCTCCTTCATAGGACATATGTACTTGAAAAGTCATGGTGGTTTTTGTAAGAGCAGATTACCACGCACGGGTTGCCAACCCCAGGGGAGGACTTCAACTACACAGAGGATAGGAAAGATCATCACAATTCCAGCCACCAGGGAGAGAAGTCCGAATACTTCTACCCACTGCATCTTGCTATCGGAGTGGCCAAGAAGAAAACAATACAGTCAAGCACTGGATGGAATAATGATTTACTTACATGGAGAAGAGACAAAACAAGATCAGCTTCAATAGCTGGTGGTGTTCTCCAGTGGCCAAAAGGTTCTCTCTCCGAGGCCTGCATGTACCCCATTCCCACCCTGCAGTGGGATTGTGCCCTATGACTCACATGCTTCAAGAAAAGACTAGGTGATGAGCTTGGCACAGGATGTGGAGGATCTTTATCTCTAGGTAAGATAGTGCTCCAAGCCCAATAACCATTTTCATGCGGCTGAGTGGGGGTGAAAAGACTACATGCACAAGGACTGCCTTTCCCAACAATTTTCATCTCTGGATTAATTCTGCAGTATCTCTAAGACATCCCAACATCTCTTAAAAGATTTACAGGACAAAAGTCCAACTTTTTTCGTGGTATCAAAGAGCATTGAAGGGTTTCACAAAAGAATTCATCCCACTGAGAATTTCTTATAATTACGGATGACACCTTATTTATTGTGGGAGCAATATGCTGAGTAATATAATAGACAGAGATTCAATATAATATGCTTTCGGACAATATAGACCAAGATAGTTTAATATTGCCTGACAATACAAATATTTTTGCTTTTAATTTGGTAGAACTTATTTCTTCTCCAGAAGTATTTTGTCTTGATTCATTCTCTACAAGACCTCTGAAGCAACACTATCACTTGATAAAACTGTCAGTGAGTTTTAGTTCTCTCTGCTCTGCTCCATAGTATAGATTTCATAAATGTAGTTAGATTTTGCTTTTATCAATTTACCTCTTGATAATCAGTCTCTAAAGACATACACCTTAGAATGACAAATACTTGGTAACTGCCTCAATATCTGATTTTTGATCCAATTATTAACAATTCTAAAAGGAAAAAATAAAAAGTTGTTTATCCCTTTTTCTCAGTGACATCTTGGAGTCAGTGGGAAGAATATATGTGCAGAAATGAAAAGTTTGATGCCAAAATTTGCTGCAGATCTTCAACTCAGCAACTTCTTAGATGGTTCAGTGAGTGTTGCTTTACAAAAATATATAAATATTGCTAGAGGCCACTGCTTCAACAGCGCTTTGTTGGCACCAAAGTAAATATCTGGGGCTCCTTTATTGCTATCTCATTGCCTCAGTAAAGTAATCTTAATTTCACTTTGCTAATAGCCTGTACATTGAGACAATATATTGAATATTCATAACTCACACAAGAACCAGGATATGACAATGGAAGTATGGTTGGGGAAATTTATAAAGGAGAATTTATTTAATTTGCAAAATCTGCTAAGAATGTAGATCCTAAACCCCAGTGCATTTCTTCCACAGCAGGTGAAACCAACTGAATCAGAGATTCTGTTGAATTATGAAGTCTCATATTCTTCCTGGATATTTGCAGATGCACAGTTGAGATTTGGGCAATGATTACAAGGAGGTGTTTGGGTAATATGGCATTGTATGTAAAAATATTATAACATTTAGGTATTAAGCAGGATGATTATTTGAACAATCTGAGACAGAGAAAAACTAAAAGAGAGCTAGCATCTAGGAGAACAAGGAGGAAGAAAGAGGTGGGGCTTGGAGGCAGTATTAAACAAGAGCCTGGCAGTTGATATCCAACAACTGAGGATAATGACAAGCTTCCCTGGAAAAGAGTTCAGACAAGAGCAGTATGAGATTTCAGGTTTCCATGAAAATGGGGTAATGGGAACCAGATAGAGCTACGATCTGTGAAACACCACAAGTACTCTGTGATATTCAAAAGAGCAAGATGCCTTTGGTCTCAGTGAAAGCTAAGAGAACGTGAAAGGAAACAAGCCTAGCCTGGAGAACTACAATCTACTCTTAACCATCATCCTTTTTAACAATTTATTTCTAATCTCCTCATCATTGCCCAGCTATATATTACATATATATATTTGCTTGTGTGATTTGTTTTGTTTTTTTGCTAAATTATATAATAAGCAAGGAAGAAACTAATCTACATTTTATTATTCTTCTTTCTCTGCCTGTATTTTTTTTTTTGGAGCAGTGCTAAAAATAGTAAAATGAAAAATGCACTAATCTTTATATATTCTAATCTCATCAGTATTTATGTATGCTTAATATCTTTCTCTTCTTAAAATCACAACCTATGTCTTCAAGACCTGGACTAGAAAAACTCAGCTTTCTGTAGCTATCACCAGCATATACCCGCTGCCCTGTAAGCACCTCTCCACTGTTCTGATCACTATCGTATGTAACCATTACACAACTCCCCTTATCATTACACTGGTGTTACATTGATTAAAAGAAGCAAGTATGAGCAGTAGTATCACTGAATTTCTAAATGTTAAATATATATAAGTTAGAAATGAAGATATGCATTACTAAATTAAGAAACAGACCAGGCAAAGTTGCTCAATGAGGGTGTATGAAGGGAAGAAAAAGTTTGGCATGTGAAATGCTACTCAGAAAGCACAGGACAGAGAGAAAATGCCTGAAAAGAAAGAAGAGAGGAGATCACAGAATCGGTACTTATATTGCTCTTCATGGTTTACATACCATTTTCACAATATTATCTTATTTAATCTCCACAACAGTTCTGTAAAGAAGCTGATTTCATTCTTATTTTACAGATGAAGGAACATGTTAGGGATATACGCAAAATCTGCATGCAGCCTCAACTTTAGATTTCAGCACAACTTTAGATTCCATGGGCAGTGCAGAATGATTCTTTTAGCACGCATGCAGTTAAAACTCACCCTGGCAACACATTCTACAGGTCCCTGTAGTCCATAATGACTAAAAATTAAATTGAGCTTCAGGAGCTTACAATTAAATGAATAATCACAGAGAAATAAATGGAGAAAATTTGATTCCAGGCAGATCGTAATAAGTGCTCTGATGGAGTTACAAACATACTGGAGGAGAAAGAAAGGCATATAAAAACCCTGGGTGTATCTGGGAGGCATCCTGGAGAGTGTGAAATTTGAGTGGGCTTCAAATAAAATTTTTTATTAGGTTTACATGGTGGCAAAGAATATTCTAGGCAGAAGGGAGCAGCTTGAGCAAAGAGCTAGAGACAAGAAAAGGAATCAGGGTTGCGGAGGATAGCTTATAAGTCAATAAGACTAAAACACCAGGTGCATGGGGAAAGTAATCAGAGATGATTAGAAAGGTAGAGAAAGAACAAAATCTGAAGAGGTTTTAAAGTAAGGCTGAGGTTTTGAATTTAGCTTTTTTGCGCAGCGCCTGCCCTAGGCTAACTTTTCTTTTTATATTAACCCAGAAGAGACAACATAACTATGGGAAAAAGAGGAAGAAGTTATCGATTCATTAAAGATGTTCGCATCTTCTCAAATGGCTATGTTTTTGAGTGCAGCTTCCCAAGACTTGAAACGTCATGATAAAGGATTTGGACAAGCATGTTCACGATACTGCAAAATCTAAATTACTCCAGTGCAAACTTCTTTGGGAAAATACAATGTGCAGAGAGAGGATTTAAAATACCCTTCAGAGAATGACAAGCTAAAATGAAATCCTAAGAAGAAGCCCTCTCCCAGTTGAAAGGGAAGGGAAGGGAAGGGAACACTCCATCTACAGAAAAAATTAAATGCAGGTACCAGCTACTTAATAAATGATGGTTGAGCAATAAACATTATGAATAATTTAGAACCCAAATAATTTGCAGCTGAAGGATGCATTCCCCCACCCTCATCACCCCACCAAACACTGCACTTTAGAATAGCCTTGAAAATGGCAGCTGTGAATATGATAAACAAAGAGAAAATTAAAATAGAAAACAATTTACTAAATGCTTTCATCCAATTGCATACTTCTTTATTGAAAGAACTTGTCAGTAAATAGGAAAGAAGTAAACCTGGGGAAAAAATCTTGAATCTTTAAATTATAACTTGAGTTATCTACTCTGTTGTTATTTGTCCAAAAAACACATGTAATACCTACTAAATACAAGGTATATACTTTTCTAAGTATTTAACAAGCTGCAACTCATTTAATTGTTATAACAATCTTAAGAGGTAGGTACAGTTATTATCACCATTTCTCTAATGAGAAAACTAAGGTACATCATTAACTTGCAGAAAGTTACATATATTATCAGGGGACAGAAACTGTGGGTCCATGTGCATAACAACTAGATGATGCTCTCTTCTTTTTCTTTGCAGATTGTTTTCCAAGAGGTAGCAAAAATGTTATTACTCACTTATATAAAAAAGATTTATTAGCCTTTATTTTAATAGCAGGCATTTTCTAGCTGCTTGGGATGTAGTGATGAACTAAAGACAGGTAACGACTCTGCCTTTCTGAACCTCACCTTCTGTTAGACAAGGCAGGGAATGCATAATTAAACCATTAAATAAGCAAGACTATTTCAAAGAATAGGAATCATGAAGAAGATAATGGGTTATCTGAAGGGAGTAGCTGGAGGTGGACCAAAATTTATAAACATATGCAAAACTGGCTTTGTGGATGGGAGACTCAACTGTCCCTTCACCAGATAAAATTTATTTGCATATCTCCAGACAAGAATCATTTCATTTATCATTTCAGTTATCTACAACTTACATAGTTGCACAACAGCTCAAAGACAATGAAAGACCAATTCCTGTAAAGTCAAATAACCCAGAAGGTTGTGCTAAAGATGAGACATAGTTTTCCATTGATTACACCCAGTAATCTTGGTCTATTTGTTTTCAAAACCTTTCACAATTTTTCCTAATGCTATATGTGTCACAGATAGTTGGTGTCATATAAGTTATATTTTAATGACTTAGAAATGTATACCTCAAGTCAACATTTTTTCTGTATTCTGACTCATTTACTACCTACCAGACATCTCTACAATGTCTAAAAGGCATCTCGAACTTAACGTACAAGAATTCACTGATTTTCTTCACTGAACCTATTTCTTCTTTACTTTTCACTAACACAGTAAATGACATCACTATCCAACCAATGACTCAAACCCAGAAACCTCAGGCGTCACACTAGGCTCTTTATTCCATCAGACTCCACATGAAACCCACCGTGCTCTTCCTCCAAACTGCATTTTGATTCATTTACTCTTGCCCCTCTCCATTGTCACCATCCGAGTTCAAACCATTTTTATCTCTTAATTGACAACTTTAATAACCTTGAAAGTCTTCTCTCTTTTTCTATTCTTGTCCCTCTCCCTTCCATTCTCCTGACAGCAAGCAGGCAGAACATCCTTCATAAATGTGAATCAGATAATATTATCATGAGGCTTAGAATCCTTTGGTGCATTTCCACAGAATAAAGAACAAATCACTCACCATGGGTCTGTAAGGCTGTTTATGAACTGCCCATCTTTCTCTTCAATGGCATCTAGTACTCTGATGGCATTTAATATATATAGTACAGACACCTGGATTCTCCAGCTCCTCAAATATAACATGGTTCCTATCTAAAGAACTTTTCACTTTCCATTCACCATGTCTGTCCTGGTCTTTCCTGGCTCTTTCCAGAGCTGGATTCTTCTTGAACTTCAGATTTCAGCTTTAATATCCCCTTCTCAGAGATGTCTTCCCCTAACTCCCTGTCAGAAAGAGGTCATCCCTTCTCCTTATTTTGTTATATTACCCTGTTAAATTTCTTCAGAGGATTTACATCAAACTTATTTTACTTGGTTATTGATTTATTTTCTATGTCCCCAGAAAAGAAAAGTCTAGGAGGGCAGACGTCCTGATTTTCTTATTCTTGCACATATTGATGCTTAATAAACATGCGTTGACTAATTGATTAAAAATAGTTACTTCGGTGAGTATTTCCCAAAGCATATTTCATGAAATAATAGAATGTCAATGATTGACACAAAAAAATTATTTCATTAACATCACTAAAATTAGTAAATGTTGAGAAAATACTTTTCCAAAATTTTCCATGTATTTTTTTCTCACCTGGCACATATATAAATTTAAAAAACTTTTCAATAATATTATTTGATTGTAATACCTTTAAAAAGATATTATATGAACAAAGAATATGAGTTTTTTTCCCCCTTGATATAAAGTAATCTATCATTCTGGATTTGTTGATGGGTCTTTGAACTTTAGAGTAGGGAAGGAAAGAACTGATAAGTTCTTTGCATCCAGATATACACATCTGTAATGGATTGATTGCCAATGAGAGGGAAGAAAGAGGAAGATTTCTCGAAATTTCAACCATAATCTTTCCTAATTCATTACATTGCAAACACTGTACAAACATATTGACTAGGCCTTTATTGAAAATGTTAAGAGAAAGAAACATCTGGGTGGCTATGTATGAATACTCCAGCCTCATTTAGATCAGTTACTTATTTATTGATTAATTTTATAAATATTCACTGTACATCTCCTCCTGGTACTGGGGATTCAGCAGGGGGAAAAAAAAAACTAGCCTTTGCCTCTATTAGAATTTATAATATCATGAGGAAGACAGACAATAATAAACAGCAATTGAGCAAATAAGCCCATAATTACAGATCCGATCATTGCTATGAAAAAGAACAGTACAGGTTAAACACACAGTAGGGGCAGCTAATTTAGATTTGGAGTTCAATGTAGGCTTCTCTTAGGAAGGGACATTTGAAAGGTTCAATGAATGTAATTTGATATTAAGTAATTTCTTTTTCTGTAAAAGACTGGCCATTATTACCTATAATTTGGTTAAAAGTGACATGTAAATACATAGATATAAATATATAAATGCATTTGCTCTTGAATTTCTCGTTCACATTGTTATTCAAAAGAATGACAACTTAAGAAAGAATGAGAATGAGCTCTGTTCAGTATTATCTTACTATCTTCCACAGAAATATTCCCATTAACACGTTTATTAATTTCTTTTTTTAAGTAGAAGTCACAGAGCTGTTTTTTTTTCCCTAACATCTTTATTGGAGTATAATTGCTTTACAGGGGTGTGTTAGTTTCTGCTTTATAACAAAGTGAATCAGTTATACATATACATATATCCCCATATCTCTTCCCTCTTGCGTCTCCCTCCCTCCCACCCTCCCTATCCCACCCCTCTAGGTGGTCACAAAGCACAGAGCTGATCTCCCTGTGCTATGCGGCTGCTTCCCACTAGCTATCAGAGCTTTTTAAAGAACATAAAATTAATATGGATTTTGGCATTTGCCATGTAAGTTAGTTTCAGTTTTTGCTATCAGATCTTAAATTAATGAGATTTCAAACTTTGTAAACAGGATAAGAGCGTGTCAATGAGGCTGATAATTTATAGTTAATGGGCTTTGCCTTTATGTATTAAAAAAAGGAAGAAAAATTTAGAATGGAAATTAATAACCCTTTGCTTCTAGGGAAGAGAAAAAAAATCTGTTTTGAAGGTTCAAAGACTCTTTTTTGAATCGTAAAATGTGTCACATTCACCTCCATTTTTAAAAACCTTTTGAAAATATGTAATGAATCCTAGACAATCTTTCAGATAAGTGGTGATTATGTAAGCTATTGAAATTTTTAGACAGATGCACTTGCCAGCCTAGCCTTGGTTTTCAACCTTTAATAAAATCAGAAAATCCCCTTACTGTAAAAATTAATACTGAGAATTTTCTAGTTGTTTTCTGTCTAGTTGAGGAATTACAGGAGTTATTCTAATTCAATTTAGACATGAATTGGCAAATGTGATTGCAGTACCTATACACAAGATCCTTTAAATACTGATATACTTATATCCTAGTCCATACAAGTAATAATAGATGATAAAACTAATACATAGGTTTTGATGTGAGTTTCCAGATTTACTTTAATGACACTTTATGGAGTGTTTACTATGTATTTGCGGCATTGTGAACCCCACAAATTGGGAAATCACACAGTTCCTAGACTCTGTTTAGTGGCAAATTACTCTCATTTTGAAAATACTGACCACCAACTGTGTGCCATGGCCCTTGACAGGCACAGGCACAGATGTCAAGGTGAAAACAGCATGGATGGTGGCACCAAAGAGCTTACAATATAGAAAGGAAATTAGGATATTATTATAAAGGTTAGGTGACTATTGTAAACATAAAATAACATCCTCTAAGTAAAAGTAAAAAGAAGATAAATCCCCTAAGAACAGAACATAGTCAATGGACCTGGTGTGGCTAACAGAGATGCAAAATAAAATGGAGGCAGGCAGTCATGACAGACCTGGGATTCAGTCACGTAGTCTGTATTCTTAGAAAAAGCACAAACAAAAACTATAGAACTGTTGATCCTGCTAAAGGGTCCTGTCTGAAAAACCGCCATAGAGAAGCTCTGATGACAGCCACTCATCAAACACTTGTGGTCAGACTGCAAGGGCCACCTAGTCCCTTGCAGGGACTGAATAATAACTGAAATTATTGCTTCTTTCTTATTTATATCTTGCCTCATTTAAATGTGACTTTACATATGATACGTATGATAAAAAGGAAAAAGAAAACAAAGGAATTTATATTGTAGAAAAGGAATATGGAGAGCACAGAGATTTTTAGTATGGTGAAACTACTCTATATAATACCATAATGGTAGATACATATCACTATACATTTGTCCAAACGCATAGAATGTACAAAACCAAGAGTGAACCCTAATGTAAACTATGGACTTTTGCTGATAATGGCATGCTAATGTAGGTTCATTGCTTGTAACAAATGTAGCATTGGGTGAGAGATTTTGGTAATGGGGGAGGTTGTATGTGTGTGGAAGAAGAGAGCACATGGGAAATCTTTTATCTTCTGCTCAATTTTGCTGTGACCCTAAAACTTCTCTTAAAAAATGTATTTAAAAATTGAAAAAAAAAGTAAGCTGAAGAAAAATAAAATTTCAAGCATACTCCTCAAATACATTCCATAAAGCCCCATGTAGTTTCTAGGAGTGAGCCAAAAATGTGACTTTTGACAAGTGCAAAGAGGAAATTAATAGCAATGTCTCAGTGTTAGATAAGACCGGGAAGTTTTCCGAATAACGAAGCCTGAGAAAAATGCCCCTTTCTCTCGTTAAAAGAAGGCATCATGTTTTGTAGTGGAATACAATACAATAAATATAATAATGATGCTCCTAAAGTTATTTCTGACTCATGAACAATCCAGCTAGTGTAATTTTAGGAAGCACCAGAATAGTGATTTCTGCATGTGCAGCTTTTTGAAGATCTGAATGTTTCAGAGATAAAATTTAGACCATTTGGAAGGTGTGCTTCTCAAATTGTGTTAAGAAGACACCTGAAGATGTGGAAGTGTGCAGGGGTATTCAAAATCACATTTTCCTCAATGTTGAACCATTTTAAACATTAATTTTACATTAAAAGAAACATGGCTACAATGGAGCAGCATAACCTTTCCTACCCACAAAAAAGGGAAGAAAAATCATTAGACTTTAAATAAATTTCACTCCCTCTTCACAGCAGGTTATTTGGCTTTGCTCTTCGTTTTCCTATGAACACCAGTTTACTCTTGTGCCATTGGTATGACTTTGGTAAAAACATTTGAAATCATGATTCGAAAGCAAGGGTATGAGACTATATGCTTGAGATAATGTTTGTGATGTCTTTCAGGGGGCTACAAACTTCGGCCTGGCCACACCCTCCACTTTCCCTCCAAAGTCCATCATTCCCTGCTAGCAGCAAGATTTCCATGGTAAGTTAAAAATGAAGAGACTAGAGATAGATAAGGCCGACATAGAGGAGAAAGCTTTGAAAGACAGTATGCGGATTAGGAACATGGGCTTTGGAGCCAGGCAATCCTTATTTGAAACCTGGTGATGCTACATATTTGTTCAATCAAGTTACTTTACCTCTGTGAGCCTTAGTATTCTCATTTGCAAATAAGGATAACAATAATATCTACCTCACTGGTTATATTGAGGATTATATATGATATCGCGCTGTCCCATAGGCCAGCCACTACCCACTTGTGGTTATTGAGAACTTAAAATGTGGCCAGTCCGACTTGAGATGTGCTATAATTGTAAAATACACCTTGGGTTTTCAAGGTTTAGTTTGAAAAAAGAATACAAAATATTGTGTTAATAATGTTCTATATAGTTTATATTTTTTCATGTTGTAATTATATTTTGGATATAATGGTTTAAATAATATCATTAAAATTAATATCACCTACTTCTTTTTACTTTTTAATATTTTTATTTTTTTTAATATCCTTTCTGAAAAGTGGCCAGGCTTGCTTTCATTATTCCAATTTACAGGTGAGAAAACTTAAGTTCAGAGAAACTAAGACATTCAAAATTCCACACAAGTAGGGGCAAAACATAGAAACAAATGCCAGTCCTCTGTGTTTTTTATCACTTAACTGTGCTACCTCTAAAAATCAGCATCACTGCATGATAATAGTAATAATAACAACATCATCATCTTCATTTACCAAGTGCTCTTCATGAGCCTGATACTGTTTTAAGTGCTTTAAATGGATTAGCTAATCTGATACCCCCACTATTGAAATAGATCCAATTATGATCTCACGTTTTACAAATTGGGAAAGCAAGGTGCAACGCCGCCTGTAAGTACTGGCTTCCTGTACTCTGATCTCACCCACAGACTTTGACTTAAATTAAGGAGCAAATTAAGGGACCTTGAAATTTGTTTCATCTTCAGTCCTTAAAGTCAGAACATCTCTGCACCTCCAAAGCACATGCTGAATTTTACTTTATAGTCCTGGATTGTTAACCATTACTCGTGAGCATCTTTTTGCATTTTATCAATGACTTAAACATTAAATCTGTAGTGTGTATATATCATAGTGGTTCAAAGTGCAAGGTCTCAAGCCAGCCTGCTAGGTTCAATTCCTGGATCTAAAGCTTCTTATTGTGAATTTGGACAAGTTACTAATCTCTTCAAGTCATAGGTGTTTTCATCTTTAAAATATAAAATGATAGAAAGTAAAGGAAGGCAGCTAGCTAAACAGTCTCCTATTTCAAAAATTGCCATGTATCACTGTTTCACCAAAGGTTTATTCTTCAAAGGTGCCAGTGAAAATATAAAAACTAAAGTCCTTCTGAAATGCATGATTTTAATGGATTTGTTTTCATCACTTTATGTTTTGTATAGTGAACTGAAGATAGGAGTAATGAACAGCATACCATTGTTTAATCAATATCTATTGCTCGAATCATAGATTGATATGGATATGGTGTGTGTGATTGGTGATTGTTACTGTGTTGTCCTGTTTCTTAAATTTAAATATAATTGAGAAAACCTTTATATAAGTTATAATTTAGGAGATGAAATTATATGTATATAAAAACTGGCATTATACCTTTATTGCATCTTTTTTTTTTTGTATAAGAAACATAATGACACCATTTTTACTGCAAGCATCTTTTTTTTTTTTTTTTCCAGGAACATAAACTATTTAAGCATGGGAATTGCCCACATTGATCGAGAGCGCTGTGTACTTACTTTGTAATAGCTAAGTCTGGGGCAATAAGCTTACAATTTCTCTAAGGAAATGATATAAGGTTGTAGAATAAATGTAGACAGCACTCTCTAAACATACGAAGTTTTAAGCATTATCTTTGGCAGCCATGAAATAAATATCATTCAATTCCAGTTGGATGGTATCTCCCCCAAACTCTATTTGCAACACTCTCTTAGTACTTTATCCCTCACACTGTTAGAAAAGTAATGAAGATCGTGTATTTTTAAATTAATAAATAACCCTGAACCTCTTAGTTTCTACGTTCTGTTCACAGAATGAAATAAACACTAACCCTTTCTTTGATTCATTGCTACAAATTTTCTCTCTCTGGATTTGGCAATTTAATTCTCTATGCCCCGGAAGCTACTCAAGCATATAAATTGTATATGTAAAATCCAAATGCTCTTCAACCTAAGACTGTTAAAATAACAGAGAGGACATATTTCACATTCAAACATGATAACACTTGATAACACATGATAACACTTATTTGACCTATTTTTTTCTAATCCTAAAAATGCTAACATCACATTACTGAATAGTTTATATATCTGTTCAATCAGCAGATGTTTTTGAAGTGTTTGTGTACTCTTTTATGAGGTACTGTGATAGACTCTGCTGTTAGAAAGATGTCTAAGAAATAGTACCTGCCCTCAACTAACTGGAATATACTTAAATCAATGTCAATATTTTCCATCGAGAATAGAGAAAAACGAGTATGTAAGTGAACCCAGGTGAGGGTGAACGGAAGACAGGGACTAAGAAAAGATTCACCAAGGAGCAATATTTAAACTGCCTCTTCAATGAAAATTGGCCTGATGGACAAGGCAGAATAGGTTTTGAGGCCTGGGGCAGTCAGTCTATGCAGAGAAAATCACTCACAGAGGGAAATGCAAACATAGAAAGATAAGAAACAATGATTTGTTTAAGAAACTGTCAATAGTTACATAAACTATGTTCTAGGTACATGTTACAAGGGAAGAGACAGGGTTGGAAAAAAGATGGGGCTCAAGAGAAAATTAGGGGTTTATTCATGAAGCAGAAGTAGTCCTCTCTTCAGTATTTGTGAAACATTAGGGAAGAATATAAATGAAAATTTACAGGTCATATGTTACAAGCCTACCTAGCTCCTGAAAACAGGTCACCATTGGGCAAGAAATTGTAAAGCAAGATCTGAAAGGTGGGAGACGCAGAAGCAAGGACTACATATCTCCCTCGCTCCAAAGACTGGTGTAGCTAGGGAGGGCCATATGGTACTCTCTAAAGCCCAGTGACATGGGCATGGGTGCCCCTTGCTTGAATCTGAGACTGGTAGCCTTATGAGCTCTGCATAAGAGTTTGGACTATAAAGATGTTAAAAAAAAAAAAAAGAGTTTGGACTTTTTCTGCAGCCTAAAGAGAGGCACTGAAGTCCTTTCAGTAGTGAATGTCTTAGATAACAGTTTTATTGTTTGCATATCTACAAATCAGTGAAGATCACAGATTGGAAAATTTTCTTTTCAGGGTAAAGTAATGCTATATAGATATTGTAACCTTCTTTGAAAGGACTCATTTATTAAGGTGCTGTACAATAGATATAATTAAAATTGGCAAACTACATAAAGTATACATTGCTATTTATCACGTGTAATGCTTTATTATTTAAAAACCCCTCAAAAACTATGCCACACTGTGGATTTAACCCTGATAATGGTCACTCCGAGCACTGAGAGTAATCGACTTCCCACAAAGGAGATTCCTAAATGTCTGGGCTGAGCCTCATAGACTGCGGAGTAGGTATGGGAGAAAGGAAAGAGACCCCATTCAAAAGATGCAGACTTGGGAAGTGAATCCAGGTAACCTGGTTTTCAAACAGCCCAACCCTATTTTTCTGCATTTATTCTTCAAGTCCACAGAGACTGTCCACAAATCCTCTAGTAATTCTTTGCTTTAAAATTGTTCGCCCACACAATGACTCGTTCAATTTATAAATATAAGAATGGTGTTGAAACATAGTAGAGTTTAAATTTCAAAAAAAAAAAATGTCACACACTGGAGTGGGTGTTGTGGTGTGCCACCCAGATCCCCAGGTGGCTGGTGGCTGAGTCCCTCTCTGGGAATCACCCTTTTCAGAAGAGAACTGCCTTTGCCAGGGTTTCACCTCCTTCCCAGGGCAAGTCAACATGCTATTAGTCAACGCACATCCCCTTCTAAAGGTCCATCCTCCTCGCCCCAGTGCATGCCCACCATGCAGGGCCTTCTCAACAACAGAGCTGATCATGTCACAGTTCACTCTCTGCCGTTGCTAAGTCTGTTACAGCATGCAGGTAGCTAGATATGAGCAGAGAAAGGGGGACAGGGGCCACACAGCAGGAAACCACATAGCTTGGAAACAGCAGGGGTCCTTGGGCAGACAAAGAAAAGCAGGAACCTCCAGACTGACAGGAAACCACGCATTTTGGGATGATAAGTGTCCTGGAGGCCGACAAAGAAAGTTGGGAAAAGGCAGGAATCTCCGGCATCCAAATGTAACCTTTTGTTCATTAGGCCGTCATTACAATAAAATTAGCCTTGCAGATAAGAAGTTCCCATCCTGCACTGAAGCCATGACACTTCAGATCAAGACTAAACGCGGACAAAAATCCCTCCTCCCCTCTGGAAGGTGCAGCTGGGGTGAAATCAGGGACTATGACCCCCTACCTCCCCCCTCCCCAATGAATATTCTGCCCCTTCACTTCTACACGCCACCTAACCAGCTTGCCAAAGAAACTCAGGGCAGCTACTCACCTAAGACTGCCCTCTCTCCCCTTGAGAGCCAACTATCGCTTATATAAATCCTCGCTTTTCTTTCTTGACTTCCTGTCTAGTCTCTGAATTCTTTCCGTGAGGACACAAGGACCTGCCCTCCAGGAAGAAACATCTTTGGCGGAGCCACCAGGAGAAGCCTCTCTCCTTCCTCGCGCTTGAGAGGGGCTGCCTTACTTCCCACCATTTCTCTCCTGCTTTCAAATCATCTGTCCCATTTTTGGACCTACTGCCGCAGAGATGTGACTGCCGGTTGAGCATTTAAAAGCCGCTGGGTGCTTGCCAAGAGAAATCTCCCACGAGAGAGGAGTGGGTCATGGAACGGACTAGAGAGATGATAGGTCTGTCCGCTCACCTCAAGGCAATTTCCACGCAAAGCTTTTAGAAACACATTTAAAAACATAACACCGCCCCCCCCCCCCACGGCTACCCTTACAGACTTATTATTGGTCCACCTATTCTGCCAGCATTTTCCAACCTTGCAGCTAGGTCTTCCCCTTTCACTGTTACACATGCGCAGGGCAAGTCAGGAAAGTTTCCCGCCGTTCTCACAAGCAGCTAGCGTCCGGACCATAGGAGCTTTGCCCTCTCGGTTTGCCTTATCCACCATTTAATTAACTGTAATCAGGTCCAACTGTGTGAAAATACAAACTGCAACCTTACTTACACAGAGTTCCAGCCATGGTTGCTGCTGCAGTCCCTTCAGGAGCTCCCTCCGGCCATGGATGGTCTGTGCCCCGTAACGCCGAGCGTTGGGAAGGGGGACAGTCCTGCCCCGAGCAGTTGAGACCCATGGTGGTGGGACTGGGTCCGGGCTGCCATCCTTCGCCGCCCGCCTCCGCTTGCCCTTGGCCTCCGGCCGCCCCCGTCCAGGGTCTGCCACAGGTCTGGGGTCTATCGGCACCACCGCCCTCTGACCTCACGCTGTGGGGCGGGGCAATACGTGGCCACGCCCCCGGGATAGATGGAGGGGGCGGGGAGTGACCCGCGTTTGCCGTACTTGCCTACCTGGGTCTAGGGAGTAGGAGCGTCCTTGCAGGGCCGGCGGGCCCTCCGTCACAGTGCCTCCACCTTGCGCTGCCATATTCCCCCATGCGCCTGGCCCACCACCAGCTGGACGGAGCTTCTGTAGCAAGGGGTTGGGGCAGGGCAGCACCGAGGCCTGAGGTGCGCCCACCACGAAAGGGAAGGGAAAAGAGAGACTTTTTCACAGACCACCTCCTTTAATGGCTAGTGCCTGTTTTCAGAAACTTACCACCTTGTTAGAAAAAATAAAAGCTGGGACCTTCGGTTCCATGCCAATCTCCCTGCAGTACTCGAATCCTGTACAGCTGTAACCTGTCCTCCAACCAAATGGGGAACATAGCATGGTCCAAGATCTCCGAATCATACATGAAGCTGTAATTCCTCTTCATCCAATTGTTCCCAACCCATACACAATCCTCACTCAGATCCCGAGGACACAGCCTGCTTTAAACACAGTCCTCGATCTTCAAGATGCCTTCTTCTGCATACCTGTTCACCCTGATTCCCAATACCTTTTTGCTGTTGAATGGACTGGCCCAGACACTAATGAAAACCAACAATATATCTGGACTGTCCTTCCTCAGGGATTCCATGACAGCTTACACCTGTTTGGCAATGCCCTAGCTAAGGAATAAAGGAAACTAAAATGAGAGACAGAGGCGTCATTACAATATATAGATGACTTCCTTATCTGCAACCGCTCAAAGGAAGCTTCAGACTAAAGTACTGTACAGGTCCTCAATTTCCTGGGCTCCAGGGGGTATATAGTATCCCCGCAGAAAGCCCAAATTGCCTTCCAGAGAGTCACCTAACTGGAACATGTTCTAAGCCCAGGGGAAGAGCTCCCTTACAACCCAGTGTAAGGAAGCAATCCTCCACTAACAACCACCACATACAAAGAAAATTGCTCTGGACCTTCTTAGGAATGGCTGGGTTTTATAGGATTTGGATCCCCAGGTTTGGTGTCATGGCAAAGCCATTGTATGAGGCCTTGAAGGGACTGGACATGGAACCTCTAGATTGGACAGGGAATTTACAAAGAGCATTTGACCAGATTAAGACCGTCCTGACTGGCGCCCCAGCCCTAGGGATTCCAGATCTTAACAAGCTCTTTACTGTATTTACCTCAGAAAAACAGGGAATAGCCCTGGGAGCTCTCACCCAAAAAGTAGGGCCATTTCCATGACCAGTGACATATCTCTCGAAGCAATGGGACTCAGTGGCCTCAGGATGGCCAGGCTGCCTGAGAGCTGTAGCAGCCACAGCCCTGCTAGTTGAAGAGGCCACAAAAACTCACCATGGGTCAACCCCTGGAAGTATTAACCCTACACCAGGTACAGGGAGTATTAGAAATTAAAGTGTATCAATGGCTGACCGGAGGCTGCCTTACAAAATATTAGGCCCTCCTTCTTGACTCTCCTGAATTAACCCTTAAAGTATGTCAGACCTTAAATCCAGCCACCCTTATGCCAGTAGAAAGCCCAGAGGAATTGTCTCATTCTTGTACCGAGACCATCGAACAGGTATATTCTAGCAGATCTGACCTTAAGGACTAGCCCCTTGAGGACCCTGATGCTGTCTGGTTTACTGATGGAAGTAACTACATACATGACGGTGTCCGGAAAGCAAGGTATGCCATAGTAGATTTACATAAGGTCATAGAGGCTGATGCCCTGCCCCCTCAGACGTCAGCACAAAAAGCCAAGATTATAGCCCTAGCTCGAGCTCTAAGGCTAGGAAAAGACAAGAGGATCAATCTGTACAGATGCTAAGTATGCATTTTTGGTGTTACTTGCACATGCGGCCACTTGGAAACATAGGAGACTCCTGGCTGCACAGGCCTTTTTTTGTCTGCCTCCAAGACACTTTTCATCCCAAAATGTGTGGTTTCCTGTCAGTCTGGAGGTTCCTGCTTTTCTCTGTCTGCGCAAAGACCCCCACTATCTCCAAGATGTGTGGTTTCTGCCATCTGGCCTATGCCCCCCTTTCTCTGCTGTAATCTAGCTACCTGCCTGCTTTAACAAATCCTGCGACCGTCACTCTTCCACAGTGTTGATCCTAATAATTACCCATTACACACCCTGAGCATGAATTTCCATCTCAGAGTCTGCTTTCTGGAGGGCAGGACCAGAAACACATATTAAGTTTGTTTGCCCCTAAAACTGTTATCTCAATGGATGGGATAGATGGGGGGAAATTCCATTCTAAAGATCATATGTGAAGCCAGTGCCACATCTTTTTCTTAACTTTGTAATTCTAGAAAGGAACTATTTTACCCTTGTAAGGGTAATTTTTTTTTCCAATTTCCCTGATTTCAGAAGTCAAAAACTTTTCTCCACCCGCATTTCCTTGAGAAACCTCTTATTCATAAATCCTTTCTCTGTCACTTTGATATGTACGTAAATGTAAATCTTTTTAAAGGGTAAATAAGCTAGGAAAAACCAGGAAAATTTTTCTTAAAGGCCTGGGAGCCGTGTCTTTGAAATGTAAATATCAAAGAGAATCTGTCTAGACTCGAGGGAGTCCCCATTTCCTTGTCATCAGAATTTTAGCCCAGAGGCCTTGTTCCAAGCTATAACCACCAGCTTATCACAGAGATACAGAAGTTTTATTATTGCTTGAGATAAAAGCAATTAGCTAGCCCAGCTGGTTACCCCAATTACCAGGTGAATTTGAAGTAAACTATGAAAGAATACATAGCAAACAGTTCTGCCCAAGTCTTCTTCCAAACAAATTATCATTAATCTTGAGAATATGTATGTAATAGATTATATCTGCTTGTTGGTATTCAAAGGATGGAATTTCTTTGTGTCTTTCTAATATCATTAGAAGATTACCTGTGATGAACAGTCCTGTTTGATTTAATGTTTATTCAATAGTAAAACTCTTTTCTTTCTTTTCTATATTTGAGGAAAGGATTTTCTAGGTTGACAGGAATTTTATTTTCATTTTTCCACAACACATGGAACAAGTTTCTGTCACAATAAAAATGTAAAATAAAACAATGGTCTCATCAGTGCTAACTGTGCTGATGCCGGTGGTTTTCCCATCACTTGATCAAATCTGGGGAAGCAGTTGTACAGCTAGACGGATCTTCACAGTGGAAAGAATTAGAGAGATGGAATCTCTGGTATCTTCATTTGTTCAAAAGGGCTCTGGGCAAAACTCACACTTTATAACACCATAGAATTGAAACTCCCATCCCCATGTGGACCCTGGGTATTAATGAGCTGGCTTGCATAAAAAGGAATGAAATTGGGTCTTTGGAGAGACATGGATGGATCTAGGGACTGTCATACAGAGTGAAGTAAGTCAGAAAGAGAAAAACAAATATGGTATATTAATGCATACGTGTGGAACCTAGAAAAATGGTACAGATGAACCAGTTTGCGGGGCAGAAATAGAGACACAGATGTAGAGAAAAAACGTATGGACACCAAGGGGGGAAAGTGTTGGGGGGGGGTCGTGGGATGAACTGAGAGATTGGGATTGACATGTATACACTAATATGTATAAAATAGATAACTAATAAGAACCTGCTGTATTAAAAAAAAAAAGAGCTGGCTTGGAGCATATGTGTTGAGAGGACTTTCCTCACTTAGAACTAAGTGACCAGGTCCAAAACCAGTCTTCTTTAGCCCATTATCCCCAGGACAGTGGTTATTAATATTTTAGAGAATGTCATTAATTCTTGGGAACTCTGATGACAGCTTTGAACATCCTACTCAGAAAAGTACACATATCTACCTGAAGTCAAATTTTTGCATGCAAATTTAGGAGAGTTCTGAAACTTCTGAGCCGGCCTCTTTCGGTCAGTAATCATGAGATTTAAATATTCTCTAAGACTGTACAATTTTCACCTGGTAAATATTCAGTAAATATTGGTTGAGTAAATCCTAGTCTTCCCAAAAGTAATAAATGATGCCCATGAGTAAAATGACAAACCATTTTTTTCTCGTTGTCCTATGGAAAACTGAGTCTCCAAAAGAAAAGTGTTCTTAGCTATCCTTGAATTTCAATTTAACTTCACCATGCTTCTAGCAAGAATCTTCTCTGTATATATCACTATGCTATATGTGTGGGGATAATGTAGTAATTAAGAACATAGACTCTGGAGTCAGATTGCCTGGGTTTCAAATAATAAACCACTGTCCTCAGTTTCTCATAAAAAAGAAGATAATAACAATATCTAGTCCATTTGTTTTCTGTGAGAATTAAAACAATTCACATACTACATTTAGTCAATATTTGACGAAGTAAATACCCAATAAATGTTAGCTATAATGATTATAAAAAGAAAATTTATATTAAAGAGATGCTATTTAAGGATTCATCTGGCAGAAAGCAACTGTTGGAGAAGTTAAGAAGTACTTATATTTATATTAATACCTGAAAAGTAAAAATTTTAATAAAGTGTATTAGAAACATGTACAAACCTCTTTTCCCTGAGCCTAGGCAATTAGAATGAATGTAGGAGTAGAGGAGAAGAGAAAAAACAGTAATAATAGCCTAATTCACACAGATGGGTGAAATCAAATATGGGCTGAGGAACAATTCCATATTTAAAGTTTTAACAGTTGGAGAGAAGTTTGAAGAGTTTTAAGAGGACACACATAAGGGTCTTTCCCTTTGAGGTAGATCACTTTTTCTACTTAAGATAGATCTATGACACTTTCAGATAGATCACATTTTCTACATAGACAAATTTGATGAATGGGGAAATAAAAATGAATCTTCAGGCTGCAGTTCTAAATGATGTGATAGAAGTTGAATAATATAATTTGGGAGTGATTGGAAAACAAAGCTCATATTGACACTTTGCTCTTTTTCCCTCTCCCCCCACCAAAATTATTTAGATTTTTGGTTTTCTGGTGGAAAATTATGCTGTGAGAGAATATAAGCACTATAAATTTGAGTAGGTATTATTCTTCTTTTAATACAACTGTACTGAATGTGAAAGTACATATCATTCAGCAGCTCTGCGTGAACCGCTTGAAAATGCATATAACGAGTTAATAAGGTTCCAGGTTTTTATTTTGCAATTTAATTTTGCTAGGTAGCCAGAGAGCAAAAAACTTTTTTTTTCTACTTCATTTCCATTGCAGGCCCCAAAAGAGATATGCCAAATTGTCTTTCTTTTGCAGAATGTCCTAGGGGATCAAAGTTATAAATCCTGCCCACAAAAAATAGTGATAACTTTTCACAGCCAAAATAGTCAAGGTGGATTTAGTACAGGGAAGCCCAATTTTGTACTTCTTTCTCCTCCTTCCATAAACTCAGTCTTTTGGATTGACTATCCAGAAAACGGAATCATTCTCTTTGTGTTTTTTTTGCGACCTGAAGATGAAAGTTTAATGACCTCAATTTCACGTATGACTGTGGGATAGCAGACTACTTCCTAATAAATATTGGCAATATCCACAAAGCACTATTTTGTGTTGTTACTTTTATGACTTCCAGAAATTATGTGTACTTACTTCAAATTAACTGTATCACCCTGATTCTTACTTTCACTTCCTTGCTCACATCGTTTCCCATACTTGGAATTATTTTTCCCTACATAAATGTATACAAATTCTATTTGTGGATCTAGATTTTATTAAAGTTCTACCCTCTTCACAAAGCCTTCTGGGTTCACCTAAATTTGAAATAATCTCTCTGTCCTCTCTACAGCATAGATTGTGATATTTATCTAATGTTTATGACTCGCTGCCTGGGCAAAATCACAGCTGGCTATTTTATATGCAAGTGGACATGTTAAACTCTCAGAATGAGTTGTCAACTCCTCCAAGACAGAATCATGCCTTACACTTTGAGTGTATGGCACAGAACACTGGCACTTTAGTTCTCCATGCTCTAGAACCCAGAGGTACGTTCATGGTGTAGCTGAAGATCCTTAAACTGCAGATTTGCTCACTGACAAAGGCCCCCTTCTAAAGCTCTGAGTGTTCCCCACTTGGGACAAAAGGGAAAAATAGAAGGCTGAGTCATGGGTTTGAGATTGAGAGAGCTGCTGCAGCCTGAGATCACTCTCTGTTTTGTGGTGACCCTGGGGCTGTGGATGATTATAAGAGTTGGCAGGGCAACCTGCCCTGGTGGCCTCCTTGTGCATCTGGACCCCATTTTGTCCCCAAGAAGAACTGAATAGATTACTTCTCCACTTCCAACTTAGGCAGCTCTAGAACCCAGGTTTCATGAACACTTTACTCTTCACAAAGAATGTGTTTGGGCTGGCATGGGGGGCTGGGGACGTGAGTGACGTGGGAGAATGTTGAAGAAGTGACTGAGCAGAATGGGGTCCATGTCAAAGCTGATGTTCCATAAGCAAGAAGCTCTGCTTGTATAAACAACTACAGAGGAAGTTCTAGACATGACATGACCAATAAGGGATGTAAATATGTTAGTCTAAACTATGGTAATAAAAGGACACAGCTCTGCCAGAGGAAAGATGGATTTATATTTCTATTTCTCTCTATGAAATGTTATTACAAAATGTTGATCATATGAAGTGATAGTCAAGAAATATGAATTAAAAAATCTAAGAACAAAAATATTACAGAAGTATCTCTGACAGTTAACTAAAAGTACTAAAAATGATAATATTTTTGCTGAAAGGACCTGTGATGTTCTGGTGCTTGTAAACCTTTTAAAATTTGTATTTCATGGTAATTTCATTTTTATAAGAATAAGGAAATAAGCATTTATTTTTGTTGCTAATTTTGTATTCTTTTTCTTAATGAAGATGCCCAGTTATTTAAGATGTGAGTCCTAATGTGCATACACCTTGCCAGCCCCTCATGCCCTCTTGAACGTTTCATCTTGATGTCCCACGTGTACTTCACACTCAATATGAACTCATCAGCTTCCCCAGCCACAAACCTCCTCCTCATTCTCTGTTTGTTATTTGATTGAATGGCTCCACCATCACCATCTTGACCCCCAGGACCCAGCTCAAAAGAAAACTCCTCCAAGAGAAATTCTTAAGCTACCCCAATCCCAATTCATCTGATGAAGTATCCCCTAGTGTCTTCCTCTAAAAGAGCAGTCATACCCTGGGCCCTAAATCCAATACTTTAGCCTCTCTTTATTTATCCATCATCTCTCTAAATTGTTCTCTTTATTTAAGGATAGAGTCTACTAAGTCTTACCTGTTTAGCTTCTCATTATTTAACATATGGCCTGACAATAATTGGTAGTAACAGAATAATTATTAAATCATTGAATAATCATTCCTGAACTTCCTGCAAAGGTTTATTCCTAATTTCATCCACCCATTGGTACATTTACTCAGTAAACAAATTTAGATCATCTACAAGGCACCAGGAACTATGCTAGTTACTGTGTACACACTGTTGAATAAGAATCAGAGTTTGCTTCTAAGGTACTTTAAACTTTCAGAGAAAGAAACATAAATAGACAATTATAAAGAAGTTTGATATTGCCTGGATAGAGGAAAGCACAAAAGATGCTGGAAACACATCAGAGGAGCAGCTAAAGCAATCTGGGATTATCAGAGAATGCTCCCTTAAGAAATGAGACCAAAACCAATTCTTGATGAATGAACAGGGGTTAAATCAGGTTAAGAAAGTAAGAAACAAGAGAGATTTTCCAACAAGAAGCAGCATGTGCAAAGGCACTGAGGAGTGAAAGCATTCCTCATTAATTGTACTGCAATTCTTGTATATGAGGGGTATGCAGGGAGCATGGACCAGTGAAAAAGACTTGGTTGCAGAGGTGGGTGGGCCCAGAGCTGATACATTTATCCTTTTACCATCACTCTGTCTATGGCATACTTTTTTTTTTAAAGTATCATTTTAACTTTATTTATTTATTTATTTTATTTTTGGCTGCTTTGGGTCTTCGTTGCTGTGCACAGGCTTTCTCTAGTTGTGGTGAGCAGGGGCTACTCTTCATTGTGGTACGTGGGCTTCTCCTTGCAGTGGCTTCTCTTGTTGCAGAGCACGTGCTCTAGGTGCTCAGTCTTCAGTAGTTGTGGCACACAGGCTCCGTAGTTGTGGCTCGTGGGCTGTAGAGCGCAGCCTCAGTAGTTGTGGTACACGAGCTTAGTTGCTCTGCGGCATGTGGGATCTTCCCGGACAGGGCTTGAACCCATGTCCCCTGCATTGGTAGGCGGATTCTTAACCACTGCGCCACCAGGGAAGTCCCATACTTTTGTTACCAAACAATATTTGTCACATGGTCAGTTCCATTACTAATCTATTTGGGCCTTGAAGTCATGACTATATCTTAATCCCCTCTCTATTTGTAGCTCCTAGCACAGTTTATGGTGCTGTATTCAATAAAGATCCAGTAAATTGTTTTGTGCACATTAAACGCTCTAAAACACTTCATTATACATGCATGGAATTGATTTAGCATTTGTTTAAGGTCAGTATTTGAATCAAAAACTCTAATTTAATACAAAATGATGAATCAATAAAATCAACAGGTGTAAGGGAAACTACATCAGTGCTTTTTTTTTTTTTTCTTTAAAGCATGCTTTATACATATTCCTACCTTTATATGCAACATATTCCTATGAAAAATTAATAAAGAATTAGAAAATGAAGATAATATTCTATGCTTGGAACAGACTAAGAGGATATTTATTTGGATACTTTCTCCTTCTAACTCTTTGTTTTATATTCCACACCTCAGCTTCAAGAATGTCTTCTGTCACACCCCAACTGTCAACCTACTGTTCTATGAAGAAAACCAAAGGATTGCTAAAGTTTTCAGTGTGGCAATTGACATTTATCGATCTAAAATTCTATGGCTTTGAATAAACCACAACAGTACATTTAAAGTAAGAGTGAGGGCAGCAACCATAACTTACTCACATATACATCTCCCAGAAAACTAAGTTCACTGCTTTATCAACAGGAGGTCTCAACAAATGTTCATTTAGTTGAATTAAACTGCACATCAGATTATTTTGGATTCTCATGTGTTAGGGGTCTTTATATCAACAATTCTAATATTTCAAGGCACATGAGAGGAATAATGAATATCAATTTTTTTGGCAAATCTAAAATTAAGTTGTTAGACCCAGCTTGTTACAGACCACATAAGAATTATGGCACCACCAATATTTTTTTCGTTTGAAAATTAATTCCAGGGGCTGGTTCCAGGCAATTTTGTGAAATAGGCCACTTTAATTTTGATTCCCTTCTTTTTGTTGCTAAGTCCCAAATCCTTCTGGTGGATTCTCGCTGTAACCTTTTTGCCAGTGCCCTTTGGTACTCAGCCCCTTCCTTGTCATGCTTCACTTAAAGGTTCCCAGTTGAAAATTTGCACCTCCTTTCCTGCCATTAATTTTTTTTTTTGCATGTGGAATCTTAGTTCCATGACCAGGTATGGAACTCGTGCCCCCTGCAGTGGAGGCGTGGGGTTTTAACCACTGGACCACCAGGGAAGTCCAGCCATTAAAAATTTTTCATGTGGGGGCTTCCCTGGTGGCGCAGTGGTTGAGAATCTGCCTGCTAATGCAGGGGACATGGGTTTGAGCCCTGGTCTGGGAAGATCCCACATGCTGCACAGCAACTAGACCCATGAGCCACAACTACTGAGCCTGCGCGTCTGGAGCCTGTGCTCCGCAACAAGAGAGGCCACGATAGTGAGAGGCCCGCGCACTGCGATGAAGAGTGGCCCCCGCCTGCCGCAACTAGAGAAAGCCCTCGCACAGAAACGAAGACCCAACACAGCCAAAAATAAATAAATAAAATAAATAAGTAAAAATTAAAAAAAAAAAAAAAAATCTTCAAAAACAAAAAAAAATTTTTTTTCATGTGATATAACATTCCCCCAAGACTTGGGAGCACAAAGTGTTGAGGATCATTCTACTTAAATATTGTATTACCATGAAAGAATAGTAAGGAAAATTCAAGAAATCTAGAGGGGCAAACAGAGTATCTATAAGAAGATTTTTACGGGGATTAAGAACTTTCATTTGTTCACTACTTGTAGCTGATGTATATTGGACACTAACTATATTCCAACACTGTTCTATCTATGTACTTCACATGTACCACATATTTCACCTTTACAACAACACTGTGATGTAGGCTTTGTTATTATACCCATTTCACAGATGAGAAACTCAAAGCACAGAGAGATTAAGAAACTTGCCCAATGTTGTGTAGTTTGTAACTAGCAAAGCTAAATCAAATTCAGGTAGTCTGAACCCAGAGTTCATGCTCTTAACCACTTTATTATCTACCAAAATTGGTGGTAAGCAACTTTTGTTTGGGGGGCACATTAGGTAATAGGAATACTGAGATGAATTAGACATCATCCCTGCTCTCAAGGAGCTCACAGTGGAGCAGTGAAAACTGTTATTTAAACTAGTAATAGTAAAAGTAAACACCTTATACAAAAGACTTTTATTATTTTATGGTATTCATTTATTTTTATTTTTAAACATTCAAAGCAATTAAAGTATTTACTGTAAGAGCAACACAGCAAAAGTACAAATTAAAATTATGATGAAAGAAAAAGAAGTTCTCAAACCCATTACAAACAATTTTTTTCCTTTTTTTCTATACCTTCTCAAATACTTAGAATCATTTCATATTTTACTTTTCCTTACCTACTCACCTAATTTGTCACTGTGTAGTAAAGAATTTGTCCTTGGCAAAGAGAAATTACTCTTGCCTTTGCCTTCAGCTTCTGGTAGATCATCTATGTCATACCTGATAGGAGTGTCTTTGTTTAGTGTGGAAGCTGATCACACTGGATCTTAGAGTGGAACTAGCCATATCCCATCATCATAGGGTGGATACTGGCCATTCGAGAAACACCAACCATGTGATTTAGGGTGGGAGTTTTGGGTCATGCAGTATCAGTTGACCTGGAGGCTGAGATAAAGTTCTTGGGCACTCAGTTAATCAATGATGCTTACGCAATGAAGCCCTAATAAAAACTCTGGACACAGATGCTCAGATGTGCTCCCCTGGGTGGCAATAATGATCCATGTGTATTATCACAGATCAATGCCAGGAGGTTCAGCACATCCTAAAGACAACAAAACCTCCATGTTTTTAACCTTCACAGACCCTTCTCTATGCATCTCTTCCTTTGGCTGATTTTACCTAATCCTTCCCTTGTAGTAAACTGTAACTATGAGTATAACAGCTTTCAGTAAGTTCTGTATGTCTAGTGAATTATTGAACCCAAGGGTAGTTTGGGGAACCCCTTGAATTTACAGTTAGCATCAGACATGGGGATAGTCTTGGGGACTAACTCTGGGTAGTCATTCAGTGTACATACAATATCATCTTTAATCTGTCAGTTTTAGACATTTAGGTTATTCCTAATTATCTGCTGTTAGGGGTAATCCTGAAATAAATATTTCAATGCAAATAATTTGTCTCTTCTTGGCTATAAATATGTACTTCTTTTACTTCCCATGAAACTAATTCACACATGAAAATTTCTCCTTGTAACACCTAGTTTGCTCACAAACTGAATGTTGGGGGTTTTTTGGGCTTTAGTTGTCCTATTTCTTTTATATAATTTTTTTGGTCTGTATCAGTTCTGTTTGTTTTTTTAATAGTTTTATTGATATACATTATATACCATAAAGTTTATGCATTTGAAATCATATTTCAATGGCTTTTAGTATATTTACAGTTATGCTTTTATATTAAAAAGAGCTTCTAGTAATGCAAAATAGGGACAAAATTTCATTATTTAATTTTAGTGATCCTGGGATGCCAAAAATGGTAAATTGTAGCATTCACTCAACTCTGGCATGCAACATTACAAAAAGTATTTCTTCTGTTCTTTTCAAAGGTGCTTTGATTATACTAATGATTATAACTCTTCGTCCTGGAATTTTGAGTCCTTTTTTATCATTACAGTAGTCAGATTAAATCATCTCATTCTTAGCTTTTTGTCTCTCATTCTTATTAAGATGATCTACAGCCTAGCAATGAGCACTCTTCCTTTTAAAAAGTGCTTGAACTCAAGGGAAGACGACTGGCTTAAAAACATCTCTTAAGAAGTGTGGGACAATGAATCAGATCAGGTTTTATGAATCTTTTATTTGACAAGTTTTTTAAACCTTACAAAAACTGCCTCCCAGCTTTGCCTACTCAGTAGTTCTTCATGAATACCTACAGAGCATCTTGTCAAGGAGCCATTCCTTTCAGTTTTTTGACTTGCATTTCCTTAGAGTTTGCTGTGGGGCTTGTTGTCAGCTGATGAAATTGGAAGCACCAAACCTTTAAGTTCTTTTGCCTACAGTTACTTTGATGAATTCCTCCAGGATGTAGAAGAAGAACTACAGCACTGTCAGAAACTGGCCTGGCATTGCAGCACATTTCCTAAACTAGAAGAAAAGCACCATGAATTTTTTGGAATACCCTCAAGGTTGCATTTGACCTGTTTTCCAGAAGGTGATTCTTTTCTTTAAAAAATATTTTTTTCTCTGCAGTGGAAAAAGAACTACCGGTTTCTCATAAATAGACAGTACCGTAAACTGCATTGCAATTTATGGCAAAAGTTATTCCTTCTTTTAATTTCCACTTGCTCTATTCTAACCAGGACACTATTTATAATCTCCTTGGTCATTGAATTAGTCTTGTGGCTCCCTGAATTTAGTATCTCTTCAAAATAATGCACTCTATTGCCATACTAAATTTTCTAAAATACAGCTGTTATCATGTTCTTTTCTGGCTCAAAAATCTTTAACTGGTCACCCATTTCCTCAGGATAAAAGTAAAATATCTTAGGCAATATTTAATGGGAAAGTAATTCGTAGAGACATGAGTTTGTATCCCTAGTCTGTTACTTTGCTTTTTTTTTTTTTTTTTTATTTGAAGGCTACTGTGAGTCCATTAAAGTTAGTTTCTTTTTTGATAAAATTGACTCATTTCAAAGGTATTGAGAAAGTTTAAGTTAATGCGTGTCTAGTTCCCCGGAAACACTAGGTGCAAAATAAGTGTTTCCTACATTTCCTTAGCCTCATTTTCAAACCTTACTTCTATCTTGCCTCAATAAAAAAAAAATTTTCTTGAACACCTACTGTGCACTATGTATAGCAAAAACTTTGTAAGGGATGTACAAAAAAGACCATGTTGCTCTCCTCAAAAATGTTCATTGTAAAGAACATAAGGATAGGGCAATGGAAGAAATGTGGATGGATTTATGAAATATATAAGTGGAAGAGTTGACAAGACTTGGCGATTGAATGAATGGAGATGTAATAGATAAAGGAGAGGACAGTGTAAATGAAGACCCCAAGGTTTATAGATCAAGCCAGTTGTTGGATGGCAACTCTTTTTAATTATTTTTCTTAATATCTCCCTTTTTCTATTGGATGCCCTATTCTCTCAAATGGATTGGAAGTTACTTAAGCTCATAGACAATTGTGTAGAATTATTTAAATCCAACAAAATGCTCTGTATGTAAAACAGGCACTCCATAAATGCTTAATGAAGGAGTAAATGCTTGTAGAGAAAAATACAGTTGAGGTGAATGAGGTCTGCCAGGGATCAGTAGTGTCTTTTGCTGTTAGCTAATCAGTTCAATCCCATTAAATAATACCAAGACTCACTCTCACAGTGAATAGAGTTATTTTAACAAGCTTTCAAAGACTCTCACATCTTTATTTTAGTCATTTTATTTCCATCTCCTAGAGTTGTTTAAAAAGCCAAAATGACTGACTTAGTTTTTGTTTTTATTTTTTTCTTAATAGTGGCAAACTGAAAAAAAATCAAAATGTATGTGGGTATTAGGAGGAGAAAAATTCAAGAAACAGTTTATATAAAGGAAAATAATATATAAAGGAAAATTATATTCTAAATTTACTAACATGATAAACACACTGTAAATAAATGGGTGTTTACTAAGGTACTCTAATATATATATTGCATATACACATATAAAATATATAAATACATGTATTTTATTTAAACTATGAATTAGTTTTTATTTGTTTATTAATATTGTGTAGTATTTGAACTACTATTAAGTTACAAAGTTATGTAATCCATTTGAGGCTTGCAGGAGGATTTTAAAAATCAAGCAATAGAGTTATTTTCTTATTTTCTATAATGTGTTACTCTAAGAGAAGCTAGAAGACTGGAAATATAGGTACATTAGTTCCTGGTAAGAATTTGTAATAGGTCTTTTAGAAAAATATGAACTTGATGAAGGAATTAAAATAGCCTTTAGTTTCCATTCAGAGGCAGAATATTGGATGGAGTTGAACATGGTGATGACTAGGCGTGGTATTCCAATCATTACAGTAGACAGTACTTTCTGAATGAACAGAAATATACCTAATTACCACTTATAGTTCTTGCCACTGTGGTGCTGCCCATTAGGTAGTAAAGAATAGTCGTTCATGTGTAAACTCACTACTGGAGGCCAGGCATTGTGTTTGTAAATGATGATACTGTGATAAATAAAGTATTATTTCTGTGTTACAGAAGCTTATACTTGTGGGGTGATAGACATGTTAACAGATAATTATAAGAAGACGTGATCATGCTGAACCCAGGCCCACAGAAGGCATCAATCTTGCATGAAGCTCTTTTCTGCTGAGTCATGACTTGGTCTCACACTCTTTCTCAACACTGTGGTCCAGGCTGCTGCTCTGCGTCATTTGGAGTTGGCATGTGAACTGAGGCTGTATGCAATTAACAAGAGCTTCTTATTACATGGATGGACACAGTTGGGGAAGCATAGACTCCCTATCTGATCCTCTCTCAACCTATTTCAGACCAAGTGATTTTGACCATGCTACCTGAATGAATAACAACTAGAACCTTGAGACAAATGTGACACCATAAATGCAAGCACCTTGAGACCAGTCCTTAGTAAATGTAGTAAATCATTTTGTAAATGCTAGTTTCCTACAAAGCAAGTTGGAGCACAGATGGCTAAATGAGAAGTTGCTTACTATATTTTCAGTGGGACATCTGTTAAATTTTACATTACCCACATCTTCACTTTTTTTTTTTCTCTCTCTCTCTCTCTCTCTCTCTCTCTCTCTCTTTAAAAAGCTGTACCAGCCACTGGCAATTCTTTCCACTCCATTTAGTATCTCTGTGTGTTTGGCACACAGATCCTGAATTTCCCTCACAGATATCCTTAAACAGTGAAGTATTCGGAAATCATTTTCGCAGATAGATTATAGAAAAATAGATGCTATACAAAGTCAGGCCTGAGAGCGCCTTCTGTATCCATTTCCTGCCTGCTGTGCTGTGACACAGGCAAAGGCTGAGGCCACATGTCAAGCTCAGGGATATCCCCAGAGAGGCAGAGTTCTTACCCCTGTATAGGTTGTTCTCCTCACCTGTATTTTTTATTGTTATAAAGAAAAGGAGCTTTTGAATCATAAGAGTTTTGGAAGTAGTCTACTCTTCCCTAGGCTGAGTGCCAGAGAATGGGAAGAGTTTAGGAGATTCTAAAAGTAAGAGGCAGAATTTATAGAGCATTAACTCTAGAGTGGGGGCTCCTGGCTCCCACTAAGTTGTCCATAATTTTTTAGTGTATGTGTGGATAAAAACATAGTTGCCACCTGAACTCAAATTGAAAGTTGTCTTCCTGACAGCTGGAATCTAAATTGCCTCTCCAGTCCAGAAGATGTAAGATTGGAATGGAGAAACTACATTTTGACGTTAATCTTAAAAATATAAAATTCTCTAACTAAAAGATATTACTGAAATTTGCCTTGTTTTCTAGATTTTTTAACAGAGTAATATGAAGAGGGTTTTTTTGTGTTTCTAATCTGAAAAAATGGAAAAATCATCTAATTTAGGTGTCTGTCACTGGAGTGATTTTTAATGATCCTAATCTTGGATCCCACCCCTATGTATTCAGATTCATTAGATTATAATTGGGGCCAAGTAATCTGTATTCTTTAAATGCTCACTGAGAAATTCTGATGTGCCTCTTTTAGCTCAACCTCCCCTCCTATTCATCCGTGTCTTGGAGAGGTCATTTGCCATCATTTGCTTGATTTCTATGACAGGAGACTCACTACTCTTGAAAATAATGTACTTTTAAATTAAAATAATTATTTTACTAGTTCTGGATAGTATGCATGCTGGCAGAAAGCAAGGATATCTGTGTGCTAAACACAATATAAAATGTTAAACATGTTTGAAACATCACCTTCAGCAGAATTAAGGAGAATATAGACCCAACCATGCAACAGGAGTTTCTGTCCATTTTTTGAGCACTCGTACCTAACACGAGACTGAGATCTTTACATTCATTCTCTCATTGAATTTTGCAGAACTAAATGAAGACTACCCAAATGAGAACAAACAGAGATTTATGCAGAGTTTGTTATTTACCAAGCCACTTCCACTTGCCTTTGGCAGAGACCCAAAGGTAGGCAAGGAAATGGGAACCTTTATAGTGAAGAAAAATAATAAAATGGAAGGTTTCTGGTTTCCAGTATCCTCTGATTGGAGGGAAGTCATTGGGCAGAGGGGGGCGGGGAGGTGGGCAACTAGGGGAGGAATAACTAGAAGCAGTGATTGGTTTGGGGAGCATATTCGGCTTTGTATGATTGATCTTGCATTGGGAATAGGGGCAAAAAATAGGGAAGCTGTCAATTATGGACAAAGTCCTGATTATCCTGGGCTGATTGCTACAGAGGTTGTTGATCTAAGTCCTATCATCATATACCGTCTGGCCAGTGTCTGTTTGTATATATAGCCTCTCAATCTTTACAAATACCTGTCAGGTAGGTTCTATTATCTCCATTTTAAATTGCAAAGAAACAGAGGCATAGATAAGTTAAATAACTTTCCCCAGATCTTAAGCTTAGGTAAATGGAGGAGCTGAGATTTGAAATAAGGTTCATCTGACTGAAAATACTTGCTCTTAACCACTACTTAGCTTGTTTTACAACAAGAAATGATAATATTTAAAAATAATAATAATACATTATATCTATATGTCTTCAAGATTTTTCCTTTTGTTTTTATTTTTCAGAGGTCTGCATTTATTCCAATGGGCATTAAGGCTCATGTAAGATCAAAAGTTCTCAAGTACAAAAAATGATTCAAGACATGGAAAATTATAAATATCTTTAAAAGTCTATGAGTTCGGGGACTTCCCTGGTGGCACAGTGGTTGGGAGTCCGCCTGCCAATGCAGAGGACACGGGTTCGAGCCCTGGTCCCGGAGGATCCCACATGCCGCGGAGCGACTGGGCCCGTGCACCACAGCTGCTGGGCCTGCCCTCTAGAGCCCACGAGCCACAACTGCTGAAGCCTGCGCGCCTAGAGCCGGGGCTCCGCAGCAGGAGAGGCCGCCACAATGAGAGGCCCGTGCACCCCAACGGGGAGTGGCCCCTGCTCACCGCAACTAGAGAGCACCGCGCGCAGCAAAGGAGACCCAATGCAGCCAAAAATAAATAATAAATAAATAAATAAAAATTTTAAAAAAGTCTATGAGTTCAGAAAGGAAGAATTTTTAAAGATTTTTTTAGAAGTTAGTATTTTTCAGAATTAAAGGTTTATTTTTAAGTTTCTTAATTAACTGGTATTTTTGTGTGGGATTCAGTATGTCTAACTACAGAAAAGCTTGTTACATTTTGTATAAGGAGGTAGTTTTCTCTTTGGAAGATTATCAAGAACTAGAGAAGAGTAGCCTATTGTGAGAATTCTAAAGAGTTGAGTAAGAAAAAGACACCTTCTCTATACTGCTACATATTTTCATCATGGCCGTCTCTTCATTTTTCCTTCTTTATAAACAAAATAAAATGTTTTATATTTCTCTATAAAATATCCATTTCCTCACATCATTTAATTGGCAGTTTCTGAAAGTAATCACAGGTATATTTTCTAGAACTATCTGAATTCCTTCAATAATATTTTTCAATGTCAATTTTTACGGACAAAGTCAAAATACAAAGAAAAAGTAAACATTGTGGTTCAATTCATAGGTTTTATTGAAACTGACAACTCAAAAATATTAGTCTGATGATTGAAAATTTTCAGCCATTTAAAAATATTAATGTTTTCAATACCTCCACAAGTAAAGAGATTTCAAGCAAGTAATGTATTTAGTAAATGAATATAGTTTTAAATCAGACATATGCAACTAAGTTTCTTTCACTTAAATGGGTATCCTTTTGTTAGCTTATGAGGTAAAATAGACCATAGTACCTAAATAGCTTAATAGAAAAAGGAATTTCAAGGGCATTATTTTTACTTCATATATTTCTATGTTTGTAGTGAAGAAATATGAGCCCTAAAAGAAATAATATTTTTAAAAAGGACATTTCCTTGTAAAAAGTTTTGTCAGTTAAGAGTAATTTTATTTATTTATTTTTAATATATATATTTATTTATTTATTTATTTTTGTCTGCATTGGGTCTTCGTTGCGGTGCGCAGGCTTTCTCTAGTTGCAGCGAGCGGGGGTTACTCTTTGTTGCGGTTTGCGGGCTTCTTACTGCGGTGGCTTCTCTTGTTGCGGAGCATGGGCTCTAGGGGCGCGGGCTTCAGTAGTTGTGGCATATGGGCTCAGTAGTTGTGGCTCGCAGGCTCTAGAGCACAGGCTCAGTAGTTCTGGTGCACGGGCTTAGTTGCTCTGCGGCATGTGGGATCTTCCCAGACCAGGGCTTGAACATGTGTCCCCTGCATTGACAGGCTGATTCTTAACCACTGTGCCCCCCCGGAAATCCAGTTCCGAGTAATTTTAGATGTCCACCTTACTATTCATGAAATAATTACTTTTCTTCATATGATTAATCAAATTAATTCCATTACCTGCCAAAAAGCTTATTTAAATGCAGAGAAAAACTTTCATCAACTATTTTAGTAGCAAAGGAACCTTTTACTTTGAAGTATAGAGAGGTGATTATATGTCTTTTCTTTCTAATTTCAACCTCTCTCTTTTTCCAAAAGAAAGTAAAGGGACAAAGTTCCACAATTTGAAAATGAATTTAAATAAATTACTTAAAAGAGAGGCATGACCTATTTAATTAGATTTTCATAGTCAGGATGTAAAATATATCATACTATAAAAGTTTTTGAACTTAAAAATGACTCACGGTAACTCATATAAGTAATAGGTTAGCAATGCCAGTCCTTTACAATAATAATTATTATTGCGGCAAAATTATAATCATCATAATAGATGATGAGTCATTTGTCCTTCTTTTGAAATAATATTTGAAACCTGGGGTTATCAGTAAGTACTATCCAAGGTCTATTATCATTGAAGAATAAACCTGAAAAAAATCTGATTCACTCCAAAGGACAGCATAGATCTCCCCCTGTATATTAAAACAGATCTATCTTAATATTTAGGCGAAAGCAGATATCTTCGTACATTAGTTTTAGCATAAATTGAAGTAAATTTTGTTATTTGTATATGATATTAAGTTTTCAACTGGGCCATTTATTCAGAGTTTGGGAAGGAAAAAAGGGAAAGGCTGAGGATGACATAGCAGGAGTATGCATTTTCAAAATGCACTTCCAGACCGTTAATGTAAGTTCAAAAAAGTAATTTTTTACTGGGATGGGGGAAGGACTGACATAAGAGGAGTTGTTGAGAAGGGTCAAGAGTGCACTGCTATTGTTTTTGGTGTTGTCAGGAAGTCATGGGTTGAGTTAGTTTTATGCCTAGTGGGGAGAGTTTGAGACCACCTTTGGATCCAAGAAGAAAACCATTCTGTATGAAAATGCTGACTGCTAACAGAAAGGATTTCTAAAGTTTCCTTTATGTTACAATTCTCTTTTTAAGGATTTGTTCCAAAAATGGGTATTTATTGTGAACTTAGCACACACAGGACACTGTGAAATATGTACTGGAAATTTAGACTATTATCAGGACGTACTTACTGCCCTGCATTGAGTATTATTACGTACAAATTGTTGGCTTTAATGCAAAGCGGGTTAAATAAAGGTTTTGAGAACAAACAATTACTTGAGAACAAGTAATGAGAATTAATTAGGTTCAGTTGGGTCATGATCCCATTGGAAGAAAGCATGAACTTCAGATACCTAGGTTTAAATTTCTCCTCTATTATTTACTATCTTGGATAAGACATGTAGCATTTTTGATCCCCGAAGTTTGATAAAAATGTATCTGGGGGCTTCCCTGGTGGCGCAGTGGTTGAGAATCTGCCTGCCAATGCAGGGGACACGGATTCGAGCCCTGGTCTGGGAAGATCCCACATGCCGCGGAGCAACTGGGCCCGTGAGCCACAACTACTGAGCCTGTGCGTCTGGAGCCTGTGCTCCGCAACAAGAGAGGCCGCGATAGTGAGAGGCCCGCGCACCGCGATGAAGAGTGGCCCCCGCTTGCCACAACTAGAGAAAGCCCTCGCACAGAAACGAAGACCCAACACAGCCCAAAATAAATAAATAAATAAATAAATTTATTTTAAAAAAAAATGTATCTGGGGATACACCACCCACCTCAGTGTTCTGCCATGAAAGTACTTAGCCCTTCTGCTGGTGACAAGTGACTGTACATTGTCCAGTATCAACAAAATATTTTTATTTTTCTACTTATTCATGGAAATTGGATATTGTGTTGGGCCTTCCAAAAGAGATGATATTGGAAGAAGAAGAAAAATTGATTTATTGACCCACTCTAAGTTTATGCTCTGAGTTTAATTAATAGACAATTTAGTGTCAACTTTTTCTGGCTGATATTTAATCATCTAAGAAAAACCTGCTCAAAGGTTGGTAAGGTTGGATGAATTCTCTTCTCTTATAGATTTTCTGTCACAGTCACCTGTCTCTGTACCAGGATCCAAATTTTGCAGGTAACACAAGTTTAAAGATGAATTTCAGAAAGTGTAATAGTACTAGAACTATTATTCTGTACAGCAGTAAAAAAAAGTTCTAATGTATAGGAAGAAAGCATAATGTTAAAAATGTATGCTTTTAATTATTAAATACAAATTCTGATCACTTTAAATTTAACTTAATCTAGACTTTAGTTTAAATTTAAAACAACTTTGTCGAGTTGTTTTGAAAAACAACTTTTTCATTTTATTTTTCTAAGTATTTACTTTGCATTTTAAACATCCAGAAGGAAAGCAAAACTATATCTTTTTAAGATATTTAGTTTTGATAATTCTTAAATTTCATGGAATTTACTGAAATGCAGATACTGGCCATTCTCCAAAGGACGAATTGAACATTGGATATGTGAGGAGAAGGATAAACTATTTTGACAAAATTCTCTTTAAAGCAACTCATGAGATAATTGTCAAAATAAATTATGTAAGCAATTTTGTAAAATAAATATAAAAACACTGAATTGTTATCATTTGGTCCAGCCCAAAATCATTGGACATGTTAGAAAGAATGAAGGTTTAGTAATAAACAGGAATTTATAAATCAGCCATAAAACCACTAATAACAATAGTAAAGATGATAATATTAATAGCTAATAAGAACTTCTATAAAGTATAAGAAGCTTACAATGCATCTAGTATATTCTATGCATTTACATGTATTACTTCAAATTAAATTATTTTAAGTTCTTTTTTTAGCTATGGAATCTCTAGCAACTTCCTGCCTCTATGACAGGCTCGTGGAAATCTAAGTTTGTTTCCTTTGTGCTTCACTCAATTTTTATGCTGGCGACATTCATGTTCAGAGTTTTCTGTACATTGTCAGAGGTAGGAGAACTGGAAAAAGGGTGAGGCAAGTGGGGCACTCACCTAGGGGAAAAGAAATGTAGGGAGCACCAAAAAATTCAGTCAAGACCAGCAGTATTTTAATGCACTATTTCTAGAAAACAAAAATGAATGCAAAAGCTCCATGATGAACAAAATATCAAAAATTTAAATAAAGACATGATAAATAAGGGCCACACTGAAGCCTGAGGTAAAAAGACAAATCAGAAATACCAGTATTTATCATGAAGTTTTCTCATTCATTTTTATTTTTTAAAATTGTACATTAAAATATTATCTCAGTTACTGAGTTTTTTGGCTCCCCTAAATCTCATGCCTGAGGCAAGCGTCCCACTGGCCTCACCCTAGTGTCATCTCTGTCAGGAGATATTTTTTTTTTTTTTTTAGGAGATATTTTCATATAAGGTTTTTATCACAGTTGGAGTGGCCTAAATATTTTTCAAATAAAGTCTTTCGGCATAAAAGGGAAAAATGACTAATTTCTTGCATAATACTATCAGGACAACTCACACCCCAGGCACAAGACCATACACTGTCTCTCCAGTATGTTCTATTTCTCTAAGGTACTAGCAGGAGAAGCAAGGTGTAAAATGGGATTTTACCTCTTCACTCAATATATGTTAGTTATGTCAGCATTATACAAAATGATTGAGGAATCACAGTAAACACTATTTTTTCTAAATATTATTATATTTTATATCTAATTAATATCTAATAATTATATCTAAATATTTATTGTATTTCTAAATAGCAACTACCATTTCTCAAAATATTGTTCACTAAAATGCAAATATCAAAAATTGATAAGGTAATTATCATTTAAACCTCCTTGACTTTTTCCCAATGATGTACTCTGTAGTTTATTGATGGCATGAACATTTTAACAAAGATTCAAAAGAGATAAAATGATTAAAAAAGAAAAAACTCAGGTTTCAGAGGCTTTGCTTTATTTAAACTAAAGAAGAAAAGAGATGTTATAATGATTCTCCAGAACACCAGCAACAGAGACTGGGGACCATTTACTTTCTTTTTTTCACTTTCTATCTCTAGTAGCTTCTGAACATAAAAGACATCAGCAGGAGTCATATATTCTTTCAGACATATTTACTCAGGGAATAAAGGTGAATATGACATAGTCAATGCTCTTGAAGAGTTTAAACTTTGAAATGTCTTTTTTTTTTTTTTTTTTTAGGAAAAATTAGAATAAACTCTTGTCTGTTTTTGATGTGTTTAAAATTCATGTTACAAATGAATTCTTTTAAATACTTTTCTAAAACTGGTTTCATGGATATCTTGAATTTGACTATTATTTGTTAAGGACTAGCTGGGAAGTTATGATAAGCATAAAATAAAAACTTCCATTGTTTCTTGGAATTCCAAATGTGGCTCTCTATATTCCTGTGCTTATCTTAACAATCTTTCATTCACTATGTCTTTGCTGTGTACCTTGCAGAAAACGTAAAGATAATCATACTGGTAAATTTATAATGTGAATATAAGGAAGGAATTCACATTTTCTCAGTATTTACTATGGGCCAAGCACTGTAGTAGGAAAATCTGTGTATTATGTATCTCATATAATTCCCACAGCAATCCCCCAAAATACGTTTTATTATCTCTGTTTTATATGAAAGGAAATTGTTACAAAACAGTGAAGGGATTTGTTCGAGATCACATAATAAATGGATTTCAGAATTTCTGTTTAGTGCATTCCAAAACTCACATCTACCATATTTTCATGCAGACACAGCCCCACATACCTGTGAGTGATTTGGGTCACTGTGGAAAGTGTCAGGGTACACAAGTGCACTGAGGGAGCCAAGCTGTAAGGAGGCAAGAAGTGACTTTCTGCCTGTCCACAGGCAACAGAGAGGACACCTGAGAAAGAAGAAAGAAGATGATTACAATCAGAGAAAAGAAATAAGGCCCCCAACTTTCCAAGTAGGTAAATATGTAAAATTTGTGTATGTTCTTTACGTTATTGAGAATTAGGGAAAAACTAAGTGAAACTGAAAAATAACCAAAATCAACTGTGGTCAAGAATGGGAATAAGTAGAGAATATAATTTTGACCCTCTGTGTAGTTAGAACATAGGTTATAAGTGTTACTAACCAGGGCTCTTGGTCTCCTTAATCAATATAAATTGATAGGAAGCCAGACAAGAAATCCAGGCAAGGCTTTACTGGGGCCCCTGCCGCAGCAGCGGGGAGCTAGAAGAAACAATAGTTTCCATTGCTTGCTCGCTCCCCAGGGTGTATCCAGGGGTCAGGCCGTAGGGGTGGCTGAGGTGGTTTGCCCACCCCTTTGTGGTGTTGTGTGCAGGGGGCATGCGCAGTACCCTGCTTTTGCTCCCAGCTCTTCAGAACTGGCAGTTGGGCTTTTTTTGGTCTTTTTATATTTTTTGTCCAGAATTTGCCCCAACTGCACGTGCACACAGTTATTTTTAGTCTCTTATAGTTTCTTTGTATTTTGTAGCTCGAGGAAACATTTGTCCAAGTGCAAGCATTTCAGCACTGCAGCAAAGGGTCCCAGGTCCCAGCTCTGCCTAATAAGAAGAACCTGACCCAAAGACAAAGTAGCAAAAATGGAGAGTCATCTTCAAGCAACATGGTAATTGACAGCCTGAGTAAAAAGTCTTGTCAGTTTTATCTAGAAACCATTGAACCGATGCTGCTAAATTTTGTGTTTTATATTAATAAAATCTTAAATCTATGTCATGCACCTCAAAAAATGTTATGAATGGGTGAAGAGATCTACCTAATTTATATTTTATAAAATTTCACAGGATGAGAGGGAGGTTTAACTTATCAAGATTGATTCCCTGAAGTCTGGTCTCCCAGAAGCAGAAATTTACTTCCTGCAGAGCTCCATGAAAATCAGTGTTTAAGGCAGTAAGTCCTGTAAGATTTGACCCTCAACCTCCCTGCTGGAGGCTAAGGGAGGAGCTGGCAGTAAGAACCAACAATGAATGGGAGCTGGTAAGGTAGAGCCGAAGTCCTACCATTAATATTACTACTTAACTCTGGCTCTGATTCCACCAAGAAAGGGTCTGGATCTTGCCTAATCATGTGGCTTAAAAGCCACAGAGCTCAAGGGGTTTGTTTCTCTTCTCCCACTCCTTAACCCCACTCTGCTAATACCATCATTTCTTTTCCCACTGACTCTGTAGATTTCAGATACACCCCTATGTTTTGAGCCAGATCTATCTTCCTTGGCTTATAAGCAAAGACACTGTGCTTCTTTGTTGTTTTTGTGTTTATCTTGATATTTACAGATTTCTCTGGTCCAAAATAACAGCAGCTGTGAATGAAATGAGTCTTCTCATTCATTCCTTCCAAGGAAATAACATTAGGTGTGGATAACTTGGACATTTACTCACCGCCTATCTGTGTAAACTTTTCTGATTTCATTTTTCATACCAGAGCCTTTAGGAATTTTGATGAATTTCTTATAGAACTTTCCAGATGGAGACAGACACTGATGAAAAGTGTTGTTGTCTTTTTTAAGTCAGTCCTAGAGATTAACATAAAATCCTGCTTTGTAAATCAATAAATCCCTATTACACTAAAAAAAAAATTTGTTTGCTTTAAGTAGCAAAATAAATATGGGTAAGATAGAGGTTACAGTTGCAATGCTATAATAAATAATTTAAAAGCAACACAGTAAAGCATGAATTCAGCATAAATATTTATTATTTGTTTTTAAATAATGCATTAGGAAAATAATATCTATCCATAACAAAAAAAAAAAAAAAGAGCTTTGGAATGTCATTAGTAATATTGCTTTGAATTGGCACTTTTACTTTAGGAAATTATCCTCTAATTAATCTGGACAAATACAAAAGAGTTGAAAATCTCTGATTCGGTCTTGTATTTGTTCTATAGCAAGAGAAAAATCTGATTAGCACCTGGTCACTATGAAACAATCTAATGATTTTCTCTATAAAACAAATGTTTTATCCAGATTTGAGCTTTAAAAATGAATAAGTTGAGAACAGATTGAATAACATTTAAATATAATCCAAAAAAACTCTTTTACTTAATACCAATTACTCCTTTTTACTCTTTGTAATAGAAATACATAGGGAGGTTGGTTCAAGATGGCAGAGTAGAAGGACATGTGCTCACTACCTCTTGTGAGAGCACCGGAATCACAACTAACTGCTGAACAACCATCAACAGGAAGACACTGGAACTCACCAGAAAAGATATCTCACATCCAAAGACAAAAGAAAAGTTGCAATGAAATGGTAGGAAAGGTACAATCACAATAAAATCAAATCTCATAACTGTTGGGTGGGTGACTCACAAACTGGAGAACACTTATACCACAGAAGTCCACCCACTGGAGTGAAGGTTCTGAGCCCCACGTCAGGCTTCCCAACCTGGGAGTCTGGCAACAGGAGGAGGAATTCCCAGAGAATCAGATGTTGAAGGCTAGCAGGATATGACTGCAGGACTTTGACAGGTCTGGGGGAAACAGAGACTCCACTCTTGGAGGGCACACACAAAGTAGTGTGCACATTAAGACCCAGGGGGAAGGAGCAGTGACCCTATAGGAGACTGAACCAGACCTACCTGCTAGTTTTGGAGGGTCTTCTGCAGAGACAGGGGCAGTTGGGGCTCACTGTGGGGACAAGGACACTGGCAGCAGAAGTTCTGGGAAGTACTCTTTGATGTGAGGCCTCCCAGGAGTCTGCCATTAGCCCCACCAAAGAGCCTGTAGTCTCCAGTGCTGGGTCACCTCAGGCCAAAAACCAACAGGGAGGGAACTCAGCCCCATCCACCAGCAGACAAGCAGATTAAAGTTTTACTGAGCTCTGACCCCAGAGCAACACCTAGATGTACCCACCACCACTTCCATCAGGAAGCTTGCACAAGCCTCTTAGATAGCCTCATCCACCAGAAAGCAGACAGCAGAAGCAAGAAGAACTACAATCCTGCAGCCTGGAACGAAAACCACATTCACAGAAAGATAGATAAAATGAAAAGGCCGAGGACTATGTATCAGATGAAGGAACAAGATAAAACACCAAAAAGTTAATTACATGAAGTGGAGATAGGCAACCTTCCAGAAAAAGAATTCAGAATAATGATAGTGAAGATGATCCAGAACCTCAGAAAAAGAATGGAGGCAAAGATGGAGAAGATGCAAGAAATGTTTAACAAAGACCTTGAAGAATTAAAGAACAAACACCCAGAAGAACTAAAGAACAAACAAACAGAGATGAACAATACAATAACTGAAATGAAAAATACACTAGAAGGAATCAATAGCAGAATAACTGAGGCAGAAGAACAGATAAGTGACCTGGAAGACAGAATAATGGAATTCACTGCTGCAGAACAGAATAAAGAAAAAGAATGAAAAGAAATGAAGACAGTCTAAGAGACTTCTGGGACAACATTAAATGCACCATCATTTGCATTATAGGGATCCCAGAAGGAGAAGAGAGGAAGACCTGAGAAAATATTTGAAGAGATTATAGTTGAAAACTTCCCTAACATAGGAAAGGAAATAGTTACCCAAGTCCAGGAAGCGCAGAGAGTCCCAGGCAGGATAAACCCAAGGGGAAACACGCCAAGACACATAGTAATCAAATTGGCAAAAATTAAAGACAAAGAAAAATTATTAAAAGCAACAAGGGAAAAATGACAAATAACATACAAGGGAACTCCCATAAAGTTAACAGCTGATTTCTCAGCAGAAACTGTACAAGCCAGAAGGGAGTGGCATGATATATTTAAAGTGATGAAAGGGAAGAACCTACAACCAAGATTACTCAGCCCGGCAAGGATCTCATTCAGATTTGACGGAGACATCAAAAGCTTTACAGACAAGCAAAAGCTAAGAGAATTCAGCACCACCAAACCAGCTCTACAACAAATGCTAAAGGGACTTCTCTAAGTGGGAAACACAAGAGAAGAAAAGGACAAAACAAAACAAAACAAACCCAAAACAATTAAGAAAATGGTCATAGGAACACACATATCGATAATTACCTTGAACGTGAATGGATTAAGTGCTCCAACCAAAAGACACAGGCTTGCTGAATGGATACAAAAACACCCATATATATGCTGTCTACAAGAGACCCACTTCAGACCTAGGGACACATACAGACTGAAAATAAGGGGATGGAAAAAGATATTCCATGCAAATGGAAATCAAAAGAAAGCTGGAGTAGCAATACTCATATCAGATAAACTAGACTTTAAAATAAAGAATGTTACAAGGGACAAGGAAGGACACTACATAATGATCAAGGGATCAATCCAAGAAGAAGATATAACAATTCTAAATATTTATGCATCCAACATAGGAGCACCTCAATACATAAGGCAAATGCTAACAGCTATAAAAGAGGAAATCAATGGTAACACAATAATAGTGGGGGACTTTAACACCTCACTTACACCAATGGACAGATCATCCAGACAGGAAATTAATAAGGAAACAGAAGCTTTAAATGACACAATAGGCCAGATAGATTTAATTGATATTTATAGGACATTCCATCCCAAAACAGCAGATTACACGTTCTTCTAAATTGGCACAGAAAATTCTCCAGGATAGATCACATCTTGGGTCACAAATCAAGCCTCAGTAAATTTAAGAAAGTTCAAATGATAACAAGCATCTTTTCTGACCACAATGCTGTGAGATTAGAAATAAATTACAGGGAAAAAAAAAACGTTAAAAACAGAAACACACAGAGGCTAACCAATAACATTACTAAATAACCAAGAGATCACTGGAGAAATTGAGGAGGAAATCAAAAGTACCTAGAGACAAATGACAATGAAAACATAATGATCCAAAACCTATGGGATGCAGCAAAAGCAGTTCTAAGAGGGAAGTTTATAGTAATACTATCCTACCTCATGAAAAACAAAAAATCTCAAATAAACAATCTAACCTTACACCTAAAGGAACTAGAGAAAGAAGAACAAACAAAACCCAAAGTTAGCAGAAGGAAAGAAATCATAAAGATCAGAGCAGAAATAAATGAAAGAGAAACAAAGAAAACAATAACAAAGATCAACAAAACTAAAAGATGGCTCTTTGAGATGATAAACAAAATTGATAAAACTTTAGCCATACTCATCAAGAAAAAGAGGGAGAGGACTCAAATTAATAAAATTAGAAATGAATAAGGAGAAGTTACAATGGACATTTCAGAAATATAAAGTATAATAAGAGACTACTACAACTCTATGCCAAAAAAATGTACAACCTGGAAGAAATGGACAAATTCTTAGAAAGGTATAACCTTCCAAGACTGAACCAGGAAGAAATAGAAAATATGAACAGACCAATCACAAGTAATGAAATTGAAGCCGTGATTAAAAATCTTCCAACAAACAAAAGCCCAGGACCAGATGGCTTCATGGGTGAATTCCATCAAACATTTAGAGAAGAGCTAACACCCATCCTTCTCAAACTCTTCCAAACAATTGCAGAGGAAGGAATACTCCAAAACTCATTCTACAAGGCCACCATCACCCTGATACCAAAACCAGACAAAGGTACTACAAAATAGGAAAATTACAGACCAATATCACTGATGAATATAGATGCAAAAATCCTCAACCAAACACTAGCAAACAGAATCTGCCAACACATTAAAAGGATCATATACCATGATCAATGGGATTTATCTGAGGGGTAGAAGGATTATTCAATAAAAATCAATCAATGTGATACACCATATTAATAAATTAAAGAATAAAAACCATATGATCAAGGGTAAGCTGGGACAAAGTGAGAGAGTGGCATGGACTTATATGTACACTACCAAATGTAAAATAGATAGCTAGTGGGAAGCAGCCACATAGCACAGGGAGATCAGCTCGGTGCTTGTGACCACCTAGAGGGGTGGGATAGGGAGTGTGGGAGGGACACGCAAGAGGGAGGAGATATGGGGATATATGTATATGTATAGCTGATTCACTTTGTTATAAAGCAGAAACTAACACACCATTGTAAAGCAATTATACTCCAATAAAGATGCTAAAGAAAAAAAAACTGATCATCTCAAAAGATGCAGAAAAAACTTTTGGCAATATTCAACACCAATTTATGATAAAAACTCTCCAGAAAGTGGGGATAGAGAGAACCTAACTCAATGTAATAAAGGCCATATACAACAAACCCACAGCAAACATCATTCTCAATGGTGAAAAACTGAAAGCATTTCCTCTAAGATCAGGAACAAGACAAGGATGTCCACTCTCGCCACTATTATTCAACATAGTTTTGGAAGTCCTAGCCATGGAAATCAGAGAAGAAAAAGAAATAAAAGGAATACAAATTGGAAAAGAAGAAGTAAAACTGTCACTGTTTGCAGGTGACATGATACTATACATAGAGAATCCTAAAGATACCACCAGAAAACTACTAAAGCTAATCAATGAATTTGGTAAAGTTGCAGGATACAAAATTAATGCACAGAAATCTCCTGCATTCCTATACACTAACAACGAAATATCAGAAAAATAAATTAAGGAAATACTCCTATTCACCATTGCAACAAAAAGAATAAAATACCTAGGAATAAACCTACATAAGGAGATAAAAGACCTGTACTCAGAAAACTATAAGACACTGATGAAAGAAATCAAAGATGACACAAACAGATGGAGAGATATACCATGTTCTTGGATTGAAAGAATCAATATTGCAAAAATAACTATACTACCCAAAGCAATTTACCGATTCAATGCAATCCCTATCAAATTACCAATGACATTTTTTTACAGAGCTAGAACAAAAATATCTAAAAATTTTTATGGTGACACAAAAGACCCCGAATAAGCAAAGCAATCTTAAGGGGAAAAAATGGAGCTGGAGGAATCAGACTTCCCGACTTCAGAATACACTACAAGGCTACAGTCATCAAGACAATATGGTACTGGCACAAAAACAGAAATATAGACCAATGGAACAGGATAGAAAGCCCAGAGATAATCCCATGAACCTATGGTCAATTAATCTATGACAAAGGAGGCAAGGATATACAATTGAGAAAAGACAGTCTCTTCAATAAGTGGTGCTGGGAAAACTGGACAGCTACACGTAAAAGAATGAACTTTGAACACTACTTAACACCATACACAAAAATAAACTCAAAATGGATTAAAGACCTAAATGTAAGACCAGACACTATAAAACTCTTAGAGGAGAACATAGGAAGAGCACCCTTTGACATAAATCACAGCAAGATCTTTTCTGACCCACCTCCTAGAGTAATGGAAATAAAAACAAAAATAAACAAATGGGACCTAATGAAACTTAAAAGCTTTTGCACTGCAAAGGAAACTATAAACAAGATGAAAAGGCAACCCTCAGAATGGGAGAAAATATTTGCAAATGAAGCAACAGACAAAGGATTAATCTCCTAAATATATAAACAGCTCATGCAGCTCAATAGTAAAAAACTAAATACCCAATCCAAAAATGGGCAGAAGACCTAAATAGACATTTCTCCAAAGAAGATATACAGATTGCCAACAAACACATGAAAAGCTGCTCAACATCACTAATTATTAGAGAAATGCAAATCAAAACTACAATGGGGTATCACCTCACACCGGTTAAAATGGGCATCATCAGAAAATGTACAAACAACAAATGCTGGAGAGGGTGTGGAGAAAAGGGAACCCTCTTGCACTGTTGGTGGAAATGTTAATTGATACAGCCACTATGGAGAACAGTATGGAGGTTCCTTAAAAAACTAAAAATAGAATTACCATATGACCCAGCAACCCCACTAATGAGCATATACCCAGAGAAAACCATAATTCAGAAAGACACATGCACCGCAATGTTCATTGCAGCACTATTTACAATAGCCAGGTTATGGAAGCAACCTAAATGTCCATTGACAGAGGAATGGATAAAGAAGATGTGGTACATATATACAATGGAATATTATTCAGCCATAAAAAGGAAAGAAATTGGGTCATTTGTAGAGATGTGGATAGACCTAGAGACTGTTATACAGAGTGATGTAAGTCAGAAAGAGAAAAACAAATATTGTATATTAACGCATATATGTGGAATCTAGAAAAATGGTACAGATGAACCGGTTTGCAGGGCAGAAATAGAATAGAGACACAGATGTAGAGAACAAACGTATGGACACCAAGGGGGGAAAGCAGGGATGGGGTGGTGATGGGATGAACTGGGAGATTGGGACTGACATATATACACTAATATGTATAAAATAGATAACTAATAAGAACCTGCTGTATAAAAAATATAAATAAAATAAAATTCAAAATGAAAGAGATTGAGATAATACACACACACATTTTTAGGTGAAATGAAGTTACAACTTAACCAAGGAAATAATAAACAAAACAATATTTGAATTGTTTTATTAGTGTCAGATAAAAATATTTATAGAATAGGACCTTATTATAAATAGTCACTTTATGATGATAAAGAGTTTAAATTCACCAAGTATATATTACAATTTAAAAATGCATATGCACCTGGTGATAAAGTCTCTGATTATTTTAAAATAAAATAACAAAATAAATTTTTATATTGACAAAATATGTCCATAATGAGATATTTTTCATGTTTCTCTCTATAACTGACAGAACAAGAAATTAATATAACTATATATCTATAACTGACAAAGAACAAGAAACCCAGGAAAAATATATATTTCAGTAGCATAGCTAACAAATAACTGTACACACTCACTCACACACACACACACACACACACACACACACCACTGCATCCAACAGCTATAGACATTAGGCTGTTATTAAGATTATAAGGTAATAGAAATAGATTTGGAATACTTACTTAAAATTTTAGAAAATAATTTACATAAAGTAAACACTATCTATTATTGTTATGGTTTTGAAACACTTCTATAAACTGTTCCTTACCTACTTCTCTAAACTTTTCTCTTGCCAATTCATCTCAATTTAAATATTCAAGCTATTCAAGTTTATAGTTCCCTGAAATCACATTTAATTTCATGCTCCTCTGACTTTGTCCTTTCATATCCGTCTGCCTGGAATATTCTAGGTTATTCCTACTCTTGTGTATACTGTATTGTGATTGAGCTTTATGGAAATAGCTCCCCCCCGCCCCGCTTTTTTTAATGAGCATGCTCTATTGCAAGTGACCTGATGGAAAAGTTTTTCCAATACCTAATTTACCTGATAACTCTTACTCTGCTTAAATTGTACTAGTTGCTTAAAATTGTCACTTACTTGAATAAAACAACTAACTTTTAAAAAATTTTCCCTATCCTTGTGCTGAATTTCTATACTTAGTACCCACACTGGTCCCAAATTTAGAAACCTTTGCTAATTCACACACACACACATACACAATTTCTATTGCCTAGATTATTCCTTTCCCTCACATCCAAGTTGAGCCTTCTCTTTTAACCTATGATTATATTAATCATATATTAATAATTTACCCTTCTACCTTTCTTCCTAGGGCTCAACAAGTTAGCTTCCTTTCAGGGTGCAAACAACTCCACAAATGATGCTTCTCACTGAAGTTAGCTCTGATTATTTGGAAGGTTGACCAAACTAAATACATTCCACCTTTTCATAAACATAGTGAAGAGTCAGGTATACATTCTTGCCAAATATGTGAAACAGTGTTTAGTGTATATTTATAACATGAGTAAATTACTTGACTTAGGTTATAAATTCATGGAAAAAAATAACAAAATCAACCATGCTTTTACTATTCCTTTAAACATTATCTGCTTTATATTAAATCATTCATTAATGTTGGTGGAAAAAAAAAAAGAAATACATAAAAGACCGTGTAATTACATTCAAAGAACATATCTAGCTTGGAGAACCCATGATATAAATCTATCAAAATTTAAATATTACTCAACAGTAAATGCAACCAACACTATAAAAGAAAGATTACTTCTGTAAATGCAGAATAAAATGAAGGTACAGATAATAACTGACCTCAGAGAGGGAGAAAATCCTCACAAGAAATATTAAACACCTGAATTTCCATGCTAAGAATATTGCTTGTTGGATCAAATGTGTTTGTCTTTCTTGGATTCTTTTTTTTAACAGCTTTATTGAGGTATAATTGATATACAGAAATCTGCACATATTGAATGCATGCAATTTGATGAATTTGGACATAGGCAAACACCTGTGATATCATCACCACAATCAAGGTAACAGACATATTCATCACCTTCAAAAGTTTCCTTGTATCCATTCCTTTTTCATCTTGCTTTTTTTGGTTTTGTTTTCTTATAAGAATACGTAACATGAGATCTACAGGTTTAATGACATTTTTATGTGTACAATATAGTATTGCTGACTATAGGCCTTATGATATACAGCAGATCAATAGAACTAATTCGTTCTGCATAACTGCAACTTTACCCCAACTGAACAACTCCCTGTCTCCCCCTCTCCCCCCAACCCTTAGTGACCACTCTTCTCTTTTCTAGTTCTATGATTTTGACTATTTTAGGTACCTCATGTAAGTGGAATCATGTAATATTTGTCCTTCTGTGACTTGCTTAAAATTTCACTTAGCACAATGTTCTCCAGATTCATCCATGCTGTTGCAAATGGCAGAATTTCCTTGTTTTTTAAGGTGGAATAATATCCCGTTGTATGTCTATCCCACATTTTATCTATCCATATGTCATTGGACATTGTGGTTGTTTCCATAACTTGGTTATTGTAAATAGTGCTTCTATAAACATGGGAGCACAGATATTTCTTTGAGATCCTGATTTCAACTCTTCTAAGTATATGACCTGAAGGGGTTTGATGAATCATATGGTAGTTCTGTTTTTAATTTTTTGACTGTTTTCTACAGTGGCTGCACCACTTTACATCCCCATCAACTGTATAGAAGTGTTCCAATTTCTCTACTGCCTTGTCAACATTTGCTATCTTTTGATTTTTTCTGTTTTTGTTGCTGTTATTGTTTCTGCTCTGTGAAAGTTGATATCAAGAGACTGCGCAGATAAACCACAGACTGAGAGAAAATATTTTCAAAAGAAATATCTGATTAAGAAAGAACTATTATCCAAAAAGTACAAAGAACTCTTAAAACTCAACAATGAGAAAACAAACAATCCAATTATAAAAAGGCCAAAGATCTTAACAGACACCTCATCAAAGAAGATGTACAGATGACAAATAAGCACATGAAAAGATGGTCCACATCATATGTCATCAGAGAAGTGCAAACTAAAGCAACAATGAGATACTATTGCACACCTATTAGAATGGCCAAATTCCAGAACATTAACACCACCAAATGCTGACAAGGATGTGGAGCAACAGGAATGCCCATTCACTGCTAGTGGGAATGGAAAGTGGTACAGCCAATTTGGAAAACAGTTCAGTGGTTTCCTACAAAAGTAAACATACTCTTACCATATGATCTAGCAATCATGCTCATTGGTACTTACACAAAGGAATAGAAAACTATGTCCACACAAAAACCTTCACACAGATGTTTATAGCAGCTTCACTCATAATTGCCAAAACTTGGAACCAACCAAGATGTCCTTTGCAGTGAATACCATAATGATGAATGCATGTCATTATACATTTGTCCAAACTCCTAGAATGTACCACACCAAGAGTGAACCCTAATATAAACTAAGGACTTTAGGAGATTATGATGCATCAGTTAGGTTCATCAATTGTAACAAATGTAGCACTCTGATGAGGGATGTAGATTAAGTACAAAGCTATCCATGTATGGGGATAGGGAGTATATGAGAAAGCCCTGTATTTTCTCATGCAGTTTTGCTGTGAACCTAAAACTGCTCTAAAATATAAAGGCCTAATTTTTAAAAAATGTTATTTTAGCCTTATCTGAGAATGTGGTATGGATGTAAGAGCAGGGGAAGCACAAAAATATATGTAGATTTTAGGTACGAATGTATAACATTATGAACATTAACATAATTAGATTTCAGAATTGCTTCTTGCTTTTTTACTTTACATTTTAATTACTTCATTTCCATTCATTTGCAGTTATTTTAATACATTCAAAATTAGCTTAGTTAATAAATCTGTGACTAATCTTAACTTTACAGTGGGTGAAATGTTTGAATGTATTTGCTACTGAATAAACAAGGATTTACTTCAACTGTAACATTTATTATATTTATTATATTTTGCTTTTAGAATCCTTATTTAGCATATCTTGAATTGCATAATGTCCCTGAAAAAAATATTACACAGTTGATTTATCAAAGTAATAATTGACTTCAGTTTTATATTCCTACATAAGCAAAAGAGGTTCTAAAATATTAGTACATTTGGAAGAGAAAATAAGACAGTCCATCTGATTGCATCTCCTTCTACCGCTGAAATAATGGCTAATATTCTCCATAGTATAGATAGATTCCTTTTTAAAGCAAAACACATATGCAGACCTCAAGGCATGGCCAGTAAGGCAGAGATGTGAGTTTGTTTTTTGTTCTTTTTTAAAGGATGTAAGGATGTTTGTATGTTGGAGAAGAGGAGGAATATTAGGAACCCTGGATGGAGAGACAAAAGAAGAGACAAATATCCTGGCAGAAGTTAAGGATGAGATTGGTGTAGGGAATCTCAATATGGAATAAGGAAGTCCATTTAAGAATATGGATGTCCTATATCCAATTTTGTGTTCTTATGTTGTAGAGATACAATATGAGTTTAAGGCTTAACTCTTTGAAACAGGCAATACAATACCCCAGTCATCATTCCCAATTACAAGCAGCTCTGGAAACCATGTGATGCAGACAGTGTTGCTGCAGGAAAGAGGAGCTACTTGAACCACAATTGTCTTTAAGTCTTCATTGTATTAAAACACTGTGACTTCAGGGTGTATTTGTTAATGCATCATTACCTGCCCTGCTTGATTAATGCTGTAAATACATTGGGGAATGGTGAGATTAAAGTGCTATCTAGTGAAGATAACGCAGGTGGACCAACCAGAGTACCACTGAGATGGCAAAATCATCCATAAACTGAATTCAGTCAGTAGAACCAGTACCTTGGCATGCAAGGTGACAAGGAGAAATGCAAGCCACTTTAATTTTCCCTAGAATAATTTAGACAGATATTGCCTTTATTACGTGATCTGGGCTGGTGTTTAAAACACAAGTAACCTCAGTGACGACTAGGTTTCGAGAATAATAGCCTACTTTTACTGAGGTCTTTTAACATGTTAATTACTGTGTTAAGCCCAGAATATTTGTCATTCAGCCCTCAATTTAATGCTGACAAAACATTCTAGGATAGATGTTATTACTATTATTTAAAGGTTAAAAAAGTGAAGCTTCAAGAGGTTAAGTAACTTGCTCCAAAAGGATTAGAGCAGAAACTTGAACACAGGTCTTTTTGCTTTAAAGCAGGAACTCCCAATCACGGTACCTACTGCCTCTCTAGCCCACAAAAGTATTCCAGGTAAATTAACCTAGGATCTTCTAATCCACAGTCAGACATATTTTCCTTTGTACCACTGATCTTGGGTACTAATGTATATATGTTTTTGGTAACTATCTCTTCACATTCCATTAATATGTATAAAAATGCCTTTAAATCATGTCAATAATTAATTGTGAACAGGGTTGATGACTACTTAATTTTTAAGTGTCACAACTAGGCAATTAAAATAACAGTGTCTATTTTCTCAAAATCATCACACACACCCCACCCCCTTAAAAATTTCCAATATTTTGCCATTGCTTTCTGAATAAAACCTAGACTCCGTCACCAAGGTATTTAAGGATCTGAGTGGTCTATTGCTTACTGTCTCTGACATTACCTCCTTCCCATTCTCTCATCACTTACTACACTCTAACTATACTACCTTTTTTTCTGATCATAGAATCCTCTAAACTCATTCCCCACTCAGGTCTTTTACATTTGCTGTTCCCTGTGCCTAGAAAACATCATTTTCCTGGGTATTCAAACGGCTTGTTCCTTCTGAATATTTAGATTTCAGAGACATATTTTTACTGGTCTACTAATTAGTTGGCTTAAATATTTTCTTTCTCTTTGAATTCTCCTTTGAATCATTATGGCATCCAACTAGTTCTTTCATTGACTGATGAGTTGAATAAAGTGTTTGATACATGTTCACTTTCTATTTGTATTAGAATTATAATTTTACAATTAAAATTTCTTTTAAAAAATCATTCATTATATTTTGGGCCTTATTTTAGGCACTTTACATCTATTAATGAGTTTAATCATTTTAATAATACAATAAGGTAGTTAATATTATTCCCATTTTACAGATGAGGAACCTGAGATAAAAGAGGTGAAATAACTTGTCCAAGGTCAAATGGGCTTTAAGTGACAGTACTGGGATTTCAATCCAGGCAATCCAGCTCCATATCTTTTCTTTTTGACTTCCATACTTAATTATTATAGAGATGCCAAATGGCCAGGTTTTAAAACTGTAAGAATTAATGAGATCCCTTTGGCAGAGAATGTGGATAGAGAAGAAAAGAGGGCTGAGGATCCAGCTCTATTAGTGAAGCCGTGTGCAGAGAGTATATCAAGAAGGAAGGTATGGTCAACTCTGAGGTCCAGATAGATGGAGACAGGAAAGGAAGCTATTAGATTTGACAACACAGTTGTTTATTTTTTGACAGTGAAAAGAGCATTTTTTTTTTAACTTTTGGGTTTATTTATTTATTTATTTATGGCTGTGTTGGGTCTTCGTTTCTGTGCGAGGGGCTTTCTCTAGTTGCGGCGAGCAGGGGCCACTCTTCATCGCGGTGTGCGGGCCTCTCACTGTCGTGGCCTCTCGTTGCGGAGCACAGGCTCCAGACGCGCAGGCTCAGTAAACTGTGGCTCACGGGCCTAGTTGCTCCGTGGCATGTGGGATCTTCCCAGACCAGGGCTCGAACCCGTGTCCCCTGCATTGGCAGGCAGATTCTCAACCACTGGGCCACCAGGGAAGCCCGAAAAGAGCATTTTAGTGGAATGTAGAGAAGATATAATGAATTGGATTGAAGAGAGAATGAAAAATGGGGGCAGAAGGAAGTATAAATAGACAAGTTTTAGAAAAAGTACTTTTTTTTCTGTAAAGAGGAGCAGATAAATTGATTGTTTTAGGGAAATGCTGTGTGAGTGTGCAATAGATAAGTTTTGTTAATTAGGTTGTTCAATTAACAAATGTTCAATCTGCTATATCCATTCCTTAATGGGAGAGGTAATACATATCTTATCTGATGTGGGCTTCTAATTTTCTTCTTATAATTCTGTCCATATTTACTTTATAGACTTCCAAGACTGTTGGGAGGTATCAGACAGTGAATTTCATGACATCTCATGAAGTGAGTATAGAAGTAAGCTCCACTGGGGAAGTGTAAAATCCAAGGGTCAGCATGAGGAGGCATGTGGCACCCATATTTCTCATCTTTCCTTCAAGAGGGATGTGAGGGTCAGTGTGCTGCTGGACACATGAAGCAGATGTTCTGTACGTGAAGAATCTTGCCCCTCTCTTACTCTACCTTTGTACAATGTAGGTGAGAAACAGACTTGGGTGTGAGATATAAACAGACAGGAGTAAGGTTCCAAGCTGCATGAGTATGGAAGACAATTAAGCAGGAAATGAATGAGAATACCAGTAACAGCAGCTGGTAACTTGGAAAGAAAATTGACTTAGGCTGTTAGGGAAAAAGCTATTACCAGGTTCCTTGAGAAATTAAGTTCAGTACAATCCCTCCCACTGAAGAAGAAGAAGATATCCTTGATCCTGGGCCAGGCATTCTGAGCAAGACTGACTACACAATGTGCAGGGCCCAGTGCTAAATGGCTACAGGAAACCCTTAGTTCAAAAATTACAAGGATTTCAAAATGATGACAACAGAGCATTAAATCAAGCATGCTGGTCTTCTGAATGTGGGACCTTGGGCAATTGCACAGATCATAAATCCACAAATCTGGCCCCAATCCTGGGCTTCCAGGACTGCTTCTCCCTCACCCACAGGGCTTGGTGTATGCTTATAAAATGCACTTTCAATCTATTATTTTTCTGTTTTACCATTATGCAGCATTCCTCTTTATCCCTAATTATGCTTTTTGCCTTAAGTTCTGTTTTGTCTGATCAAAATACAAATGCAAAGCACTTTTATTTGTTTTGTTTTGTTATGAGATTTACCTTCTCAAAGATTTCTATCGCTGCTGTCGTTGTTGATTTTGTATTTAATTTATGTATTGACAGAGATATTCAATAATGTTTTTACTCCCAACTTCAAGCATGGATGTCTGTTTTACACAACCCAACAACTTTTTTATTTCCTTTTTTTTTCTACTTTATTTCTGCAAATAACATGGCATTCTGAAGAATCAACTAATACGAAAACTTAATTTATTTTTCTAGCTGTGACTACAAACTATTTGAAGGGTTTTGCAGAGAAAAAAATGGCCTTATGCATTCAGTTTAATTTTCAACTTATAAAGAGTTTAACAGTTATTATTACTGTTCTTAATAACAACAACAAATCTGAACAAACTGGAAATTAGTGATGTTTCTTGGACTCATCAGAGAAGTGAGTTATGGGGCAAATTGCCACCCAAAATATGGAGAGATGAGTTCATCCACGGGGACAAAACCAATATCTATTTAAATGGAGCAGAAGCTACTGGAATCCTAAACAGGCAGGATCACTTAAAGGGTAATTTTGAGAAATTGCTGGAGGCTGAGTGTGAGCTAGCATGAGAGTGAGTATCTCCTGGGTCGGGGGGAAGTGTAGATGTTGCTATGAAGGTGATTCTTTTAGATGAGATTAACGTTTAAATCAGTACACTGAGCAAAGCAGATTACCACCCATAATGTGGGTGGGTATTATACAATCAGTTGAAGGCCTTAAGGGAAAAAGACTGAGGTCCACTCAAGAAGAAGGGACTGAACAAAAAGCTACTCACATATGCAATTACCAATTCTGTATACACCAGTGAATGCTTCAACTACACAAAATGTTGGCTAAATATGTTCGATTTCATTGAACTGTATTTTCTCTGAGGGACTGGATACCTTCATCTTGCTGGTATGTAGTAAGTAGATAAAGTGCTTCTAATTTATTTCTTGGATTGACCTAAAACTGTAACCTATTTGCGAAAATAGGGGATAAATCTGCTGAAGACTCTTGGACATACGTTCACTGCGTCTCATAGGTAGACACAGAACTTCCTCTCTATATTAGGAAGAGAGTACAGTTGTAGCCAGGAATAATTTCATTTGCACCTCCTACCTACTATGGTGTTTTTCCTTAATGAATAGAACAGTTTTAGGACACTAGGGGCAGAAAATGGAAAGCATCAATTCACCTATTAATTCTGAGTCTCTTAACCTAGCCAAAGAGTCACTGGAAAACAATCAGGCTTGGCAGTCATTTCACAGCATTTGTGTAAGACCTAAAATTTAACATAAATTATAATGTTTAACCATTTCCTATAAAATTTTGGATTTTAACAATTTAGAGAAAACCTAGTTATAACAATATACATTAGTAAGCTTTAGGGAAGAAGTGAGCCTAATTCAATAGTTTAAAATTTGGACTCATGTCTGTTAGTGTTAAATTAGTTTATATTTAACAATTAAAAAAATACTTTACAAAACAGTTTATTCAGAGCTAACTAGCTGACTAACTTCATCCAGACTCAAGCTACATCAACACTTCCATAGGTCTCCAGCCTGCTGGCCTGCCCTACAGATTTTGACAATGATTAAGTAACTAAATATGTAGGTGAGAATAGACAAATCTCCTGTGCATAAAAATTCCAAATAATTCATGTAGATCCTCCACCCTCAAAGAGATATAGCATAACTCTCCACTCTCTAAGTGTGGGTTATGCAGAAAGGCTTCCTCCCAAAGATTACAGAATGGAAAGGGAAGAAACCTGATACAAACTACCTCAGCCAGATGATTAAGGTTAATATCAATAGTGATACATCATTTTGAGAGCATATACCCTTGACATGATGGGATGAGAATGGCACTTTACCTCGTGGTCTTCCTCCCCAAAATATATAACCCGTCTAACCATGAGGGAAACAGTGAACAAATTCCAAATGTGGACATTCTGCAATATATCTGGCCAGTACTCCTCAATATTATCAAGGTTATTAAAAGCAAGGAAAGTCTGAGAAACTGTCACAGTCAAAAGGAGCCTAAGAAGAAATGAAAACTAAATGTAATGTGGTATCCTGGATAGCATTCTGAGACATAAAAGAGACATTAGGTAAACACTAAAGAAATATAAATAATATATAGACTTTAGTTAATAGTAATGTGTCAAATTGGTTCATTAATTTCAGCAAATGTACCATATTATGGTATATAGTATGTTCCATATTATGGTTCATAGTATGTACCATATATAGAGTCTTAATAATAAGAGAAACTAGGTGTGGTACATGGAAACTCTCTGTACTGTCTTTGCAATTTTTCTCTAAATACAAAACATTTCTATAATAGTGTTGTTTTTTTTAAAGGGAGGTATTTGAATCTATATTTCCAAACAAAAGCAATGATCTCATACGTAAATTTCTTTTCTTAGTGTTATCATTTCTAAGGAAAAAAAACCACTTTTATCAGTGGTTTTCTTTCTTCATTCATTCATTTATTCATTTATTGCAAGGTAGACAGCATGTTACTTTGATACACTTACATACTGTGAATTGATGACCACCATAGCATTAGCTAATACCTCTGTCACTTCACATAATTACCATTTTTTTTTGTGGTGAGAATATTTAAAATCTACTCTTTTAGCAACTTTCAAGTGTATAACAGTAGATACAGTTATATGTATACATATATATATATATATATATATATATATATATATATATATATAGTGTGTGTATATATATATATATAGTTTCAAGTATATAACAGTATTGTTAACTATGGTCACCATGCTGTGCATTAGATTCCCAAAACTTATTCACCTTCTAACTGAAAGTTTATACTCTTTGACCAACATCTCCCCATTTGCCCTGCTCCTCAGCCCCTGATAACCACCACTCTATCAGAAGCAGCTATGGGTGTACTAGCCAATTCCTTATTCAGAACATTCCAAATTGTTCTCTAGATCTTATCAATTACCAACCAGGCTGTGTATTGTTTTGTGTCAAGCTAAAATGCAACCAAAGCTTAATATTTTCTGAGAACTTAAAGTTTATAGTAATTGGCTATTTTCAGGTAATAACTTTGGAATTATTGCAACTAGCAAAATTGATTAGTTCATTCACTGAATGTCGGGGGAATGCCTTACTTTTCTTTCTGAAAGGTTGTAACATTCTGGCACACTGTCATATGCAAATTGGTTCAAAAATACCAAGTCAATATCAATATCAAAACTGACTCCAAAAACATGTCTATGTTCAACTGCTTTCAGTCTAGGTGTTTTGAGAGTATTTCACGTCTGCCTACAGTTAGTCAGCTCTGAATAAACTGTTTTGTAAAGTATTTTTTTAATTGTTAAATATAAACTAATTTAACACTAACAGACATGAGTCCAAATTTTAAACTATTGAATTAGGCTCACTTCTTCCCTAAAGCTTACTAATGTATATTGTTATAACTAGGTTTTCTCTAAATTGTTAAAATCCAAAATTTTATAGGAAATGGTTAAACATTATAATTTATGTTAAATTTTAGGTCTTACACAAATGCTGTGAAATGACTGCCAAGCCTGATTGTTTTCCAGTGACTCTTTGGCTAGGTTAAGAGACTCAGAATTAATAGGTGAATTGATGCTTTCCATTTTCTGCCCCTAGTGTCCTAAAACTGTTCTATTCATTAAGGAAAAACACCATAGTAGGTAGGAGGTGCAAATGAAATTATTCCTGGCTACAACTGTACTCTCTTCCTAATATAGAGAGGAAGTTCTGTGTCTACCTATGAGACGCAGTGAACGTATGTCCAAGAGTCTTCAGCAGATTTATCCCCTATTTTCGCAAATAGGTTACAGTTTTAGGTCAATCCAAGAGATAAATTAGAAGCACTTTATCTACTTACTACATACCAGCAAGATGAAGGTATCCAGTCCCTCAGAGAAAATACAGTTCAATGAAATCGAACATATTTAGCCAACATTTTGTGTAGTTGGAGCATTCACTGGTGTATACAGAATTGGTAATTGTATATGTGAGTAGCTTTTTGTTCAGTGAACATCTGTTTGCAATCCAAATGTGCTGGTTAATGGAAAGGGAGATAGCAGAGAATTGGTAGCATCTGTCTTTTGAAGATTTACCTTTGATATTTAACACACAATACACAAACTTCCACTGTCACCTAAGCATAATTTCTATGCCCTAAAAACATTCTCTGTTTTAAAAATTGAGAAAGATTTTTAAAGAGATAGATGGGCTCTAGGCTAGAAATTGACAACTTGCCTCCTGTTCACAATTCCTGGGGTGAGAAGAAGATGGGCTCCAGGCCCGACATTCATTACCAGCCCCCTGTTTACATTTCCTGAGGCAAGAGATAAATGGTCTCCGGACTACATATTTATGACCAGACTCCTGTCTATATTTCAAGATCTGCACTTCGATATAAGAAACAACAGGAATAGGGTAGATAACCGGACATTGGACACTTATGGCAGGGACAGAGAGGGGCTAAACCCTGTTAAAAGATCAAGAGGTCATACATTTCCCATCCTTGGGACAAGGAAAACATTGCACATGCGCAGAAAGCCTCCTTGGGGGTCAAGAGGAGGGGCACCACCTCATAATGTGATGCTAAGGCCGTCCCATAGACCTCTGGGCTGTAATCCATCTTGAAAAAAGTTGCGCACGCATGTTGGGCAGGGTCCTAGGGCAGGTCAGTTGTGGAAAAAGAAACCAGATAATTGGCCAAAGGTAAACAAAGACCTGGAAGAACTGCCCTATATAAATGATTTAACCGCCTCTTCACTGCACTCCTCCTTATCGGGGAGGACGCCCACACCCTTTCTCTCCAGGTGTGCATCTCTGCCTTGCTTCTATCTTAACTAAACAAATTGTCCTCTGTGAGCTCTCCCACTTATTGTTGTGCTATGTCCCTAATAATAAATTTTGTACCTGTTTTTACAACTTTTGCCTCTGTGAGAAATGCGTTTTTCATTGGGGGCAAGAGCCAGGGGGTATGGTGGCTAGGATTCCTGGTTTTCATCCAGGCTACCCAGTTTCAATTCCTGGGCAGGGAATCAAGATCTCGCTTCATGCCACCACTCACTGCTGCCTCTCCGAGATCAGGATAATCATATGTACTCATGAGGAGCTACTATATTCTCATCTGTCAAAAAGTATCTATGAATCGTGTAAAAATATGTGACACAATCCCTGTCCTTGCCAGTTTTATAACATATTTAGAAAGATAAAACTAAATAGCTAAATCAAAAAATGAACAGCTCAAAACATAGTTGTTTGCAAAGGGTAAACAACTGAGGAAAAAGTGTATCCAATTTTGAGTTAGAAGAGCTGGGTCTAAATGTCCAATATGACAGAAATGGCAAAATGAACTTGGGCTAATTAACCTCTCTGAGTACATAGTTTCCACTTTGATACAAAAAAGGTAATGTTACTACTGCATCTCACTGGACTCTATCTTGAAATACACATTGAGCATTGATGTGTAGGGAGCAAGACAGGGTAAATTGGTATCACCCATGCTTGTGACCTTCAGATACACAAGTCTATTTGTATCAACAGGGCTCTGATTGCATTCCCTGAGCAAGTAAATGTTGCTACTTGGAGATGAGAGTACTCCAGGGAGAGCCACAGCTGGTAGGTGAGCTACACTACCTTTAATCACCAAAGTGCATATATGGTTGTCTGTTTTCTTCACTGATAAATCCAAAGAGCCTGACAATAGAAGATCATTAATAATTAATTTTTATATTGACCTTATATCCTGTAACCTTATTAAATTCACTTACTAGTTCCAGTAATTTGTGGCCTTTTGAAGATCCTCTTGGGTTTTCTATACATGATCATGTCATCTGCAATAATGACTAAATTTTTTCTTTCCAATCATTTTGCATTTTATTTCAATTATGTTTCTATACTAGCAACGGGCAATTAGAAGATGAAATGTTAAAACACCCTCATTTACAATAACATCACAATATTTATGAATATATTTAATGATAGATGTGAATGACCTGCTCACTAAAAAAGATTGCAAAGAGAAAATAAAGAAGATCTAAATAGAAAAAAAGATCATTAATAAATATTTCTTAAAGAATAAATACAAGTGTTTGTCACTGGAAGTTCAGTTACCTAGTTACCTTCTAGTTACCATCTCAGACATCTCAAAACAGTGCATCAGGGACCACAGCACAACTCTATGTACTGAGAGTGTCATATAATTATAATATTTTTCTTTAAGTTTTGTAGAGTGATTCCATACAAACAAACAAAAAAGTGCTGTTCTGTTTAGGATGACAGCAAGAAAAGTAGTAGGAGCTGGAACTAAGGACAAAAGAAACTATCAAGGGATAGAGTAGGTGGAGAAAGAGGAGAGAGAAGTATTTAACATTATTAAACTTTGAGTTGATTGGTACAAATTGCAAGCCTTGTTAGAATTTACTGAAAAGGGAGGAGCACTAGGAAAGGAAAAATGAAAATTCAAACTTTGTTCTAGGATATTATCAGTAGAGTCTAGAAAGGTGAGAAGAGTGGTCATGGGAGAAATGAACAAAAGCCTGAGTGAAGACAAAAAGACAAGTCAATTTACCTGAAGTAAGTAGACTAAAAAGATCACAAATAGATTCTATTCTCATACCTTCATGCTAATTCCTAATGTTGTTTGTTTTTTCATGTTCTTCAGCAGATGCTGCAAGATCTCAAACAGTCCTTCAGCAAGGGGTTCCTGAACCATGATGCCTACACTAGATATGGAACTGAATGGTGATTAAAACCAGCACTGCAGGAAGGAAGAGAATAACGTGTCTTGTGGAGCAACTGGAAATAATATTGGTCAAGCACTAAAAAGTCAAAATTATTTGGAAGGTGGTATAATTTGAAGAGAAGCTAAGAAGGACCTAGGAAGCCACTGAAGATTATGAGTTGGAGAAGGAGAATGATAAATATGTCTTCAGGAAGATTAACTACAGGAATTTAAAAGAATATACTTGAGAAAGAAGAGGCTAAAAGCATAAAGGTCGGAAGGAAGGCTAATCCAAATACACTAAGTCCCCTACACACGAACCTTCAAGTTGTGAACTTTCAAAGATGCAAACGTACATTCGTGTGTCCAATCAACATAAGTTAGTTCATGTGTCTGGTGTACATTGTCACATACATGCATCCTCTACGCATCCTTGTGCTTTTGTGTACTTTATTGTACAGTACTGTATAGAGTACAGGAATACAGTATGTTTATTTCAAGCCCAGGATGTCTGGAAGCAAGCGTAAAAGCAGCGGTGATGTAGCTGGTACTGCGTAGAAGCACGTGTGATTACGATGGAACAAAAGTGAAAATAATTGAGAGAGTGGAGTGAGGCGAAAAGATGGTAGACGTCGCTCGTTCTTATAACTTGAATCAACCATCGGCATGATTCTAAAGAACAAGGACAAAATCATAGAACATGTGAAGTCTGTTGTGCTGATGATGTCGATAATAATATGGAAGAAGCGTGGAAAAGTGACGGAGGAGATGGAGAAACGTCTCAATGTGTGGATGCAGGATCCGCATTGGTGTCGAGTCCTGCTCAGTTTAATGCTGATTCAAGAGAAAGCCAAAAGCCCTTATGAAGACTTGAAGAAGAAACACGGTGAAGAATCAGAGGGCACATCTTTTAATGCCAGCCATGGCTGGTTTCATTGGTTCAAGGCTAGAGCCAACCTTCACAATGTAGAAGTAAGTAGCGAGGCAGCAAGTATTTACCTGAGCAGGTTTTTAATGTGGATGAGACAGAACTGCACTGGAAGAGGATGCCAGACCGAAGTTACATCAGTAAGGAGGAAAAGTTGATGCCAAGCTATAAAGCAGCAAAGGATAGGCCAACTCTGTTGTTTGGTGGCAATGCTTCCGGTGATATGAAGCTGAAGCCTCTCTTAGTTTATCATTCAGAGAAGCCAAGAGCCCTTAAAAACATAACCAAGGGCTTTCTTCCTGTTGTGTGGAAGAGTAACCCCAAAGCCTGGGTTACACAGGCCATTTTCCAGAACTGTTTTTTCCACCACTTTATCCTAGAGGTAGAGAAATATTGCTTGGAGAGAAGGATGTCCCATTCAACATTCTTTTCCTGCTCGACAATGCTCCGGGCCACACCCGATTCACGGATGACATTCATCCCAGTGTCAAAGTAGTGCATCTGCCACTGAATACTACGTTGCTCATCTAACCTATGGACCAGGGAGTTATAGCGACTTTCAAGAAATATTATTTACATCACACTTTTCGTCAGGCAGTAAAACGAGTGATGAATCAGGAACAACCATGCAACAATTTTGGCAGGACTATAACATGTACAAGGCCATAAAAACACTGACTTTGCTTAGTGTGAGTTTATGGCCGTTGCCATGAATGGGGTTTGGAAGAACCTTTAGCCACAATTTGTTCACGATTTTTGTGGATTTGAGAAGGTGGATGAGGAGTCCAAAGAGATCTTCAGCAGCTTAGTGACCCTCAGCGAGAAGCTGGAGGTAGATCTGCAAGAGGACAACTTCATTGAACTCCTTGCTGTGCAACACGAGGAGCTTACTAATGAAGACCTGATGGAATTGGAGGCCCAGAGAAAGGACAAAGAGAGACAAGAGGAAGAAGAAGTAACTGAAGAACCAGAGAGATTCACGATGCAGGAAATGGCAAGAGGATTTTCTTTGAGGAGGCACTGCTAGTTTTTGAGGCACAGGATGCGAACACAGAATGGTACACGAAGGTTGCAGCAGACGTTCAGAATGCAATCCAGTGCTACTGTGTCATCTATGATGAGAAAAAAAGAGCTGCTACCCAGACATCACTGAATCGTTTTTCCAGGGCAGTAGAGAGAATTGAATCCAGCAAGGAACCAGAACCTGTGCCATCAATGTCAGGCGTGAGTGAAATTGCAGCTTGCCCTCCGTCTCCTATTGCTGACGATCCCTCAGCTCTACCATCTCCCACCTCCTCTCCCTCCTCCAGTCAGTAACTCTTCTTGCCTGTAACTTGATGCCAGCCCCTGTATGCCAGCTGTTGTACTGTACTACTGTACTTTTCAAGGTACTGTACTTTTCAAAGTACTGTACTATAAAATTAAAAATGTTTTCTTTACTTTTTGTTTGTTTGTTTTTTATGTATTATTTGTGTGAAAAGTATTATAAACCTATAACAGTACAGTACTCTATAGCCGATTGTGTTAGTGGGGTACCTAGGCTAACTTTGTTGGACTTATGAACAAATTGGACTTACGAACTTGCTCTCAGAATGGAACTCATTTGTTCATAGGGGACTTACTGTAAAGGAAAAGTATTCATGATTAGAGCAATGAGGGAAAATAAAGGAAGTAGTTATGAAGAGATACATTCTAAAGGAAGTGTAAATATACTTTATATTTACAAAATTACAGAATGAAATTAAAGATGATGGCATGATATTACTTCTGAAAATGCATATATTTAAAATAGAGTTGAGAGAAAAGACAGTATTTTTCATATTTTTAGAGACATTCTATAATTTGCTATTCACTGGACTGCAACAGATGTTTAATTTTTACATTGTAAATGCCATGTGGTCTCAAATTATTTGCCTTTTCTTAACTATTAAATACTGTTACAAAATAAATGCTCTTCTTGAATACACTTCTTTTTTTTTAAACTCTTCACTGAGCAGTAGGGGGAAGGCAGGAAGAATTGTAAGAAATTATAATTAAAACACAGAAAGGCTGGTTTAATTTGTGTACTTAAATTTCAAATATCTGAGTTTACTGGAAGAGATTGTTCATTCATTAATTTCAAGATCACAAATTTCTTTTTGACTAGGGTTGTCAGATTCAGCAAATAAAGTTAACAATGAATAATTTTTTAGTTTAAGTATGTCCCAGATGTTTCAAATATTTGTCATACTCTAATCTGCTAGCCCTATTCCTGTCATGTAACTTTTTTCAGTTAAAGAAAAACAAAATTATTAAATATCTTGTGTGTGTGTGTGTGTGTGTGTTATTCCTAACAGAGATTTGTACATACAGAACATCAGTTATAGCTTCTATGGTCTTTCCTGAAGTCATCAAGACAATGGCTTGAACCATTCAGGTAAAACAAAAACAAAACAACAAGAAAAAAACATCTTTGGGGGGACATGTTATTACAAATGAGAGCAATGATTTCTTTTTTTTTTTAATAGGACAATGTCAAATGTTGATTCCATTCTAACCTGAAACATTATGCAACACAAAACTGAAAATTTGGGAGCTATTTAAGTCTCAAGATGCCAAAAAAGTTAAAATTTAAAAAGTATATGTTTAAATGTTTTATGAATCTTTGAAAGATTAAATTTTCATATATTATAGGAATTAAATTCAAGTTAACCCTTGGTGTGAGAAATAGATCCTTTGTCCCAAATGAATCTATCTCAGCTTTATAGACCTTTGTATTTTTTTTTTAATAAATTTATTTATTTATTTATTTATGGCTGTGTTGGGTCTTCGTTTCTGTGCGAGGGCTTTCTCTAGTTGCGGCGAGTGGGGGCCACTCTTTATCGCGGTGCGCGGGCCTCTCACTGTCGCGGCCTCTCCCGTTGCGGAGCACAGGCTCCAGACGCGCAGGCTCAGTAATTGTGGCTCACGGGCCTAGTTGCTCCGCGGCATGTGGGATCTTCCCAGACCAGGGCTCGAACCCGTGTCCCCTGCATTGGCAGGCAGATTCTCAACCACTGCGCCACCAGGGAAGCCCTAGACCTTTGTATTTTAATGTGCTGTGGATGTGATCTTTGGCTGATGGCATTTTGAAAAAGCTGGAGTTTAGTTTGAAATATATAGACATTTTCTGTTTTGAAGACAGAGAGGTAATAATCTTCAGAAGTCTAGTTGCCAACAAGACTATTAAGTTCAGAAGAGTTAGAAATTTAAATGCTTAAAGACATATACTTATAGATACAGTTATATAATTTAAAATAAACTTGCTAATGGCTTACAAGGCTGGGCTGAAGGCTTGAATCATTTAAACACAACAGCATACATTGCAAATCTGAATAATTTATTTTCACAGTTGAGCTTTGTCCAAAAAACAGCTTTTAAAAGATTGCATAGTATTTCTAACTCCATGTAATAAATTATGAATGATATTTTAATCTAAACTTGTCCACAATATAGGAATAGTATTTTCAAGACTGGGTATGACTTTATGAATTGTCATATACATGTGCCTGGTGTAAAGATATGTTGGAAACTTTAGAAAGACAGATTGCCAATTTCCCTTATCTAAAATTAAAATTACATCTGCCATCACCTGCCGTTTCTGGACATCAAATGCATTGCAAATTCTGTCGTTTTTCTTTGTTTTTAAGAAAAATAAATACATGGTGGAGACAAGAAAATTATCAGTTCTCAAGTTCTTCTGTAAAGCAGCTTCCCAAGGAAAAGAGAGAATATGCATTCTCAAGCACCTTTTTTTAACACATTTGGCTCCTTTTCTGGAAAGATGAAATTAATGTCAGCATATTTGTCTTACTGGGTGAAAGACTGTTTTGGAGAGAAACAATGTGGGCTCGTGTATTTCACTGGGGCTTTCTTATTAGCCTATTGCATTTCATTATAACACAATATGCCTAGTACTTTCTCAGCATGCTGGGCATATAGCAAATGTCTATGGACTAAATGAATGGGTTCATTCCCAGCAGCAATAATAAAATGAGGCTTTACAGTTATTAAGATTGTTGTTGATGAAAAATCATATAAACCTTAAAAATGGAAATTCCATTATTTAAACTTTTAAGCAAAACCAGACAAACTTGCCTGCAGTAGTATTGCTTATCAATAGAAAAGCAATATATACACATATAATACATAGTGGAAATCTGAAAATATAATTTTAATATTGAGATACATATTTCTGGAGCTATATTCTCATTAATTTTGATGGGTTTTATTTTTTAGAGCAGTTTTATCTTCACAGCAAAATTGAGTGAGAGGTAAAAATTTCCCATATAACCCTTGCCCCTACTCATGTATAACCTCACACACTACTAACATCTCCCACCAGAGTAGTACATTTGTTACAATTGTAAGCCCACATTAACACACTATAATCACTCAAAGTCTGTAGTTTACACCAGGGTTCACTTGGTGTTATACAGTCCATGAGTTTGGACAAATGTATGATGACGTGTGTCCACCACTATAATATCATACAGAGTAGTTTCACTGCCCTAAAAATCCTTCATGCTCAACCTATTCATACCTCCCTCCCCATTAATCTCTAGCAACCACTGATTTTTTACTGTGAACATAGTTTTACCTTTTCAAGAATGTCATATAGTTGGAGTCATACATTATGTAAACTTTTCAGATTGCCTTCTTTCACTTAGTAATAATATGCATTTGTTTCCTTCATGTCTTTTCAGGGTTTGATAGCTCATTTCTTTTTAGTGCTAAATAATACTCTGTTGTCTGTAAGTACTATAGTTTATTTATCCATTCACTTACTGAAAGACATCTTGGTTGCTTCCAGGTTTGGGCAATTATGAATAAAGCTACTATAAAGATCTGTGTGAAGGTTTTTGTGTGAATGTTCAGTTTTCAGTTCCTTTGGGTAAATACAAGGGTCACAATTCCTGGATTATATGGTAAGAGTATGTTTAGTTTTGTAAGAAACTGCCAAACTGTCTTCCAAAGTGGCTGTACAGTTTTGCATTCCTACTATGAATAAATGAGAGTTCCTGCTATTCCACATCCTCACCAGCATTTGATGTTGTCAGTGTTCCAGATTATGGCCATTCTAAAAATGTGCAGTAGTACCTCATTGTTGTTTTAATTTGCGTTTCCCTGATGGCACACGATGTGGATCATTTTTTCATGTGCTTATTTACCATCTGTGTATCTTCTTTGGTGAGATATCTACTAAAGTCTTTGGTTGTTTGTTTTCTTATTGTTGATTTTTAAGAGTTCTTTGTATATTTTGGATAGTAGTTCTTTATCAGATGTGTCTTATGCAAATATTTTCTCCCAGTCTGTGGCTTGTCTTCCCATTCTCCTGCATTGTCCTTTACAGAGCAGAAGTTTTTAATTTTATTGAAATCCAGTTTATCAGTTCTTTCATTTATCATGCCAATTTTATTGTATCTAAAAAGTTACTGTCATACCCAAGGTCATGTAGATATTCTCCTATGTTATCTTCTAAGACATCTACAGTTTTTCTTTTTATATTGAGTTTTGTGATCCATTTTGTGTTAATTTTTATGAAGGGTCTAAGATCTGTGTCTAGATTCATTTTTTTGCATGTGGATATCCAGTTCTTCCATTCTCATTACTTTTCATGATCATTTAACACTTTGGTACATTTACTATTACCAGGTACCAGACATTAAATAAGTACTTTGTAGTCATTATCTTATTTAGTCATTTCAACAATTCTATGCATAGACATTATTATTATCCCCATTTTTACAAATGAGGACGCTATTTATTTTACTTTTTAAAAATACACAGTGCTTATTAGTGCTAGAAATCACCCTAAGCATTTAAAAAAGATTAACTTGCTTAACCTTCATATCTACCCTCTGAGATAGGTGCCATGATTATCCATAAATTTCAGATGAGGAAACTGAGAAGCAGGGAGGTTAACTACTTCACACAAAGTCATACTGTTAATTACTGGTGGAGCAGGAATTTAGACCAAGGCATTCTGGCCCCAAACCAACACTTGGAGTGGTTCAGTTAGTTGCCTAAGAATGCACAGCTAAAAATGGATGAACAAGATTTAAACCAAAGTCTAATAGCAGTATCACCATTAGACTCAAGTAAGAGGAGCCTCTGTCCCAGGTCCTTTTCTTTAAAGAGCTCCTCTCTAGCTCTTCTCTCACCAACCTATATTCCACGTACCTGGACCATATCCCTGTTTTCAGAACCATACCACTAGCAACTATTTCCAGTTGCTCTTTCCAGCCATCATGCCTGCTCCTGCTTCTGCTGCCTAGGTGTCTCCTAAGATCTTATGGCACCATTAGATGTGACTCCCCAGGTGTGAGAGGAATCTGGGCAGAGCTTGGACATGCAAGCTCAGGACTTCCACGCATGTGTACAAGAGTCACCTTGTGGTTCAGGACACATCAGGGATGAGAAGAAAAGAGGGTGGGCCGCGGTCCAGAAGGCAGCAGCCTCCTCTCTCCAGGATGTTACGTTTCAGTGCAAAACTCCAAAGAGTTTTAGCATTCTAAATTTGAATATGGTCTTCCAGGTTATTATGAAGACTATTTGGGAAGGTAAGAGGATAGAACATATCTTATCAGTTTTTTAAATTTTGTAACATTCATCTATTTAGATCTGTGGCCTCCATTTGAACTCTTGACTGGGCCCCTCAGATGTTAGGAGTGGACCTGTCCATCTATTCCAATAAACACTCATTTCTAATTCTTATGCTATTCCCTTCTTCCACACTTTTTTTTACAGCATATTACTTGTGAAATTTGGCAACCTGGATGCCCTTCCTACAAATTTCTGTGATACTGTGTTTTCATAGACGGCATCAGAACTTTTCCTAGATATTCCATTATGTTAGCAATCCACCTTATTCAAAAATTTTGAGTAGTAGTAAAGAAACAGTATATCATTTGATTTGAAAAATGCTTACAATTTGCAACAAAAGGTAACTTCAAAGAAAATTCAATATTATATTAGCTCTGAGTTTAGCAAGAATATATGAAAGAGTCAAACATACTAAGACTAGCCACAAAGAGTTCAGGAGAAAAGACAATTACAAAAAGTCAAGCTTCCTTATTAGAGATAGAATTCCCAATAAAAAAATCTTTTCGGGCTTCCCTGGTGGCGCAGTGGTTAAGAATCCGCCTGCCAACACAGGGAACACGGGTTCATGCCCTGGTCCGGGAAGATCTCACATGCCGCGGAGCAACTAGTCCCGTGAGCCACAACTACTGAGCCTGCGAGTCTGGAGCCTGTGCTCCGCAACGGGAGAGGCCGCGACAGTGAGAGGCCCGCGCACTGCGATGAAGAGTGGCCCCCGCTCGCCGCAACTGGAGAAAGCCCTCGCACAGAAACGAAGACCCAACACAGCCAAAATAAATACATTTATTTAAAAAAAAAACAAAAGAACTTTTCATTATAAGTTAATATACTACCATTTTGAAAAATGGGTTTTGAAAAGTCTAGTCACACATGAGTAAAAACAATATTCATAGCCAACCCAGTATATAAAGCCAAACATGTTGGGAAAAGAAAGAGCAATTATTGAAAAAGTTCAAAAATTTTTAGTATTCCATTAAAAAGTTTTCTATCTGATCATTTTTAATAGATTTTCTATTGGAAGATTTTTATTTTATGAGGGTGAAATTAAATGCTAGTCATATATAGTTCATTAAAAATTATCCAAATTATATAGGGAGAGCTCAAACTAGATAGAATGTTAAACCAGATTTCAGCTATTTCTCTCCTCACAGTCTACTTTTCTGGCATGCTGCTATTTCATGGTCCAGTTCAACTGCCTAGTTAAGAGACAGTTGCATTGATATTGAACAACACCTGTCTTCCTAAGTCTTGGTCTTTGCAACAAAGGACCATGACTCATTTCTTTTCTATGGGAAAGTTCAGGTTATTGAATTTGAGAGTGATCCCTGGACCTGGGCCCACTGATTTCAATTTTGCTTTTATAATCACATTTATTAAAGTTAACAGCTTTACCATAGTATTCAACATTAGCATTCCATTAATTCCAAAGCACCTTGGGCTAAGCTTGATACAAAGATCACAGAAGTGGAAAGAAGGTTATATTCTTACCTCTATTCTCTAAATTCAGCCCCTGCCACCCATCAGCACCCTCAACTCTAATTCCCCAATTATTAAATCTAAATCTGGGTGCCGTGATGTTTCTGAATGTCCCAAATCACTAAATTTACTACTAATAGTTATAGCTAACACTTACATAAAGCTTACCATAGGCCAGGCACTACTTAAGCATTTTAACAACTTTAAATATTGTAAGAACTCTATGGGGTAAGTATTATTTTTCTTATTGATTTTTACAGATGAGCTCTTTTTTCCGTTATCCAGTAATCACTTTCATCACATTTAATTCAATTACGTATACATTCAGCAGATACTTATTGAGCTCCTGCTCTGTGCAAGGCACTGTACTGGGCGTGGAGGGAACAACAGCAAATATATACACCCTTAGGGTCGCAAAGAGGGCCATCTGAATGAGACCAGGTGGGTCCTGGAAGACTTTCTTGCATAAGGAAGACTTAAGCGAAATTTAGAATGACCAAGTAGGAGTTAATTAGAGAAAAATGTTTGTTCCATGGACAGCAAGTGTGTGTGTGTGTGTGTGTGTGTGTGTGTTTGTGTGTGTGTGTGTGTGTGTGGCAGGTGGCATTCCAGGCAGAGGAAACAATATGTGTAGCAATGATTTTGATTATTTGTAAGCAAAACTTTGACCTGTGGCAAAATATAATTTTGATGAGATGAAACTTTTAATCATAAAGCTGGTGGTAGCAGCGGAGGAAGGTGGGGAGTAAGGTGAGGGTGGGGGGAGGGAGGGGTACTGAGCTAGTGGCAGAACCCAGCCATATTTCAAAGATGTTATTTTCATCCATACTCACCTAATCATAAATTTCACTGTGAAATAAAAATACATTTCACGGTAACTTTTAACAATAAAAGTTAAGATTATTGACTTAGTGAATATACACCCTGGAAATATAAGAGGAAAGATGGGGAGGGATTTCGAAATAGATTCTGGAGAAAGTTAAGAAGCTTTGCAATTATTTCTGAATTGAGGAATACATAAAGATCTTCCAATGTACTCATTTTGGAGATTCTTCTTGAGTATAAACTCTCTTCTCCAATCTGCTATCATGTTAAGATCTAATTGGTTCTAGTTTGAATCAATTTATTCTTTTCCTCTCTCTTGTTACCCTCTGCCGATATAGATATGCCCCACAGACAAAACAGATTGCTTTGTATAATAATTTATGTTATTTTTTTATTAATTCATCTATGACAAGTATTCTATCGCATGTATTATTAGTTATATTATTATAACACAGCATACAGGATCATGGGCATTGCAATCAGAGAGACCTTGCCCCACTCATTCAGAGAGCGCAGGCTAATCTCAACACAGTAATCCTCTTCATAAGCCTCCTCGCCCCGCCCTGCCTCCACCACACACACGCAACTCTTGGTAAGCCTCTCTTGCTCTCTTTCCCAAGACTGAGATCAGGTCAGGTCATTCTGACATTCATTCTCCATGACTTTTACTGTAGGAAACACATTTTCAAGTTCTCCGTGAGGAAGTTTTATTCGAACTGGGGGCCAGAAAACAGCCCACTCCCACCCATCACCATGGGCACACTTGCAGTACAACCAGGGCTCTCCAGAGAAGAAGCTCTTCACAAAAAACCTCTCCCCTTTTGATCTTTTTAAATCTTACGCGTGGGTGAAGTGGTTCATGTGTTGCAGAATAGTTGTCTCCAATCCCTTTGTTAAAAAGGTATGGGTGCAGGGGATGTATTCCATCTCACACTCACTTTTTTTTTTTTTTTTTTTTTTATTTTTGGCTGTGTTGAGTCTTCTTTTTTGTGCGAGGGCTTTCTCTAGTTGCGGCAAGCGGGGACCACTCTTCATCGCGGTGCGCGGGCCTCTCACTGTCACGGCCTCTCCCGTTGCGGAGCACAGGCTCCAGACGCGCAGGCTCAGTAGTTGTGGCTCACGGGCTTAGTTGCTCCGCGGCATGTGGGATCTTCCCAGACCAGGGCTCGAACCCGTGTCCACTGCATTGGCAGGCAGATTCTTACCAATGTGCCACCAGGGAAGCCCCTCACACTCACTTTTGTATCCTCAAAATATCTAAAACTAAGCCCAGCCTTCCTAATATGTTATTACATAAGAATTTGATATTAAATCCAAACAATATGATTTTAAACATTTCTTTCAGAAATGTCTAACATCGTTATATTATTCAGACAATATTAAAATTAGGAAAATAAAATATTTTTCAGAAGATATCCTTTAAATATCAGCACTTGGTTCAAACCCCTTTTTCTGTACCCAGTAGGATGGAAAAATATCCAAGGTTATTGCTTGAAGTAAATTGAATGAAAAATTTATAAAGCAAAAGCATGTTTATAGGAGAATCATAGATCAGGAAGAGAACTAGGGAACTCTTTCTCCTCTTATTATAATTTTGTTAAGATTGTCTTATAATAGTTTCTAGTGAAGAGCAGTCCATGTTATTTAAAGTAATCATAAGTCACCTAACAGTGGCACTGAAATAGTTAAACCATAAAACTATGGCCATTAAGACATTTAATAGTTCTATTGCTTCTAAACAAAAGTATAATCCAATTTGAAAAATGGAGGTTCTTGCTTTTATAGATTTATAATCCCTTATCTGAAATCCTTGAGGGCAGATTGTTTTGGAGTTCAGAACTTTTACGATTTTTAGAGAAGGAGTAAGTGCATAATCTGGGTATTACGCTATACCCTGGAGGGATCTGAGGTAGTATCCTCTAACCTAACACACTAATATTACTGCAATGAAATGTATGACTATTTACAGTAAGTGGGAGAAATAAAAGCCATTAATAGATTCAGATCAGTTCATTTCAGGTTTTGCATGAAATAAGTTATGAAATCTTTTAATATGCTGATACTTTTAGTTTTCAAAATTGTGGATATGGGCTTGTGAACTCGTACCAACTTGAGACAGAATACTTAACCAGCTGACCATAAAGCATAGAACACTTAAGTTATAGACATATAGGAAATCTCAGGGCCATGTAAATAGAAATAAAGCCATTCTCCCATAAGAAGTAACTATTTGCACACGGGAAGAAGCTTAAACCTCCTCGTTAATAAAGTTGAAAAAGATTGTTTTTCTTCTTAAATATCATCTTAGCAAGCACACTTAATGGTTTAGGATTAACGTAGTATACGGGAGCAAAACTTGCCATCCAAAAATGTCTCTTTGGCATGTGAATTATTTCGAACTGAAAACTATCAAGGCCCAAAAGACTCAGGAAGAAACTTTGACCTTCTCCCTAACTGCCTAAAAGAATGTAGATAGAGGACCTGTCCCAGAAATGAACTAGGTGTGTAGACAGGGATGAACCTAGCAAAGTCTATTTGTTAAAATTTCTCTCTGTGTTCCACTGTCAACTCACATACCATCGAACATTTATTTACCAAACATTTGCTTTTCCACCTCCATATGAATTTCCTTCCTCCCCTTTGATGTCCTAAACCACTACCACCAACATTCTCATTTATCTTTAGCTGAAGATAATCTTTAAGGTGAGGATTTCTGCCATTTTGGTGAGTTACTCAGTTTTCCTGGGTCTCTCCCATGTATACACATTATCAAACTTTTGTTTGAGTTTCTCCTGTTAATCTGTTTCATGTCAGTTTAATTCTTAGACCAGCCAGAAAAACCTAGAAGGGTAGAGGAAAATTTCTTCCTCCCTGACAATAGCAAGGGATGCTCACAAGACAATAAGTAAAATCTAGAAAACTGAAGGAGAATTAATTTTCTTAACCACTTTGGTGAATGGATTTCATCAATTTTTCAGAGGAGAAAAATGATTGGATATTAAAATCACTAACCTCTTCTATATGTTATAGTTTTGAATGGATGACTATTTCTAAGTTAACTCTCTGATAACTAACATAATATCCTCAATCTATAGTGAGAGTTAAGTGACTCGTCAATAAAGCCTGAGTTGAAAAAATCTTTATATGTATTTCATTCACGCAGAACCCTTTTCAGTTCTGCAGCTAAACCTCTAATTCCAGTGTAGGCAGGCTTGGTGGGCACAGTTCTGTAATGGGTGCTGCCTATCATCCTGCCAGATTTCCTGTATGCATATGCCCCCTATTTTATAAGATGTGAAATAATATGTACAGTTAGAAAATTACTTAACAACATGGCAATTTTTATCCTGCCCTATTCCAAAAGAGATTGATGTTCAAAGTAAAAGTACAGTCATGTTAGACCTAAACAATAGACATAAAAAATAAAGAGTATAAAACTGGGAGTTGGGATATATGGAGAAAAACAATATTAATTTCTTTCCTCTAAGAAAGGATAAAGTAATTGTGTCCAAAAATTTAACCATGACCTTCCAAGTAATCATGACAAAAATTATAGATATAACTATGTTTTCAGTGAAATAAGGAAAGATTCATTGACAGAGTTTGGAAATTTTTCTTATTTTATAGTTAGTATTAGGAATTGCATGTATATGACATTATTTTGGCATAAGCATTTAGCCTCTGTCATTTGAAATATCTATGAGCACTACATACAGATATAATAAGTTGGGAGATGTCCACTTAGATTTTAAGAATTCCTATTCTCTTTTATTTTGCAAAAAAAACTTTGCCAAAGTCAGGTTTTGTTTTTGTTTTGTTTTTTTTAATATATCTGAAATGCAGACAGTTGAGATCACTAGTCTAGATAGAAAGTGAGGCTAATTAGTTAAATTGTACTACAATGGAAAAAATTCTATAAGGCAAGGCCATTTCCATCCTCCTTTGGTAAAAGTATTTACTGAGTAGATATTAAAATTTTGTATAATATAAAAAAATAAAAAGCACTGAAAAAAGTACTTTCTGTGGTTGGTTTACATCAAAATGATTGCAATAAAAGTATTTTTTAATATATTTAATGAAGGGGGGGAGAGAGAAGATGGCGGAAGAGTAAGACGCGGAGATCACCTTCCTTCCCACAGATACAGTAGAAATACATCTACACGTGGAACTGCTCCTACAGAACACCCACTGAACGCTGGCAGAAGACGTCAGACCTCCCAAAAGGCAAGAAACTCCCCCGGTACTTGGGTAGGGCAAAAGAAAAAAGAAATAACAGAGACAAAAGAATAGGGACGGCACCTGCACCAGTGGGAGGGAGCTGTGAAGGAGGAAAGATTTCCACGCACTAGGAGCCCCTTCGCGGGCAGAGACTGCGGGTGGCAGAGGGGGGAAGCTTCGGAGTCACGGAGGAGAGCACAGCCACAGGGGTGCGGAGGGCAAAGCGGAGAGATTCCCGCACTTCCCGCACGGAGGCTCGGCGCTGACCAGCACTCACCAGCCCGAGAGGCTTGCCTGCTCAGCCGCCGGGGCGGGCGGGGCTGGGAGCTGAGGCTCGGGCTTCGGATCGCAGGGAGAGGACTGGGGTTGGCGGCATGAACACAGCCTGAAGGGGTTAGTGCACCACAGCTAGCCGGGAGGGAGTCTGGGGAAAAAGTCTGCAGCTGCCGAAGAGGCAAGAGACTTTTTCTTCCCTGTTCCCTGGTGCGCGAGGAGAGGGGATTCAGAGCGCCGCCTAAACGAACTTCAGAGACGGGCGCGAGCCGTGGCTAACAGCGCGGATCCCATAGCAACAGGGGCGCAGAGGGAAAAACGGAGAGACTCCCGCACAGAGGCTCGGCGCCGAGCAGCGCTCACCAACCCGAGAGGCTTGTCTGCTCCCCCGCCGGGGCGGGCGGGGCTGGGAGCGGAGGCTCGGGCTTCGGTTGGATTGCAGGGAGAGGACTGGGATTGGCGGCGTGAACACAGCCTGAAGGGGTTGGCGCACCACAGCTGGCTGGGAGGGAGACCGGGAAAAAGTCTGCAGCTGCCGAAGAGGCAAGAGACTTTTTCTTGCCTCTTTGTTTCGCGGCGGGCAGGGAGAGGGGATTCAGAGCGCCGCCGAAACGAACTCCAGAGACTGGCGCGAGCCGCGGCGGTCAGCGCGGACCCCAGAGACGGGCGTGAGACGCTGGGGCTGCTGCTGCCGCCTCCAGAAAGCCTGTGTGCGAGCACAGGTCACTCTCCGCGCCGCCCCTCCCGGGAGCCCGTGCAGCCCGCCACTGCCAGCGTCCCGTGATCCAGGGACAACATCCCCGGGAGAACGCACTGCGCGCCTCAGGCTGCTGCAACGTCACGCCGGCCTCTGACGCCGCAGGCTCGCCCCGCCTCCTCTGTACCCCTCCCTCCCCGCGGCCTGGGTGAGCCAGAGCCCCCGAAGCAGCTGCTCCTTTAACCCCGTCCTGTCTGGGCGGGGAAGAGACGCCCTCAGGCGACCTACACGCAGAGGCGGGTCCAAATCCAAAGCTGATCCCCAGGAGCTGTGCGAACAGAGTAGAGGAGGGGAAAGCTCTCCCAGCAGCCTCAGAAGAAGCGGATTAAAACTCCACAAACAACTTGATGTGCCTGCATCTGTTGAATACCTGAATAGACAACGAATCATCCCAAATTCAGGAGGTGGACTTTGGGAGCAGGATATATTAATTTTTCCCCTTTTCCTTTTTTTTTTTGTGAGTGTATATGCACATGCTTCTGGGGGAGATTTTGTCTGTATAGCTTTGCTTTATAATAGCTTTATTTTACTTCACTATATTATAGCTTCTTTCTTTCTTTCCTTTCTTTCTTTCTTTCTTTCTTTCTTCCTTCCTTCCTTCCTTCCTTCCTTCCTTCCTTCCTTCCTTCCTTCCTTCCTTCCTTCCTTCCTTCCTTCCTTCCTTCCTTCCTTCCTTCCTTCCTTCCTTCCTTCCTTCCTTCCTTTCCTTCCTTCCTTCCTTCCTTCCTTCCTTCCTTCCTTCCTTCCTTCCTTCCTTCCTTCCTTCCTTCCTTCCTTCCTTCCTTCCTTCCTTCCTTCCTTCCTTCCTTCCTTCCTTCCTTCCTTCCTTCCTTCCTTCCTTCCTTCCTTCCTTCCTTCCTGCCTTTCTTTCTATTTTTTCTCCCTTTTACTCTGAGCCGTGTGGACGAAAGGCTCTTGGTGCTTCAGCCAGGCATCAGGGCCGTACCTCGGAGGTGGGAGAGCCAACTTCAGGACACTGGTCCACAAGAGACCTCCCAGCTCCACGTAATACCAAACGGCAAAAATCTCTCAGAGATCTCCATCTCAACATCAAGACCCAGCATCACCCAATGACCAGCAAGCTACAGTGCTGAACACCCTATGCCAAACAACTAGCAAGACAGGAACACAGCCCCATCCATTAGCAGAGAGGCTGCCTAAAATCATAATAAGGCCACAGACACCCCAAAATACACCACCAGACGTGGACGTGCCCACCAGAAAGACAAGATCCAGCCTCATCCACCAGAGCTCAGGCACTAGTTCCCTCCACCAGGAAGCCTACACAACCCACTGAACCAACCTTAGCCACTGGGGACAGATACCAAAAACAACGGGAACTACAAACCTGCAACCTGTGATAAGGAGACCCCAAACACAGTAAGATAAGCAAAATGAGACGACAGAAAAACACACAGCAGATGAAGGAGCAGGGTCAAAAGACACTAGACTTAACAAATGAAGAGGAAATAGGTAGTCTACCTGAAAAAGAATTCAGAATAATGATAGTGAGGATGATCCAAAATCTTGGAAATAGAATAGACAAAATGCAAGAAACATTTAACAAGGACGTAGAAGAACTAAAGAGGAATCAAGCAATGATGAAAAACACAATAAATGAAATTAAAAATACTCTAGATGGGATCAATAGCAGAATAACTGAGGCAGAAGAAAGGATAAGTGACCTGGAAGATAAAATGGTGGAAATAACTACTGCAGAGCAGGATAAAGAAAAAAGAATGAAAAGAACTGAGGACAGTCTCAGAGACCTCTGGGACAACATTAAACGCACCAACATTCGAATTATAGGGGTCCCAGAAGAAGAAGAGAAAAAGAAAGGGACTGAGAAAATATTTGAAGAGATTATAGTTGAAAACTTCCCTAATATGGGAAAGGAAATAGTTAATCAAGTCCTGGAAGCACAGAGAGTCCCATACAGGATAAACCCAAGGAGAAACACGCCAAGACACATATTAATCAAACTGTCAAAAATTAAATATAAGGAAAACATATTAAAGGCAGCAAGGGAAAAAAAACAAATAACACACAAGGGAATCCCCATAAGGTTAACATCTGATCTTTCAGCAGAAACTCTCCAAGCCAGAAGGGAGTGGCAGGATATACTTAAAGTGATGAAGGAGAAGAACCTACAACCAAGATTACTCTACCCAGCAAGGATCTCATTCAAATGTGATGGAGAAATTAAAACCTTTACAGACAAGCAAAAGCTGAGAGAGTTCAGCACTACCAAACCAGCTTTACAACAAATGCTAAAGGAACTTCTCTAGGCAAGAAACACAAGAGAAGGAAAACACCTACAATAACAAACCCAAAACATTTAAGAAAATGGGAATAGGAACATACATATCGATAATTACCTTGAATGTAAATGGATTAAATGCTCCCACCAAAAGACACAGGCTGGCTGAATGGATACAAAAACAAGACCCATATATATGCTGTCTACAAGAGACCCACTTCAGACCTAGAGACACATACAGACTGAAAGTGAGGGGATGGAAAAAGATATTCCATGCAAATGGAAATCAAAAGAAAGCTGGAGTAGCAATTCTCATATCAGACAAAATAGACTTTAAAATAAAGACTATTACAAGAGACAAAGAAGGACACTATATAATGATCAAGGGATCGATCCAAGAGGAAGGTATAACAATTGTAAATATTTATGCACCCAACATAGGAGCACCTCAATACATAAGGCAAGTACTAACAGCCATAAAAGGGGAAATCGACAGCAACACAATCATAGTAGGGGACTTTAACACCCCACTTTCACCAATGGACAGATCATCCAAAATGAAAATAAGTAAGGAAACACAAGCTTTAAATGATACATTAAACAAGATGGACTTAATTGATATTTATAGGACATTCCACCCAAAAACAACAGAATACACATTTTTCTCAAGTGCTCATGGAACATTCTCCAGGATAGATCATATCTTGGGTCACAAATCAAGCCTTGGTAAATTTAAGAAAATTGAAATCGTATCAAGTATCTTTTCCGACCACAACGCTATGAGACTAGATATCAATTACAGGAAAAGATCTGTAAAAAATACAAACACATGGAGGCTACACAATACATTACTTAATAATGAAGTGATTACTGAAGAAATCAAAGGGGAAATCAAAAAATACCTAGAAATAAATGACAATGGAGATACGACGACCCAAAACCTATGGGACGCAGCAAAAGCAGTGCTAAGAGGGAAGTTTATAGCAATACAAGCCTACCTCAAGAAACAGGAAACATCTCGAATAAACAACCTAACCTTGCACCTAAAGCAATTAGAGAAAGAAGAACAAAAAAACCCCAAAGCCAGCAGAAGGAAAGAAATTACAAAGATCAGGTCAGAAATAAATGAAAAAGAAATGAAGGAAACAATAGCAAAAATCAATGAAACTAAAAGCTGGTTCTTTGAGAAGATAAACAAAATTGATAAACCATTAGCCAGACTCATCAAGAGAAAAAGGGAGAAGACTCAGATCAATAGAATTAGAAATGAAAAAGGAGAAATAACCACTGACACTACAGAAATACAAAAGATCATGAGAGATTACTACAAGCAACTCTATGCCAATAAAATGGACAACCTGGAAGAAATGGACAGATTCTTAGAAATGCACAAACTGCCGAGACTGAACCAGGAAGAAATAGAAAATATGAACAGACCAATCACAAGCACTGAAATTGAAACTGTGATTAAAAACCTTCCAACAAACAAAAGCCCAGGACCAGATGGCTTCACAGGTGAATTCTATCAAACATTTAGAGAAGAGCTAACACCTATCCTTCTCAAACTCTTCCAAAATATTGCAGAGGGAGGAACACTCCCAAACTCATTCTACGAGGCCACCATCACCCTGATACCAAAACCAGACAAAGATGTCACAAAGAAAGAAAACTACAGGCCAATATCACTGATGAACATAGATGCAAAAATCCTCAACAAAATACTCGCAAACAGAATCCAACAGCACATTAAAAGGATCATACACCATGATCAAGTGGGGTTTATCCCAGGAATGCAAGGATTCTTCAATATACGCAAATCAATCAATGTGATACACCATATTAACAAATTGAAGGAGAAAAACCATATGATCATCTCAATAGATGCAGAGAAAGCTTTCGACAAAATTCAACACCCATTTATGATAAAAGCCCTGCAGAAAGTAGGCATAGAGGGAACTTTCCTCAACATAATAAAGGCCATATATGACAAACCCACAGCCAACATTGTCCTCAATGGTGAAAAACTGAAACCATTTCCACTAAGATCAGGAACAAGACAAGGTTGCCCACTCTCACCACTATTATTCAACATAGTTTTGGAAGTGTTAGCCACAGCAATCAGAGAAGACAAAGAAATAAAAGGAATCCAAATCGGAAAAGAAGAAGTAAAGCTGTCACTATTTGCAGATGACATGATACTATACATAGAGAATCCTAAAGATGCTACCAGAAAACTCCTAGAGCTAATCAATGAATTTGGTAAAGTAGCAGGATACAAAATTAATGCACAGAAATCGCTTGCATTTCTATACACTAATGACGAAAAATCTGAAAGTGAAATTAAGAAAACACTCCCGTTTACCATTGCAACAAAAAGAATAAGATATCTAGGAATAAACCTACCTAAGGAGACAAAAGACCTGTATGCAGAAAATTATAAGACACTGATGAAAGAAATTAAAGACGATACAAATAGATGGAGAGATATACCATGTTCCTGGATTGGAAGAATCAACATTGTGAAAATGACTCTACTACCCAAAGCAATCTACAGATTCAATGCAATCCCTATCAAACTACCACTGGCATTTTTCACAGAACTAGAACAAAAAATTTCACAATTTGTATGGAAACACAAAAGACCCCGAATAGCCAAAGCAATCTTGAGAACGAAAAATGGAGCTGGGGGAATCAGGCTCCCTGACTTCAGACTATACTACAAAGCTTCAGTAATCAAGACAGTTTGGTACTGGCACAAAAACAGAAATATAGATCAATGGAACAGGATAGAAAGCCCAGAGATAAACACACACACATATGGTCACCTTATCTTTGATAAAGGAGGCAAGCATATACAGTGGAGAAAAGACAGCCTCTTCAATAAGTGGTGCTGGGAAAATTGGACAGCTACATGTAAAAGTATGAAATTAGAACACTCCCTGACACCATGCACAAAAATAAACTCAAAATGGATTAAAGACCTAAGTGTAAGGCCAGACACTATCAAACTCTTAGAGGAAAACATAGGCAGAACACTCTATGACATACATCACAGCAAGATTCTTTTTGACCCAGCTCCCAGAGAAATGGAAATAAGAACACAAATAAACAAATGGGACCTAATGAAACTTAAAAGCTTTTGCACAGCAAAGGAAACCATAAACAAGAGGAAAAGACAACCCTCAGAATGGGAGAAAATATTTGCAAATGAAGCAACTGACAAAGGATTAATCTCCAAGATTTACAAGCAGCTCATGCAGCTCAATAACAAAAAAACGAACAACCCAATCCAAAAATGGGCAGAAGACCTAAATAGACATTTCTCCAAAGAAGATATACAGATGGCCTACAGACACATGAAAGAATGCTCAACATCATTAATCATTAGAGAAATGCAAATCAAAACTACAATGAGATATCATCTCACACCGGTCAGAATGGCCATCATCAAAAAATCTAGAAACAATAAATGCTGGAGAGGGTGTGGAGGAAAGGGAACACTCTTGCACTGTTGGTGGGAATGTAAATTGATACAGCCACTATGGAGAACAGTATGGAGGTTCCTTAAAAAACTACAAATAGAACTACCATACGACCCAGCAATCCCACTACTGGGTATATACCCTGAGAAAACCATAGGTCAAAAAGTGTCATGTACCACAATGTTCATTGCAGCTCTATTTACAATAGCCAGGACCTGGAAGCAACCTAAATGTCCATCGACAGATGAATGGATAAAGAAGATGTGGCACATATATACAATGGAATATTACTCAGCCATAAAAAGAAATGAAATGGAGGTATTTGTAATGAGGTGGATGGAGTTAGAGTCTGTCATACAGAGTGAAGTAAGTCAGAAAGAGAAAAACAAATACAGTATGCTAACACATATATACGGAATCTAAGGGAAAAAAAAAAAAAAGGCCAAGAAAAACCTAGTGGCAAGACGGGAATAAAGACACAGACCTACTAGAGAATGGACTTGAGGATATGGGGAGGGGGTGGGGTGAGATGGGACAGGGTAAGAGAGTGTCATGGACATATATACACTACCAAATGTAAAATAGATAGCTAGTGGGAAGCAGCCACATAGCACAGGGAGATCAGCTCGGTGCTTTGTGACCACCTAGAGGGGTGGGATGGGGAGGGTGGGAGGGAGGGAGATGCAAGAGGGAAGAGAAATGGGAACATATTGTATATGTATAACTGATTCACTTTGTTATAAAGCAGAAGCTAACACACTATTGTAAGGCAATTATACTTCAATAAAGATGTTTATTAAAAAAAAAATAAATAAATAAATAAATAAATAAATAAATAAAAAAAAAAAAAAAAAAAGAATTTACTTGAAAAGCCAGTAATTAAAAAAAAAAAACATTATGAAGAAGGAAACCTAATAGAATAAAAGATTACTTTTCTAAAATATTCAAACTAACTATTGAAATTGAAATAACACCAATCATAATTAACAACCAAAATTCTAAACAAAAATTATCTGAGTATAGGTGAAATTTTTAACTTTTTAAAATTCAAAGTAAGTCTTATTAAAATTGCTTTTAAAAATAAAACTATTCAAAAAAATAAATAAATAAAAAAATAAAACTATTCACAATTTTAGTGTTCATTGTCTGTCTTATTGCCAATGTAAAGAGTACATATATATCACTTTATTTTTATATCTATATATATGCAAATTTAAGAGTGATATGAACAGTATAATACTGTAAAATATTCCTTAGTTTCCATGTATTATGGTTCTAAACACTGTGCTAAATTGTGAGTAATCATAAACTATAACAGAAAGAGAAGCAAAAAAAAAAAAGGACACTCAGCCCTACTATAAAAGTGTACTAGTATGTGCAAGAATAACTTGCATTCATTCTATTGTAGAGAAATAATTTAACAGATTAATTTGTCGTTTCTCTTGAGCAAGCATTTCTGCCTCTCAAATCATCCTTGCCCTCTAAAACAATGTGTTCTTTTTATTTTTTTTTTACATCTTCATTGGAGTATAATTGCTTTAAAATGTTGTGTTAGTTTCTGCTGTACAACAAAGTGATCAGCTATATGTATACATATATCCCCATATCCCCTCCCTCTTGTGTCTCCCTCCCACCCTCCCTATCTCACCCCTCTAGGTCGACACAAAGCACTGAGCTGATCTCCCTGTGCTATGCAGCAGCTTCCCACTAGCTATCTATTTTATATTTTGTAGTATATATATGTCAGTGCTACTCTCTCACTTCGTTCCAGCCTCCGCTTCCAACCCTGTGTCCTCAAGTCCATTCTCTACGTCTGCATCTCTATTCCTGCCCTGCCACTAGGTTCATCAGTACCATTTTTCTAGATTCCACATTTATGCATTAATATATGATATTTGTTTTTCTCTTTCTGACTTACTTCACTCTGTATGACATTCTCTAGGTCCATCCATGTCTCTACAAATGACCCAATTTCTTTCCTTTTTATGACTGAGTAATATTCCATTGTATATATCTACCACATCTTCTTTATCCATTTGTCTGTCGATGGGCATTTAGGTTGCTTCCATGACCTGGCTATTGTAAATAGCCCTGCAATGAAGATTGGGGGGCATGCATCTTTCTGAATTACGGTTTTCTCTGGGTATATGTTCAGTAGCGGGATTGCTGGGTCATATGGTAGTTCTATTTTTAGTTTTTTAAGGAACCTCCACACTGTTCTTCATGGTGGCCGTATCAATTTACATTCCCACCAACAGTGCAGAAGGGTTCCCTTTTCTCCACACCCTCTCCAGCATTTATTGTTTGTAGATATTTTTAATGATGGCCATTCTGACCTGTGTGAGGTGATACCTCATTGTGGTTTTGATTTGCATTTCTTTAATGATTAGTGATGTTGAGCATCTTTTCATGTGTTTGTTGGCAATCTGCATGTCTTCTTTGGAGAAATGTCTATTTAGGTCTGCCACCCATTTCTGGATTGGGTTGTTTGTTTTTTTGCTATTGAGCTGCATGAGCTGCTTGTATATTTTGGAGATTAATCCTTTGTTGCTTTGTTTGCAAATATTTTCTCCCATTCTGAGGGTTGTCTTTTCATCTTATTTATGGTTTCCTCTGCTGTGCAAAAGCTTTTAAGTTTCATTAAGTCCCATTTGTTTATTTTTGGTTTTATTTCCATTACTCTAGGAGGTGGGTCTAAAAGAATCTTGCTGCGATTTATGTCATAGAGTGGTCTGCCTATGTCTTCCCCTAAGAGTTTTATAGTATCTGGTCTTACATTTAGGTCTTTAATCATTTTGAGTTTATTTTTGTGTATGGTGTTTGGAAGTGTTCCAATTTCATTCTTTTACATGTAGCTGTCCAGTTTTCCTAGCACCACTTATTGAAGAGGCTGTCTTTTCTCCATTGTATATTCTTGCTTCCTTTGTCAAAGATAAGATGATGAAAAAAGAAAATTACAGGTCAATATCACTGATGAACATAGATGCAAAAATCCTCAACCAAATACTAGCAAACAGAATCCAACAGCACGTTAAAAGGATCATACACTATGATCAAGTGGGGTTTATCCCAGGAATGCAAGGATTCTTCAATATATGCAAATCAATCAATGTGATACACCATATAAACAAATTGAAGGATAAAAACCATATGATAATCTCAATAGATGCAGAAAAAGCTTTTGACAAAATTCAACACCCATTTATGATAAAAACTCTCCAGAAAGTGGGCATGGAGGGAACCTACCTCAACATAATAAAGGCCATATTTGATAAACCCACAGCCAATATCATTCTCAATGGTGAAAAACTGAAAGCATTTCCTCTAAGATCAGGAACAAGACAAGGGTGCCCAGTCTCACCACTATTATTCAACATAGTTTTCGAAGTTTTAGCTACCACAATCGGAGAAGAAAAATAAATAAAAGGAATCCAAATTGGAAAGAAGAAGTAAAGCTGTCACTGTTTGCAGATGACATGATACTATACATAGATAATCCTAAAGATGCCACCAGAAAACTACTAGAGCCAATCAATGAATTGGTAAAGTAGCAGGATACAAAATTAATGTACAGAAATCTCTTGCATTCCTATTCACTAACAATGAAAAATCAGAAACAGAAATTAAAGAAACACTCCCATTTACCATTGCAACAAAAAGAATAAAATACCTAGGAATAAACCTACCTAAGGAGGCAAAAGACCTGTATGCAGAAAACTATAAGACACTGATGAAAGAAATCAAAGACAATACAAACAGATGGAGAAATATACCATGTTCTTGGATTGGAAGAATCAACATTGTGAAAATCATTATACTCCCCAAGCAATGCGATCCCTATCAAATTACCAATAGAATTTTTCACAGAACTAGAACAAAAAATTTTACAATGTGTGTGGAGACACAAAAGACCCCAAATAGCCAAAGCAATCTTGAGTAAGAAAAGCAGAGCTGGAGGAATCAGGCTCCCTGACTTCAAACAATGTGTTCTTTTTTTAGAATAAGCATTTAATACTTAGTTATTATTAATGATACTCCATTTTTTAAAATATTAATTAATTTATTTATTAAGGCTGTGTTGGGTCTTCGTTTCTGTGCGAGGGCTTTCTCTAGTTGCGGCAAGTGGGGGCCACTCTTCATCACGGTGCGCGGGCCTCTCACTATTGCGGCCTCTCTTGTTGCGGAGCACAGGCTCCAGACACGCAGGCTCAGTAATTGTGGCTCACGGGCCTAGCCACTCCGTGGCATGTGGGATCTTCCCAGACCAGGGCTCGAACCCATGTCCCCTGCATTGGCAGGCAGATTCTCAACCACTGCGCCACCAGGGAAGCCCCAAGCAATGTGTTCTTAACATCAGCAGTGGCACAAGCTGTGTATCTTCACAGAGTGAATGCTATTATCTTATTCCAAAGACATAGGCAAATGATACTGAAAAATATTTCCCTAGGGCCCAGATATGGTTATTCACCAGTGTCTGGCACATGAACACCTCTTGTTGCAATCTAAGAGTGTCTGCAAATATTCTTTAACTGGATATTAGAGTCCTGCTGAGCAAAAGAATGTTCTTTCATGTCCGGGTTTGTCCTTCACACTGTAGACCTTCTAGAATTCCTAAACTCTACCGACCCAATGCCAGTGGCACCATCAATCACTTGGGCTACCATATAGACTCCCACAGATTTTCTAAATACTCTCACTTGGTTTTACAATCTACATTGGAAAGTACTGTCCTAGAGTGAGCTAAAAACTATTAAAATTAAGACACTAATGTTAATATGGCTTCAATTAAACTTAAGCTAGTAAGAAATAACATTTGAGTTACAGCTCTTAGAATGGCAGAGATAGTTATCAACACTTTTGCACAACAGAGGAGCTGTTGGGCTTCCCTGGTGGCGCAGTGGTTGAGAATCTGCCTGTCAATGCAGGGGACACGGGTTCGAGCCCTGGTCTGGGAAGATCCCACATGCCGCGGAGCAGCTGGGCCCATGAGCCACAGCTGCTGAGCCTGCGCGTCTGGAGCCTGTGCTCCGCAACAAGAGAGGCCGCGATAATGAGAGGCCCGCGCACCGCAATGAAGAGTGGCCCCCGCTTGCCACAACTAGAGAAAGCCCTCGCACAGAAACGAAGACCCAACACAGCCAAAAATAAATTTAAAAAAATAAATAAATATACAATAAAAATAAGTAAATTAAAAAAAAAAAAAAGGAAAAAAATCCACAAAACACTAAAAAAACAAAAAAAAAAACAGAGGAGCTGTTGGTGATCAGTGCTGCGTCATGCTTCCCTCTTCAGAACTTCATCTTCAGTGGGATTACAAAGTACAAATGATTAATTAATTATTGTTATTATTATTGCTTCACCAGCTTATCTATATTGACTATCATGAAGTCATGTAGATCCAAGAAGGCAGGAACAAGGAATATATATGCCTTGACTCTTCCCACGGAAGATGTGACAGACTATTTAATCCCAGCACACTTTCCTGCTAAGCATTATGGGTCCTCTTTGTTATTCTCAGATCCATGCACCGGGTAACCACAGCTAGGTGAGCTAAGTAGAACGTGAGATGAAATTTGTTTGCCATCCTTCATGTAGATAAAGATTAATAAGCTATTAATGAAGCACTAATGTAAATAAAGGAGATTGTTAAGTTCATTTGTTAAGGTTTTTTTTTTATAAATTTATTTATTTATTTATTTATGGCTGCGTTGGGTCTTCATTGATGCGCACGGGCTTTCTTTTTAATTGAGGCGAGCGGGGGCTACTCTTCGTTACGGTGCGCAAGCCTCTCATTAAGGTGGCTTCTCTTGTTGCAGAGCACAGGCTCTAGGTGCGTGGGCTTCAGTAGTTGTGGCACATGGGCTCAGTAGTTGCGGCTTGCGGGCTCTAGAGCGCAGGCTCAGTTGTTGTGGCGCACGGGCTTAGTTGCTCTGCAGCATGTGGGATCTTCCCGGACCAGGGCTCAAACCCGTGTCCCTTGCATTGGCAGGTGTATTCTTAACCACTGCGCCGCCAGGGAGGCCCCATTTGTTAAGTCTTAAACATCTCTACAAGAAAAGCTACTTCAGGTTTAGGCATCAGGAATCACTACAATGTGGATAAAGGACAACAGTGCCAAGGCCTTTATTTTCTGTCAGAAGAAGACTGAAATTTATCTGACAGGTATGTATTCAGGTAACCAGTCTACTCTAAAATGCTCTTTCAGAAAGATTATTTCATTACATCAAAATTACTGAGATAACACATGCTCTCATTCTGAGTAAAATGGAGTAAACATACCACACCATCTTTCTCACACTGACTGTAGTTACAAAACATACACAGAATTCAGGGAGCAACTATTTGCGGACTCTGAAAAGTAAGCAAGAGCAGGCAGATTGAGGAGGAAGATCAGTATTTGAGGTACCACGGAACCATGAGTGAGCTTACCTTTTCCCCCCCTTTGATATATTCCTCTGGTTCTGACTCTAGGAGCTGAAAGTGGGTTTCTTGATGCTTGGGGGTTGGGGAGACAAATCCCGCGTTTGTTTGTTTTCTCAACCGCTGGCGTCCAACCTCCAGACAATTCTGCAGCTACATTGGTGACAATGGGTCTCACAGGACGAAAGTTTTGAGGAAAGGGAACCTTCGTCTCTGATCAAAGGTCCCAATAGACTGGGAAAAAGTTGCACTTCCTTTTCCTCTCTTTCTGTATTCTCCCTGTTTGGCCCTAAATATGGGCAGAGTCATGGGAAGTGTACAGCTTGAGTAAGGTAAATAAAACCCAGATTTCTGACCAGGGGACAGAAAAGGAAAGCCCAAGGGAACCAGAAAGGTCTGGATAGATTACTGAGAGGGAGGAGCTCAGGAAAGAAACCTCATAATATTGTGAGGTGTTTATGCATGGATCTGACACTAAATAGCATACCAAAGACTTTAAAAATTGAACTTTAGGATAGATCATGCCAAAGTCCCAGCTAGCCATTGGGTGGTACATGCGTGCAGGAGATTAGAACGATGTTACAAAATCTTTGAAAATGTAAATGACATTGACACGAAAACTCGTAGAAAGCTGGTTGGAACTTGCAGCCTGAACCCAGCTGGGTCAGTTGCCTACTAAAACAAAAATGTCTACATTTTTCATGTAATGTAAACAAAAACCAGAATTCCATATCATATTTACAATATCCAAGATACAACCCCAGATCATTTGGCATACCAAGGGGCAGGAAAATTACATCACACATGGAAAAGACAATTAATACACATCAATCTAGATGACACCAATATTATATTGAAATTATCAGAAAAAGACTTTAAAGTAGTTTTTGTAAAAATACTCTAAGAATTAAAGGTAAAAACCGTGAAATAAATGGAAAAGCAGAAAATATGAGCAATTAGTTGAAGACATAAAGAACCAAGTGGAAATTTTAGAATAGTAAGTACAGTAACTGGAATTAAAAGAAAACTCAGTCTAGTGCTTCAATAGCAGAATGGACATTACGGAGGAGTTAGTGAACTTGAAGATAGATGAATAGAAATTATCTGATTTGAATAAGAGAGGGAAAAATAAAAAAGAGTGAAAAAACAAAAGAGTCTCAGGATCCTGTGAGAAAATAAAAGATTAACATCCATGTTATTAGAGTCCCAGAAGGAGGGAAAAGTTTTAAGAAATAATTTGTGAAAACTGCCTAAACTTGGTAGTAGACAAGAAGACAAAAAAGAAGTTCAGCAACTCCAAACAGGAGAAACCAAAAAAAAATCCATATCCAGGCCCATTAACATGAAACTGCTGAAAACTAAAGACAGAGGAAAAAATGTTTTAATGGCACCAGAGATAAGTGGCAAATTACTTGGAGGGCAGTGGTTCTCGACAGGGGTAATTTTGACTCCCACACACTCAGGGGACATTTGGCAAAGTCTAGAGTCAGTTCTGATAGTCAAAATAAGGGGAGAGGTATTACTGACATCTAGAGGCAAGGGATGCTGCTAGTCTTCCTGCAATGCACAGGAAAGTCTCCCACAGCAGAGAAATTTTGGCCTCCAAATATCATAATGCTAAGGTTGAGAAACTCTGCTTTTGGGGAATAACAATTTAAATGACTGAAAATTTCTCATCAGAAACCATGGAGGCCAGAAGAAAGTGAAATAATATTATTAAAACATTAAAGGCAGGCTTCTCTGGTGGCACAGTGGTTAAGAATCCACCCGTCAATGCAGGGGACACGGGTTCGAACCCTGGTTGGGGAAGATCCCACATGCCGCGGAGCAACTAAGCCCGTGCGCCACAACTACTGAGCCCGCGCTCTAGAGCCCACGAGCCACAACTACTGAAGCCCGTACGCCTAGAGCCCGTGCTCCGCAACAAGAGAAGCCACCGCAATGAGAAGCACACGCACCCCAACGAAGAGTAACCCCTCCTCGCCACAACTAGAGAAAGCCCACGCGCAGCAATGAAGACCCAATGCAGCCAAAAATAAATGATAATAATAAAATAAATATTTTAAAAAAACCATTAAAGGCAAAGAAATATCAATCTCAAATTCTATATCTAATGAAAATATCCACCAGTAATGAAGATCAAATGAAGACATTTCCAAATGAAAGAAAAATAAGGATTTGTTGCCAACAGACCTGCTTTTAAAAACTATAAAAAAGATATGTAAAATACAGTTGATCCTGTAACAACACAGGTTTGAATTAAGCAGGTCTACTTATATGGGGATTTTTTTCAATAAATACAGTACTTCATGATCCAAGACTGGTTGAATCCATGGATACAGAGAACCAACTTTGGGACTTGAGCACCTGGCAGATTTTGGTATCTGTGGACAGTCCTAGAACCAGCCCCTTGCAGATACTGAGGAATGACTGTACACAGATTTTTTTTTTTAATTTTATTTATTTATTTATGTATTTATGGCTGTGTTGGGTCCTCGTTTCTGTGCGAGGGCTTTCTCCAGCCGTGGCAAGCGGGGGCCGCTCCTCACCGCGGTGCACGGGCCTCCCACCATCGCGGCCCCCCCCGCGCTGCGGAGCACAGGCTCCAGACGCGCAGGCCCAGCAACCGTGGCCCACGGGCCCAGTCTTTCCGCGGCACGCGGGATCCTCCCAGACCAGGGCCCGAACCCGCGTCCCCCCCATTGGCAGGCAGACTCTCAACCACTGCGCCACCAGGGAAGCCCTACACAGATTTTTGAATGTGCAGAAAGGGCGTAGGGGTTGGAGCCCTTAACCTCTGCATAGTTCAAGGGTCGATTATATACTAATGATAAATTAAAATGTAATATTAAAGTTGTTCAAATTAATAGAAAGGGGAAATAGACAAATAAAAAAGAGAGCGGAAAAACAGAAAATCCAATGTTGAGTAAAAGAAGCCAATCTCAAAGGTTACATACTAGATGATTCCATTTTTAGGATATTCTTTAACTAACAAAACTACAATGCCAGAGAATACCTCAATCATCATCAGGAATTAAAGTTAGGGAGAGAGTATAAGTAAAAAGGAATAGCACAAGGAAATTTTGGGAGGTGATGAAATTTTTCTGTATCCTGGGTAGTAGTGGTAGTTATAGAACTCTCTATATATGTGTTGAAGTTTCTAGAACTGCCTAAATAAATGAATAAATGAATGAACGCATGCATGCATGAATGAATGAATAAATAAATAAATAAAATTTGATATTAGCTACTTTTATCCAAGCTCTAGCTCGATATACCACAAACTGAGATTAAAAAATATCCATTCCCACAACTTTGTGAAGAGACTCTTACACCTATAGAAATAGAAAGTGATATACAAAGATTAGCCAAGCTTTCTGAAATAAAAAGATTAAAATACAGAGAAGATTGCAATTAAATATATCTGTACATTCATGAAGAAAGAACATGAGAACTCAATGAAAATTTCGGAATCCCCTTTCTAATTGTCCAGTGTTACTCATTTTCTTTCCCTCTCTCCCTCTCTTTCTCTAGTTATCACTGCTGTAGCTGCTGACATAGGTTATCACCATGACTTACACTTTAATCATTTATATTCCCAGAAGTTGTATTAGTCATGCAAAACAAGAAATGGTAAAGCTTTAAAAGAAAGTTTAGATCTGGAATAGAAGTAGCCCCATAGTCTCAGGCCTGGTCACATACTGCCTGGTGAATCTGAGCATGGGGTCACTTTAGGTCACCTAGAATATGCCCTCCTGTAGCTGAGGAAGCTGAAACCAAAGGAGATTAAGTACAGTCTGCCTGTGTTAGCTTTGATCCTCTCATAAGAGAAAGGACATGAATAATTACTGAGTACCCATTGTGAGTTTTCCATCTTGCACACATGATATTAATTTTTCTAAACAACCATTCTCTCTGAAGTATTATATTCTCCATTTCTCAGATGAGGATATTGAAGCTCAGTTTCTTATGTTTCCCAAGTTTACTTACTCATGAAGGCATAAAACTGGCTCTCTCCCTCCTGATTAATTCATTTTTCTCTCCCTCTTTCCATTTTTTTTTGTTCTCCTGCTTTACATTAAAACACTGAAGATGTGAACAACTAAAACCACTTAAAGGAATAGAATACTATCATTCAAGCATTCAGTTTCCATTAGTCATTTGTTACCAGAATACCAATAAATACCAGAATACTATACCTGAGTTTCTACTGGGCGAAACCAAAAAGGTAGCCTTACAGTACAGCTTTGGTAGACAATGGCATAGTAAAGATGGCATGAGCCATGGGATGTAGGTTTCACATACTCATTCTGTAGAAAAAGCATACTTACCTGTGAACACACTCATGTTTGGAGATAGAAGGCAAAACAAAAGGCACAAACCGTACTTAAAGAGAGTCATTTCTCTCCCCATATTCCCAGTTATTCTTAGCAGTATCTGAGCTACACAGAGTTAAGACATCCTTGGCAGGTGTACCACTCGTTATTTGTTAATTAATAAACAAAAATGTAAATAAAAGTTAGAGAAATAATTTGAAATACACTAATGATTGAAATAGTCTAATCACACATTGTAAATCAAATATATATAATTTCAAAATAAAAATGAAAAAAAGAAATAGTCCAATAATTCATTATATTATTAATTTATTATTTGGGAAATGGTGCTTTTGTCATTAGCAAAGGTCACTGAAATGGCATAATTAATTAAATTATATACTTTTACATATGGTTAATTAAAATTATATTACTCAAATGACTCTATAGCCCAAGCAGACTAAGTCCCTCACTGTGTTATGTATCACAACGGCCAAGGACATGATACATGGGTATACAAACAAGTAACCCTCAAATCCATGGCTAATATTAGATTATTTTTAGATTTTCTCTCTCCATTCCCAGAAACCTAGGGATTATGCCTCTACTTACTTCCTCATCAAGGATCCAGCTGGTTTCTTGGATATTTCTAACTCGTTTCAGTAAATTCTAGTTCTATTTATTACCATCTCATTAATTCAAAAAATGCACATATCAATGAAATTTCCAAAATATACCTGGGCAAGGATCTTACTATAGTCGTCTTTTATCAACTGGGAGAGGTTGAGACAGCCTTCAATGTGTGTGCACACACACATGCATAATCTTTAATAGGAATTGTCAATTGTGTTGATATTTATCAATGAAATGTTTCTTACAGTTAGTAGAAGTGACCATTTTGGGTGTATGATCATCCTTTTGTGATTTTTTAAATCCCCTAACCACTTGAAGAATGATCTTTCTCTCTTAAGAGACTGATGGAAAGTTAAGAATTTATTTAGCTATAAACAACTGAAACCCAACAAATAATGACTTAACATAATAGATGTTTGATCTCAGACTTCCAGCTTCCAAAACTGTGAGAAATAAATTTGTGTTGTTTCGAAGCTATCCAGTCTGTGGTATTTTGTTATATCAGCCTGAATGGACTAAGAAAATTAATCTTGGGAAGCTGGGGTGCTATTCTAACATATGCCTGTTTCCTCCCTTTTGAACTTTCCTATCAGGTCTTCTAGGGTCAAACAATTCCTTCCCTGTCTCTGACTAGGTATTGTGCTGTTGGTTTTAACAAAAAGGGTTATGTCCTTCAGGGACTGGCGTCAGGAGAGATGTTCATATTACCTGAGAGCTGGGAGTCTGTGCTAGAAGGCAGAGCTGAAAGTTCTTTTTCTCCTAGGTGCAGTGTCCCCCCAAGAGATTCCTGGGGCATGGTTTCAGGAAGCTGATACCCCACAGTACAGTCACCTCAAACAAAGAAGCCACCAAGCTGACCCTAACATCCTAAAAGACAGGGGCAATGTCAGTTATTTCACTTCTTACACAATCCACTTGTTATTTGCACATCTATTAATGGGCATTTTCAAAATCTGAAAATGTTAAAACCTTCAGGGATGAAATCAAATTCACTTTAATTATGTAACTTCTGAAACTTAGGTCCCTTTAGCAAAAACCTTGAAAACCTACTCTAATGCAAACCTGAAGCTATATATACATGATATCCACAAAGGAACACATTTTTCTCAGCCTTAGGGATTATGTGCTTGAATCCCTTGGAAATGCATTTATATTAGCTGGACTGCTCCTCATGATAAGAATTCAATGGTTCACTATATAGCTAGACCCACTGTAGATCAGTAAAGTTAATACGTGGAATAGAAATGTAGTGTCAGCCTCTGCAAAAGGTATGGTTTGCTGTGAAAAGAATCTATGCTGAAGGGCTAGAGAGCTATTATATTTCTGATCATTTCCTCCAGTCCCTTGTTCCTAGTGACTGCCAGCCTTAATAATGTCATTACAAAACTTGTCTCCTGGGAGACTACTGGGACTTTTGTTCTGCAATCTCATCTGACACAATTATTTGCAAATGTCTAGAAGTAAATTAGCTTGTGTATCAATTTTTCTACCTGGCTGATTTAGAGCTATAACTGATTGCAATGAGTCTAAATTTTAATAAAAGAAACTTTTCACCTAGTCTAGCTCCACTAACAATAAAAAAATACCCTTGTTGCAGCCAAGGAGTCAATTTTGCACTAATGACTGGCAGGGAGTGAATTTTCATTAAGTTTGTATGCATGTGTATATGTGTGTGTGTGTGCAGTCACATCCACACTCGACAGTCACTATTTCTTCATCCAGTCTACTCTCCACCCATCTCCTTCTTGATCTCTGCCTTTATGAGCTGATTTGTATGGACTAAATCAGAGCTTTCAGCACCCTCTGGCTTCCATTTGGATTCACCCAAGGGTCAGCCCCAGCAGTTGCTCAAAAGGAGCAACAATATAAGATCATGGTGTTGATTTCACTAGCTGTCTCTTTTCAAGTAATCTGTCTCTTGGTCAAAGGCATTTGTTCCAATTGAGATAAGGATCTTATTTGACTCTGTCTGTGGTCCTGTAACAATTTCTTTTATCCTTTTGGGCCTTAGGGAGAGGAGAGATGGTCATATGGTTTGTGATCTTTAAAATGCACAAAGTCTGGAAGTTTTTTATTGCCACCTAAGTAGCAGTGGAAGGATACATAAAGGAAAAAAACGGAGCCTTCCCTTTGACAAGTTTCCAGATGTCGATGGGAAAGAGACTACAAGATGGCAGTCCCTGGGATTAAGGGAGTTCCTTCCTGCTGAAGGATTCATTATAAAAAGGAGATAAATTATTATCAAGGGGAATGCCATGAAAGCATCTACTCTGAGAAGAGGGTTGCCCAACATCAAATATCACAAAGGTTTTGGCTTTAAGGAAAGTAGAAATTTTCTTATATAAGATTTTCCAGGAGTTTCCTGTGATTTTTATGATGCTGAACATTGAACCAAAGAATATAAGTATTCAATAAAATTATAGTCTTTTAAATTAAGCTGAGCATTTTATTGCTTCTTTGTTAATTAAGTCTTTTTTTATAATTATGCTTGTGTTAGTCTGGCTTCCATGACCTAATATTTATACTCATCCCAATGGATCCAGGTTCTTTGGATTCACACCTTATATAATTTAATGCTGAGTCATTTAATTATAATTAAATATAATTTAATGCTATAAATATATAATTTAATTTAATTCCCAAACTCACATAAAAAATAAGTGTTCTAAAACTAATTCCTGGGTAAAATCCAGGAGTACAACCAAGTCATCATTTCAAGATGCAAGAATGACCCAAGTCATCTAAAAAATTGGTTTATTTTAAAGTCAAGTTCCTGAGCCCTGAGGGTAAGCAGTATGATGGGATGGTTAAGAACATTTGGTTCAGGTGTATCAGGCAGATCTGGCTCCAGTGTTGACTGTTACTGACTCTGTGACCCTTGGCAAGTTACCCTCAAAAAAACCTCAGTTTCATCACCTGTAAATAAGTAAATCTCTATATGGAGACAATAATACCTACCCCACAGGGTCATTGTACTGATTGCATGAAAAAATTCAGGCAAACAGCACAAAATATGGCACTGAGTAAAAGTTCAATAAATTCAAATATTGTGTATTAAAGATGCTATAAAAGGAGAGCTGAGACTGAGTGACAGCCAGGAACCCCATCCTACCTCCCAAAGCAGCTCTGTTATCTAGTTTCCATTTTGGGACTTCAGGTAAGATTCTAGCTGAAGAGAGTTTTTCACTTTGTAAAAGAAAAAATGATGAAAATTAATACTTCAAGAAAGTGATAATAACAAACATTCTTTGAGTATATGTAGGCACTATTCTGAATGGTCTCTGTGCACAAATTATTTAATTTTCACAGCACATTCTTGATAGGTACAATTACCTACACTTTATAGAAGGGCAAAATGAGACACAGAGAAGCGATGTAATTTGATCATGTCTACGCACCTAATAACCTGAAGTGCCAGGACCTGGAACCAGGAATACCAGCACCAGAGCCCACACACTTAGCCCCACCACTAGCCTGTCTTTCTGAGTATAAGTCATTCTCTACAGACCCCAAATTCCTCTTTCTCCGTAGTGTTTTGAAGGGAAGGATTACATCATTCACCTCATTGTCTAAAACAGGATATGGACTGACTATAAAAGACTTGAAAAGATAGCTATCCAGGAACAAACGATGGTGGCCAAAAAATATTTCCAGGAGCCTAGATACATGTAAGATACTATGAATTACTCCAACGCAAAGTCATAAACTTTAAAGTCAGGCAGACTGGTTCAAATTCAAGTGACTACATTTTCTCTGTTAGGACTTTCAAGGTGGAAATTGATAAAAACTCAACTTTTTCCTGGCATAAGGATTTAGGGATTGATTAGAAAGATGTTGGATGACTCACATAATCTAGAACAAGGCCAGCAAAGAAACCTCAAGGATTGGGACAGAGAACTCACTACCAAAAGAACTGTGTTCTCCTTTTATGTTTTCCCTGCATTCCTCCAGGACTGCCCTCAGCTCTGGGGTTACATTCATAGCACTCAAAGTCAATGATAAAGGAGGAGTTTTCACTGCCAGCTCCAGCACAAAATCCAGGTGAGTGACTCCAATTGCCCCAAGGTGGGCCACTTCCCTCCCTTCCTATCCAGTCACCCCATCACTGTGACCAAGGAGGTGCACTCCTGTTTCCAGATGGGGAGGCCTATCACCAGAAGAATGGTAATAATGAGAATTTACCAAGTAGATGAAAACCATAGTTACCACAGGGACTAAGGTTGTTATCCGAAATCAGACAATTCTAGTCACCCTATTGGCTTATAAAGGATAAGTTGAGTAATGCATGTAAAGCAACTGGAACACTATAGATGCTAAATAAATATTAGGTTCCTCAAGTTGTAGAGCCCTTCCTCCAAGTCCTGGGAAGAGCTGACAAAGGACAAGAAGAGCTAGATGAGAAGGAGTGTGTGTGTGTGTGTTTATTTTTCCCAACCACTGTACTTTTGAAGTGTTGGACTCCATGACAAAGTTTCTTCACTCCATCCATCCCACCCTCCTCAGCTCAGGTAATGTTGTAGTGATTTGTGCTGTTCTAGAGTGGGTCTCACTGTAGCTTCCAAGCACATCCGGTGGCTTGTTGCCCACATGGCCCACAGTAAGAAATGCAACTTATATTTACAATAACCCTCATTATATATTACAAAAATGGAGAAACTTTTCACATAATATTACCCTTACTGGATGTGATTGATGTGCTCTCATATCTTGTGTTTTAGCCAGTTCCTTTTTTAAGGCTGGTTTTGGATCACTAAATTGGTTTAAAGATCCTTTAAAAGGTCATGACCTTTACTTTGAAAAAACACTAGTTTTGGCGGGAGTGAGGAGGATGGAGGATGGAGGGTCGGGAGTCTGGATTTTCTCCCTCTATTAATATATTAGGTCCTTTCCCAGAGTTTTAAGGGTGCCCCCTTGTCGTTGGAGAAGCTGCGAAGCCCATGCTATTAATCATTTCCATAATGCATAAGTGAAATGGCAAAATGTGGAAAGACAAAAACTTGGTGATACTCTCACCTATAAGAAGAAAAGCAAAGGCTGATTTGCAGCATAAATGTTGTATTGGAGACCCCAGGGTATGGAATTATATGGACCTGGGTACAACTCTACTACTTACTATGTAATAATGCCATATAATTTAATATCTCCAGTCCTCAGCCATATCTTCTGTAAACTGGAAATCAGAATGACACAGTATCTTTCTCATAGGACTTTTTGGATAATTAAGTGGATTAACATATAAGAACTGAAATAACCTGCTGTATAATTTAGTATGTAAATAAATTTCCTGAAACACAACCTTTGCATTCACACATTCTCATCTTATCAAAAAGTCTAGTGTCTGTAACTTACTGAAGGCTTCCCCAGATATGACCAGAAATCCAAGTGCTTACTCTTGTCCAAAGATTATGTTCTCTTTCCTCATCTCCAGAGCCAGAGCTCAGATATGCTCCCTGGAGGCTGGAGGATTGGAAAATTTCTTCTGCCACCTGAAGACGGTTGCTCCAAAACAATACACTATGTTATATGGACTTCATAGCTAGTGTCAAAGCCAAAGCCCAATTGACACAAATTATATACGACAAGTGTTTCCAAAGGGATCCTCTGCTTGTTTCTGCAGGCACATCTGAAGTGCATGGATAGATCTGAATCCCCTGCTCCAGACCTTGCAACTAGGGCTGATGCAAGTGCTTGCCCCAGGCTGCAGTGGATTTCTCTGGAGCTGGAGAGAACATCCTCTACCCCCAGTGCTGTGCTCAGCAGAAAATATTATTGCCTTGGAGGCCAGTGTGGAGTGGATACAGCATAATGTGTAGAGAGGAAAGAGGAGAGAGGATAATATTCCTACACCCCCATTCAGGAATGTCACTGCTGCTTTAGCATCCTTCTGCTTTCTGGGCCCTGTCCTAAGGAGAGAGTAAAAACTACTCATTTAATTAGACATATATCACTGCCAGTTCCATTTGTCTTAAGTTCTTCTGGAAACAGGTTGGAAAGATCCCTGAGTAATCTGGAGGAGTGGGATGGAGGTTGAGTACACTATCAACTCAGATGGTTATAGCACATCAATGAAATTAGGACTTACTCCCATTTTGTTGTGTGCTATATCTATACTTTCTACAAAAGCGTAAAAATCATGTCATAAATGTGTTGTCTGTGGTCCCAGATAACAATAGAAAAAAGCATGGCAGAGTGGAATGGACATGAGCTTTGAAATCCTTTATGGGTTTCAGTCATGATTCTGTCATGTACTATCTCTGTTATCTCAGGTAAGTTATTGACTTCTCTGAAATGTTTCCTTGTCGATAGTGAATCCATGGCATCTGCTTCATATGTATCTTCTCTCACAAAATATAGAAAAGTATAACTGAAGCAAAGCATGGAAACTGCAAAAACAAACCAAATAAAGAAGAAAAGAAAAGAGCTTTGGTCACTGCTGTTGTAGGAGTTCATCCAGAAGATGTGATTGCTGGTTGACCCACAAGCTAGACCTGGGCAATCAGAAGCTCTTTATCTCTTCTCCTTTCCTTGAAATGTATGTTCTGCCCACTGTTCTCATAGTGGGAGCAATTTTAAGGACACAGCCTTGAGAGAGCAATGTGTAGTTGAGACCATCTGGACTGAATACGTGACTGAACTTATCAAGGCCTCTATATAAACTTTCAAGATTCTAGTGGGTAGATACAGAGATCTACTCATTTTGTGGCCCTCCAAGGCACGTCTTGTATGTAACTTTCCTTGCTTATTAAATGTGCCACCTACCAATATGGAGTGGTCTGCCTCTTTTTTCGACCTCTCCTTTCCCTCTCTGTAGAGGGGCCAGTTGCAAATTTTACCCAGGTTTTGAACCAAACTCCCAAGGTTGCAAACCATCTACTGCCTGATTATTTGTCGTTCATTTGGCCACGTGTATTTGCAATCTTTTTCTATTAAGGGCAGTATTTCTCAACAAAGAACTACTGATAATTCTCTGTTGTCATGACCTGTCCTGTGCGCTGTAGGATGTTTAGCAGCATCTCTGGCCTCTGCCCACTGTATGTCAATAGAAACCTCACACTCCAGCCAGAGAATAACAGTAAAAAAATGTCTACAGGCATGACCAGATGCTTCCCTCTATACTCATTTCAGAAATTCCTATCCAATGAGATAAATATAATTTCCTACTAAATAAATAGAAAATTCCAAATTCTCATTTTCCTGGCTTTCCTTGCAGTTGAGGCTCAGGGATGTAATCCAGTCTCCTCCAATCACAGGCACCCATGCTGGTCTTTGAATCATATGTTAGTAATGGGAAAGAAGGTAACTGCATAGAGTCTATTCTACAGAGGGTGTCGTCAGTGGTAAGGCTGAATCAGTAGTAACCTACACCATGTATCCAAAGCTAGTGCCATGGACCAATGTTGATGGTGTCTGTGTAGTATACTGTGGTGCCCATGATCAAGAGAGTGCAGTGATGTCTAGACCAGACAAGTTCTTCAGTGTCATTTAGGGCATTGTCCTTGGCTACATAGATTCTAACCATTTTCAGAGATTCTGAGAGTTGCTCAATAACCTTTCAACAAATGTTCTGCTCAAATGAGAGTTATTACTGTTGCTTCCACTTAATAATCCTGACTGATACAGTAGCTATTGCATAAATTCAGATGTTTTAGGAAGCTTTGACAAATGACTATGAAATATATATATATATATATATATATATATATATATATATATATATATAATTGTTTCCAAGTGAACGTTGTAATACTCTCCTTGAGAGAGGCTGGCCAACCCTTTATTGATGTCTGCATGTTGGAAGAGAAACATCATAGATAGGTACTTCATGATGTATTAGAGGAAGAGATGTTACTGATTTTGATAGATAGAGGTTGCTTTTAAAGAGAAAAGCTAGCTGGATAGAAAGAGAAAGTGCACCCTTTGCTATATTTTTGCATGGATTTTACAAGGTTCTTGTACGATATGACACTGTTATTCCTGAAAGATAACTGGTTCAGTGCCAAGCTCTTAAAAGGCTCTCAGGAAAGGCTTCTTAACTTGACTATACAAAGCAACATGTATGAAAAGTCCCTAATCATATTTTTACCACTTTCTGAACAGAATGTTGCTTTGGCTGGTGATTTCAAAATAGGAACTATTCTGTAGAAAACCACAACTTTTTATTCAGAGGCCTACAAATCCACTTCTTAACACAAGATGCCTTCCGTGGTTCAGAGCTTAGGGAAAGGGGAATTGAAAAGATGCTGGGATGTTAGAAAAAGGACTCATTTATGTCTATGATGTTGTGCTTTTAAGCCAGGATCACACACTCCTTAGGGGGCAGGAAGGGATCCAATAGCTACCCGCCTTGGACACCCTGTCCTTTTCATGGAAATACACTTAATTCTCTCACTTGACCCATACTCTTGCTTCTGCTCTCCCATAAGAAACTTCTGATCTTTTGTGTTTTATCTTTCATTCTCAGCCTCAGGTGTACTTGAAGGTTATGGTTTTTCCTTGACTTTGAATCCCTAAGCTTCCTGAATATTATCTTGCCCTCATGCAGAGATTTTTTTCTCAACTGGAGGCTTCAGATGCCCACCTCTCCTTAGTCCAGCTCTATCCCACTACATCCTGGCACAAATCCACCAAAATGATGTCCCAGCCCACCCCCAAAATCAAAAGGTACACCAAGTTTATCTGTGAGAAGACCTGCTCCTGAAAAAACAAGATCTTCAATAATCACTTTGCTGTTCACATGAAACCAACACAACATTGTTAATGAACTATACTCCAATATAAAATAAAAAGTTTAAAAAAAAAAAAGAATGTCCAATGTGATGGTATTAGGAGGTGGGGCCTTTGATAGGTGCTTAGGTCTTGAAGGTGGAGCCCTCATGAATGGGATTAGTATTCTTATAAGAGACCCCACAGAACTCCCCAGCCCCTCCCACCATGTAAAGATACAGTGAGAAGTCTGCGACCTAGAAGAGAGCCCTCATTTGACCATGCTGGCACCCTAATCTCAGACTTCCAGCCTCCAGAATTGTGAGAAATAAATTTCTGTTGTTTTTAAAAATAAATAAATAAATAACTAATAAAAGGCTCTGGACTCTGCACAGAGCTTCATAACCTCTCTTCGTGGACTTTTTGTCTTCAAGCTGATGATGGAAAAATAGTTATATTCCAGTCTAAGCCAGAAATCCAGTATGCACCACAGTTGGAGCAGGAGCCTAAAATTTTGAAAGAACCATCGCTAAGCAAAAATCTGAGGCGATCTTCAACTGAGAAGTTCACAAGCACATAGGAACTATCTTGAAGACGGAGAAAGTGATGACTTTTTAAGATGCCTCTCTCTTATTCCGGGTGGATTTTAACCATGACTCTTGTCCTCTCCGTGATGGTATTGCTCTGGATTTGCTGTGCAACTGTGGCTACAGCTGCGGAGCAGTATGTCCCCTCTGAGGAGCTGAGTATCTACGGTGACTTGGAATTTGTGAAAGAACCAAAGCTAAACAGATATCCAGCTTCTTTTCTCGTGGTTGTTAGATCTAAAGGTGAAGACCACGAAGAAGCAGGGCCTCTACCTGCAAAAATGAATCTTGCTCATTCAGAAATTTAAGCTTTTTTTTTTAAAGAAAACTGTAATAGACATCTAAATTTCCATTCCACATGGTGCTTTTTAAAATGGTTTCATTGGATATAGGGCTTAAAAATCACTATTAAATGCAAATAAAGTTAAAAAAAACAACAACAGGTACTTACCATCTCACCAAATCAGAAGTCTAGAGGTAGGAGGGGCCAGCATTGAAGTGGCCATTCAGCAGTGCTACCAAAGACTCCTCCCAACTTTTCTGTCACCATTGCTGGGTTGGCAACTACTCTCCATGTGGCTGTGAGATTGGTGCCACAGCTGGAGACACAACAGCATTCTGACCAAAAAATAAATAAATATAAGGCATGGGCAATATGGGTTTCTACTTACATGGCTCCCTTTGATCAGGAAGGGAAATTATTCTCAGCATATCCCTCTCAAACTTGCCTACATTTCCAACTCCCAGACAATAAATATCATGTGGCTGGGCATCTTATCACCCAAACCCATTTGGAATCTTGTTAGCAAGAAAGGATGAGATGTGTTTAGATGTGCAACCAAAAATGTCTGCCAGCCTTGCCTTGAGCAGGAGTAGAGAAAGGCATGGCAGTGCGGGTGCTATCCTTGTTCTTTGTACCTTTTTCTCAAAAAATAACCAGAAAAGAATCAGAAGTCTGGAAACAGAACTTGAGTTTTATTCAAAGAGGGCTATTCAGTATTAGTACCTGTGTACATTGTAGTATGCAGTCCAAAATTGGAATCTCCTGTTTGTAAGAGCATCCCTTTGGTTAAAGTCCCACGAGAAATCATCTTTAGCTACTAAGACCAACACCTCTGCTCTTGTTTCCTTTCACCATATTTGTGCCACAGTATAAGGCAGGAGTGACGGCAGCCTCAGCAGAGCTGAAGCGTCCACATGAAGGAGATGAATCACACCAGTGCTTTTTTCTGCAGGACCCTGGAGCATAGCACATGATGGGGTGAGCACTGCATGTGGAGAGGAATGAGACACAAGCAGATGGAAACCTTGTTTCATATGAGTTATGCAGCCCCCAGGAGCCGTGGTGATAAATGTTAAAAAAGCAAGGGATTCAGCTGAAAACTGTTCTGACTGCACCACAGAAAACATTGTTGACTTGCTGGGATATTTGCTAAAATAGAAAGCTTTAGGATAGACATCTAAAGCAGAATTTATCACAGCACACAAAACCTTCAGTCAATACCCGTGGCTGTATAACATACTTTGCAATTGCCTGTGTGAATGGACTGGGTTGGGCTGAAAAAATCCTCACATCAGAGAAACTTCTTTGTGAACTTTTACTTTCTTGGTATCATCTGCTCAAGAAAATAGTCTTGAACCTGAGTCATCAGCCTTATTTCATCTCAAATAAGTTCATTTTATAAATCTTGATGTTAAAAAAGAGCACAGCGCTGTTAGTAGTGATTGCTTTTTTAAATAGATAAGGATGGCAATTGTAATAATGTAAAAATGTACAGGAAACACTTTCATTAATGTTTTATTCATCAGACTGCATAAAATAGATAATAATAATGTTGATCATTTCTTTCTTGAACATTAGCCTCTTGTGTGCTAAACACCTTGCTTTTATGCTTTATCTCTAATGGTTATAAAAATCTTATCTTAGAAATAACTTATCTGAGGCTCCAAGTGATTTTCCCAGGACTGTGCAACTGATAAGAGATAGAGCTAGTCTTCAAATCCAAGTTTGTCTGACTCTAAAGCCCTTATATTTGATACTTCCTAATACACTGCTTCATACGTCCTAGTCTTTCCCATAAAACCAGTTATACTTCAGCCCATCTAAAAATGCCAAGCGTGAGGAATAAGGATAGAGGGAAGAATCACAAAGAAGATGAGTTTCATCTTGTCTCATGAAAGGCACAGAAAGGGATGGGGCAAAAGACTGATGAAAAGTTGTCTCCATAATATGAGGATTAACCATTGAGAAATGCTGCTCCAAATAGTGGGAAAAAGTAAATCAAGGGAATTAAAACAGCATCTAATAATTTTGTTGCTGAACCTTAACATTGGCAACATTCATAACATGATTCATAGCACTGCATTGAATTTCTAACTTTTCCTCAATCCAATTAACTAGTAGAAATATCTTAAAAATACTTCTGGACGTGTCTGTAAGGGTGTTTTCAGATGAGATTAACGTTTGAATCCATGGACCCAGTAAAGTAGATTGGCCTCCCAATGCAGATGGGTATCATCCAATCTGTTGAGGGCTGAATACAACAGAAGTAGAGGAGGTTGGAATTCACCCTTTCTTGCTTCCTGCCTGTTTGTTTCACTTACAGCATCTCACCACATCTCATTTGGCCCTTGGGCTGTGATTTAAACCATCACTCCCCTGGTTCTTAGGCCTTCAGACTTAGACTGATTTATACCACTGACTTTCCTGGGTTTACGGCTGTAGACCACAGATCGTGGAACTTCTCAGCTTCCTTCATCATGTGAGCCAATTCTTCAGAATAAACATTTCTCTTTCTCTCTCTCTCTGTGTCTCAGTCCATGTTGATCAAGGAAAATCAAAGGTTATAAAGTATTAGCCGGTCTACAATCCAGATACCACTGATAAATACTGAAGTCAAAAATGATTAGAAAAAAAATTGAACTTTTTGTTCATATAACCTATAAGTGGCACTTTGGGATATTAGGGTTGAAGGGGATAAAGTTTGTTAGCCCAGGCAACATGGATATGGGTTGAGATAGAGCTTCCTTAAAGGAAGACAAATACTGTTTTTACTTGAAGAAGGGTATAAAGGTCTGCTGAACAAGCTAGAAAAATAATAACTATTTCCAATTGAGTAAATGAGATATAGATAGATGAGATAGATAGATAGATAGATAGATAGATAGATAGATAGGCAGGCTAACACATGGAAAGAAAATAGTTGTGTGACAGAATGTTAATAGCACTTTATCTGGATGGCCATATTATTAATAGTTGTTTTTCCTGGTTGGAACTTCCCTATGTGTGGTGGATATTTTGATTCTCAACCTCAAGTCTTCACTTTGGAGGGTTTAGAAAGTTATCACCTAAATCCCCCCAAACACTCATGCAGCTAGCATTCTGGATGCAAATTACATACTGCCAGTACTTAGGAGAGATTTGGAAGGCAGAATGAAGAAACAGCCATTTCCCCACCACCTTTGGCTCTTGCTGCAGACAATTTAGAAATGTGAGACTTTCACACAGCTGCACTCCAGTCCTCGTGTTCAAGTTTGGTGGAACGCACAGAGTGTTATGAAAACACTGAGTGACTTCCTAGTCTGGATTTCTGATAGCTGTGTCACAGCTTCAGCTTGCTCGTCCTCCGGAGTGAGAGGAAGTTGTCACAGCAAGGGGCAGCGGCTGCCTCTGAGATGGTAGCTCCCCTTGTGGTTCAGCTCTGCGTTATTCTGGGAACCCATTCAGAATGTCTAGCCCAGAACCTGTTTTTTCAGTCCTTCCAGCAATTGTGTAAGCACCTAATATCTTGTATTAAATTCTTTTCTGCTGAAAATACTTATAGTAATTTCTGTTTTCTGCACTCAGCCTTACTGATTCACCTATATTTTATTATATTGTGACTGTAAATCTTATATCTTGTGTAACAAAAATACTCCTTTTAAATCTCATGCCATTTCTCACCAACACAAATTCTTTATTTAAATTAGCTCGTCTCTTTACAATTCCCAGAAATGCCCTTTGCTCACCTCTATATGTATGCTCCCTTCTGTCTACTCAAGCCTACTGAGAGAAACCATGGCATATCTGTAATAGCTAAGAGATCTAGCATTTCTGCCATATCCACTGTGCCCAGTAAAGCAACAGCAGTCCTGTGGGGAAATGGTGGTGTCCAACATGGCAGGACAAAAATGTAGTGAGATGGCGCTGTGAGAAATCCCCTGGGCCTAAAGAAAATTTGGGGTAGAAAGAGATTTTGCAGAAAGCTAGAGTTTCTCCTTGAGCTGGTAAGAGCAAGAGCAAGGATGATTAGGAAGTATATGTTTAGTTATTCTGATCCCTATGTCTGATTTCATTATTATTCTTCTCACAACAGAACTCTGAATTCTGACAGTGTACACTGGAAGTGAATATCATCTTAGTCTCTGGCTATGATTCATTTCCTCCTCTTTATTCTTACAGATGAAAGTGAACAATAGATGGTATTATTTCGTGTCCTTCTTAGGTTTTCTTTTTAAAGATAAAGGCATGTGGGAAAAAATTTTACCCACAACAAAGTGTACCAAATGTGTAAAAAGGGAGATTCTAATTTTCATGTTTGCAGCCATTCCAATATGCAATCCCACTGGCCAGAGATAACCAGTGCTACCAGATTGGATAAAAACTTTCTGACATCTTTTGGATACATTTACACCATTTTTAAAAGTGGGAACACACTGTCCATACTGTTTGCTAATTGATACTTTTTCTTAATAGTATATCATGGACATATTTCCATGTCAGTATTCATTACACGACTTCATTCTTTTAAAAAGGCAGTATTGTGGCTTACTTTACATACGTAGTTTATTTAACCTTTATCCTATTAATCAACTTCGAGATTGCTTCCTCATTTTGTTCATGAAAATGATACAATGTATATCTCATTGTACTTGGAATTAAATTGATATGAAGGTCTTCAAATGAAAGTTTTGTTTTCAATCTACCAAAAACAAAGAACTACTTAGTTTATATAGTATCATGAGCCTGAGGGTAAATTAATATTTTTGTTTGTAGTTTAATATAAAATCTGGGTTGAGGCATAAAAGTTAGGAGCTTGTATATTAAGTGTAAAGATCTTGACCCTTTTTCCTGCAGTAGTCTGAAACTAGGTTCACAGAACAAAGAACTCATTAACCATTTACATTTATGGATGGAATTGAGATGTGTGAAATACAGAATTTAGAATACCCCCCAAAAACAAATTTTATTGTTCCCAAAACCAAATGTATTCTCAAAAGTTTATCAGTAAATGTTATCAGTTATGCAGTAAAAGTTAATAAAAAAATGTAATTTCAGTTATCAGAGAAAATAATATATCTAAAGCAAGTTCTAGTTACATTTTGTTTCAGGTGTGTCCCAAGAAGAGGTTGACAATGTAAATCTAAGCTGAAATTAGTGGTACAGATCATGTTAGGAAATCACATGTTCTTTCAAGTCCTAAACACAGTGAAACTTATTCTCCAAAACTCTAAGGAAGAACCCATACTCCATTCAGCATTGGTCTCAGAATGCAATCAGCATGGCAAAGACAGAGATAATCTTTTTAACAAATCATACCTCCATAGAATCTCAAAGCTCACAGGGACTTCAAAGGCCACTTAATTGCCCTGCTGGTCCTTGAATTCCCCTTTCTGCCCTTCACCAGATGCACTACTAGCTTATGTTCAAATATCTCTAAGTTATAGGCATTTCTCCACCGAATGCAGAAATTTGTCCTGTTTTCAGATACTCAGATTTTTAAAATCTTGGATTTCTTTCTTTCTGTAAGCGTTCGGTATTAGATCAACCCTCTGGAGCCACAAAGAATAAGCTTCACCCTTCTGTCTCATGACAGCCTTGTAGATATCTGAAGACAGCTCTCATCTGCATCCTGAGGTCTCTCTTAAGGGTAAACATCTTACCAGTGGAAGATATTCTGAACCCATAAGATCAATTACACTTTCCAGAGACTTCTGATTTTTTTTTTTTTTATCATTCATTCCATCAATCGACTAATATTTATTGAGAGCTTTCCACATGTCAAGTATGGCACTTTCAAACTCACTGGTAAGAAAAGTGAACACCCCTCTGTCCTCAGGAAGCTTATGGTAGAGTTAGGGCAAAAAAGATATTGATCAATTTACCTCCCATAAACCATGTCAGTTACAGAGGGGAGTGCCACAGAGGAGAGTTAGCCAGTCCTGTGGGAGCAAGTAATAGAAAGCTCTGATACCCTGAGTGATAGGGTAAGCTTTCCTGAGAAAGTGATTATTTGAGTTGTGATCCAAAGAATGCATATGAGACATCTAGATGGAGACATACTAGAACAGATTTGCTAACTGAAAGAAGACAAGATCTGTAGAAGGAGGGAGCATTGTCTGAGAAAGGTCGTGTAGCAAAGGCATAGAAAATGATTGGGAAGAATGGTATGAAATTGACCTGGAGAAGTGAATTTTGGGCATGTTTGAGGTTTGGTTGTTTACAAAGCTTATTGAAGAGTTTTAAGAACAAGAGTGAAATGATCAAATTTGCATTTACAATATGTCGCTTTGATCTCATGAGAGAAAACAGGTTGCGGGGCGGGGCAGGAGGAAATGTAAGTCAATTACTAAGAGGTTATTGGAATGGTCCAGTAGCTGAGGCTAGAGGATGAAGGAGATGGGGGTGACTGGTGAGAAATGGGTGCATTTAAGAGATGTTTAATAGGCAAGTGTTGAGAATTCCAAATGAACCAGCACAGATTTTTAGAATACAGTTTTTGTTTATATGAAAGTTTAAAGCAAACTTTGAAAGCAGTTTAATTTTTTATTTTCTATTATTTTAAAGTGATTAAAGACTTGAACATTAACAACAGAATATACAAAGATGTTAAACAGTGTTTTAGAAAAGTCCACAGAGTATATACAGAAGAAATGTTTCAAAACTTTTTTTTTCTGATTTGGACATGTCAGAAAGCATATCTGCAGGTTCTAGATCTTCCAATTCAGCGTTTCATCTTCCTAAGAGAATCTTAGTGGAAGAATAGAAGGAGAAGAATAAGGAATTTAGAGGTGGACAATAAGTCCTTATATTTTTTAAAAAAGTATAATCTTGAACATATGAAACTAGAGAAACAGTAAAATAAAAAATTTTAAATATAGTCTTTTCTCTTTGCAACCACTGTGAGTTATAAAAGTAGAGTAGAAAAGTATTTCTTGCTTTCTTGAGCTGGTCGGGGATCTTTTATTGTATAAATAATAAACTTGAAGTTTAAAATTGAAGGATTTCAAACAATGGTGTCAACAGCATCCTGATTATAAATCCTGGAATTCACTAAAATTGAAGTTGCCTATTTCAAACACAGACGTTGGTTTTTAAAGATTGGTCACCTAGCACCATCTTCTGGCTACATAATAATTTTTGTTTTTCTCCTTCACTACAAAATTGTTACTGTGTAAATATTATGATTGTGGTGCCACCTGCTGGATATTTTTCTAAAAATGAACACATTCTGAAGAGTTGTGCTGGGAAATCAGTTGCTTACACTTCATGGGTATGACTTCTAACCACTCTAGAAAAAAAATAATAATACTTGCAAAGTAGCTAGACCTCCTGATTCTAAGAATTATTCTAAGTTATTCAACATAATATTTTAATGTTATAAAGAATTATTATGCATTCTATTGATTCTTACGGAGAAAGAGGCTATATGTCCCTTTGGTAACTCATTCCCTAGTTCCTCTTTTGCTGTCCCTGTGCAAACTTTAGCCACATGAGAAATTATCCCCAAATAGTTTTAAAGAAGAGTAAAATAATACTTGAGCATGTTTTACAGTATTTATTAAATCTTACAACTCTAAGAAATAGATTAGCTCTGTCTTACTGACTGGAAAACAGAGATGTGGTTTGGCTGCACCTAAGGTAGCTTATACCAAAACACAGCAAAGAAAATTTGAACCAAGATATTTTTTACAGTGAAGCCTCTACTTTTTCTACCCTGCCTGTTTTCATTGCTACTTAATGTGGTTTGAGTAAATGTGGATTGTATATAAATCTGATTTTTAAAGCCTAATAAAAACATTTTCTAATCTCCACTAACACGTTTCCTTCTCAGAACTTTACAGTTCTTAGCCGAGTTCACTTTATTTCCTTTATTAGTTTTTCACAGGCTGAATGACACACTTTCTGTTTGTCATCCTGGGCTTCTTTCTGCGTGGGTATCTCTAAAACCAACTATGACATTCAAATTTCACTCATTTATATTTGGACAGAAAAGTCCAAAGAAAGGAATAATAATTTGTCACTGTTCTAAAGTGTTGATTAGATTCACCCTAAAAATAAGAATGCTGAAACTTCTGAGTTAAAGAAAAGATGCTCCATTAATTTATTAGTACTAATCATATGTAATGTGATTTAACCCGAGCTGTTTAATGGTGTATTTTAAAAGTTCTCTTAACCGGTCCTATATACTCATTAGACTCCACCCCAAAAGCTAACAGTGAGGACTCTCTATTACATAGTGGGTCAAATTGCAGCAGGATGAGGGTAGAAGAGGTCCCTTTTATCTGCAGAAAAATCTATCCACAGCAAGACAAAGTAAGGCCAACCTATAGAGGGAAACAAAGCTAATGGAGATGAATAATTATTTGACTGAACCAGATTTCCTCCTGTATTTCCCAGTCAGGTAAACCAAACTAAGAAAATCTTTCAGTTTGTTACTTTCATAAGTGTTTCTCTTCTTGCAACTAAAGGAATACTAACTAATACAGATTTCAAAAAATACATATTGACTTAATAAATGCTAAATGAAATCACTTTGGTTAGTTCTCCTAAGTTCTCTGAGCTTCACCTGTTTTTAAAATTTAATTTTAAAATAAAGTGAATTATTTGCACTTTACTTTCCTCCCAAGGTTTATGGAGTTCAAATGAAATGAACACCATATGAAATAAATGATTTATAAATGAAAGATTTAGAAACGTACGTAAAAGTGCTATATAAATGTCAAAATCATGGTATCCAAACCTGCCATATTGTTGGGCAAATCAATCCACGTGACCAGCAGAGTGATCCTTAAAAATGGCATCGGTTCAATAAAGTTTCATCTGTTTCATTGTGTCAGTTCTACGTAAAGTTAGGAAAGAGGAACTTTCCAAGGGTTTTATTATTTAATCAACACTGTAACTTAATGTTATGACAGTCAGTTAAGTATCAATATAAGGATCCACTGACATTTATATTTGTCATATAATATATGCTTGAAAGACAATACTTTATAAGAAACAACATTGCTTTTAATTTTTTTGTCTTTTGTAAAGAAGTGAAGTCATCATATCTGTAAGGGTAAAGTGAGATATTTCCCACACTGGTTTTTCAGTTCCTGGTATCTGGAAAATGTCTTCTGTGAAATACTGATCCAACTCTTAATGTTCCTATGATTGTATAAAGAATCAGAAGAGGGACTTCCCTGGTGGTGCAGTGATTAGGAATCCACCTGCCAATGCAGGGGACACAGGTTCGAGCCCTGGTCCAGGAAGATACCACATGCCACGGAGCAACAAAGCCCATGCGCCACAACTACTGAGCCCACGTGCCACAACTACTGAAGCCTGCATGCCTAGAGCCTGTGCTCAGCAACAAGAGAAGCCACCGCAATGAGAAGCCCACGCACCACAAGGAAGAGCAGCCCCCGCTCACCGCAACTAGAGAAAGCCTGCATGCAGCAACGAAGACCCAATGCAGCCAAAAAAAAAAAAAAAGAAAAAAAAGAATCAGAAGAACAATTCATATTTACTTCTGTGATGTTAAATACCCAATGCAGTTTTGGTAGACTAATTAAATAAAGATTTAAGATAAGATGGAATCAGATGTCTTAAAATAAATTCTAAATTCTTTTTCTTACTTAACAAATAGATCTCTGTGCTATTTGGATAAATTTTTAATCTCCACTTCTACACTATTTGTTTTTATTTGTGTTCTCAAAATATCAATTTGGTGTAGAAAACTATATGATAGTCAAAACTAAAGAATACATGAAGGGAGAGATTTGTATTCCCCATGAATATGAATACAACTGTCTGCTCTTACACGGGATGACAGTTTTAACATTTTCATCTTTCCCATCCCACCTTCCCCACAATTTGAGATTTTAAGACTTTTAAGTACTTAAGAGGAGCTCCCTCCATCTGTAAAACTTAACGGTTAATTAATTTTGTTCTAAAATTAAATTGCATTGTGCTTTTTTCCAATAAGTACGTCAATCGAAAGATAAACGCACAACATAAGGGCTGTGAGTTCAGTTTTATTCCGTATCTTACTGAGAGCTGTAGCCTGGGAGACAGCAACAGAAGTTTTTCTCTCAGTTTGTGAAGGTCACCCCTGATGGGGAGAGAATCATTTAAGTTTTGCTGTGAAAATTGATCACATCAGCATGACAAGTCTTTTTTGTGTTGTCAATTCTCTGAAGATCCAGAATACTCTTATGTGTGAAGATCTGCTTTTTAGGATGAAGCAAGAACAAAGGATCCTATAACCTAGACTTCCATAAATCAGAAAATAAATGCGAAACTGAGAGGAGCAGGTCCCTACATGTTTCTCTAGGCTGACTGTATGTAATGAAACGCAGAGACTTGAGAAAATGTTTTGCACTGTTAAATTAATCAAACAAGGAGGCCATTGGATGAGGCTCTAATGCCACTGTGGCCTATGTAAGCATCCCAAAATCTAAGTCTGTAAATACCTCAAGGTTACGAAATCAAGAGGCTAATTACAAGCACTCTCAAACAGCCAATTAGGCTTTAAACTATAGACAAATAACCTTTCTTTGCTTCTGCACTTTCTCTGTATAAGTCTAGCCCCTGGCTCCTGTCAGCCAGGGTTCCTAAACACTTCCGGTTTGGTGCTGCCCCATTCGAATCAATTCTTGCTTAAATAAATTCATTAAAATTTCAATATGCCTCAGTTTATCATTTAACAGCACCATCCTTCGAAGTGTGTGTGTGTGCGTGTGCGTGTGCGTGTGTGTGTGTGCGCACGCATGCGTGCATGCTCGTCCGGCTGACAATTTAATAGTTATTAAGACTGGGTTCTTTCGGGTAAGGAATTGTGTTTGCAGTCCTTTCCAAACACTTTGAATTGTAATATACAATTGATTAAAAGTTAAAACATTCCAAACAAGAAAGAAAGAGACCATTTAGGAGGGCAAATATCCCCAAGGTTTTTTTTTTTTTTTTTTTTTTTTTGGTCAAATTGAGCCCTTAAACGCCCTTACCTTAGAGAGGTAACTGTAATAGCCAAATGTCTACTTGTATTACTTAACTTATTAATTTTCTTATACATCCATGTTTAATACCACATTATATAAAAATATATTAGTTTAGAAATATTGCTTATTTCCATACCCACATTTCATTAAACAGTTTTATTCAACCTCTTCACATGCATTTTCAACATCACTGTCTTAATTGTCACAAGCGCCTTTTTTTGAGCAGTTTTCAACAACTTTCACTTTCACTTCCATCTCAGTGCCTCAAAATACAGCACTTTTAAAATTTTAGTTTGATGCTATTACATGTTACTGGAAATTTATCCAAAGCCTAGGTACTCTTTCATATAACATTAGAACAGTTGTTTATTATTTTCATTTGTCCTTTATCTGTGTATTAGAAATCTCCAAAACATAGCCATTTATTTAGTCTGTTAGTTTTTAAAGTGAGTTCTTAAAAGCCTTGTTTATAAGACTTTCAGTACTTCCAAATATGAAGTTCTACTTCAAGAGATAACTACTAAATTTCTTTGTATTTTTACTGATTCATCTAGGTGACCTCAATAAGTACCCAAAGCTGGGATTCATTAAGGCCAATTTCCAACTAATGCATTTTCCTGAAAAACTTTGTTTTTCAAAATAAACTTGTTGAGAAAGAGTTCTGAAACAGAGACTTCATAGGCGTTCTGACATAAGGTAACTCATTTTTTCTGACCTTACACTGGGGCAGGCATGAGAGATGCAGAGAACCAGCAAAGGTAAAGAGGCTGAACTGCAGATCAAGTGCAAAACAACTTAGGAGAAAGTTTAACTGGGTGGAAGCAGGGTTCATGGCATATCAGCTCCCCAAAGCTCTGGAAGTTGGAGACCCCCACTGGTTTGGGGTCTTCCAGTTGATTTAATTCACCTTTTCTAGCCTCAATTCTCAATTCCATCTCTCTTCATTTAACCTCACCTTTTAAAATTGCCAGATTCCACCCATAGCTTTCTTATCACCCAGGCTAATGTGACGGTGACTCCTTATATGGTCCCTCCCTGCCTATAGAGCATGTCATGTGGATTCTCACTTCTCTCTTATCTCTCCTCTGTTCACTCATTACCTACCCATTAATACAAAGGTAAATTAGGAGAAGGTCTATGCCGGCCTCTGATTTCCCGTGCCTTGTGGAATTTCTCTAGTCCAAGCCCCGTATCTCCTCTCCTATAAGTGCTTGTTCTGCCTTGTTTTTTTCTGGTAGCAGTCTCTGCCAGGCCCAAGATTCATTCGGCACCATCACCAGCTAGCAGCTCACTACCTCTGCCAGCTCATTCCTGTGCCCAGTCTCAATCAGAGACCGGACTTATCTGCTGGTCCAGAAGGAATTCAGAGACCAGAAACAGTGACTTATGATCTATGTCATACCAAAAGAGATATGTGATTAAAAGTGCCATAAAGAAATTGTCAAAAATAATTTCTCACAGTTAATAATGGCAAAAGATGTCACTTGTTACTTCCAGCATTCTAACTGCAGCAGCTGATTAACTGCTTTCCTTGCAATGGCCCAATCACCTAGAGACACGTTAGGTGTGGCCCTAGCTCTACAACACAGAGGTGAGGGGCTACAGCCCTAGGTGGTGGAAAGAACAAGCAGGTTCTCATGAGAAGCAGGTGAAACTAACCCCTACCCAGGGCCAGGTTAAGATATATAGTAGCCCTAAGGATGAAAATGTACAATGCCCTTCCTATATGTAATTCAAAATTAAAAGGCAAAATTATCTGTGGTAGGTTAATAACTGTTCTCAAAGATATGCCCATGTCCTAATCCTTGGAACCTAATGAATGATGCCTTATTTGGAAAAGAGGTCTTTGCAGATATGATTAAATTAGAGATGAGATGAGATGAGATTATCCTGGGTTATCTAGGTGGGCCCTAAATACCATCACAAGTACCTTTATAAGAGGCAGAGAGGTTAGACATACATAGAAGAGAAAGATGTGTGAAGATGAAGACAAAGATTGGGATGATGTAGCTTCAAGTCGATGAATGCAGGCAGACACTGGAAGCTGGAAAAGCCAAGGAACAGATTCTACCTGAGAGCCCCTTGAGAGAGTCAAGCCCTGCTGATACCTTGATTTCAGACTTCTGGCCTCCAGGACTGTAAAAGAATAAACTTCTATTGTTCTAAGCCACCAAGTTTGTGGTAATTTGTTACAGCAGCCATAGAAAACTAATACATTAACCCATAAAATAAATATAAAACAGGCCAACAAAAATGCTGTTTTTTTTCCTCCCTAGTTTAACTCCTTTATTGATTTCTTTATGCAATATTAACTCTAGAATTTTATCTAAGTCAATTTCTAAGTTAGGGAGAAGTTTACTGAACAAGCTTCAATGTGGATTAGTAGCATAAAGCACATCCAGACTCCAATAATATATTTGAAAAAGTATTTCATGATATTAATGTGGGCAAGATAGATGTAATCAGATCTAGCTGATATCAAAGTTGAGTGAATTTATAACTGAATAAACAATTCTACCAAAAGGTACTGGTAAATACTTATTGATGAAACTTCTGTGCAGCTTTCTGTGCTGAGACGCAGAGCGTTCTTCTCAGTCCTGTCCTGCGCAAGATTTTCATCACAAATTTGGATGATGGTAACAAGCTGATGTGGTCGGCAGATGACATGGAGGTGCTGTGCTATAGAGAACAAAAAGGGCTCTTGACAGGATGAAATGGTAGGTTGAATTTAAAAAGATGTAACTTAATATAGACAGATTAAAAGTCTCTAACCTAGATTTCACAATTTAACTGCATGGGTACAGAAAAGGAAACATCTGCTATAAACTCCCTACATAAAATAATAATAAAAAATGATACGAAATGCTACTGTGTCCCAGAGACATAATGATAGATATAGATAGATAGATGATAGATAGAACGACGTTTCTCACAAACTTTGTCGGGTAGGATCAAGACAACCTACACAATTTGCAGGTCCTAGTGCCAAATGAAAATGCAGAGCCACTTGCTTAAAAATTAAGAATTTTAAGACAGCAAGAGCACAGCATCAACCTTTCTAAGTGTGATTACACAGACTGTACACCCGTGGAGTCAGCCCTACACTGGTATTATTTTACACAGTACCCATTCATATAGGAATCTGGCTTATTCAGTACTAAAACTCCAGCACAAGCCACAGAGACTGGAACAGAAGAGTCATTCAGTGGATATAGATATTTGTAGAATGAAAAACTGGCTAAAAAGAAAGAGTGATGAATCTGTCAACATCTTATTTACTAAGTAGACAAATAGCATTTTATCCTGGAAAGGGAACAGACTTTAATTGTAAGAAAAAATTCCAGTGTTTAGAGAATCTTAGGATCTAAAAATGTTTTACTCCCTCAAAGCTATTTTTAAAAATAAAGTCATAGGAAAATTCTAAATATATGAATTTGTCAAAATTCTCTTATGTACTGTGGAAAATAGTTTCAAATCGAAAAATAGTTATATAGAAGTCAAAGTAAATAAGTAAAGTTCCTTAATGCCCCAAAATAGATTCCATGGTCTTTTGGAAACCCAGAAAACAAACTAACAAAACAGAAAATCTGTGAATAATGGCACAAGACAGATCAATGTTGACATTCCATTTGTATTTCTGCATAAGTTGTTTCATTTATGTGGAAAAGCTTACAGGTTAATTTTTTAAGAACTTGCACTATATCTGTATAATCTTACAAAATAAAATCTAATTATGGAAATGTCAAACATGACAAGCTTTTTAAAAAATGTGAATGAAATATTTAAATGTTTCTATAAATTCAGTTGCTAAATAACCAAGTTTTGAAATACTAGGGATGATAGAAAAGAAAGCTGAAGAGACACAAACCTGAAATGATTTCATTTGCAAAAAATGAAAGAAAATACTTAATATTTAAACTAAGGAAAATTGTGTAGATATTCTATTTAATAAATCGTATCCTGTTTTACAAGATATACATATAGCATTTATTAGTGCAATGTTACTTCAACTGATTTCATCAGTATATATTTATCAAATACACAAAGATAATAAAAATACCAGCTGCAGTGCAGAAACACTCTAACAAGCTAATCTTACTTGCATTATGAAACGGCCACTTAAGATATAAAAAAAAGATCAGCAAATTTTGCTTAGACAGAAAATGAGACAAACAATTGCATGTAGGAAAAATCTGATTTAAATATTGATATTAAGAGTTATTGATGGGGCTTCCCTGGTGGCATAGTGGTTAAGAATCCGCCTGCCAATACAGGGGACACGGGTTCGAACCCTGGTCCGGGAAGATCCCACATGCCACGGAGCAACTAAGCCCGTGCGCCACAACTACTGAACCTGCGCCCTAGAGCCCGCGAGCCACAACTACTGAAGCCCGTGCTCTGCAACGAGAGAAGCCACTGCAATGAGAAGCCCACGCACCGTAACAAAGAGTAGCCCCCGCTCGCCGCAACTAGAGAAAGCCCGCGTGCAGCAACGAAGACCCAATGCAGCCAAAAATAAATAAATTAAATAAATAAATTTGTAAAAAAAAATTATTGATGTAATTTATGACATTGCAAGGTCATGCTTAAAGTAATATAAAATAATATTTAGTTATTCAGTAAAAGGATTCTGTCTTTAATCTAGAATCCTCCACGTGTAAATGAGATTACAGATGGGACACTGAAAAAGGGTCCCACAAGCAATAAATTAGACAAACGTATAACATATACCCTTTTGGAAATTCATAATCACTTTAGCATATTAATAGGGTTTGAGTAGTCCTCCAGTAAAGATACTTATTTAACTTTGTTTAACCCATAATGTCCAAAACTTATTTGAACTCAGTACCCATTTTTAGGTAGGAGGGAAGTGTGCTTGTTTACTTGTTTTGTTTTTTCATGTAAAGTTTCATGTAAAACATTTTGGGATGGTGGTATTTTCTGGGGTTTACTTTGAGAATTGCAGCTCTATACCAATCAAACATGAATAAGTAGGAATATTGATTCTGCTTACATTTAGTATTTAGGAGTTTCCATAATTTATTTTACAGTTAAATTGCATTTTTTTTTGCAAAGGCAATTTTTATGCAAATATACTGTCCAGAATCAGAAAGTTAATACTCTTGCCCCTTACTCTTGGTCATATCACATTTTGAGATTTGTGTCTGGTGTAGGACATTGGCTAACTGTAGTGTGATACAGGTTATCAATATGGGTAGTGGGGAGGTTTGAAACCATTCTCAAAGATGTACAGTTGAAGGACTGCAAAGGGATTTAGGGCACGATGGTTTCTGTGCCACTTATTGACCTGTTGTCTTTCAGCTCTAAACTCACTCTTCCATATTCTACTGAAGCCAGGGCTGGGACTCTGCATATTTTATTTCTCTTTACAAATAAAAGAGTTGGAAATTTAGCCAGCTGGAGTCCTTGTAGATTTAGCCAATAGTGGGTGCTGAAGGAAGATTGGAAGGCAGGTGGAGGGGAGAAGGATTGGACTCAGACCTGTTCTCTTGCTCTCAGTGTCACTCTAGCCATGACACTTCACCTGGCAGTAGCAATGGACCCCAGCAGCAGTTCTTCCCAGTTACTAAATTCTTTCTGCATGCCCAGAATTGGTTTTATTGTGCAGTCTGGGCTTTTAAAAGCAGTTGGTGGCATAGCACAGTATTAAGAGCACAGTCTCTGGAGGCAGACTGTGGATTTAAATCCCAGCTCACTCCCCAGTTGTATAACCTTGGGTAAGTTATTTAACATACTAGTCCCTTGTTTCCCAGCCAGTAGTCATCACACATTTACCCTGTTGGGATGCTATAAGGAGTTAATGAGTTAATATGCTGAGCATAAACTCTATAGAAGTGTTAGCCATTATTAGTGTGTGAAGCAAGAACTGTCCTACTTCTGCTAAAAGTGACGAGGAGATGGTGGATTCAGATTTTAATAGAGGGAAGAAAGTTTGAAGGAAATGCTGAGTACTAAAAAGAAAGAGGTAGTGCAACATGAAAGTGGTAAGCAGCGATGAGGACCCAGTTTAAGTTGGAGGTCATGAATATGTATTGCAGCCGTCTTCAAGATTTCCCGCCCTTCAGCCCGGTTATGGACCTGAAGACAAGTAGTTGGGTGGAGTCAACTGGAAACTGTGACGGAAGAACAATGAGGTGTTGGAATTCAGAACCCTGAGGATAGGCTAAAGTGAGGGACCGTGGAATCTAAGCTAGAGGTGTTAGAAGGGAAGGGAACTCCCTGGAGAGAGTGTAGAGAGATCCGGACTGGAAGATAGAAAATTGGTGTTATGTGGGTGTTTGAGCGACAGAGCCGGAAGGATATGGGATTGTGGTGACCTGACATCCCTAGTTCCACAGATGCTCTTCCGAGGCTAGGAACTCCACCTTCCCGGCACTGGGATTGGAAGACGGCTAAGGGAAAGGGCGGGGCCCTCCCGGCCAGGATAAAGAGAATTGTGACGGGACCGGGCGGGGCTCGCGGGCCGTAGGTGGCGCACCCGCGAGGACTTGGCGGGGGTCCGGCAGTGGGCGCCGCGGCGCTGCGAGGCTCTGCAGCATGTGCCTGTGCTGTAGGGAGGACGACGCTGTCCAAGTCAACGCCGTGAGTCCCCCCGGGCCCTCAACGCCGCCTCTGCCGCCCTGGCGCCGGCCTCCCCCCTCGGAGGCCGCCTCGGCCGCTCGCGCTGCTGGCCTTTACGCGGGGGTTGGTGCTTTGGGGTTAGGAAATCCCGGGTGAAGGAGGCAGGCTAGATTCTGGGCTGCAGGACCCACCGGGAGGAGGAAAAGCCCCACCTCGCACCTGCTGGGGGCCAGGCGCGTGCAGTCATCTGTTTGTTGAATGACTTATTGACCCAGCATGACAAAATTCAGTACCAACAGAAACATGAATTTTTGGATTTCTTGTACAGCCTTTCCTTCCAGAATAAATCTCAGTAGTCCCGGTAATGTGGTTCATAGCAGGTTCTTTTTTCTCAAAATACTATCTCATCTTCCACCCCAATGTTTACTTTGATGCTCTTATTCTGATCCTGCCTCTTGCAGTTGAGATAATAGGCATCTATTACATAAATAGAAAACAGTAGCATAGGCTTCCGATTATAATAGCTGATTTTTCTGTTTGCTCATGACTTATTTTATTTTTTAATTTTACATGTTATGTAGGAAGGCTCAAAATGGCATCATCCTTCAGACGTCACTGAAAGGCAGGTAATGTTTAAATAAATAATTCTGGTTAATTCAAAAGTGTGACTTATCTTGTTCCTTTATGTGTGATCGTCCCTAATATGACAGAAGTACTATTAGCTAGACACTTCTGTGTTATCTTTCTTGAGACTCTGGGATCTTGTGACTACTATCAGAATGAGTCTTAACAGGATGACCTAAATGGTTTAATATTCTCCTTTTTAAATGTAACGTGATACATACACAAGGATATATGTAGCATACATAATTTTAAAGCAGGGTAACAAAATATACCTCCAATTTAAGAAAACATGAGTATCCTTGAATTCACCTAGGGGCTGCTTCCCTACTCGACCTCCCTGTGTCTCTCCCAGAGGTAACCACTACCTTGAATTTTATTTTTATCAAGCTAATCTTTTTCTTTAATAGTTTATCACCTATGTGCTTCTAAAAGGATATTGTTTTTCTTGGTTTCGAACTTTATAAACATAAGATCACACAAAATTCATTGTATGATTTATTCCTTCTTTTTTTAAAAAAATAAAATAAATTTATTTATTTATTTTTAGCTGCGTTGGGTCTTCGTTGCTGTGTGTGGGCTTTCTCTAGTTGTGGCGAGCGGGGGCTACTCTTCGTTGCGGTGCGCGGGCTTCTCACACGGTGGCTTCTCTTGTTGTGGAGCACGGGCTCTAGGCGCGTGGGCTTCAGTAGTTGTGGCATGTGGGCTCAGTGGTTGTGGCTCACGGGCTCTAGAGTGCAGGCTCAGTAGTTGTGGCGCACTGGCTTAGTTGCTCCACGGCATGTGGGATCTTCCCGGACCAGGGCTCGAACCTGTGTCCCCTGCATTGGCAGGCAGATTCTCAACCACTGCACCACCAGGGAAGTCCTATTCTTCCTTCTTAACATTGTTTTCTATTGTCCATATTGTGCACTATTGTGCACAGTTAATGAAGTGGAAATAAAGAGTAAAAGTTTCATTTGAAAACTCTACTGAGGTGGGACTTCCCTGGTGGTCCAGTGGTAAAGAATCCGTTCTGCAATGCAGGGGACGCGGGTTCCATCCTTGGTTGGGGAACTAAGATCCCACATGCCGTAGGGCAACTAAGCCCTCGCACACCACTACTACTGAGCCCGCGCATCTCAACTAGAGAGCCTGCATGCCGCAAACTACAGAGCCCACATGTCCTGGAGCCCGTGCGCCACAACTAGAGAAGAGAAAACCCGCACACCACAACTTAGAAAAGAGATAAAACTCACGCACCACTACTAGAGAGAAGCCCGCGCGCCGCAAGGAATGATCCCGCACGCCGCAACGAGGATCCCGCATGCCCCATCTAAGACCACAAAAAAAAAGAATACTGAGGCTCCAAAATGTTTTCTTCATCTATAAATCACACATTTGCAGAAAGTTTTTTTCCTACTTCTATGTAGCTATGTAAGCTGTATGCACTGATCGTGTTTATCTTTTTTTATGGACACAAACCGAAAATGTTGTCAGCATGCTATGCTGTTAACATTGTAAATGTCTTCTTTCCTTCTAATTTTCCCAAAGTCCACAGATAAACGTATAGAGCGTATGCAAAACCTAAGGAAACAGAAGAGGAAATTTAGTAAACGGTTTTCAAGGCCTGCCCCTGTTCCAGAACCAGGACTCCTAGTAAGTGCAGAGACGCCACTGAAATTAACAGATCCTTAAATGCAAGAGGCATCCTCAATTTTTCATTTATGTAACACTCTAAATTTTGTTTCTTTCCTTTCCTTTGAGAAATCAGTAACTGCAGTCTGGGAAGATACCTTAAAACTCCTCTAATCAAATTCTCATCTGTTATTTAAATCTCTTTTGTAGTTGTCTCCTGGAGATGATGTGGTTTAATGGAAAGAGTGTGATCTTTGAAACCTCAATGTTCTGGATTCCAGTTTTTCCTTTGTGTATATTATCTGACTGCCTAAAGTTATTCACTTAAATCTTCTGGATTGTATTATTTGGAGAATAAATCACAAAATCTCCTGCCAAATAGTTTTTCAGCCTAGGCTTGAACCCTTGGCAACATCAGAAAACTCTACCACAGCTTATATTCCATCTTTGCATACCTTTGGCAAAGATTTAAAAGTTCCACATAACATGGTTATATTGCCTGCATGAGCCTTTTACATGTGGTACCAATTACACGTCTAATAGCCAGTCATAAATCCAATGGCCCTTCCACTGGAAAGTCCTTCAGATATTTGAATAAAACTGTTACCTCCCTTCATATGCAGACTTTTCTTCAGGGTGAAAATCCCCAGATTTCCTCATCCATTCCTCTTCCACCTTAGTAGTGAGTCCTGGCCTTATTCAGGCAATTTCCAGGATCAGGATTATATTTCATTATAGAAAGATTATAGAAAGATTTGGAAAAAGTTATATTTCTGATCATTAAGATTTTTTTTCTGTTGGTTTTCTTTTTTGAAAGAAAATATTTTATAAGCCCAACTAATGGATAGCATGTCAGTTAGGAATTTCTAACTTCATCTCCTTATAAGAGAAACTCAACTGCAATGGTTTAACCAAATAGGAGTATTTTTTCTTCCAAAGGAGAACTCCTGACCTAGGCAGTCTAGGGTTGATATGGTGGTTTCAAAAATCATCGAAGAAGTCTCAGGTTCCTTCTGTCTTTTTGATCCTTCACACTTTTCGCATGACTTTTATTCTCATTGTCTCATAAAAGCTTCTACATAGGTAGAGATTGTGTCCACATTCCAAAAGAAAAAGATACAGGACAAAGGGCGAAAAGTATACACCTGCTGAATTGGTTCTTTTTGATCAGGAAAATAGCCTCTTTATATGTATGTATGTATTATCTTGTTTGTGTTGATGGTTTCATGGATGTACACGTGTCAAAACATTTAAAAATGTACACTTCAAATAAATATGTGCAGTTTATTGCATGTCAACTATACTTCAATAAAGATGATAGACACTCCCCTGCACAAACATATATATATATATATATATATATATATACACCTTTTATACACTATTACAATATTATACAGGAGATTTTTTACTTCCCTAAATATCTCCTGTGCACTATACGTTCATCCCTTCCCTCTTCCCTCACCCCTCTCAAGCCCCCGGCAATCACTGATCTTTTTGCTATCTTTATAGTTTTGCTTTTCCCAGAACGTCATATGGTTGGAATCATATAGTATGTAGTCTTTCAGACTGGCTTCTTTCACTTAGTAATATGCACTGAAGTTTCCTTCATATCTTTTCATGGCTTGATAACATTTTTTTTATCTATTGTATGGATTCATTCACCTATTGAAAAACATCTTGGTTGCTTCCAATTTTTGGCAATCATCAATTAAGCTGCTATAAACATTCATGGGCAGGTTTTTGTATGAACATAAGCTTTCAACTCATTTGGGGAAGTACCTAGGAGCACAATTGCTGGGTCATATGGTAAAACTATGTTTAGCTTTGGAAAAAACTGGCAAAACTGTCTTCCAAAGTAGCAGTATCATTTTGCATTCCCACCAGCAATGAATGAGAGTTCTCTGTTGCTCCTCATCCTTGGCAACATTTGTTATCAGTGTTTGGGGATTGTAGCCATTTAGACAGTTGTGTAGTGATATCTCATTGTTTTAATTTGCAATTCCCTGATGATATGTACTCTTGACAATCTTTTCATATGTTTTTCTGAATCTGTATAACTTTTTTGGTAAGGTGTCTGTTCAGACCTTTTGCCCACTTTTTAATTTCTTTTTTTTTAATTGTTGAGTTTTGAGTCATTTGTATATTTTGGATACCAGTTCTTTATGTGTTTTGCAAATATTTTCTCCCAATCTGTGCTTTGTGTTTTCATCCTTCTAGCAGTGTCTTTCCCAGAGCAGAAGTTTTTAATTTTAATGACGCTTAACTTATCAACTATTTCTTTCATGGATCATGCTTTTTGTGTATCTAGAAACTCATTGACAACTCCAAGGTCACATAGATTTTCTCCCGTGTTATCTTCTAGAAGTTTTACAGTTTTGCACTTTACATTTAGGTCTGTGATACATATGAGTTCATTTTAATGAAGAGTGTAAGCTAAGTGTCTAGACTTTGTTTTTGCATGTGGCTGTTGCTCCATTTGTCCCGGCACCACTTGTTGATCAGACTACCCTTTCTATATGGTACTGCCTTTGCTCCTTTGTCAAATATCTGTTGACTATCTGTGTGGGTCTATTTCTGGGCTATCTATCCTGTTCCATTAAATAGAATATTTATCTGTTCTTTTGCCAATACCACACTTGATTACGGTAGCTTTATAGGAAATCCTGAAGTCAGATAGTGTCAGTCTCCTAACTTTGTTCTTCTCCTTCAATGTTGTGTCAGCAATCCTGGGTCTTTTTGTTTTCCCATATAAAATTTAGAATCAGTTTGTCAAAATCCACAAAGTAACTTTCTGGAATTTTTATTGTATTGTGCTAGAGCTATAGATCAATTTGAAAAGAACTGACATCTTAATAATATTGAGTCTTTCTGTAAATGAACATTGTTTCTCATATTTATCTAGATCATCTTTGATTTTTTTTCATCGGAGTTCCTGATCTTAGCTGGAAAGCATCTAGTTACTCATCATTAAATAGTATGTTACGGACTTCCCTGGCGGTCCAGCGGTTAAGATTTCACCTTCCAAGGCAGGGGGTGCGGGTTCAATCCCTGGTTGGGGAGCTAAGATCCCACATGCCTTGTGACCAAAGCACCGAACATAAAATAGAAGCAAGATTGTAACAATTTCAATAAAGACTTTAAAAATGGTCCACATCAAAAAAAAAAAAAATCTTAAAAAAAATATGATGTTAGCTGTAGGTGTTTTGTAGATATTCTTTATCAAGTTGAGACAGTTCCTCTCTATTCCTACTTTGCAGAAAGTTTTTTTTTTACTCATAAATGGGTGTTGGAGTTTGTCAAATGCTTTTTCTACTTCTAGTGATATGATCATATGAGCGAAGATCAGAGAAAAATCTTTTTGCTTCCAGCAGTGGGAGGGGAAAAACTACCATTTTGAAATACTTAGAGCTCTCTGTTCTCCTAATAGGGCATGCCCTCAAGGGAAACTGTTTTATCAGGACCTAACTACTTTGGGTTTTATCAAACTCTAAATGACCTGGGGGAAGGGAAATGCCCAAATCCAGAGCTTTCTACATAAGGTATGGAAAATGTCCAACTAAAGTTCTTATCTTCACTCAAGGAAGTATGAAGACCTCCCTAAGAGGGCCTCCCTAAAACTCCCCACCAACCTGAGTTTTTAACTTTCAAGCTAATCCATACTGAGCCTCAGCAATTTGTCCATTAAAGTTTAAGTGTTCCTCCCAGTATTGGCTCTAGCAGCATTGTTTGTCTCTTCAGTTTTCAGCACAGCAATTTGCCCTGTGACCTCAGTTCTATGATGGATCTAAGAAAAGTTAATTTTCAGTTTGTTCAGCATTTTTCTGGTTGTGAGAACGGGAGTGATGATTTCCAAGCTCTTTACATGTCAGACTGGAAACCCCCACTTATTTTTCTTTGATTAAAACTGAGTCACTGGCCAACCCCTAGCTGCAAGTATGTTTAGAGTGGTAAAAAATTGAAGTGGCTTCCTTGCTGCTCTAAAGAGTATTGAGGTTATATTAATGTGAAAGAAAGTATCTTCCTTTCCTTTTCAGGCTGTGATCATCCTCCTTGTGTAACTAACTCATCCTCCTCCCAGAGTTTCTGGAGTAAATGCATATTATGGATAAACGTTTAGTTTAGTTTCACTGTGTTTTTCGTATAATCAAGGGAGTTTATGTATTGCCACATAGAAACCCAGGATCTGCAGCTTTACAGTTATTGTACTGTCTTAAATATCTACATAGCTCCTCTCATGCTGATGCACCAATGTTTATAATTCCACCTCCATAATCATGGTCTCTCTGATATGTATTAAAATATGCCTGCACAACATATTTTACATCTGCACAGGTATGCCTTAGCAAAGTTTAATAATGGGGGATGCAGGGGAGAAGGGATTCCTGAGACCACCTTTCTACAGGGTATGGCAATTGCCACCACTTCTGAACCCTTTAACTCTTGATTCATTTTCACACAATTAGTTTGGTTAATCTTTCTATCCCTTTTCCAGTGCTGATATATTGTGCCATTGATCTCCTCCTTTTGTGCCTTGCCCTCAATACCAAACCATTTAGGGTGTTCCATTAAAAAGCTCCTTTTTCTTTCTTGAGCTACCAGGTGTGTCTTATAGAAATATCTACAAAATGTTCTTTATCAATTATCCCACCAACTCACTTGAGCTTTCAGAGACAACTGAAATGTCTCACAAATAAATACAAATATAAAAAATAAAATGCATGATCCATGAAAAGCCTGAGCTCAATCTGGTATTTAGTATTCATTGTCGTTAATACAAAAATTCTGGAGTTATCTTCAACATCCAGATATTTTCTTTTGGCAGTACTAGGCAGTCATGAAAGTTCTGATATCCTGTAAAGGAAAAAATACACGCTTCTCCTGAAAAAAAGAACGTCAGGGGCTCAAAGGTCCAAAGTATACACTATCCTAGTGTTTCTTCTATATATTGACCAAAATATATAGTACCTCCTATTTAAGCTCAGGCTCTCCCTGCTTCTCAAATGTGGGCTAAGATAAATTTTGTTTGGTTTAATTTCCAAACCATTGTGGACTGATCATTCTGTAACATGCAATCAAAATGTTATAGCAATATCAAATTATTATAAACAAACATAAATGTTTACTCTCAATTTCTCTACTAATCTTGTTGCAAAGTAGTAATGAATGTAAGATTAGCACCAAAACCAGACCACACAGAATAACACTACTTTGTACATCTTAAATGGTTTGGGATGAAAATAAAGGTCTGAGTCCATCCGTATAAGTCCTTTATTAACATGGATTGTGCCCAGTAGAACAGAAGATGCAGGATGAGGCTAGAGCACTCAGTTGTGAAAAGTTTGAAAAAGTAGTTTTTGTTTTCATTTTGTCTGTTTAAAGTCTCTATAACAAAAGTTTTCTCCTAATTATATAATTATAATATTCATGCATATTAAAATTATCCTGAAATATTATTTTAAGGTTCAGTTCTTGCTGATACTGATATACATAATCTTTCCATTTTCACTTATTTATCCTTCTTGTTCACTTCATTTTGGGTCATTTCAAGACTTCAAACACTCAGTAGATGCATATAATCTACCTTCTCAGTCAATCACATACCATAAGACTTGGGAAGAAAAATCCTTATGTTTAACATCTCTGTCATATCCATTATGTTCAGAAATGCCTTTACCCTTTCTCCAGATTGTTAGTTTAGGTTTCTGCAAATTCTTTTCACTTGTAGCCTTTGTTGCTTAACTCATAGAAAAAAATGTTTATGTCATATTTATTCCCAGATATGATTTATTTGATAATAGTGCTTCTCATATCTGGCTTCTATCTGAATGTGACCTTGTTTTAATTTAGAATAGCAATTCTAGCTCTTTATACAATTCTTTTTGTATAAGAAAGGCTTCTCCCTCTGAGACCTTTCCCAGAGAACTTATAGTTTGTATAAACTTTTCCTTATGTATATGTTGATTGAATTTATTTTTCTTTGTGTATTTTAATCTCTTCTAGTGGACATAAAGCTGAAGTCTGTATGGAAGAAATCATGCCGGACCAAAATATGCAGATTTCTAACATCAAGTGGCATTTTGTGATTTGACTTCGTTTGAAAAATAAAGACAATGCTCTGCCATTTCAGCAAAATAAACAGTGCAACCATTTAACATCCAAGCTACAGGGTCTAGAATTGTATTAAATACCGTATCTTACCACCACTTTCTTTTCTGTGGTAATTTGAGATTTGCTTCTTTTCAACAAATAATAATATGCATAAGCCTTTGAAAACGATGTATTCATGTTTACATTTTTACAATTGGATTTACAACTTATTTAGAGATTTAGAATTATGCTTTAATAATAGGGGGAAATAAGTTTCCTCTGCTGTATATTTATAATGACTTGTGTTTAAACAAAATGTTTAAAATCTTTAAACAGTCCTAGGAAAGAGTTTTGTTTTGTTCTGTTTTGTTTTTTATTGAAGTATAGTTGATTAACAATATCAGTTTCAGGTGTGCAATGTAGTGATTCAATATTTTTAAAGATTATACTCCATTTAAAGTTACTATAACATTGGCTATATTCTCTGTCCACATAGTGGAAACTATGTGTCTGTGTGTATATATTTATATATGTGTGTTGTAGAGGTGTGGTATTGCCAATATTAATTTGTAAAAGAACTCTATTTAGTTGGCTTAAAGGAAATTAAGTGCTTATATAAATACTCAGAAATATAAAAGAAAGTAACCCAAATGAATTTTAGGATCACATGATCTAGAATTAATAGATTAAATGAAATAGATTTAATTTAAATGAATGAAAACAAGTTTCAGTTTGTTGGTTTAATTAATACAGACATTTCTTTAGGGTCATCAACATTAAGTATAATATTTTTATTGTACCTAGGTTTACTAGAAATCAAATAAGATCTTATCCCCATTACAAAATTTGTCAGCAAGAAAAATAACTTGATATGATGAAACTTTTAAGTAAATTAAATGTAAATAAGAGTTTTAAGCGAACTCTTTAGGAATAATTATGTTTTAAGTATATCTATCAAAAATAGGTCCTCCAGATTTTTTTTTTTGTAACTTGAAACTGCTAAATTAAGTTCAATGATGGCAATTCATTGAATATCCAGATCATTTCCAAATAAGATACTGAAATATTAATTACTGAACATAGGTTTCCTTTTACAGAGAAACTAAAGATATTTAGGACTATTAATAAATGTGTAATATCGTATACTAACGCATATATGTGGAACCTAGAAAAATGGTACAGATGAACCGGTTTGCAGGGCAGAAATAGAGACTCAGATGTAGAGAACAAATGTATGGACACCAAGGGGGGAAAGTGGCGTGGGGGTGGTGGGGGTGGTGGTGGGATGAATTGGGAGATTGGGATTGACATGTATACACTGATGTGTATAAAATAGATAACTAATAAGAACCTGATGTATAAACAAATAAATAAAATAACATTCAAAATAAATAAATAAATAAGTTCGGTGTCACACTGAGACATTTTCTTTAAGGAATCACCTGATTTTAGAAATTACAAATAGTATTCACAAGTTTGCCTATCTACAAAATGCTAATGTACAAGTTCATAAATTGCTTACTCCTTAGTTTTCACTAGAAACTAAGTTTTTTAAGGTTAAGAATTATAATAATTAAAATATGTAATTAAAACTAGTAAAAATTAATAAGGAAAACATCTTTGTATGCAAGGAAAAAGAAGGTATAAAGAATGGAAATGCGTTTTGTTAAGGGAAAAGAAAGTAATTTTGTCCTAAAGCTGGTTATTCCTAAATGGGAAAGAAAATAAGGGACAAATTAATGTGGATATAGAAAGTTGTAGAAGATTGTGAGGGACAAAAAAATGAATCTTTAGAAAGGCATTCTATGTGTGGTCAGGACTGATAAAGATTAGAATCAATTTAATTGAGTAAATTAATTTATTATGAAAGGTAAAGTGGTACAAAACCTGAATTTGGCTTTCTCTCTATTAAGAAGACAAAGTTTTCTTAAAATATTGATTTGCTTTGGATAACTGACTGCAAAGTTTCTTTACCTTTAACCAGTAATCTGTTACAACTTTTGACATTTGCTTTTGAAATCTTTTATTGTCACTGGTTAAGTAAGTATTGTTCCACTGTGACATATGATCCTATGTGACCAAGTATTTTGAAACCTTTTTGATATTTTTGAAAAACTTCCCAAATATCAAATTCTAATAGAAGTTATTTTGACTTCTAGCTAACTCTAGGATGCTTCAGCGAGGATACCTAAAGCATCTGAGAAAGAGGAATATTAAACAAATTAGGCTTATTTGGTATGTTAAATTACATGGGAAGCATTATCAAATGAGTGCTGATAAACCTTCTTATTTTACATTGTATGGGTAAATGTTATTAATATAGATATACTGGAAATTATATGGAGCTCCTAAAAATCTGGTTATGTCTTAGTAAAATGTTAACAGCCATAATGTTAGTAATTATCTTGAATTGTTGTATGTCACAGCAGTAACCAAGTTTCTTTGTCAATTGCACTGTAATCAGATCTTCAATCATGTCTTTTCAAGTCCTTTGTCATTTACAGATGGTCACTATTTCACTCCGATGCTCTTGCAAAAAATGCTTCATCTTCAAGAGGAGTCATAGAAAGGATTTTTTTGACAGGTGCAGGCTTCTGATAATTTTTAGACCATAGCACTGAACTGGGTAAGAAATTAAAGAATTCTAAAGGAAAACTTCATAAAACTGTTAACAGAAGATTAAGATCAAGAACCCTGTATGCTTGCATCAATTTTCCAATGATACATCCATTTGGCTGTGAAATTTGTTAACTCATATGTTAATTCATTTAAGTAGATGCCCAGGTGATTCTTATGCCTATTAAAATTTGAGAAGCATTCAATTTAAATATTTCTGAATATATCAAACATTATTATTACTCTTGGATGGATAAATGAATCCAAAGCACCAGAAACTAACAGGAAACTCAACTAAAGGTGCATTCATGAGGCTCAATTCTAAAACACAGTGATGGATTTCACGTTCTGCCCTCTTAACTGAAGTAGTACTGAGTGGCACTTACAAAAATGGGGGCTGACATCAACTTGAAATCTTGGCTTTAATTTCTTGGAGGTCAGAGTCCCTTCTCACAAAAGGGGTAGCATAAACTATCCAGAGTCTTGTCATTCATTTATACAGGGTTAGCCAACTGGGCTAGCTTGGAGGCCATAGCCAAGCTTTTCCACCCCTCCTCTGCATGTCGCCCTCAGCAGGTGTTTCCTGGGATCAAGGCCCCGGCCTAGCAGAGCCTCTGGAAGTGTGGGTGGGGAGTTGCCTCAGTGGGGCGGAGGCTAGCTTCAGGGGTGGGGTCCAGGCGCTACCAGGGTGGAGGCTGGCATCAGGGGGGCGGAGCCGAGCCCCGGAGGAATGGTGGGGCGGGGGTGGAGCCGCGGGCGGGGGTGGAGCCGCGGGCGGCGGTGAGGCGCTGCGGCAGAGGAGCGGGGCGGAGCCGAGCCGCCCAGTCACCGAGCCGCCCGCTGAGGGCGGAGCGAGCACCGGATAACTGGGACCCGGGTCTGATCGCGCAGTTCTCACGGCCTGGTCTGGGGCGGACCCAGGAGGGGAATCCCCCAGCCGCGATCCCCATGGGTCTGTGTTTTCCCTGTCCCACGGAGGCCGCGCCTCCTTCGCCGGACCTGGTAAGTAAGGCCGCCTCCCAGCGTCCCCGCGTCCGCCCGCCCGCGCCGCGCGCACCTGTTCCCGGAGGGGCGCGCCGGAGGCCCCGAGCTGCGGCTCCAGGACGGGCCGTTGGAAGCGGCGGCATGGGCCGTGGAGCCCGTCGACGGGGATCTTGGTGGCGGAGATGGTGGCTGTGCTCCGAGGGACCTTGAGGTCCTGCCTGCCGGACCTGGGCTGCTGCCTCCGCGTCGGTGTCTTTCTAAAGGCGGCTCCAACGTCTCTTTACCTTCAGCCAGGTGGCAGAATTGGCAGTTCGTAGGACGCAGGCGCACGTGGACGGTGCGGTGTGGCGGCCATTCCTGGCGATGCGGTAGATGGAGTTAGGGTGCGAAAAGAAATCCTTCTTTCTCCGGGAACTGAAGTGTTTAATCTTGTAGATGTGCATCTTCCTGTGTTTGTACCAGCTGTTTAAAGAAGGTGATCAATAAAGTCTCGTATATTTCTGCGCTTTATTGGATATTGTATTAATGATTTACCTTTAGTCTTTATCACTTTTAAGGTTTTTTTAAAAAAGTATTTTATGTGGTACCGAGTGTACAGTTTGTAAAGTTGCCACGTTTAGCAAATAAAAATATAGGGCGCTCAGTTAAATTTGAAGTTTCAGATAAACAAGAAATACATTTAAAAGATACGTAGATTTGTTCCATGCAATATTTGGGACATACTTGTACTAGAAAGTATTCGTTATTTATCTGGATAATTTCAGACTTAACTAGGTGGTTTGTGGTATAGTACATTTATACTTTTTTGTAGCTTTCTAATTTTTAACAGCATTTTTACCTTAATAATCCTTACAGGAAGTTGATAACAGAAAACCTAAATTCCTCTCTTGTATCTGGCTAAAAATTCGTTGAAGGAAATGAGTTGTTTAGGGAAGTACATTAACTCTTCAGCTATTTGATCATAAATACTAAAAATGACCTGGAAGTTGATATGAGAAAGTTCACCTTGTCTTTCTTGCTACTGTTGCTTTTAAATGTTCTTAATTTTGTTTATCTGGCTATTGATATAATACCAATCTGCCAGCATTTGTTAAGCCCTTCCTCCCCTCCCCCGCCCCAGATAACCACATTGCTCACTGCTTGAATGTCACTTTATCTTTGAGGCTTTTCTTCACCACCCTATATAAAGTAGATTCTCCACTCTACCATCCACCCATCCTGCCATTTCTTATAGACCATACTCTTCTTTATATTTCCCTAAAGCACTTACTTCAATCTGACAGATGTATGTTTATTTGATTATATGTGACTGTCCTCGTTGGAATGTAAATTCCATGTGGGTGGAAACATTTATCTGTATTATTTCACTGCTGTATCTTCAGCACCTAGAAAAGTTCCTGAGGCATGATAGCTGCTCAATAAGTATTTATCCAATGGATGAAATGAATGAATGAATGTATTGTGGTATGGAAAATGGAGGAATTATTAACACAGCTCCCGAGAGAGTGCTACTTACTGTCATATATTTACATAATTTATAACTTATTATTATGAATAATATAGATATAGAAAAAGAATATTCACGGTTTCCCAACATGGAACAGTACATCTCATAAATTTCCTCTAGTCCTTCCTGCCTTATCAATGAGATTCACTCACTTCATTCATGAACTTCTTCCGAAAATACCAGCCTGCTTCAAACTCCTTTTTAATTGGCAGTACCAAACCATGTATTTCCTTGCTTGTATTATTAAATGTCATTTGTTTTATTATTGCCCTGACTAGCTTGTAAGCTCTTTTTCTTTGAAAAAGCAAATAGATTATTTTATAGGCCACTCTGTGTGTGTATGTGTATGTGTGTATGAGATATGTAATGTATATATATGATACAGATGTAGGTGTATGTCTCATCATGTGCTTATTTGAAGGGTTTTTAAATTTTTAAAAATTTTTATAAATTTATTTATTTTATTTATTTATTTTTGGCTGTGTTGGGTCTTCGTTGCTGTGCGCGGGCTTTCTCTAGTTGCGGCGAGCGGGGGCTACTCTTCGTTGAGGTGTGCGGGCTTCTCATTGCGGTGGCTTCTCGTTGCAGAGCACCGGCTCTAGGCACGCGGACTTCAGTAGTTGTGTCACGCAGGCTCAGTAGTTGTGGCACGCGGGCTCTAGAGCGCAGACTCAGTAGTTGTGGCGCACGGGCTTTGTTGCTCCGCTGCGTGTGGGATCTTCCTGGAGCAGGGCTTGAACCCATGTCCCCTGCATTGGCAGGCGGATTCTTAACCATGCGCCACCAGGGAAGTCCTTGAAGGTTTACTGATTGGGAGAATGAAATTCAGAAAGTTGAGTATTTTATAAATGTTATAAATAATGGCGTTATTAGTAGGACATTTGGGGCCAGTACTATTTTTGTAAACTGTTATATTACCTATAAGATAAAAGTATAAAATATCAAGGATAATGTTTGGTTTTGTTTTAAACCATATTTCTTACACATTTTTCCTAGGAAGAAAAAAGAGCAAAGCTTGCAGAGGCTGCAGAAAGAAGACAGAAGGAGGTGACAGTAAAAATAAAATTCTACCTTAGATAATTAAATTTGCGTTTTGTTCTCTATAGATGTCTATTACTAGTAGTAGTCTCTAATGAAAATGGTATCTGATATCTTAGAAATTTAAATTAAAGGAAAACATTTTCAAAATGATTTCTGTTTCTATAAATTGGTTTAATGCATTTATGTCATTTAATTTATGAAAATTTCTATACACGTCTTCTGTTACGGGAGATGCCAAGGAAGAATCTTTAATAACATTCTTCCTTGAGATGAAATGACTGTGCCTTATAAAACACTGACAGATGTGAAGTAACTTTAAGGGGAGAATGTGTATGGTTGCAAAATACCCAATGAAGAAATCATATGTTTTACGTAAAGCTGTTGTAGAAATAGTCTAATTCTTTGTTACCAAAAATAGACCAACCCCATTCCCTACCCCCCACCTCCAAAGAAAAACCTAAAAGGCAAAAAACAAAAAACACCTTTTGGTAACAGGAAATTAAGTTTTGTTCTTTTTCTACACTCCTTAATAATTTTCCTGAAGGCTGCATCTCGGGGCATTCTGAATGTTCAGTCTGTGGAAGAAAAGAGAAAGAAAAAGGAAAAAATAGAAAAAGAAATGGCTACATCTGGGCCCCCACCAGAAGGTGGCCTTAGGGTAAGTATTAAAATTTACTTAAGGTTTGATTTACCTGGAATTTTTCAAAACTTCAGTAGCAATCTGTTCAATAATTTCCTCGGGGAATGGATTGTCAGAAAATTGTGAATTAATTTAAAAGCATAAACAATATAGATTGGAAGAAGTGTCAATTTATTTGGACATTCCAACATTCATTGGAATAGATTTGCTTTCTTTTTCCCAAAACGAAAATAGACTTTTCCTGATTATCTCAACCCTCTATCTTAATACTTCATACTTATATGATTAATGGCAATCTTAAATGTGTAGAAAACTTAAGCAAAATGGAAGGACACAAAGAAGAAAGTAAAAATCACCCAAATTCAGTGTCATTTTGACAGACATCATTTCTAATCTTATTTTACATGTCAATCTTAGATATTGGATTATACTGTAAACTACTTCAAACTCTTTGAGTTTTTTTCACTAAATGATTTGAGATTTTTGAGCTTCCCATTGTCACTCATTATCATAGTTACGTTAATGTTAATTTGGACAATAGGGTGTACAGGGGTGAGTCTGACACATGCCCATCCCAATAGTAGCAGTTGTAGCTCTTGACACTAGAAATATAATGATGGACAAGTTAAACAATGTCCCTGAACTTGGGGATCTTTACAGTCTAGGAGGATTATAAAGGTTTTCTTTTACATGTTAAAGCTCAGGAGACGAATGGTTCAGATATTAAGATTTTCTTCTTTGTCCCATTTTTAAAGGAAATACATTTCTCAAGGGTATTTGTGAAAAGGACAATGTCCTGAGTTTCATTTATATTTAATTTGTCAGTGATTTATGAGCACTTGTTTAGCTGGTTCTCTGTCTTCTCCATTTGGTTTGGTTTTTGCTCTCAAAACTATCTATATAAATACATATATGTACGTACAACCCCAAGTTGTGGGGCAGGCAGTTCAGGAACATCCTGAGCAGACATGATTGTGACTCAGGAATATCACATAGCAATAAGATTTATCTGTGTGCATTTTATCATTATATGTTACTTCATCTAATCTCATTTAATAAATGAAATTAAAAGAAAATAATTTTTTATAGTTAACTTTTAACAATATATAAAATAATTGGTTTTGATATTAAGGTAAATAACTGTGACCATTGTGTTTGTTTATTTATTTATTTATTTTTTAATATACCCTCATAATAGAATAGAATAAATGTAAAGTAAAACAGTTGGAAGATACAAGGTCAGATATTTATCAGAAGTATAGATGCTTACTTTCAATATTCTGTTGAGATAAAGATCTATGTCACCAGGTTTACTTCATATAGAGTTCTCAAAGACAAAGCACTTGTGAAAATTAAATTATGGAACTGAAAATGATGCTGAGATCAACTATTTCATAGTAGAAGAAATAGAAGTTCTGAATGACTTGAAGTCACATATAATGTTACAAAAGGGATACTTTATGTATAGTCAGAAGGTACTTATTTTACAGGTTCTAACCTAACAAATTTAACATCAGCTTTTGAACTCTTAAGGGAGAAAGGGGCTTTCTTAATTAAACCCAAAGCTTCTGTGCCCTGAAGCCTATAGATTAAAAATAAATTAGGCCCTATATTTCTTCTGGTCCCTTCAGAAGTGCTCAAAATGAAAAACATCTCAGTGTTAAATTTAGTACCTTTTTTCTTTGACCACCTGCATTGCTCATTGAGAGCATACAGTGAAGTTCAAAATAAATTTTTGGAGGCTCAGGGATAACAGAATGGAAAATACAAGATAAAGAGTAACTTTAATGCTCAAACCCTTTGGCCTAGGCTCTTTTAGGGGCTGCTGTCAGGCCTGTTCTACAGGCTGGCCTTGAGTGTTCTGTGGTATAGCTAGATTCTTCCTAACCCGACTTCATAGGATGAGGAAAACATGTCCTTCCCTGTCTTCATGCCCTCCACATATTCATCTCCTGACTAGCTGCCTCTTCCTGGGACACTTGGCGTTGGCCATGCTCACTGTGTTCTGGAAAGGCAGAACTTATTTTACGAAGTCAGTGTGATGATAGCATCAGGACACAAACTAGCATCAGTTCAGGATATACTAGTAGAGGAGTGGTGGCAGATGTCTAGAGCAGTGGCTCATGAGGAGCTTTCAGAAAAGACTGAACCTTGGGTCTGACCTTATACCAATCAGAATCTCTGAGAGTGGGACTTAGCCATAAGGATTTTTAAGCTGCCCAAGGAGTCTGATGTCAAACCAGGTTGAGAATCACTGCTCTAGTGTTTGTAACACTAGTCCTAAGAGATATTTTGTGGAAAATAGAATCCCATGGTAAAAATGTTTAAAAATCCTGAATATTGTGTTATACATTGAATTCCTTTCTTAGAGATTAAAAAAGGCACAGTATTTAAGTCTGTAAGTAGTTCTAAAATAAAGAAAAGCAAGTTTACTTGGATTAATCCTTAATTTTCAAACTTTAAATAAAGATTTTTAAAAAATATGTTAAAAAAAAATTCCTTGAATGTACTTGGAAAACACTACTTTAGAGACTGGTAAATATCTCTGGTACTATCCCAATGGCTTTTTCAGAACTTACTATTGCAGATTTAATAAACTTGATTAAACAGAACACCAAATGGAATAGTTTCTCAAGTTAAGCAAGGAAAAGACTTTGCCAGACCATTATTTAATAATTTCTACCGTTTCTTCGCTCCCCTGCCTCAAACAAAAATTTTTATTTTGTAGTTTCATTGTTGTTCTTGTTTTGTGATGTTTTGTTTTTCTTTTACTGATTATCAGGTATTTGGGAATCTAGCTACCACTCATTAATCTGCCCAGATATTTTGTTTTATTTCTTTATATTTTTACACCATCATGTATCTTATTTCAGACTATAGTGTAAAATTTTACTAATCACTGCTACTGACAAAGATCATTTTACATTTGTATAGCCCATATTTCTCTCTTATCTGTTTGTTCACTAGAATATAGTAACATAACTTTAAACAAAATTTACTTTTCTCTATATTTTTATCTTTTCTAGTGGACAGTTTCATAAAGCATAACATGAGTGAAAGAGTCTACTGCCAATAACTAATATCTGCAATCAAGCGGACATCCTCAATTTAATTTCTTCTCTTTGAATAAATGAAGATTTAGACGTCGTAATTTTAGTGCTCTTAAATGCAGTGCTTTTTCAAAATTGAATATTGAAAATGCTTTTGATTGTTAGACTTAGGAAATGGCCAGACCTTTCATTAAATACTTATTTTCCCTACATTTGCTCTTCTGCAGACAGTGGGTGATTTGCCGTTTTTTAGTAGTTAAAACATGGGCCTAAATAGTGAATATATATTTATATATTGCATGGAAAAATTCTGCATACATCTCAGATATTAAAGTTTGCACTTGTATTTTCCCTCCTTTATAAAATGACCTAGCTATTTATAGTTTGCCGATTAACCTTTTATCTCTTTATTTCATTATATGTGAAGACTTTTGCTTAAACTTGTGGACTTAGTGCCTTTAAACTGGTCATCAGGGAAAATCCTGAAAAATCATTTGAAGGGCTTATATGAAGGAACACTGTAAATTTTTATAACTTACTAAGAAATTAATATTTGTAGAAAACATTGAATTTCCCCTAATTTATTTCCTACTTCTGTAGCTTATAAAATTAACATACTGTGTTTTACATTATAATACTTTATTTTTTGCTTGCTGAGTTTAAAATTATATATTAGTGGTGCCATCAGAGGGCAGTGATGTACTATTATACAGTATCAGATTCAGCTCTATAAAGATCTTTGCAGTAATTGAATGAGTTAAACTAAGAATCTGGATGGGTTAAATATAACAAAGTATAGTGGTAATGTGTTTGTCCAAATTTCATAGGTGTTTTTATTCTTTTATATGTATTAAAGAATGATCATAAGATTTATATAGATGTCAAATTGCCAAGGCAAGTATGAATATATGAAAGAGAAATATGTAAGTACTGTATTTAAAAAGGTCTACTTTAAACATAAAAATATTGTGAGGTAATTCTATATGATACACTGCCATAAACTTTGTAGATTTTTGTTCATTTGTAACATGTATTATAGCATATTTGGTTTTTTGAGTTTTTTAATATATAATAAGCTAAAATAGAAGAATTGCTGTGTCTTTTAATTTGGTTGCTCTTTTGGATGACAAGGCCACAGTCTGAGCCCGAAATTAGAATTTTCAAATATTAAGTACAATAGGGACTGTAAATTAAATAGACCAGCTCATTTGATTTACAAAAAGGAAACTGAACCACTATCTCGCTCATCCTTCCCACAAATCTTGTGTTATGTTGCAGTATGTTATATATGTTAATTTTAAAAAGTTTGAAGTATAATATAGATCTCTTGGCTCCTCTTTGGAAAAATCACTTCCTTCTATTACAGAATGAAATATCTGTGACTATCCAGGCAAGATATGTAGTTATAGACAGGTTCAATTTTCAGTTTTAGAGAATTAGTGGTATGTTTGTTCATAAAGGATAGTGAAGTCATTGAATTATATTTTAGAAATATAATTTTTGACTTTTTTGGACATGATTAAATTTTCCAAGGCAGAAAGGAAAAAGGAACATTAATAGACGAATGGATATAGAACCAGAGCATACTATCCTAGAACTGTGCACGTCCTTGCTTCTGTTTTATTATGGAAAGAACAATTTTATCTGTATTACAGCTTAGAGAATTACAGCTTGGATTGGTATAAACAAAAGGTTTACATCTAGGGGACGATGCTCTATTTCTAATAGCAGTTTATATCCAAATACCATGCTTATTTACTGTTGAACCAAGAATGTTGTGCTGATGAATTGCTTTCTAGGAACAGTGGGATATGCCATTCCCGCCAACCATGGCCTGCCTCCATGGGTGTGATCGTGTTTCCTCAAAACCACATGGGTTGCATGGGCTAAGGGGTGATACTCAATGTTATGAATAGTGTTAGGAAGGGGAAGGAAAAAGGGGAGACTGGATGCATGATAGGAAACCAATAAGTGACTACTTAAAAAAAAAATGTATACACACATACACATATTCCAGGAATCTTCCTCAAAGGTATGAATCAGTTCCTGATGAAACGTTAGCCTAGAGCCAGTTTCCCATACTTCATAATTTAAATAGGAAAGCATTATAATGATTGATATGTCACCCAAACTCCCCAAACAAATTACTAAAATAAAACCAAACAGTAAAATGCTTATATGTAACTATCATGTTGAGATATAAAATGCTTAAATCACTACTTCTTCATTCTAATCATTAAACTATTACTATGGTAACAAAAAGTTGTATATTACCACACAGCCCCTTTGCTAACATGCTGCATGTTTTTTAAAACATCTGTATGTGATACTTTTGTTCCACTGATTGTATTTGGAATGTAATTAATAGTTTTGTTATAAATGCTGTACTGCCTTACAAGGTACAAATATACATTTTCCTATATAAGAAATTGGCTTTGGCCATCTGTTTAACACAATTTTATCTTTACTACATCTTAAATAATTTATAGGTAAGCATGTTTCTTTTCCTATAAAGAAATGCTATTATTAGTCTCCTGGATTTTTCTTAGAGAAATACTATAGTAAAGGTTCTAACTATCATCCTTGGTACCTCAGAAGAATTGGCATAAGCTATGAATTTTCTTTTTCTGCTCCAACATTTCAACTTGTTTATTTTCACTGATAAGAATTATGCTCTGCCCTTAGAAGAAAAGGTAACCCTTGTCAGTTTTAGATTTGAATAATACCTGCATAAACAGATCAGTAAGAGGTAGGTAGATATGTATACCTATCTGGGTTGACATTTAAGGTATTCCTTTAACATCTCCAAGCAAGCACCTCAAATGCCCATGATTACTGTATGTTCTTTAAGTTGATTGAGATGTGGTAATTTTCTCTTTCTCAAAAGCCACTGAAACCATCCATTTGCATATAGAGCAGACTTTGAAACTAAGGTGTTGAGCAGGGTTGCAGAATACGAAATCATTATATGGAAAAAGTCATTTCTGTCTTTATATGCAAGTAATGAACAATCTGAAAATTAAAACAATGTCAATCATACAGTATCATCACATAGGATAAAATACTTAGGAAAAAAGAAAAAGAGGTAAAAGATCTGAAGTAAAAACCACAAAACTGCTGAGAAAAAAAATTTTTTTTAAATATATGAATGGTGAGACATTCATGTTCATGGATTGGAGGACACAGTGTTGTCAAGATGGCATTCTCAAATTGATCAATAAATTAAATGAAACATCCTAGCAAACTCTTGCAGAGAAATTGACAAAACAATCTAAAATTTATATGGGAAATGCAAGATTTATGATAGCCAAAACTATTTTGAAAAAAGAACCTAGTGATTTTCACTAAGTCAGTGAGTAAGAGCCATCTACAGTTAGTCCTTTCCTTCTGAATATAGTCTCACTTTTCCATATTCTTTTTCAGTGCCATTCAGCTAGCAGCTAGACCCCAGTGTCAATTGTGACCATGTTCTTAGCTCCACTTAAAAAGACCATCTTAGGGCTTCTCTGGTGGCACAGTGGTTAAGAATCCGCCTGCCAATGCAGGGGACATGGGTTCGAGCCCTGGTCCAGGAAGAACCCACATGCCGTGGAGCAACTAGGCCCGTGCGCCACAACTACTGAGCCTGTGCTCTAGAGCCTGTGAGCCACGGCTGCTGAGCCCACACACCACAACTAATGAAGCCCACGCACCTACAGCCCGTGCTCCACAACGGGAGAGGCCACCACAGTGAGAAGCCCGTGCACAACGGGGAGTGGCCCCCGCTCGCTGCAACTGGAGAAAGCCTATGCGCAGCAACGAAGACCCAACACAGCCAAAGATAATAAAAAATAAATTAAAAAAAAAAGATCATCATAAGATGTGTAGGCAGAAAGGATAACGCCACCCTCCCCAAAAGGTGGTCCCATCCTAATCCCTGGAATCTGGGAATATGTTATATAACACAGCAAAAGGTATTTTGCAAATGTGATTCAGTTAATGACATTAAAATGGGGATATTATATTAGATTATCAAGGTGGACCCAATCTAACCATATGGATCTTTAAAAGCAGAGAACCTTTCCAACCTGTGGTCAAAGAAATGTAAACAAAGAAGCAGCATCACTGCAGTACTCTATTGCTGGCTTTGAAGATAGAGGAAGGGAGAACATGTACCAAGGAGATCAGACAGCCTCTAGAAGATGGAAAAGGCAAAGGAACGGATTCTCTCCTAGACTCCTCAAAAGGGAACATAGCCCTGCTGACATATTGATTTTACCCCATTGAGATCATCTCAAACTTCTGACCTACAAAACTATAACATAATAAATTTGTGTTGTTTAAGCTACTAAGTTTCTGGTAATTTGTTACATCAGGAATAGAAAACTAAAATAGTAACTAAATTAATGATACTAACTTTAATTATTAAAGACATAAATGTTTAGGAGAAAAATTTAGCACAGTAAAAATTTTGATGGAAATACTGCTGATTACTAGAAATTCAGTGTTAATATTAGTTGAGGAAAATAAAAGTCAAATCATTCGGGATTTCCCTGGGGGTCCAGTGGTAAAGAATCCACACTGCAATGCAGGGGACGGGGTTTGATCCCTGGTCAGGGAACTAAGATCCCACATGCCTCAGGGCAACTGTGTGCCACAACTACAAAGCTCATGTACCTCAACTACAGAGCCCACGCGCCCTGGAGCCTTTGCACCACAACTAGAGGAAACCCACAGGCCACCACTAGAGACAAGCCCGTGCACCACAATGAAGATCCCACATGCCTCAACAAAGATCCCATGAGCCACAACTAAGACCCAAAGCAGCCAAAAATAAATAAATAAATCTTTTAAAAAATCAAATCACTCATTGTATTTTAAAAGATATAACAATAATCACTATTCCAAGATGATTTTATTCTCTACAAAACTTTAATTTTTTTTCATAATGATTATTATGACTTCCAGCACCACCAAATTATACCAGGCCTGTTGTTTTTCAAAGGTTATGGCTGAGATTTGTTCAAGATTGTGGAGTAGAAGGACATGCACTCACTCCCTTGTGAGAGCACCGGAATCATAACTAACTGCTGAGCAATCATTGACAGGAAGACACTGGAACTCACCAAAAAAGATATCCCACATCCAAAGACAAAGGAGAAGCCACAATGAGATGGTAGGAGGGGCGCAATCACAATAAAATCAAATCTCATAAACGTTGGGTGGGTGACTCACAAACTGGAGAACAATTATACCACAGAAGTCCACGCACTGGAGTGAAGGTTCTGAGCACCATGTCAGGCTTCCCAACCTGGGGGTCTGGCAATGGTAGGAGGAATTCCCATAGAATCAGACTTTGAAGGCTAGTGGGATTTGATCGCAGGATTTTGGCAGGACTGGGGGAAACAGAGACTCCACTCTTGGAGGGCACACACAAAGTAGTGTGTGCATCAGGACCCGGGGAAAGGAGCAGTGACCCCATAGGAGACTGAACCAGACCTACCTGCTAGTGTTGGAGGGTCTCCTGCACAGGCGGGGGCAGTTGTGGCTCACTGTGGGGACAAGGACACTGGCAGCAGAAGTTCTGGGAAGTAGTCCTTGGCTTGAGCCCTCCCAGAATCCGCCATTAGCCCCACCAAAGAGCCTGTAGCCTCCAGTGCTGGGTTGCCTCAGGCCAAACAACCAACAGAGAGGGAACTCAGTCCCACCCATCAGGAGACAAGCGGATTAAAGTTTTACTGAGCTCTGCCCACCAGAGCAATACCCAGCTCTACCCACCACCAGTCCCTCCCATCAGGAAACTTGCTCGAGCCTCTTAGATAGTCTTATCCACCACAGGGCAGACAGCAGAAGCAAGAAGAACTACAATCCTGCAGCCTCTGGAACAAAAAACACATTTACAGAAAGATAGACAAAATGAAAAGGCAGAGGACTATGTACCAGATGAAGGAACAAGATAAAACCCCAGAAAAACAACTACATGAAGTGGAGATAGGAAACCTTCCAGAAAAAGAATTCAGAATAATGATAGTGAATATGATCCAAGACCTCGGAAAATGAATGGAGGCAAAGATGGAGAAGATGCAAGAAATGTTTAACAAAGACCTAGAAGAATTAAAGAATAAACACCTAGAAGAATTAAAGAACAAACAGAGATAAATAATACAATAACTGAAATGAAAAATACACAAGAAAGAATCAATAGCAGAATAACTGAGGCAGAAGAACGGATAAGTGACCAGGAAGACAGAAGGGTGGAATTCACTGCTGTGGAACAGAATAAAGAAAAAAGAATGAAAAGAAATGAAGACAGCCTAAGAGACCTCTGGGACAACATTAAAAGCACTAACATTCGCATTATAGGGGGTCCCAGAAGGAGAAGAGAGGGAGAAAGGACATGAGAAAATGTTTGAAGGGATAATAGTCAAAAAGTTCCCTAACATGGGAAAGGAAATAGCCACCCAAGTCCAGGAAGCACAGAGAGTCCCATACAGGATAAACCCAAGGAGAAATATGCTGAGACACATAGTAATCAAATTGACAAAAATTAAAGACAAAGAAAAATTATTAAAAGCAACAAGAGAAAAATAACAAATAACATACAAGGGAACTCCCATAAAGTTAAGAGCTGATTTCTCAGCAGAAACTCTACAAGCCAGAAGCACAGTATATTTAAAGTGATGAAAGGGCAGAACCTACAACAAAGATTACTCTACCCAGCAAGGATCTCATTCAAATTTGACGGAGAAATAAAAAGCTTCACAGACAAACAAAAGCTAAGAGAATTCAGCACCACCAAACCAGCTCTACAACAAATGCTAAAGGAACTTCTCTAAGTGGGAAACACAAGAGAAGAAAATGACCTACAAAAACAAACCCAAAACAATTAAGAAAATGGTAATAGGAACATACATATCGATAATTACCTTAAATGTGATTGGATTAAATGCTCCAACCAAAAGACACAGGCTTGCTGAATGGATACAAAAACAAAACCCATATATATGTTGTCTACAAGAGACCCACTTCAGACCTAGGGACACATACAGACTGAAAGTGAGGGGATGGAAAAAGGTATTCCATGCAAATGTAAATCAAAAGAAAGCTGGAGTAGCAATACTCATGTCAGATAAAATAGACTTTAAAATAAAGAATGTTACAAGAGACAAGGAAGGACACTATATAATGATCAAGGGATCAATCCAAGAAGAAGATATAACAATTCTAAATATATATGCACCCAACATAGGAGCACCACAATACATAAGGCAAATGCTAACAGCTGTAAAAGAGGAAATCGACAGTAACACAATAATAGTGGGGGACTTTAATACCTCACTTACACCAAAGGACAGATCATCCAAACAGAAAATTAATAAGGAAACACAAGGTTTAAATGACACAATAGACCAGATAGATATAATTGATATTAACAGGACATTCCAACTGAAAACAGCAGATTACACTTTCTTCTCAAGTGCACATGGAACATTCTCCAGGATAGATCACATCTTGGGTCACAAATCAAGCCTCAGTAAATTTAAGAAAATTGAAATCATATCAAGCATCTTTTCTGACCAGAACGCTATGAGATTAGAAATAAACTACAGGGGAAAAAAACGTAAAAAACAGACACATGGAGGCTAAACAATACATTAGTAAATAACCAAGATATCACTGAAGAAATCAAAGAGGAAATCAAAAAATACCTAGAGACAAATGACAATGAAAACACAATGATCCAAAACCTATGGGATGCAGCAAAAGCAGTTCTAAGAGGGAAGTTTATAGCAATACAATCCTACCTCAAGAAACAAGAAAAATCTCAAAAAAAAAATCTAACCTTACACCTAAAGGAACTAGAGAAAGAAGAACAAACAAAACCCAAAGTTAGTAGAAGGAAAGAAATCATAAAGATCAGAGCACAAATAAATGAAATAGAAACAAAGAACACAATAGCAAAGATCAATAAAACTAAAAGCTGGCTCTTTGGGAAGATATACAAAATTGATAAACCTTTAGCCAGACTCATCAAGAAAAATAGGGAGAGGACTCAAACCAATAAAATTAGAAATGAAAAAGGAGAAGTTACAACAGACATCGCAGAAATACAAAGCATCCGAAGAGACTACTACAAGCAACTCTATGCCAATAAAATGGACAACCTGGAAGAAATGGACCAATTTTTAGAAAGGTATAACCTTCCAAGACTGAACCAGGAAGAAACAGAAAATATGAACTGACCAATTGCAAGTAATGGAACTGAAACTGTGATTAAAAATCTTCCAACAAACAAAGTCCAGGACCAGATGGCTTCACAGGTGAATTCTATCAAACATTTAGAGAAGAGCTAACACCCATTCTTCTCAAATGCTTCTAAAAATTGCAGAGGAAAGAACACTCCCATACCATTCTATGAGGCCACCATCACCCTGATACCAAAACCAGACAAAGATACTACAAAAAAAAGGAGAAAATTACAGACCAATATCACTGATGAACATAGATGCGAAAATCCTCAACAAAATACCAGCAAACAGAATCTAACAACACATTAAAAGGATCATACACCACGATCAAGTGGGATTTATTCCAGGGATGCAAGGATTCTTTTTTTTTTTTTTTTTTTTGGCTGTGTCAGGTCTTCGTTTCTGTGCAAGGGCTTTCTCCAGCGGGGGCCACTCTTCATCGCGGTGCGCGGGCCTTTCACTATCGCGGCCCCTCCCGTTGCGGGGCACAGGCTCCAGACGCGCAGGCTCAGTAGTTGTGGCTCACGGGCCTAGTTGCTCTGTGGCATGTGGGATCTTCCCAGACCAGGGCTCGAACCTGTGTCCCCTGCATTGGCAGGCAGACTCTCAACCACTGCGCCACCAGGGAAGCCCAAGGATTCTTCAATATATGCAAATCAATCAATGTGATACACCATATTAACAAACTGAAGAATAAAAACCATATGATCATCTCGATAGATGCAGAAAATGCTTTTGACAAAACTCAACACCCATTTATGATAAAAACTCTCCAGAAAGTGGGCATAGAGGGAAACTACCTCAACATAATAAAAGCCATATATGACAAACCCACAGCAAACATCATTCTCAATGGTGAAAAACTGAAAGCATTTCCTCTAAGATCAGGAACAACACAGGATGTCCACTCTCGCCACTATTTTTCAACATAGTTTTGGAAGTCCTAGTCATGGCAATCAGAGAAGAAAAAGAAATAAAAGGAACACAAATTGGAAAAGAAGAAGTAAAACTGTCACTGTTTGCAGGACATGGAGAATCCTAAAGATGACACCAGGAAACTACTAGAGCTAATCAGTGAATTTGGTAAAGTAGTAGGATACAAAATTAATGCACAGAAATTTCTTGCATTCCTATACACTAACATCAAACAATCAGAAAGAGAAATTAAGGAAACATTCCCATTCACCATGGCAACAAAAAGAATAAAATACCTAGGAATAAACCTACCTAAGGAGGTAAAAGACCTGTACTCAGAAAACTATGATACTGATGAAAGAAATCAAAGATGATACGAATAGATGGAGAGATATACCATGTTCTTGGATTGGAAGAATCAATATTGTGAAAATGACTATACTACCCAAAGCAATCTACAGATTCATTGCAATCCCTATCAAACTACCAATGGCATTTTTCACAGAACTAGAACAAAAAATCTTAAAATTTCTATGGAGACACAAAAGACTCTGAATAGCCAAGGCAACCTTGAGGGTAAAAAACAGAGCTGGAAGAATCAGACTCCCTGACTTCAGACTATACTACAAAGCTAAGTCATCAAGACAATATGCTACTGGCATAAAAACAGAAATATAGATCAATGGAACAGGATAGAAAGCCCAGAGATAAACCTACGCACCTATGGTCAACTAATCTATGACAAAGGAGGCAAGGACATACAATGGAGGAAAGACAGTCTCTTCAATAAGTGGTGCTGGAAAACTGGACAGCTACATGTAAAAATTAGAACACTCCCTAACACCATACACAAAAATAAACTCAAAATGGATTAAACACCTAAATGTAAGACTGGATACTATTAAACTCTTAGAGGAAAACATAGGAAGAACACTCCTTGACATAAATCACAGCAAGATCTTTTTTGACCCACCTCCTAGAGTAATGGAAATAAAACCAAAAATAAACAAATGGGACCCAATGAAACTTAAAAGCTTTTGCACAGCAAAGGAAACTATAAACAAGACGAAAAGACAACCAACAGAATGGGAGAAATTATTTGCAAACGAATCAACAGACAAAAGATTAATCTCCTAAATATATAAACAGCTGATGCAGCTCAATATTAAAAAAACAAACAACCTAATCAAAAAATGGGCAGAAGACCTAAACAGACATTTCTCCAAAGAAGACATACAGATGACCAAGAGGCACATGAAAATCAGCTCAACATCACTACTTATTAGAGAAATGCAAATCAAAACTACAATGAGGTATCACCTGACACCAGTTAGAATGGGCATCATCAGAAAATCTACAAAAAACAAATGCTGGAGAGGGTGTGGAGAAAAGGGATCCCTCTTGCACTGTTGGTGGGAATGTAAATTGATACAGCCACTATGGAGAACAGTATGGAGGTTCCTTAAAAAACTAAAAATAGAATTACCATATGATCCAGCAATCCCACTACTGGGCATATACCCTGAGAAAACCATAATTCAGAAAGACACATGCACCCCAATGTTCATTGCAGGGCTGTTTACAATAGCCAGGTCATGGAAGCAACCTAAGTGCCCATCGACAGACAAATGGCTAAAGAAGATGTGGTACATATATACAATGGAATATTACTGAGCCATAAAAAGGAAAGAAATTGGGTCATTTGTAGAGACGTGGATGGACCTAGAGACTGTCATACAGAGTGCTGTAGGTCAGAAAAACAAATATTGTATATTAACTCATATATGTGGTACCTAGAAAAATGGTACAGATGAACCGGTTTGCAGGGCAGAAACTGAGACACAGAGGTAGAGAACAAATGTATGGACACCAAGGGGGGAAAGTGTGTGGGGGCTGGGGGTGGTGGTGTGATGAATTGGGAGATTGGGATTGACATGTATACACTAATGTGTATAAAATTGATGACTAATAAGAACCGGCTGTATAAAAAAAATAAATGAAATTCAATAAATACCAAAAGCAAAAAAAAAAAAAAAAAAAAGGTTGTGTCTGCTTTGATTAAATCATTCATGTGACAAACTGAGATACTTCCTCCCTGACTTTCTGGAGCAAGAAAGGTGGATTTTGTGTTTGTTGAAAAATGAGGAAACGACAAATTAACTTCGCCTATACTTTTTATATTCAGGGCAGCACTTAAAGGACTGTTTATGATAAAACCTAGACTCTCTGCTAAGGAGAACAAACACCAGCACCACTCAGCTACCCAAAGTGAAGAAGTGCTAGGTAACCATAATTTGACTCTTCCTGTAACTCCCAGGGGATGTTGCCATTTGAATATGATCTTTATTTCAGAATGAAGCATTGATATAGAGACAGGTAAAATTTTTTAACATCTTTTTAATTCTTCAATCAGTGAGGACAATATTTTGCTGTTTATGAGTACAAAACAGCCCTGTCCTAGGTATACAAGGGTATACATAAGTCTGTAACATTATTAGCTACAGTGAAATTACTTTACTAGACAGCACAGCAAAGTTGGGTTAACTAAAGATATAATAAGAAAATGCTTTGAAATAACATGAAGTCAATGGACATTTGACTGTACAATTTACTCTTTCAAAATATAAACGTATGTCAGCTTATGTGTGTGAATTACACTCAGTCTCAACACAGCCACGTGTCTAGGAATGTGTAAACAACTCATAAGCCATTCTCTAAGGGGTGTAGTGAAAACTTCCAAAAGTGCCCCAGGTGTTTGTTCAGAGATAAGGGATAAACTTTAAGGCATTCTTCCAAGTGAATGTAAACTTTTCTGAAGTGGCCTTTCCAGTAACGTATTACTGTCGTGGATACACTGTACTTTAATTTATAGTGCTGTTGGATATTTTTAGTAGCACATCATCACACTAATTGTCACTTTTTAAAAATCAGCATAAAAATCCTGCAATTATAAAAAATATCTGGGGTGCTGTTATTCTGTACACATTAGGCAGGTACTTTCTGTTGACTTAACTGTAAATCTTATTTTCTTCTAATAATTTTTATCTTTAGCTAGAATTGTATTGCTAATATTGTGTGCTAAATACCATGTTCACATATTGAGAAACAATGATTTGCCTACAGTTTGTCGAATTTAAATCTGAGTTGAGAATTTCTCTTAATAGGTCATTTTCTACAGAAGCATTCAAAATAAATAGTGCTACTCTTTGAGCATGTTTCAACATGATGACATCTTTCTGTCTGTTATGTCTTTTTCCAAAGTAATTTTCAGAGCATGTGAACTAAACTGACTACTGGAGATGTGGATACAGGCCATTATGAGAGTCCCCTTGTAGTGACCAACTAGTTTCATTTAATTTCCTTCTTTCCCTTATAATTGGCAGAGACCACCAGGTAATTATCTGGATTCATGTCCTTAAGGGTTGGAGATTTGCTCTGGATGGGGGATGTCTTGCCATCCACACGGGAGATCTGCAGCATCCGGCAGGGGTCGTGTTTCAACAAATACCCTGCAAAAGTTTCCCAACCTCCTCCCACACGGACCATGACATGCTTGTTGTGCAGCATCTGGAATGAAAAGAGAGCGAAAGAGTTAAATTCTGAGAATTCTTGCAGTATCTCAAATCAGCTTCCAGCTCTAGCGTTGTTATTGTTTTCTGTTTTGTTTTTCAAGCCCCCATTGTCCTTCCACTTCTTGCACAGTGTCTGAGTTAGCATACAGTTTATGAGAGAAGCTTTGTTTCTCCCATGCAAGTGGATCATGAGTGGTACATATCCCCAGGATCCAGCTTTGCCCTGCTGTGGGAATCAGGGTGTAGGTACAACCCCTTGCTTGCTTCAGCAAGTCTAGAGGCTCCTTGCTGACGCTGACACCTGATGTTGCATCACAGTCTCATCATTGCCCAATTTCCTGCTTGCTGCCTCAGATCAGAGTTCTGTCTCCCCACTGGGTTATTCCCCTCTGAACCAGGACTTAAAAGACCATGGAAATGCCTGCTATGGAATATAGTTTTTTTTTTTTATTGAAGTATAGTTGATTTACAATATTGTTAGTTTCAGGTGTACAGCAAAGTGATTCGTTTATACATATATATGTATATATATTCTTTTCTTTTCAATTCTATCCCATTATAGTTTATTACAAGATATTGAGTGTAGTCCCTGTGCTATACAGTAAATCCTTGTTGTTTATCTATTTTTGGAATATAAAGTTAATAATCACACAAATACTCAATGCAAAATAGAATTGAAAATGCACTCAGAAAGATTGAAATCTTCCCTAGTCACTGTCTGAGGCTTTCAAGGAAAGATATTATGGAATGGCCAAACATTTATGTTGTCTTTACTCTCATTCTTCTTAATTACAATAGAATACTTCTTTAGAAACAAAACAAAAACAAAAAAAACAAAACCCTTACCTTCAGGGCCATGAACCATCTAGAGCTCCAGGGTTAACAAGGCTACAGACTGAAAAGGTGAAGAATATGTGGTTCTTTCTACCTAGTAAAAACATGTCCGAGTTGTGGAGGATTGGCACAGGGAGCCAAAGATTTGATCTTGGCTTCTTTCAAATATCACAAAATGGAAGAATAAGGGGGAATGTTGCACCTTCACCAAAGACCTCTCCCCTGCCCGAAATATGATGAACACACAATGGCAATGTAATCTTGGGAAGGGGATATAGGTTTGGGAGGGGTTTGGTAAGTACTTTTCATGGTAGAGCCTATGAAATCTCTCCGAATTTCTCTCACTCTGTGTTACCTTCAGATCTGGATTTTTTGACTCCTATCCAGTGGGGGAAGACTTTGCTCTTAGCTGTTGAGATTCTGATGAGAGCTTTGGATTCTCTTTCTGTATGCCTGTACCCACAAATTATTGCATATATATTTAGGGCTTTCACAGACTCCCAAAAGTCCATCCATAGGCTCAAGGTAAGAAATCCTGAAACATGGGGTCGACATAAGGCAGTTTTCAAAATCAAATGTCGTGGAAAGTAATAAAAATGTGCTGAATAACAATAATTAAAACTATTAGACTCATGAGAATTAAGTGTAACTATGTTGGTTATTCTCACTTAGAATATTAGAATTTTAGAATAGAAAGGATCTGGGGAAACATTTTCTAACAAGAAGGCTTCAAACTTATTTTAGCACCAGCATCTACTCATTAAATAAAATCTCAGTGGGAACCCATGAAATATAAAGCAGATAAGAGGAGTCAGGATTTAGCTTATAACCATTCTGCCTCCCCAGGTCCACCAGTGGTACCATGTTCCTGTTGTTTAGGATGAAGATACTGAGGCCCAGATCTTTAATGTGATTTCCTGACTCCCAGTCTAGTACTCTTCCCACAACGTCCTCCTTATAAAATCCATCAAGGCTTTTATAATTTTACGGGCCTATTTTCATTCCCACAAGTTCCTGGGTGTGCCTCTACTTCCTGTTTTCAAAACTTGGGAGTTACTGGGACAAAAACTGCAAAGGCCAGGGTCAAAATAGCACTTTGACCCTTTCTCCCATTGTTCCAAGAGCACTGCTTTTGCCTATTGTTGAAGTTCTGGTACCTCCTAGCCCTGTAAATTACATTTAAGAATGGCCTCTAAACGTCCTTGGTATGAATGTCCCTGGCAGAATGCCCAAGTTCACTTGACTGTGAGCAGGCTGTTTCAACCAGAAAGAACCGCCAGCCAGAAGAGTTTTTAAACAATTAGTGAACTCTGGGAAACAGTGACAGAAATGTTTTTTCAGCCTGGAGTATATGATCATGAAGGTAAAAATTCTGCTTGCAGATTCTTTAATGAATCCATAGGACAATGCAAAGTGGATTCAACATGAGACAGAGTCATTCTGAATGTGAGTTACACAGGAATTAAATTTCTGCCCATCTCGTCTTCCAGAATCTTCCTATAGCTAATCAGCCACCTATAATTTCCCAAAGAAAGCCAATGGTCAAACTGGACAAGTTTCAAGCATGGGATTAAGATATCAGAGCTACAGGTGTTCCTATAGCCTGATTGTAGAGATTTAAATCCCATGCCTTTTCTTAGAACATGCTCAGTCTCAAGAAAAAAGAAGAAAGAAACGAATGCCAACCTCATGTCCATAAACAAAATCCCTATTGTTTAACCTAAAAGCAAATCAACCTGCTATAAACTAAATTGCTCTCAACCCTTCCTTCCCTTCACAGCATTTACCGTGCCAAACCCCAACCTTGGATTAAGTGTATAATCTTCTTCCTAAATCAGGGCTGAGCTGCTGAGCTCTGCGGGAAGAACTCCTTCCACCTCAGATATTAGTGACATTAGACCAAGTGCAATTAATTGAGCCTTTTATTTTTTGTTTTGGTCAATCCCATGTCTTATTCCTCTCTATTATTCTCAAGTACACTACCCATTTCATCCTCATCAGTCTACCATGACTTCATCTTTGTCAGGCATGGCTTCCTCTCTCTTGGTACCTCCACTGACTAATTCACTCCAACCTACCTTTATCCTTTACCCTGCCTTTCTTGTCACAGAAATAAGTCCTTCTGTTCAAGGTCAAGTCCTACCCCCTGTCCTAATCCTCATTTCCACTCATGAAGAACCCAGCTACATCAAACATCTCATCCTTCTTCTCTCTCTCTCCAATTTAGTGTATAATGGCCCTTACCTTTTAGGAAATAAATGTATCCAAGCCCCTCCCACTCTTGTGCAAAGAAAACTCTTCTTCTTTCATCCCAGTCTACTTTGCTCTCATACCTTCTCCTTACACCTGAGCTTCTTGACAGTTAAGTTTACGCTCAACGTTTTCACTTCTAATTTCCTATTTACTGTCCAACCAACAGTAGGCATTGTTTCTGCTTAACTGACTACATGAGAAAGAAAACCAGATGACTTCTAGAATTATCAAATCCAGTGGACTGTCCTTAATCCTTGTCTTCTTTGATCATTCAAATAAGGTATCTGATAGTATTGACACTCCTTCCTTGAAACTCCTTACTCTTTCACTCTCCATGACAAGACTCTCTTACTTGGATCTCCTGATACCTACCTGAGGGTTCTCTCTCTGCCTCCTTCACAAGTTGTATTTCTTCTACCTATTTTTTTTTTTTTAAACATCTTTATTGAAGTATAATTGCCTTACAATGGTGTGTTAGCTTCTGCTTTATAACAAAGTTAATCAGTTATACATATACAATATGTTCCCATATCTCTTCCCTCTTGCATCTCCCTCCCTCCCACCCTCCCCATCCCACCCCTCTAGGTGGTCACAAAGCACCGAGCTGATCTCCCTGTGCTATGCGGCTGCTTCCCACTAGCTATCTATTTTACATTTGGTTCTTCTACCTATTTTTAAGTTTTGCTTTTCCAGGGGATTCTGAAATTATCTGTCCTTTCTCTACTGCTTTTCTCAGTCTAACCACTCTCTATTTGCAACCTCATGGTTTTCACTGCCATCTATTTTTGTGTCCCCAAACTATAACTCTAGCCCTTGTTTCTTCCTGGAGCTTCCAAATGCAAAGGCAACCTGCCCTCTTCCTTCCCCTAGGGCCCCACAGGTCTTTCATCATAGGGTTGGTGACATGAGCAACCTCTGTACCTAGTCAGATACCAAAAACATTCATTTCCCACTAAATGTTTCTCAGGATCTTTGCTACCATTGCTACTACTTAGTTCAGGGACTCATCTTTCCCTGGTCTATTGTAGAGGGCTCGCTGCCTCCAGGCTTGCTGTGTCCAATCCATTTAGTAAACTGCCACCAAAGGGAATTCCATAAATGCAAGTGTGATCGTGTCCTACCTAAATACTTTCACTACCTCCCTCTCTCCCGTATGGTGAGTCACTTTATTTGCATATGTTACTCTCCGTGACTACTCCTGCCAGCCTCATCCCTTCCCTGAGCCCTGGGACCCATGAATACTTGTAGTTCTATATTCCCAGATAACATACTCTTTCTTTCATGCTTTTGCACATTTGCCCCTAAATGTGGAAAGTCCTTTCTGTTCTTCCCTCCCTGCTCACCAGGACCACAAACATTTCCCCAATTCAAACATCACCTCCACCTGAAAAAATCTTCCAGGGTCATACCCCTCATTGATAAGGGAATCCTTCCTTGACACGTGCTGTTTAGTTTACACATGATTTCACTGCTTTGCTCATACTACCGAATTGTAACTATTAATTTACCTGTATGCCCCTTCTAATAAAATGGAGCTCTCTGAAAAGAGTGATGATGTATCTCTCATGTTTGGACTCTCACATATGTGATCTCAGAACAGTGTCAATAGTGTAACCATATAGTACTCTTTTTCATGTATCTTTCCACACTACTTACTTTGCCTAATGTAAGATATCAGTATCAGTATTACTCCCATTTTATAGATAGTAAAACTGATGCTCTTAGAAGAACTGATGATCTTAAACAACTTGTGCAAGATCACACAACAAATCAGTGGCAGAACTGGGATAAGAATCCTTTTTTTTTGGTCTATTATACCATATTCACTTATTCTGTAAAGCTCCTAGATTTGGATTTTCATACCTGCTTAGTTACTTACAAGTGATAATTTAGCACAGGCAAGGAATTATCAATGTCAGAAATAGTTATAAGTTGCTTAAGCAAATTAAATGCTCACATAAAGTGATTTATAGTTTTATGTCCTAATAAACTTTAAATAAATATTGCATTTAATTTAAGAAGGTTATCCTCTAAGTGGCCCTAATTATTTCAGAAATAATTATGTGTCAAGTACAGGTAATACAATAAAATATATTTATAGGTCTCTGTTGGCATAAGGAGAACTGGGCTTTGATTCTCTGTTCAGTGTGCATTTTACGGCTCCTTTATTTTTAATGCTTCACAATGTTGAACAATTTTGTGTTCTCCATTCCAAAAGATAACTCATTTTGGCTAATAGGGCTAATATACATGTGAATTGAGTATTCAGTGTAGTTTTCTATGTTGTTTGTTGCATTTCTCTCTTTTTTAAATATCTTTATTGGAGTATAATTGCTTTAAATGTTGTGTTAGTTTCTGCTGTACAGCAAAGTGAATCAGCTATGTGTATACGTATATCCCCATCTCCCCTCTGTCTTGAGCCTCCCTCCCACCCTCCCTATCCCACCCATCTAGGTCATCACAAAGCATCAAGCTGATCTCCCTGTGCTAGTTGCACTTCTCTTGAGTAAAGAAAAATAAGTTAGAGTTGCTATAAATATTCCCCAACGCTGCACATTGCAAAGCAGTAGTTTTTGCATATTAGGCCTATTCTAAGGTTGCTATTTTCTACAATTGACCTCATTCCTCACCATGCCCCTGATTCTAACAAAGCAAAGAAGATTCTTTACCAATTTAGCAACATCTCTCAATGCTGAAGGGGAAAAGAACAAAATAACAAATATCTTGTCTCAACATTTCTCCCAAAGGCCTTAATGAAGTTTCATAAGCAGATCTGGGTTATTGTAAACATTTTCTTTTTTGATGTCTATGAGTGACATACAAACCTTGCCCAGGGAAAAGAATCAGTAGGTCTCAAAGTTATGTTTTTGTTTTTTAATAATTTCTTCTAGTAATGGGAGAAAGAACTCCCATTCTTACCAAGGGCATTTTGATTTCTGCCTTTGTCCTACTATGATATTTAACTATGTGTTGTTTTCTTAGTAGGCCTCTTCTCATATGTCAGCAAAAGGGAAACTTTTTTCTTAGTTGACACAGAGTCATAATATTACAGCACCTACTATGTGCCAGATAATCTACAAATATGCCTTCTTGAATTAAGGAGGATAAAAAGATTGAGGTCATTGGCAATGCTGTCATTTCACAGATATACAAACTGGCAGACAGAGGGTCACACCGGGGGTTCCCAGAGCCAGGCTAGAAATCACACCTCCTTTACTCCCAATCTAGTACATGGCCTTACAATTGAACAGCTATACTCTTCCAAAAATTATTATTCTAAAAATGAATCCAATCTTGAAAGGTGGATGAATCACTTAATATATTGACCCAGCAGTGGCTTATAACATGTCAGATAAGTCTTTTGATTTACTGGATTCAATGCACATCTTGTTAGGCTACACTATGTTTACCTGAAGCCCACTTTCTAATACCACCTTTCAATCTTATTTCCCTAACACAGTAAGGTAACAAACTATCCCATAAACAACAAATTCTGTAACTCATCCAGATGCTTAATTTAAAGAAAAAAAATGGGTTGAAAGGAAATAAGTTAATTCTCTTATATCAACTTACAACATAATGGAAAATCCAAAAAGTTGTAGAAATGATTAGTCAATAGCTTCCTACAAATTTTGAGATCACTGTGGTATCAGGGGGCCTAGTGGTCTGGCTCTTATGATATGTGATAACAGGACTTCAGGAAGAAGATTTTTTTTCCTTTCTAATTATTGGAGAGACAGACTGCAATCACATTATGTGCAGTTAAGAACTTAAAGCAAGAAAAAGTATGTATTTTTCTTCTTGGGCACATTAATCAGAATTACGTCAACTCACTTTTTGTTGACAAGGCAGAGCTGATATTTATGTATGGATCACAGAAAATCATATGTTTTACTAAATGAAAAAAAAAAGGTCACATAAGAGAGCCAGGAAATATTATGGATTTATTGGTAATGTATTTGGCTTTTAAGGTGACCAGGTTGTATAAATTTATATTATACAAACAAAAAACAAGCAAAATACCACCAACAAAAATAAATAACAGGAAAGGTCTTTTAGGTATGCAGAATTTAAAGTTAAATGCTTTAGGTCTATATCTGATAGCTTTATTTTATGAATTCCCCAGCATAGATCTGCTTGCATGTTCACATCTGTCCTAAATCATAATTCCTATGAAATGCTTCAGGTGTCGCCACCTTCTCAGCAAAACACTGACACATCTCTTTCATTCTGATTTGAGTCTTTTGCCCGCGAACTTGAAAATGCAGGGAAGCAGGAGTGTCTCTCAAGTGCTCTGAATACAAATGTCATTAGACCCGGAGGATGTGAAAGCTTTCCAGCAGGATGCCCTCATCATCTCTCACACTTCACTAATCCACCCTCCACTCCAGTGCCAGAGTGATCTTTGAAAAAGGGAAATCTGATCAGGCTACTGCCTTGCAATGGACCTGTGAGGGGTTCTCCATTGTCTGCAGTGTTTCTCAGCCATTTTTATTTCCAGTCCATCTGAGGAATATGACTCTTTCTCATCAGAACAAAAGCCCATGGCAAAGATTCTGGGAAAGCAAGGGTGTGAGCGTGCGAGCATGCATGGGCATCTGTGCTTGTGCGTGTAGGGATGGGGCAGGATCTGCATCTCTAGGGTGGGCAGAAGAACACATAATCTGAGGAAACAATTTGCCAGTGTTTCTGATATCCCCTCCCCTACCTCTGTCCCTCTCCAGCCCCCATGAGAACAACCACCGTGAGACACCAAGCACTTCACAGTCCAGTTCCTTTCCCACCTTCTTTCTCATTATGCCTTAATGATCACATACTGTTGTGCAGGTTGCACACTGCACAACTATGCGCTATACTGTGGCCCTACCTTTCTGTACCCATGACCACCTTCCAAATTATTTACCCAACAAATATTCTGAACTCCTTAGAATCCCCTGAAAGTTTCATCCCTTTCTACACGCAGAGAATTGTTCCACATTCACCAGGTGAATTAAAGTGAGTCTCTTCCATTGGCCATTCAACAAATATTTGTTGAGTGCCAGACAAGGTTATTCCTTGCTAAATTTTATGCCCTGAGGGCCTAGGGCAGTGAAAAGTACATAATAGGCACTCAATAAATGCTCGTTAAATGGATGAATGAACAATGTTAACACCTAGTAATGGTCCACCCAGGCATCACTGCCTTTATGGAATATTTTTGCACTCTCTGACATTTAGATTACCTTCTTTGGACCTTGAGATTTTCCTGCACAGACCTCAAGCAAAGCACCTACAATACTTTGTTGCCTTATTTCTTGTCCATCTTTCTGACCTCTCTAAAGGGTCACATCCTATTCAGCTTTGTATACCTGGCAACTATTACCATATGTGCTATGTAAAACATCACATATGGAAAGATAAGAATAAAGAAAAGATGAAATGCTTTGTCTTTAGAAGGAAGAGTCTAAAAAAAAAACAAACCAGGATGTGAATGATAATCCACATCAAACATTGTTTAAAGAATTCCTTTGAGAGAGACAGATTTTGGGTCAGAGAAGGAAGCTTTAACAGGAATCATATTTAAAAGGGGGAGATTGTATGGACAATCAATAGAGCAATGGACAGAAGAGAGAGAAAGGAGAAGGGGAAAGGAGAGAAGAAGAAAGCGCCCTGAATGAATCCAAAAGTAAGTGTATTATTCTCTTTGTTATCTCCCTTCACAAATTCTCATAACACCAGGAATGTATATTTTTAAAAAAATATTGTTCACTATAGTAACAAATCACTTGATAAAATTTTCACCCCCTCCTCTTTCTCTTTCAATGCTTAAGTGTTTGGGGTCACTCTCATTAAGCCCTTCCCCACTTAACTGACCACAGTGGCTCATATTTCTGCCCAATCTGTGAACTGTTCTCCACCTGAGCCATCCTTCTAAGAGGCAACCATCTCTGACACGGACTGAGGAGAGGAGACAACCCACCTAAATTTAGATCAGTTTGGCTTCCTGGGACATCATATGTTTCCTAACACGTCCTTATCAACCCTGCTCTCGGTATGCTTTTACAAGCCCTCATAACTTGAGGGAAAATATTGTTTTTAGAATGCAGTCATCCAGAGAAAGAGTGTTAAATTAATTTATAGGACAACAGACTCTGTCATCATGTAATATTATACTGAAATGGCATACGCTGAAAATTGGGCGACTGGGAATTCAGCTCTCTGCCTAAGGTACCCTGACACCTGGAGGAGTAAGATGGCAGGTGTTCAATCCCTAGTGGAAAGGCTGAAACCTGCATTTTCAAGATACGTGATGAGGTCGCCTGTGAATAGGGCAGCGGAGGCTCTGTTAACCACAGGCGACATATGAAGGCTCCTTTTTGTCAAAGGTTGGGGATTCATCTCAACATCTCTAGCTACTTGAAATTATAAACGGTTAAATACTACCCAAATAAACAAGCTTCTGGAATTATTGTTTTATTGTTTACAAAGAATTTTTCATATTTATTGTCTCATTTTTATCTACCTAACCATCCTTTTGTTTATTATGCCCTTTTCCTAAATAACGCTTCAGAGATTTGAACTACAGTCACCAGAGCAGAAGCTACCATCTGTTTTGTCTTTACCAGACTGCCTAGGTATGGTTATCACTAACTAGCTGTACAACCCTAAGACATTTATTGAATCTCTCTGTGCTTCAGTTTCTCATCTGTAAAATGATTATAGAGGTTTTTGGATAAAGATATTAATACGTGCAAGCATTTAGCCACGTTGCCTGGGGCATGATACTCCATAGCAACCTGCCATTATTATAATTATTATTAAAAGAATAATACTGTTATTGTGATGATGATGATGAGCTTCTAATGGATTTTATTTCAGTTACTTCTTGCAGCAACTCTAAGTGGCTTGCATTGTTATCGACATTCACAGATGACAAAATGATAGCTCAGAAAGGTGAAGTAAATTGCCCAAAGTCACTTAGCTAGGAAGTGACAAAGTTTAGCTTTGAACTTGAGTTTCTCTGACCTCTAACGCAATACTCAGTACCCCTTAACTATACATTCTAAAGGGGCTTCACCAGGAGTCACGGTTGTCTGAGTTCTTACCTAGACTCTTCCCATGGACAAACCTCTTTTCTTTAGGAATAGGTGTTGTCATTTTATGATGTCTCCATTTATGATCATATCGCCCCGCTCTCAATGTACCCAGACCCAGAACATAAAAAGGAACTTAATACATGCTTGGAAGAATTTGTTTAAATTTGAACCTGATTGTTTAACCCATACAAAAATACTGAAAATTAGGTACACCCAGAGTGCTTTGCCCTGGGCCCCATACTCTGAAAGGAAACTGTAGGGCAGAAATCTCTGACAGCCTGCAAAATACTTTCTTAAATCATTTCATTTTGTTATCACACCTGCCCAGTGGTTTGGCAGGTTAATATTTGTTCCCATTGCACAAATGGGGAAAAAGAGGTTAGGTGGGTAGCTCATGGACACACAGCAAGAACGCAGACCTAGTCTCCTAATTCCCAGTTTTGTGATTTGTTGTCTTCAATAATAAATTATACAGCAGGGGGAATGTAATCCTCAAACCCTCATTTGAAGGGTGAACTGTTGCAGTGTCCTAATGATGAGAGCCCATCCTCCAGCATGAACAGGGCCTTGAATCAGAAACCTTCTGGCTATTGAGGCTGGTCAGAAAAATATTCCTGGCCTGCTTTTGTTGTTTCCCTCTGGAGGGGTAAAAAGTTTAATTCCCAGGCTCAATGTAGACAAATGACTCTCAGTAGCTTCTTTCCGGAAGCAAACATGAGAAGAGCAGCTAGCAGATGAATGTAACCATTGACTGGTAAAAAGTTCCCTTTGCATCTGCCTTGAAATATGTTCAGGAGCCCTTACTGCCAACCGTCTGTCAGTTCTCGTCTCCTCGTTATGTCAGGTCTCCATTTTCCCAGTTCTGCACCAAAGGAAATTAAAAAGCCTTAGCAGCAATCTAATTACCAGTTCATGGCACCATTTCAGACAGGGAAGGCAAAGTTATGATAAATATTTAATAGAACACTCAGCATAGTGAAAGCAACGAGCTGGAAAATGATGGTGCCGGAAAGGGAACAGTTGTCTAGGGGAAGGATTTGTAACTGGTATATACCCAACTGAAACTAGAATTCATCTACCCCAAAGATGCAACATCTATTCAAGAAGGGGAGCTGAGCTCCAAGAGGCAATGAAAGCCCAACCCTTCCACTCATCAAACAGGGCCATGTTTGTCTGACTCAATCTGAACTCCATTCTCTTCTATGTACTGATAACAAAACCCAACAGAGTGGGAGAGCCAAAGGTTAACATTGCCAAAGGTGGCAATGCAGGTCCTGAAAAGTAACAACAGTGTCTGGAATCCAGACACTGGAAAAATTACTGCTTTGCCCCTGTTTTTAATGTATCTTTAGTATATTGGTAGACCCATTAAAGTGGTAAACCAAGTATTACTGAATATATTCAGAACTTTTATATTGACAAAACATTTGAAAACCTGAGTCTCCTTTCTCTCAAAGCCCATTCAAATGAAAGGCAAGGAATAAAGATGTTATAACGCTACCAGGGCAAAGAGAAATTAAGAGGATATAACAGTAGACAAAAAAGGTCAAAGACATTTTTAGAAGATGGAAAAAAGATAAATGAATCATAACTGACTAAAGGTGGAGCGAGCTGAAACTAAAAACTTGAAATGACAGCTGACAAAGCGAAGCAAGTCAGATCAGGCCTTGAAACCATAGGAAACTCAGGTGTGAAAATCGTCAGTTACTTCCATCAGGTAAGGAGAGAAATATAGTTGAAAAAAGGAGAAGTGGCTGAAAATCAGTATAAGGATCAGTTAGCCCCCAGATTTTTACTGCACCCCACTCCAGAGTTGCTATGCCTGTGACTATCTCCATGGTACCAATGACCACATCATCACAGCAGGAGACTGAAGGTTTCTCTTTGTAGAAATTGAATCAGAGATGCTCCAGACTAGGGCTCAGGAACAGGATGGAAAGATGGACAGATACACGATAAAGCAAGTCCGGCAAAGTGTTCATTGTAGAACCAGATGGTAGTTCTATGGGTATTGACTTCTCTGTGTTTGAAAAATTTTCACAATAAAATGTTAGAGGAAAAATTCATCCCAAATCTGAATCCAATCTGTTCTCACCGTCTCCACTGCTATCTCCCTCATCCCAAGGTTCCTTCATCTCACCTGGATTACCACAATAACCTCCCAACTGCTTTTCCTGCTCCTGTGCTGCCCCTCGGTACACTCTCAACAGAGAAACTAGAGGGATCTTGTTCAAACAGAAGTTACCTTGGGTCACAACTCCACTCGAAACACTGCCTGGCTCCCCATTTCACCGGGAACACATTACAGAGTCCTTCCAACAGCCTCCAAGTTCCTACGTGACCTGAACTCCTGTTACTTCTCTGACTTTATGCGCTTCTCTGACTTTTATGCCCCTTTATGCACGGGGCCCTTCATATGCTCTGATGCAACCACGTTGGCCTCCTTGCTATTTCTCAGACTCTCCAGGGCTACTCCAGGCACACTCTTGACTTGGTGTTCCTTCTGTCTAGAAAGACATTTTCCCTAGACAACTGGAGAGCTAATTCTGTACCTCTTTCATGCCCTTGCTAATCTCTCATCTCCTCAGTAAGCTGACCCTAACGACTCTTAAAACTGCAGTCTCTGCCCCTGGCACTCCCAGCCTGCCTTACCCTGCTCTACTTTTCCTTTCCCACTCCAACAGGACACTTATCACTTCTAGCAAGCTCTATAATTTACATATTTATTATATGTATTGTTTAGACAGTAGAATCCGTCCCAACTAGGGTTGCCAGATTTATCATATAAAAATACAGGGCACCCAGTTCAGTCTGAATTTCAAATAAGCAACGGACACTCTCTCAGTATAAGTATGTCCCCTGCAATATTTAGAACAAACTCATACTAAAAGGTATCTGTTGTTTATCTGAAATTCAACTGTAATTGAGCATCCTGTATTTAATCTCATGACCTTACACACACACGCACACTCACAGGAATATAAGGTCCTCAAGGGGGCCAGGGATCATCTGTTTTGTTCTCTGATATATCCTCAACTCCCAGAACACGGCATGTTTCATAGTATATGTTGAATAAATATATGTTGGGTGAATGAATGATTACATTTTCTCAGGTGCGCTCTAAGAAAACAAGGGAGTAATCCCCAGAAGACACGCGATCCAGGAAATAGGGAATCCACCATCAAAGCAAGTTTAAAAAACATCAAAGCAAGTTAAAAAAAAAAGTCTCAGATGACACTGTGAGGCCAATCTGGGGGAGGAGGACACATGTGGAGGGGCCAGAAATGAAACCAACAGATGAACTGGTGCTTCTGCCTGTGACACTATCATTGTGATGGGCTTCACAGTTCTTTCAGGGGATCTGATAGGGGTTCTTAGTCATACTTAGGACCAAAAATACATTACTGACTTCAAGGAAAATAAAAATGGTTACAAAAAATAAAAGTAATCATGGCACACTACAATATTTACGTGACCATTAAAAAGTAAATACTGACTACGGTACTGATTTGACCAACATTGTGGTACCACCAATGATGCTCGGCAAATAGGAGGAAGGAAAGTGTATATGTGTTGGGGGGTTAGGCGGAAGCCTAAGATTGCTAAATTGTCATCTTCCTGCTCTTGCTACCTTGGGTTTATAAGCAGACCATAGAAAACGTCTAAAATTTAGAAACTAAGGAAGAACAGCATAATTACATAACTTAGAAATTTGGAGACAAATGAAAGAAGAAACAGCTTCCAGAGGTGAAACTAGCTGCCTCTAGGGAGAATTTGGGAGAAAAAGAATGGAAAAGGGTAGAAAGGCATGGGGCAGGTTTGCTGTTTTTGAACATAAATCTTACAGCACCACTTTATTAACTATATATATGTATATATTTACAAAAATTAAAATTTAATTTAAAACCCTCAGTTCTGCTACTTAAGGAAACAAAACTGAAAGGGGAAAAATAGAATTTCTAAAACATCAACATAGAAAACATATTTTATTATCCACAAAATTATTTTATTGCTATGAAAACTTTATTCTTCTTGTGCAAACTCGCTGGCAGGCTCTCATATACTTCACTATATAAGGATGCAATTTTACCTGAAGTCACTACAAATTTAATGATGAATCTTTTTTCCCCTTTGACATACTTCAGGAGTAGTAGATAATGGAAGAGTATTCAGACCTGAGTTCCAACCTGGCTACCTAATCTCAAATGTTTACTAACATTTTACTAGGACTTTTTGGTTTACAAAATCCTTTATACCACCATTTCGTTTGATCCTCTAATGTTACTTTAAAAGTTATTTTCATATTATACATATTTGGATTTCTCCCAACATTAAACAAAAACATCACAATATCCTCAGATAAGATGGCTACATGAACTTAGGAGAGCAAAGCTTTGCTACTTGCATTGTTGCCTTATAGTTTGTTTTACCCTCCCCTGTTCTTTCTGACTCTTGAACAATTATAGGTCTACAATTAAAGCCTTAGCATTTCTTTTCCAGAAACTCTCCTTCCAATATCACACTTCCTGGTTCTTCCTATTTCTCCCTCCACGCTAATTAAATGCCAGTCACTGCTTTCCTTGTAAACCTCATTGTCTCCAAAAACCTTCTCTGAGGCACAAAAGTATTGCTTTTCCTTTCAGTTTTTCATGCTATTAAAACAGTTCAAGAGCATAGAAGAAAAATATACACCAATCTCACTTACCAATATATATGTAAAAATATTACTTTTGCATACAGCTTTAAAAAAAATCTTTATCTTCCACAGAGTTACACTCTTTGCTACATCTTTTAAATAGATTGTGCTATTCTGAACTCAAAAATCTCTATTTATTGAATACCCTATTTCCAGCCTTCATTTTCCAATATGAGGGGGTGAAGTTTGGAGTTCACTTTCAAATTATTCAGTCTTCCTAAAGACCAAGTGCAGAACAATTAAACAATTCATCACTGGCTGTGTCTACCCACCCTTGCTTCAGGGACTGGTCATATGTTCACTTATAAATAAGCCTACTGTTCCATGGGGCCACCCAGAGGTTCCCATAGGGAAGATGACACACACTCTCTTGATAAAAGCCACACCTAACTAATACCCTAGGCAACGATCACCTGAAACTGCTCAAATTCACCATTTTCAGACAAGAACTTCCAAAGCTTGCATATTGATTTTTTTTGCCTTAAATTCACTTTTGCCTCCAAGAATTCAGGTATCTCTTTGTCTGTCAAAGTTTCCATGAAAGTTTTCACCAGTCTATCCTTTCTTTTTATGTTTCCATAATTTTATATTTCTATTCTCTCATTTCTGTAATTTTACTCATGATTTTTTAAAGTCTTTCATGCATGCATGCATGTGTGTGTGTGAGAGGTGTGTGTACAGGTATGTTATAGCAATAAAAGTTAGAGCAAAAATTTTTATAAATTTATCTCAGCTGATATAAATATATATACATCCATCCCCATTACCATGTCTTTTCTTCCTTCAACTATTGTTAGAGGGATGTTGTTTGTCTAACTAGGGCCTGGCTGGAGCAATGGAAGACTTTCCTTCTGGTTTAGTCCATCTCTCTTAAATAATGTGAATTTTCTCATCACAAAATCCACAGAACCATTCCTCAGTCATGTGGGTTCCACTTCATTTTCTCTCCTCAACAACCCACTGCACATGATGACATGTTTCTGTTTATACAAGTGTCCTCACATATTTCAGGAACCTACCTGCACAGCTATACCTCTTCATGTCAATGAGAAATCGTGGTTTTTCTGATAAACACTTTCCTGTGTCCTTTTATTCCAAGTCAAATTATGATGTTGAAGGAGCAGCAATACCCCCTCCTCGGTGACAAATCTAGTCTGTACTTCCTGGTGCTTTGTTTCAAATTCAGCTAAGCCTCTGGTAATGTGTGTGTTAATATAAGGGCCTCAGATACAGACTCTGTCCCTAGCTTGCTAATAAAATGTCACCACTGTAGACAGCTTGAGGCCATCCCCTTATCTGCAGTGTAGGTCTAAGAGAGGGAACGCCATCAATGATGTAAGTCGCTCTGATTCTGCTCTTTCCTTCTTCAGTCTTAAATGTCCTCTTTTGTTTGTTCTAATAACTTTTAAGGCCACTCAAAATTCTTTTTTGTCACTTTGTGATTCATGCCCCCTAGCATCTAACCAGCTTATGTAGCAAGATCAAAACCAAAAATTTTGTAATTAATGTTAAAGTCACATCAGTGGCCTTCAGAAATGGATACTCCATATTTTGCCCATTAAGTAGTTATTAAAAGCATGACTGTCTGAGATCTTGAAGACTTCAGCACTGAGGCCTACAAGCTGAGATGTACTTTCCATCTACATCAGCCTGGCAGTGGTCTTTGAAGTGTGACATCTTCACCTAATGCCCTCCTCTCTGCGCTTTGCCTAATTTTCCATTTAGAGAGCTCTCCCTGCCCTCTATACCTTTACAAGCTCTTTGTGCAATTTCATAAAACTCCATTAACCAGTCTCAGCACTTTCACCATCTATTCATTCTTAACTCTCAAGTCTACCACCCTTTCTTCTCTGTCTCTCCCATATCCTAAGAGGTCTTCAGGACAGTATTTAATCTTGCCTGACTTATCTTTTTTTTCTTTTCATTTTGAGCCTATTTGATCCTTTTATTCTAACATAATTTAAATTATCTCCCACATAGCTTTGTCAAACTTATTCTGATAAAGGTTTGCAAAGGATGTTATGAAAGAATATTAGAGATACCTTCAGCTTAGTCTTGAGGGGCAAGAGTTCTTGAGAATATTTCTTGGAGGAAATGATATGAGTCTCAAAGAGAAGTAGGATTTCACTGGATAAAGAAGGGCTAGAAGGGCATCCCAGGCTGGGGGAAAAGCACATGCAGAGGGACAGAAATATAAAGCAGCACAATCTGAACATAACACTGAGTAGTTCGCTGTTACCATGGCTAAAATGTGAGAGGGATGAGGAGAGACTGTTAGGAGATGCAGCTAGTGAGGTAAAGAGTGATCAAGAATAAGATGACCCTCATGGAAGCAACCTAAATGCCCATTGGCAGATGAATGGATAAAGAAGATGTGGTACATATATACAATGGAATATTACTCAGCCATAAAAAGGAACGAAATTGGGTCATTTGTAGAGACGTGGATGGACCTAGAGAATGTCATACAGAGTGAAGTAAGTCAGAAAGAGAAAAACAAATATCGTATATTAATGCATATATGTGGAACCTAGAAAAATGGTACAGATGAACTGGTTTGCTGGGCAGAAATAGAGACACAGATGTAGAGAACAAACGTATGGACACCAAGGGGGGACAGTGGCGGGGGGGATGGTGGTGGGATGAATTGGGAGATTGGGATTGACATGTATACACTAATATGTATAAAATAGATAACTAATAAGAACCTGTTGTATAATAGATTAATAAAATTAAATTAAAAAAAAAAGAATAAAATGACCTTGAAATCTGTACACATGGGACAGGGAGGGCCACTCATGGGTTTAAAGCAAGGGATTGGCATTACAAGATTTCTATTACTCAAAGATCTCCAGCAGATCCATAGAAAAGTCAAAGTTTGAAGCAAGAGAGATTGGATAAGAGGTTTTTACAGTATTTAGGAAGGATGTGAAATGACTGAGACTTGGATCGAGGTAAAGAGAAAGGGACAACATGACTGATCTTTCTGGTGCCTTCTCACCTTCGAGTAACTTCATAAGTTATCTCTTCCATCCTTGGACCTTTATTTTGATTTATAAGAGACAACATAAAATTATGAGCATTATGTTTCAACTCCTAATCTTGAAATCTCTTCTAGCCTGGGGTTAGGACACCAGGAGGTCATGGGATTTCAGGATTTGAAAGGGTTTATTCTTGGGAATGAGCTAGAAGAAACCTCAGTGAGGAGTAAAGGAAGCTTTGGGGAATGTCTCAGAGAACATGGCTTTGGACAGGGGACAAGCAATACAGACTCAAAACAAAACAGATAGCTGATAAGCCAGCCCACACTAAGAAGTTAAGACGTTGCCAAGCTCAATAGGCTTTAATTTCTGATATCTCTCAAATCAGTTCCATACTTTCTTACTCCCATCAACCCTTATCAGATTTTTGTTCTCTTTCTTGAACAAACAATAATTGCTTTCAGTTTCTCTGCCCTTCTTCTCAGGGCCACCATACACACTGCTATGGGACTGAACTTACTGTGTACTGAGAAATCTTTGATACGTATATTCCAGGTTCTTAAAATATGACCTGAACTCAACTCTTCAGTTTTCTTCCCCATATATACCTACCTTATGTAGACATTAGCCAAACTATATCACTCACTGTTTCCTGAATACTGTCATTTTCTTTGAATAGGATATGTTCTCCCTGATGACATACAGAAAGTCATCCCAAATCTACTTCTTATCTGGGTGCTTTCATGGCTTTCATACTTTCCTATCTCCAAATCAGATACCATTTGTCCCTACTTTGAACTGCCCTCTTGAAATTTTTTTTTAAAATTATAATGACTTGTTTATTTGCCTTATCTCTTGTAAAATGCTTACTGTGAGCACCGAGTCTCACTCAACATTTTATCTTCCACATTGCCAACTAGGTCCTTTGCACTCTTTATTCTTTCTTTCAAAAGATATTTATTAAGCAACTACTAGGTGGAAGATAATATATTAACCACTACAGAAAGCATATAGAATAAATCCAATACATCCTTGCCTTCATGAAGCTTAGAGTCTATTGAGGAAACAGACATTGAACCAATAAACGTAAATATGAGTGCCATCAAGGATCATTCCAGGGGGCTAAGGGATCGAAAATCATGTTTTGAAAGTCAATTTAGGTTAACGGACTCAGCAGCCATTCTCAATCTCCTTCTTTCTTTTTGCTTCTTTGCTAGAGACTGAGAAATCAAAACACCCATTTTCTCAGCTTTCCTTGCAGTGGGGGTGACTATATAACTCTACTGGCCAACAAGTGATGAGAAGACCTCCAGACGGAAGCCATTACCAGTACCACTTCTTCCACCTTACTCCTGTATTAAACTCAGACCCAGTGTCCCCAGCCATCTTACAACTACAGGGAAGAAACATGAACATGGAAGCCAGTGCACTAAGGGCAGCAGAGAAGAAGATGAAAGAAGCCCATGTCCTTAGTAGGATACCGTGTTGGTGAAGAAGCAGCAGCGGTAATCTCTGAACTTCACTGTCTATGAAGTTAAAGGCACCATCAACGCATTTCTTTTGTTACATGTAATCAAGTGCAATCCAAATACATCCAAAGGATAACTAACAGTGTTGGGAAGTCTAAGAAGGTTGCCTGGAAGATGAACCTTTTGTGCTGAACCGTGAAAAATGTGTATGTGTTAATCTGTCAAAGGAAGTTGGGGGCAGTCAAAGGAAGTTGGGGGCAGTAGTAGACAGAGAACATTCCAGACATAGGAATCAAGTTGGTCCCCGATGTGGGGCACTCGACTCACTGAAGATGCTACAGAGTGTATGTGGCAATGATTTTTCAGAAAACAAAGGGGATAGTGTCATCATACCAGCCTGAAGAACCAGGGAGGAGCCCTGTAGAGCCATTTAAGGCTTCTGGTCTCCAACTTCAGCGAAAAGCCTTTTACAGACTCTGAGGGGGGAAATAATGTGTTTGCATTTTTACGAGCACTCTCTAGCTGCACTGTGATGGCTACATCGAAAGGAGGACGGAGTAGATGTAGTAGGCCAGCTTGGAAGCTGTTGCAGCAGTCCGGGCTAAAGATGGTGGCCTGGGCCAGCGGGCTGTGCCTGATAGAATATTTTTCATAGTGTCCCAATTACCTCATTCCCCCACCCCCCAGGACTGATGTTAACTTCTTCCCAGAATGTACCCTGGATTCCCAGGTGGGAATCATGACATGATGTAAGGTAGACGAAATGGGGAGGGTATACATTCCCTATTTGACAGCAAAGAAAAGTTAGACACAGAAGGTAAACTGCCTTGCCAAACATTTCATCCCTTTAGAGCAACTTCCAGGACAGGTTCTGAGGTCCATGCTTGTATATCATGCCAAGTTAGAAGAACACTTTATTGTGTTATAATAAACCTTCACTCTGAACTCTTACTTCATAACTCAGCATAAAACTGAGTTATAAACATAGGTAAAACATATTTCAGAGGTAAAACATATGTCTTTTCTGCTAATTAATTTCAGAGTGTATAAGGTGGTATAGGTTTTTTAGTCTAGGGGCCATGATACGGCTCCAGGAAGTAGGATTTTTCTGTACTTCAGCTGATTGATTATTGACTAGCAGTTGATTCTCTAAAAGCATCTCTGTCATGTTAGTATCGTTCCCAGTAAAATGACACCTAATAGGGCCATGTTCTTCTCCTTCATCTATCACAATAGCAATCAAAATAATTATGTAAATCTTTATTTAATTTCGTTCTCCACCACAGCGTTAATCTATTTTGGAAAAATAGATTAACCAGCATTATCTCTCTAGTGACTGGCATCATCCCTGGCACAAAGCATTTACTTAAAATATATGTGAAACAATAACCAGCAATTATTGAGCAATTACTAATTAGTAGATACTGTGTTAAGGACTTTAAAGGCAACATCTCATTTATTTTCATACTAATCTTATGAAGTAGATATAACTACTCTTTCCAGTTTAGAATTGAAGAAAATGGAACCTAGAGATGTCAAGTTGTTTAATCACAAAATTTAGTAAGTGGCAGAGCTGGATTCAAACTCAGACCACTTATTAATATATGACACTGCCTTTCTTGAAATATGAATGAGTGAATGAATAAATCAAAGAATAGATTGACTGAATTTTCTGACAATGCACCAGGCATCATACAATCTGTTTCCAACTAGTACAAACCCTAGACTTACTAAAAAGTATAAAAATCACCTGTTCATATGTAATTACCATAACATGCTGTCACATTCGTGTTTCTCAACCCAGTAGACATTTGGCAATTTCTGGAGACGTATTTGGTTTTCACAACTAGGAGGGGGAGTTGCCCTGGCATGTAGTGGGCAGAGGTCACAGATGCTTCCAAACCTCCTACAATGCACAGGACAGCCCCCCACGACAAGAAACTGTCTGGGGGCTTCTCTGGTGGTGCAGTGGTTAAGAATCCATCTGTCAGGGCAGGGGACACGGGTTCGAACCCTGGTCCGGGAAGATCTCACATGCCGCGGAACAACTAAGCCCGTGTGCCACAACTACTGAGCCTGCACTCTAGAGCCCGCGAGCCACAACTACTGAGCCCGCGAGCCACAACTACTGAAGCCCGCACATCTAGAGCCCGTGCTCCGCAACAAGAGAAGCCACCGCAATGGGAAGCCCGTGCACCGCAACAAGGAGTAGCTCCTGCTCACCACAACTAGAGAAAGCCCGTGCGCAGCAATGAAGACCCAATACAGCCAAAAATAAAAATAAATAAATAAAATCAATCAGAATATGTCACTAAAAAAAAAAAGGAACTGTCTGGTTCACTATGTCAATTGTGCCAAATTTGAGAAACCTTGTTCTATTATCATATGACTGTTCATATGAAGTTAGATTAAAGTCATATTGAAACCACTCCTGTAAAAAAAAAAATTCTCATCAGATTAAATAACATGCAAGACTCACAAAATAACACTTTCCTATAGGAATAATAAGAGTGATAATAGAGGAAAAGTGGTGGGGACATTCCTTTTTCTTGTAGGTCAGCAGTGCCTTGCTAAAATGCAGAGCTGAGGAGGAAATGTACACCATTTCACTTTGTAGATACACCTTGACACCTTAAAGGCAGACAAGCCACATGACAAGCAAGGAGCCAGTAACCCATACTGCTTGGGCCTGAAGCTATCAACTATTACATACTTGAAAAGGGAAGGGGAACAAATAAATTCCCACAGACACATCTCAACGTTATTTAACATCTGTTTCAAAATAATTAACAAGGTACCAAGCTGTTTTCCAACCCTGAAAAACCTGTCAACGAAAGGAACGCGTAGCAAAATTGCAGTTGTTGAATCTAGGCACTAGGGGGCAGCAGCACATAAGTGCGTGGGTTCATCCCTGAAGAAAAATTTAGTGCTGCATTGTTTAAATTCTCCTGGAACAAAAGAAGTAAACATGCTTTTCCCCAACATTTCTCACCATTGCCTTGTATTTCTTTTATTGGACTTAAAATTATTAAGCTGCTTTTGTTTTCTGAATAAATCTTTTATTCTCGAATATTTGTTTCTCTGTGTAACAAATATGTAGCGTGTATGTGGGTATGTAGACGTACAATTATGCATATTATATGAACATAAATTGCATATATTGTATGTAATTATATAAATTATACATATGCCATTTATAATAATAATGCTGGTGAACAGAATCCAATAATATCTGTCACTCTCTGTTGAGCATTTTATCTCACTTAATACTTTTAACAATCTTATAGGGAAAGTATTACCTTTTTCCTTTTGTAGTTTAATTTCCAAGGATCAGAGGGATCAAACAACTTGGCCAGGGTAACACAGCATAATGAACTACAGAAGTGGGATTCATGTTATACATTTCAGAGAGCCCAAAGTCTGCGAGCATTTTGAGATCAGGGATCTTGTCTTAATTTCTATTCTTCCTCACCAAAGTTAAGTGCTACAAATGTATCAGTTGTAATAACAGCTTGTGCCCATTTCATGGCATTAAGGAAAAATAATTCATATGGGAAAATGAAGGAAATTACTAGGATGCATGTTAAAATGCAGATGACCAGGCTCACCCTGGACTAATTAAATCAGAATTTCTCATGAAGGGTATTTTTCTTAAAGGTCTCCAGGTGATTCTAATACACAGCTATTACTGAGAATCCATAGGGTAGTGACTATGAGAGTCAAATTTTGAGTAGTTTGAGAAGCCTTTTCTCACTTTTTGGTAAGTCCTCAAAGGCAGAACTGAAAATGACAAATAGCTGTGGAGAAGGTTATGAAGGTGATGTTTGCCACTGAAGGAGACACAAGTTTGCAGCCCACCAACACCGCTAATGTCCCACTCAATTGTGTTCTATTCCATTTGTGGTCAATTTTGTGACTTCAGTGACAGAGGCAGGAACCTATTCTTGTCTATTTCCATAAACAGCATTTCCATGCAAGGCCAACAACATTCATAGAAGTTCGTGGTAGATACAGTTAGAATCATTTCTGTCCTACATCACTGATTATCTTCTAGGACTTCAGCAAAATGTCCAAGATACATCTCGAGATGTGATTTATCATTAATACTAACTCTAAATTACTATTATTGAACACAGATCCTTGCACATAATGAACAAGTGACAACATTTTGCTGCGTGGGTAAGTGGATAAACGGACTGACAGTGACTTATTAAGTGATGAGATCCCTTGCTGGTCTTATTAGTTAATCTTCAAAACCCCACCACAAGGCTACTTAGTTATCTCTACCAGTACTTCTATCTACCCAATTGCTTAAAAAATACAAATCGATGTTGACAGCTCAGATAAAGTTCTCCTTTTCCCATTTTTTAAAACTCAACTGATGTAAACGCAGATCTGAATTTAGAAATGAAGGAAGGTCTGAAAAGCTTGTGATTGTTTTAACATAACTATGAGATATAATTAGGAACATTTTAAACTATTCTGAGGTAGCACAAGAAAAGTGGCTTGCCTTTGGGAAGATGAGAGGGTGGGGCTTTTTTTGCTGTTGTTTTGGTTTTCCTTGGGTTTTAACCAAACCTCCCCATGAAAAAACTAAGTCATTCTACAAGACTTTTTCAAGAAGTCTGACTCCTATGTGTTGTACTCATTGTATTCAGAATCCATTCAAATCACTACATATAACTCATAGTCAATATCAGCATGAAAGCAATTCCTGAATGTGCTAACATGTTGATATCTTCCAGAATTATCATGCCAATTCTGACATAAAAGTAAAACCATCTATGTCAATTGTTTGTCTGTTGCTTTGTTTTGTCATTTATATTCCAATAGGCACATCATTCTGAAGAGTGGTACTCAGGAAGCTAACAACCCTTCCAATGAAGGTGGCATAATATCCAGTACTTTGAACGGCAGAGAGCTCAGAGCAAAAACTCCAAGTGTTGCAACGTAGTAACAAAAGTAAAGGTGGAGACACACTTAGCAGAGTTCCCAAAGAACCTTGTAATCCATACAAAGTGTCAAGGCACAGCTGTGGAGGTGACTGGGGCATTCCCTGATTCCCAAGACATCAGCAAAGTTATTTAATCAGCACGAATACTGTTCTGTTCTGTATGTAATATTGTTCTTAAATATTAAGCAGCTGCCATCTGGCAGCTCTGATACAGTAGGAACGTGTCAGGAGCAAGGAAGAACAGTTTCCAATGAGAATACTATGTCAGAGTGAATCAGAGAGACTAAGTGAGTGTGTGAGAGAGGACACACTACCCGCCCACCCAGGATTAATAGAAAAAGAGGGGGTGGGAGGGCACTAGATGTCTTATGCCCCTGACCTTCTTTGTCCACCCAGCCTGCAGGGATGTACTTCCTGAGTGTGTGGGTTGTTTGGCTTTTTTTTTTCCATCAGCAAGGATGTTGTGCAGTGTGAGTCTGTGATACACAGAGTAGGTTGGGTTTAGATGATAAAACAGCCACGACTCTCGCAGGCCAAACAAGCTGTCCTTGTCATTCAGAATTCTGAAGATGAAGCATTTAGAGTGTGACAGAAGAACTTTAGAGTTCTATCCCCCCCGCCCTTTTTGTTCTCCAAGAGGAAGGATGTCCTTGCAATTTAACCACAGGCTTTTGCCTGTCTCAGGTTTACTGGAGCCTTCTGTGGCCAGGCCAGAAGATGAAATATGGTCTGCAAATGACTCTAACCCATGATCTCAGACCTCACAGTTAGAGGCAACAACCAGTTGAGAAAGAGTGTCAAGAGAGATGTCTCAGAAGTGAAGGTTAAATGCCCTTACAGGAGAGTGGAGATCGAAGGTAGGCAGAGGACCTAGACCCCTTCTGAGAACACGTGTGCAGGACGGGGTCTGATTCCCAGGCATAGTGGGGGAAGGATAGAGCCCGCTTCAAGTGCGCCCGGAGAGGACGGCCAGGAAGGTGAAGAGCCTAGGAAACCTCGGTTGAGAGAAGGGCTGAGTGGACCCTTTAGAGTGATCAGCCGCCACTTACAGTTCAAGCAATTTCTACTATATGCCAGGCTCTTAATATGCAACAGATCCAGAAGGCACATATTTCTATATCCATTTTGTAAATCAGGAAACTTAGGCTCACTGAAGACTTGCAAGAAATCACTGTCCTCGTAAGGCAGCGCTGGGGAGGGGAAATCTTGGTTGGGTGGTGAGGAGTATAAACTATCTAAGCTACAAAGTACCTTACAGATCAGCATCCAATACTTTCCTTTTCACAGATGGTGACCAGGAGCCCTTTAACAACACCATGACTTGCTCAAGCTGGCTTTGCCCACATCAGCTGAGTCTTATCTTTGTTGGGTCTTCAAACAGTGCTACCCAATAGGTTCTCAACTAAGGAAGTGATTTACTTTATTTTTCTTTGAAACCCCCATGTTTTGATGGAATGAGATAACTTTGAGGAGGAGGATGATGGTGATGATAGGCATCCTTTAATTAAGTGACTACTATGTGCCCGTTGCTGGGCTAGCTTTCCTCTCTAGCTCCCACAATGACTCTGTCATAGATATCACTAATCCCCTTTGTATAGTTGAGAAAATTCATTCTCACAGTAGTTGCATGACTCGCTCAAAGTGACCAAACAGTATCAGGTCTCCATCTTATATTTTATTCTAAAATCTGCATTCTTTTTACATATCATGCTGAGAGAATTTGTCTGCAAAAATTATTCATTAAGAAATAACTTAGTCCCCGTTTTAACTAATCAAAAACAAACAAAAATGCTATGTAGAACATCCATTGATTAGTATAAAGAAACGATTATTATACTGATTTGACCTAAAGCCTAATGTTTTGGTGAGCTCATGCACCCTTGCCTTTGGTGAAGGTACAAGTTCCATTTTGCTTTTTGAGATACTAAAATTAGCCTATGAACCCCCATTTCTGTAAGTACAAGACACAGGGAATCTAGATATCTCAAGTTGAGAACTACTTTGTTACAAAATATTAAAAATAATTCCTGCTGATTTTACACTTTTGGACTTTGTATTACACTGAATTAAATTATAAACCTCAAGGAGTTTACTCACACATTTTTGGCTAAAAGCACAGACCAGCAATTGTGATCTGATTTCCATTAAGGTTACCAATGAAAATCTATGAGTTGCTAAAGGGTTACAAATCTCTTCCTGTAGCAACAAAAGCACTATAAATCCGCAAGAGCTTTTCCCTCTGAGGGAGAAAAATTACAAAAGAGAAATGATAGATGGGGCTTGCTAGAAATTTTAATTAAAGGTGTGAGTGAAAAATTCTGAATCAGGCCAGTGGCAGCTGCACTCAGACATGACCTGCTACAACAGCAGAGGCAGGGACACGTGTCGGGAAATAGATATCCTGTGAGAACAGTCATAATACCCTTGAATTTCATTTCATATGGCTCTCCATAAAGTCTAGCTCTGAAAGGCCTTGTGCGAGACTTCCCTAGCTCAGAGAATAAGTCAGAATACAAAGAAATCGGCTCTTGGTTGCTTAGTGAAACCAGAGTGTAGACCACAGCATGTCTTTAGTGTGAGTGTGTGTGCTGTCCCTTGTTTGTCAAAGGACAGTATGCCCTGCCACCGTGCACTGCTTGCTGCAGTAATTAAGTACTTAAAAGCCCTGGCCATGGAAGATTCCATACGAAACTTCTTTAAGAACTAGGATTAAAGAATATCGGCTACCCATATAAATATTGTAATGTTCTCCTCTTCTATTGCAGGCTTTACCAGCAAGGCATTTAGGAGATGCATCTTTCCTTATCCATACTTCCACATGCTCACTCACCAGGTTTTGACATGCTTTGGGGGACAGGAAGAAGAAATTGAACTTAACATCACATGAACATGGTTCCATCTCGACTCCATCACTTATAAATTGTCTGACTCTGGTCTGTTAATTTCTCAGGTTCTCATCTATAAATCTCACTAGCCTTGGAGGCTGTTTGTTATAAGGTCAAATGCCCTTAATTCAAAGTGCTTGGTAAATAGTCAAGCATTAAATAAATATAAGATGCTGTGACTATTTTTTCCTTTTGTGATTTCTAAATCACACTTACTCTCCTTTACCATACTTATTGAAAGTTAAAGACTTCTAAGGCTGATTGAATTTAATTTTGACTTTAAGTTAGAATCAGACTGCTTACAAGTCAATACATTTCATGAGAAAAGCATGCTATTCCTTATTACAACCATCCTCATCGTTAGTCTCCTGTATGGATTCCCCCAAAATAACAAAGCAAAAACAAAAACCACTACTCGAAAGAACAGATCATTTTAGTATCAGTAATAAGTAACTCTTATGCCTTTAATTTTTGTTGCAAATTGTAGAATCAAAGCCTTAAATCCAAGGGCACAGGATGATCTGCTAAGTGGTCATTCAGATATGCCTGATCTCTGTGATGTGTACCCTGACCTCCTGGGAAAGACATGGTGGATCCCTAGACCCTCGTATTTTCCTCCAGAGCAGTAGAAATCTTAGTTGGGCACACAGCTGACTAGAATAAAGGCTACTTTCCTAGTCTTCCATGCAGGTAGATATGGCCACATATCTAAGTTATAGCCAACGAGATGTAAGCAGAACAATCAAGTGAATCAGGAACTTTCCTTAAGTGTCCCTTCTTCATCCTTCCCTCCATGTTTCTGCCTGGGTCACAGAGCCACCCTGGACCATGTGTCTGAGACCCACCACTAGCGATGGCAGAGTGTTGAGCTGGAGCAACCGAGTCTCTGAGAACTTTGAGGAGCAGAGTCATCAAACCAGCGCTGGACTTTCATGATGGAGAAATAAACATCTATATTCTTTAAGTCACTGATGTTTTGCTTGTTTCTGTCACTCACAGCCAACTTATGATGTTACTTTTCCACAGCTTTGTTTCCAGAGTCCCTCAACTTTCAAAAATCCTGTGTTATGCCTTAATATTTGTTTATTTTAGTGCTATACATTTGACAAATATTTATTAGGCAACTTTCATATGCAAGACCAAGTACTGGAGAGTATGTGTACTGAGAGAATCAGTGAGCAACCCCAACACAAGTCACACCCCTAAGATCCTTAATAGTGAAAGAAGAAGAAGTTATAGGGCGCTTAGGATCAGTACCTCTTAACAGAGAAACCTAATCTATCAGGGGTCCAATGTGAGGAAGGAAGGTTTGTTGGAGGATGAAACATTAGGAGTGACAACTAAAAAATGAGATGTTAGGCAATGGGCAGTGAGTGGAGGTGCATTCCAGGAAAAGGAACAGTATTTCCAGAGGCCTTTGAGCAGGAAACAACATAGTGTGTTGAAAGAGAAGAAGTCAATATAGTTAGAGCAGAACAAGGGAGACACCAGATTAAGTGTAGAGGGAGTCAAGATCTAAAACTTCTCACTCTATTCCTTTTTGTCTCTCCGTCACCTTCTAAACTATGAGAATGGACTGAACAACGAAAAAGAATGACTACAGTTCATAAAGAACAAAATTCTAGGGCCTGTTTTTCAGAATTTTCTTGTGGGTGAGGAGATGATAGAATTTAAACCCACACCAATCAAAGTATTTCCTGATTCGAGTGTTTGATTTTTTTCCCCAAAAGGAAAAACACTGAAGTAAGCAAAGATAACACTTAATGGGATCATTGTTTTGCCCTAGTTTATATAAGAATGAACAGACCAAACTAAAATATGCAAGTCATCCCTCTCAACAGAACACTGTTTGTTTCCCTGTTTCCAGTCCTTCTCATTTGCAAAAATAAATAAATAAATGGAACTCTCTTCTTTGACAGAAGCTGGCTTCTCAGAATTTTTTGTTTCCTACGTAAGAAAATATTAATGCATTTCACTGAACCAATGTGCGCATACATCCTTTTCTCCATGGTACTGAGAAGAGTTGGGGAAAGCCTATTAAAAGGATTAAAATGATCCATGGAGCACACCAGAGGGCAGGTATCCCTTTTAAATCTGCTGTAATGTCCACCCACAGACTAACAGCCAACCACTACCATTGAAGATAGCGTTCCTAGAGTGGCCCCATTTTCCCAGAATTGTTCAAATATAAGGTAAAAAATTTGCTACCCTGCTTCTCAACTAAGCCAAGCTTTGCTCTTGTTCCTCCTGTCACCTCTAAACTGTTTTCCCTGAACTTCTCAAGCCTGGCTCCTTCTCAACATCTAAGTCTCACTTCCGATATCACCTTCTAGGAGAGGCCATCCCTTAGAGCTTTTCCTAAAATAACCCCTCCTGCTTTATGTTACATCACATGTTTCCTTCTAACATTTACCAGACCCCAAATTGCCTTGTTATATGTGCTTACTTAAAATGTATCTGTCTCTTCTAGAAAGTATACTCTTTAAAGGCAGTGACCTTGCCTTACTCACTACTCTATTTTCAGGAGCTAGAAAAGAATTTGTAGAGTATCTCATGAATGAGTGAAACAATGGTCAGTCCTTTAAAATGAATATTATCATAATTCTCATTACAGATAACTCACAAAGATTTTAAATAACTTGATCAAGGTTATACAGCAAGTTGATGGCAGAATCACATGACCTCAGGGACTCTTTTAAGCTATCAAAGTTTCTTCTCTTAAATTTTTTGGGAAAAAATAATGTATCTTAAGAAAATATTCATTTTCAAAATTCTAGTCTCTTCTTTGCCTTTTCCCTCTATTCTATTAATATCCAATCAAATCTACCTTCAAACTACTATTTACATTGTCCATCCTTTTTCTTTCTACTCTCTCTGCCACCATTTTAATTAATAGTCACATCCTATGAACAATTGGAATAGCCTCCTAATTAGTTGCATTGCCTTTAGTTTCTTCCTGCTCCAGTCTATAATTCTATATATGACTCTCCCAGATTAATTGCCTTAAACTTCAATTTTATCATGCTATTGATCAGCATTTCCAGTTGTTGTCTGTTGCCATCAGGTTAAAATGTAAATTTTTTGGCTTACATTCAAGGCCCTTCACAGCTGCCCCCAACCTACCTTTCTCACATTATCCTCTCCTTAAACTCTCTACATGATCTCCAGCTAAACTGGGCCACTCACTATTCAAACATCTCTTGAGTTCTTCCTATTCTTCAACCACACTTACCCTATTATTCTCCAAAAAATGCCTTGCCACATTCAAATTACATTTATTTCTCAAGACACTGGAGAATTTCCACCTTCTCTTGGAAAGTTTTCCAGATAACTCCAATGTACATGGATCCACCTGTCTCTAAATTCATCAGTACCTAGAACAGTGCCCAGCTCATTGTAGGTATGCAGCAAATTTTTGTCCAGTGAATTACTGAATCTGTGGTTGAAATCATGCTCTGTCTTATGGTAGCTTTCACTTTGTCTTCTTTTATTTTATCTGTATGATTAAACCTCAGGTCCCTTTCCAACTGGGTCTTTGAGATATGAGGCCATGATTCCTATTCATCTCCTTACACACAAGAAGTAATGCCTCTTGTCTAACAGATTACTCCACATGCTTTAACCAAGTGAGCCAAATGTCACATTGTATTACTGATAAACGTACACTCTCTGATTTGTTTTATGGCTCAGGATTTAACAACTACAACACATAAAACAACTGACCCTACAGATCTTATCAGAGAGACGCTTAAGATTCAAAGTATACCTCTCCTTTTTCTTCAGGGAGTATTTTACCATCATTGATACATTATGAAATCAAATTGTCAATCTGAGCCATTTCTTGTTGGAATTCTAGCTGCATTCTTTTTTTAACTTTTCTGATCCTCATGAAATGATAACCCCCAGTTATGGTGTGCCAACAATGTAAGGACACCAAAATAGGTACCCAGGATAGAAACTAGTATAAAACAGGGTCCATACACTTCTGGGCAGCACACACAAAAGGCAGCATGTACAAAAGACATACTGACCAATATCACTTCTTCTCAATACTATGTGAGTATCGTCAGTTAATAAATGTCATGGAAATTCAAAGGAAGTATGAATTAATGAAGGCTGGGGCATTACAGGAAGATACCTGAAACTCTCTTCAACAACAGTGCAGTTATTTTTGAGTCCATGCACATGTCAGCCTGCTCTATATGGTCTCTACCTCCTATAAATATGTAATCTGCAATTTAACTTTAATACCTTCACGTATGTTTTTAAGAGAAAGAAAAGTAGATGATATTGACAACTCGCTCTTTAATCACTTGGACATTGATTTAACGCAATCACAAAGAGGTCTTCCATCCACTGTAGCCGAAGCAGCTACACCCAATATCTCTCTTCCACATTATCCTATTCTGTTCCATTTCTTACTAGTACATGAGAACAGCTAATTTATTTATTGACCTATGTCAGGGGTCACCAAAATATAGCCCATAAAACAAATATGACCCTCATTCTACTTTTATAAATAAAACTTTATTGGAACATAGTCATGCTTACTCATTACATATTGCCTAAGGCTGCACTTGTGCTAACACAACAGGGTTGAGTAGTTGTGACAGAAACCATATGGCCCACAAAGCCTAAAATATTTATATCTGGCTTTTTTCTGTCTTACCCTTGGCCTATGAATTTCTTGTCTGTCTCCTCATTCTCAGAACTTGAAAAGAGTCTTTTTTGTTTACTGCTTTGACCATGACATTTGTACCTGGGACATAATAGATGCTTCATTCCTGTTGCTGACCACTCTTGGGGACTTAACAGGAGGAGTGTAAATTGTGTTAACATGGACCCAAAGCTCTGAACTCAGCTGCACATCTGGAATCACTGCTTTCTGGGTACGTATGTAATGAACTCATGTAAAGAAATTTGTAACTGGCCAAAGAATACTCTGGGGAGGATTCTTGGCCCAAGAAACAGTTTTATAGAAAATGTCTTGGCCTCACTGCTGGGCTTACTGGGAGCAGAGCACTGTATTTTTTATAGCCCTGCTATGCTAAACAAAACATGTGCTAAATCACCAGGCAGGCCTGGAGCTGAGAATCTGGGTAACATTTGGAGAATAAGAGTTTAGGGTAACACATTTCTAAAAACTTGTCGATAGGAGCACCAGCCTGTGCCTTTTAATTAATTTATTTGACTCTTGTCAATTGATATCACCCAGAGGTTTTAAGAAAAACACACACACACACACACAAACAGTTGTAAAATATAAAAACACCACTTCCCATCATTCTCTTCTAGTTTCTAGGAGTAACTTACAATTTTATTCTACGTAACATTCTCACCAAAGAAACTCCTTATTAACAAGTGGAAACTCTGACCTATTGAAACCCAGCCAATTCCTCTATGCCAGGCAGATGTGTCAGAACAAGCCAACACCAACATGTCGATTTTTCAATATTCTGTTTAAGGGACAAAGATGAACGTAACAGTGTCTCAACGTTAAATAACCTATACACCAAGATAGAGAGCCTTGCCCAGTAGATCATAATATGTATTATATCTGGAGGTTTTATCAGATAGGTCTCCAGGTTGAACTGCCCCTGTCATGACCCATACACTCCTCAAGGCAATATGGGTGGATGGTATTCCTCCAATTTTACATCATTTCAATCCATTCTCCACACTATAGCCTTAGCAGTTTAAAATGTAGTCTACTCACATCTCTCCCCTTCAAAAAATTCTTATCTCCACACTGCCTTCAGGAGCTAAAGCTCTCATAATACAGGTGGTTCACGAGTTGGCTCTGCGTCTGCCTGCCTGTCTCCCCTTTGCTACAAGCCTCTCTTCACCCCCTCCCTCCCTCGCCCTCTGCTCTGAAGGCTGCACTTCTAAGAGTTTTGATAATGTCTCATTCTATCTCTGGCTCCCATTCCTCCCTTTCTATCTTTTTCCCTATCCCTTTTTCTCTGGCACTTCTGAGCCTTTGTGCATGCTGTTTCCTTTCTGATTCTGATTGAAACACTCTCCTTTCTACTCTTTTTCGGCTAACCTAGACTTATTATTTGAGTCTCATTTCAGACTATTCTTTCTCCTGATAGCTCTTTCTGATTCCTGAAGTCCACATTAATAGAAAAACCCTATGATAGGTAACACTTTATTTGGAATTCCACCCCCAAATCTAACCCCCAAAAATGTTTTACCTGAAAGATTAATGAAAGGTAGAGCTCTAACTTAACTGTGATGTCTCCCCCAACATGATCTAAATTCTTCAAATCAATGTACTAAGTACACCTTTAAGTACTCTCCCAGCTCTCCCAAGCAATTTAACTATGCATCTCTTGGATAAATCTTTAAATGCTTTGTTATTAAAAAAAAAACCAAAACCACAGGAATTATTCTATTAAAATATGGAAAAGTGCTCTGTTTAAAATGACACACTAAATGTATTCTAATCAAGGACATAAGACTTGTTTTGAAAGCCCTTCACTTTAAGGAAATCAAAGACAGAACATGGATGAAGGCAAGCCACTTGTAATAAAAAGTTCCAATGCCTAGTAATATGAGAAAACACCTGTTATTCTGGAGACATACTTGTAACAGAGTAAATAGGCTTGCAGATAACAATATGAAGTTGCATGTAAAATAAAAATGGAGTGTTAATGTTTTTAACTGGACATGTCTGGGCAGCAAACACCGGGTGGAGGCATTTTAAGTACATCAACAGCTCCTGCACTAGCCTCTGGTTATGTGGACATTGCTGTAATCTAAGTGGTTAAAATGATGCTTGCCACCTTTTTTATAACCTGCTGTGGGCAGAGGGTGAAAAAGCGGTGTCTTGGGAGTGAAGGAAATTGATCTCAGAAGTGCCAACAACAGTAGGCAGAAGAGGTAATCTTGCTTCAGAGAGAACCAAACAAGTCCCAAAGCAGGCACCCAACTCTAGGCCTATACAGACCTGGCCAGATCCGAAGCTGGTGTAGATTTCAGAAACTAAGGTTGAGGTGTGGCATGGGGTATAAGGAGCAGAGATGACGAGAGCATAAGTCCCACCTGTGGAAAGGGGTTTGAATGAGGCAGGGAGAACAGAAAACTGGGAACAGAACTGGGTGATGAGACTCGGGAATGAAGATAGCTTGGCAAGCCTCCCTGGCAAAAGTTGGAGGGGCCACGGGGCTGAGATCCCTGCAGGGAATAGTGTGAGAGCAAAGTGGAACAGCAAGCAGCAGACTGCAGCCCCAGGAGGAGGAAGGACTAGGGGCTTGGCCTCAGCTGGCCTCTAGCTATTTCAGCCTGCAGGTCCAACGTACGGCAAAGCTTTCTAAACTGTGCTCGTCACAGCCTAGGAAGCTCTTACTGTTCTTCCAGAACCTCCTGCGTTCATGGGTGAAAGGAGAGGTAACTCCCAAGAGGGGCTGTACCCACCAAATGATAAAGCTCAGCTCCAAACTCTTGCTTTGGGCATTATAGGGTCTCTGAGTAATGCCTCCAGGAAGCAAGTCTTGAGCTTGATTTTAGTGCATTTCACTTCAATTAAGACAATGTCCCTGTTGTCATTCTATGTCTGTATTTGAAAGAAAAACAAGAGACCAGAATGGGGATCCCACCCCCAAAACTTAGCAAAGTATGCTCTCTTCCTCTACTCATCTTCTTAGGGGAAAGAGGGAAGGTAAAGAAAAGGAGAGAAGAGAATTCTGCACTGTTTTTAGCCTTCCCAAAGGGACGTTAACTGCCCGCCGAAGAACTAGCCTGCCAGCTCCATTGCAAACCTCCCCTATAAAATCCACGACGCCTACTGAAATCATACCAACTTCAAATATGTTCTATAGAGATTCACCCTAAAATGTGAAGCACTGTGATGAGGGTTATCAGATAACTACATTCCTGACTTTCTAGTTCAATACTCATGCCCTTTTAAAAGACATTTACGAGAAATTCTTTAAAAAAGAGAAAAGCAAAGAGAGGTGTGGCAATTTTAAGTCGTGAAAAGAACACAGACATTCATGTTCTTTGAACAAAGAAAACCTGTCAGGCAACATCTTCCTCTTTAACCAAGTGACATCTGAAAAGTCAAAAGGGAAACTTCACACCCAGCTAGGAAGAGTGGTTCAGTCAATTTTGGTGATAGATGGGGGTCAAGGCTGTCGTAGTCAGATTAGAGCAACGGATTTAGGTTTCACATTCATTTAGCAGTAAGTTGCTTCACAAGTCATTATGCAACGACTTTCAACAGGTCCAAGGAAAGTTCTGTGTGGTGTTTTTCTGCCACCCGACACAGTCATGTGCTCTGATGTTCTATAACATTTTCAGGTTCATTGAGGAGATTTTAGAAGTGGTTCTAAGGGAACTCATCTCCTTCTCCTGCTTGTCAATTATTAATGTGGATAACCGGTTAAGTTATACTTCATTGTCAGAATTATCAGTAGTGTGTGACCAATTATTTATATAATTAAGCATGATCTTTATAAAGAAACACAGCTTACAGAGGAACTGTATCCTTGATATTTCTAAAAGTTTTTTGCACATGTCTCATGCTCGTGCAGTTGGTGAATGAGTGCAGAAATAAATTACGGATAAGTAGATGCATTCAACAACACTTTTTCTGAAATCTAAACTAGTTATCATAAAGTAGTTTCAAGATATAGTCATCCTGTTTAAAGAAGAATTGACAAAATGGATCTTTTCTAACAGTTATTTGTTTATGTGAAATAGACAAGACTTACTCAAGTAAGCTATTCTTTCTAGATCATAATTATTAATACTTAAAAACTAAAAATGAGCTAATATTTCTGTCTACACTGGAAACCTCAGGGCCTCAAATTCGAGTCCTATCCCATTCCTATCCCCTGTAACTTTTCTTATACTAAAGTAATAAATCACACGTGTTACTTAAAGCACTACTGATATATCTGGAGGTTAGATATGGTGTCAGGAGCAGAAATTTGGCAAAGGTCCACGGGGTTCCATTTGTTAAACCGCACAGGGCAATTTGTGCTATGGGAGTAGAATGAATTATAATTTCAGCATTAAATATTCTGAAATTATATGGTATTTCATTTTTATTCCACAAGTGTATTATTTTAAATATTTTAAAGCAAAGGCTAAAATGATATTGCATACGGAAGCTAAACCCAGGTTTATACTTTCAAATAATAAGGAACAATGAAGGAATACACTGGAGTATGGGAATTACACTGAGAAAAGACAAAAATTACTAGGTTACCTCCTGCCACCTATCCACAATAAGCTCCAGATTGCCAGTTTTACAAACTGCTACGGGAACACCAAAGGAGAAGCAGCATTTTAATACCTCACCAAAAAAAAAAAAAAAAAAAAAAAAAAAAAAGGAATAAAAAACTGGTAAAAGATTCACTTTTGGATGCCCAACTTCCCTCATTTGATGGGAGGCCAAGGCTCCACAGTGAAAGCAAAGTGGAGAGGTTTTCCCCTAAGTTTTTAAATTACTAAATCATTACTTAAATTATCTAAGTAATTACCTTAAACGTCTGCTTTGCTTTGGCTGTGGAGATATAGTCACAACCATGAAGACCCTACTGAAACAAGAAGATATGAAGTTCATAAAATGTTCTCCATCTCCACTGCAGAAAGGAACACGAACGTTACCTGAAAATGCAAACTGTGATCTTTTGTGATGAGGTTAAAGAAAACCTTTACTTTCAAGTTATAATGACTATTCCTATATTTCTTCATATCCTATAGTCAAGGGAAATTTTATTGCCTAATTATCTACATTAAGTGATAACTAAAGCATACGTAGTCTGAGAATTGTAGACTGTGTTAGTCATTCACATTTTAAAACACAAATGTTTAGAACTATCCATTTTCTGGGGTCCTTTGGTCTCTTGCTCCTTTCTGAGTTCTTACTATAACAATAAGAGATCCATGTAAGGAAATAATTTTTCCCCAAAAATAGACATCAAGTCTGTGTCTCGATTCCACAAGTGAAATATACCAGGCTCTAGAGAATGTTTCATGAAACTGTAGAGAAAATTGTTAAGTAAATGAAGTGTTTATTTTCTGTATGAAACTTCCTGTTTTAGGGGAATATCCTGCCATCTTGATCTTACTTCCCCACTTACTTGGCCTATTGCTTTTATTCAAGACCTTACCATTGTATTTCCACTCAGAAAATTGTGACACGTGGGTACACTACCACTTCCTTCTGTTGTAATTAAAAAGGTATTTATGCAGTGTTCTAATCTCACGATGGTCACATACTCACAGCGAGATGCCTAGTTTATCTGAAAGGTCATTGGTTGAAAGTCCTTCAGTCAGAATTGAGGGACATGTCCCAGATTCTCAGCTTAAGCGTCAGGGTTCCAAAGTAAAGTTATCCTTGGGAAACATTCATTTCCCTTCCCATGATTAGATAGTATTATGGCTGTAACTTATTATTCAAGGCTATCTTCCACTTTATCCTTAGAATATTTCATCTTTACCTTTCCTCTAGCTGATATATATAATTGTGTTATCCACCAGATCTATGGACGCTGTACGTGAAGAAAGACCTTACTCAATCCTTGGTGCCAAGATGTCAGTTTAAAAACCCAGGCTTCTTTGGAATTCTTTCAGTGCTCATTGGAGGATTTCTTTTTGTTATAAGATGTTGAGTAAATACAGGAGATAGATGAGCTATCCAAGGTCAGATATGAGATACACTCCTCTCTTGGCTTCTGAGAACATTTTGGCTCCTCGTCACGTTGGTTGTAGATTGTTAGGGAACTTAGAAGAAGGTAGAAAGACATTTTGTAAACATCACCATGGGAGAGGGATTTTTTGACATATACATTTTGGTCCAAAGTGCCTCTCTGTGCAAGGCTGAAGCCTACCTTAGCCTTAGGTAGACAGGCTCATAAAACTCCTAAGGTTCTGTGTGCCATATGACTTTCCATAATTTTTCTATTAGCCCAGGACTTCAAAAGACCATGATTATCTAAAGAAGAGTCCTAGACCGGGTCACATTATCATGGCTAACACACTGGTGGATGATGACAAATTAATGTGTGACTATTTGTCTGGGTGCTGCAGTTTGGGAATGAGATCCTTGGAGACGTTATGCCTAATGCCAAAGTTAGAAGAGAATTTGAAATCCCAGGTCTGCCCTTTACCTGCCTTCAAATGAGGCCCCAGAGAGACTATCCAAGCATCTCTGCCCCACATGTTCTATGAGGCTGGATTTCAAGAAAAATACAACAAGTGACCATGTTTAGAGTAAAAGTTAAAGACTCTTAACTAAGGTGTCAGTTTCTGTGAAAATGAACCCCAAAAATTATAGAGTTAGTTTAAAAAAAGAGAGAGAATGAGAAAGCCCTTTACATGGTGATAGCTCAAATAATTATAATTTTTCCATGGAGTTTATAGTGCCCTAAATTGTAGCTGTATTACAAGCTAGGTTATAAAACCTCTGGACTAGAGAGAAGGCATTTCTCCATAATAGCCAAGAGCTTTGGAAGAACAAGTTGTGAGTATAGTGCAGGAGAATTAGAAGTTGGCAAGAGAAGCTAGTATGTAAAAGGAAATGAATATAAGAGAAAGCTGCAGCTAGGAGAAGAGTCATATAATATAGTGATTTCTTGCTGATGTTCTTTTTAGAGAAACAGGGCAAGTATCTCTAAATAACTCACCGTGATTAAAAATTTTTTGGTAACATCAGGATTTTCATTATAGTAAAGCAAATTGAGTATATATCCTATTGAGTATATATCCTAAGGCCAGTATTAAACCCAAATTCTTATACCTTGTTCTTCCCAAAATCTACACAAAGATTTCCTCAAGATCTTAGTATGCTTCTAACAAGATGGCAGGAAATGGCAGAATATATCCTAAACAACATACAACCAAGTTTCAAATGAAAATGTTAATACTAATAAAAGCGGAACACACCATTCCAGTGAATGAAAAGTTGACGTGAATCAGTAAGATTCCTGAAATAAAAGTCTTGGCAGTTAGGTGATGAAGGCACCTGCTGGGTCCAGAACCAAGATTCCATGTTTTTACTGAGGAACTGAAATTCAAAATGTCAAGTATTAGAAGAGAAAGACAAGGCAAGGTCTAACATGACCAAGTCTTCAGAAATTTAACTCATTGATTTTATGAAAAAGATACCACTAAATAAATGAGCTCTAATTTATTATAGTCAATGTTGTAATGACAAAATTGCTACCGTGCTTGACTACATTCGGTACAAACTCAAGATGGCCACAGTTGCAAAGTATGTTTCTTAATGAATCTGGCTGCATATTGTTTATGCAGCTTGAGCCCTTGGAAGGATTACATACAATTTATAATGACAGACATTTCACAGGTTTTTTCTCTGGCTGCTAGAAGACTCATCAATAATTCAAGAACACAACACCCTTTGTGTATAATTGTTCCATTTCTTTCCCTTTTGCAAAAAATCATTAAAAAATCATTCACATTTATACCAGCATAGAACATGTAAACCAAGAAATGTTCTTGTTGGGAAGACTACAAAAGGAAGAAATAAAAATCTTATAAACTTTACAATTTCATATTATAATGTAACACAAGGCAAATGATTCTTAAATCAAAACCATGAGGAACAACAAAGGGTTTTCATTTATGCTAAAATTAAAAAAAAATTAAAACTTCAAAGGGAAATTTTATTGTGTGACATTTTAAATATATGGAATTTAGTATATAAAAATTATAATATGATTTAATCCTGGATCAACCACTTACTAGCTGGATTACCTTGGGAAAGTTGTTAAATCTCTATTATCTGCAGTTTCCTCATCAATAAGATATGTAGATTAACAATCACACTGATTTTTTTAAAGAGTAGTGATAAAAAAATGACATAATGTATAAGTAAGTGTACTTTACAAACCATATAAAAGTAAGAAATACTCTAGCCTCCATCAAGTAACATGATAAGGAAAAAATGTTATTTAAAAATTACTCAAAACTTATTTTTAGGGAACTTGCTTCAAAAGCATTAACTGCCATGCCAAAAATTTTCAGTTCATACTTTGTCATAAGTCTAATTTAGACCCTTTAATAAAAATATTAAAAGGTACAAAAGGCAATTTCACCTCCCTACTCCACCATAGTATGTTCAGAAAATCCTTTCATATATAATCAAGGGGATTTAATCTTAATAACATAAAAGCAAACTGGAAATGGAAATATATAATTGCAGTAAATTGAGAATATTCCTTAGTTTGTTCATTCATCAAATAAACTGTTGCTTTGGGAAGACTTCTCAAGTATGGTCAATATATGAAAAAAAAATCAATAACTATGTTGAACAATGTGAAAGCCATCCTGGTTTTTCTGAATTGTTTGGGGGGGGTTGTTATTGTTTTATAAGACTGTTTCCATGGTACTCTCTTCTGTCTCTCTAACAGGGGCTGGCTATTAAATTCCATGTTTTACCAAACCACATCAGCAAAGGAATAAGCAAATTAGGAGCTGCACATTAAGTACAGGTCAATCATTAGTGGATGTTGAAACGCTGAACAGCAATACTCACAACACCACATGCCAAATGACTAGATAGTCTGAAATAGAATGAATAGTATGTAGTTAAAATCATGGGCTCTGAAATCAGATATATTGAATTCAAAGAAAGGTTTTGACTCCTACAGCTGCGTGATGTTTGGCAAGTAATTAACTTCCTAATACTGGTTTCCTTATTGTTAAAATGGAGATAATAATTGCACCTATCTCAAAGAGTTGTGAGGGCTAAATAAAAGAATCCAAGGAAAGTACTTAGAAAAGCACCTGACACACAGAAAACAATCCATGAGTGTTAAATCGTATATGTAAAGAAATGTAGACAAAATAAAAGATTAAGTTTTCTCACAAACTTCTTGATAAGGAATTCAAATCTCTGGCACAGAAAAATCAACTTGAGATCTCTTTTAAAATAAAAAATGCCAAATCATTGGACTTATCCGACTCTCTAAATTGTGCTTTTTCACTACACACACACGCATGTGTACATACACACACATACATGCATATGCCACTATATAAGATGTATATATATGCAACAAACTTATCTTAGTGTCAGGAAGGGTATAGCAATGCAGAAATTGGGAATGCAGATCATAGGACCTGTGCACTTCCTCAATGAAGCCATTTAGTTTTTCAATGCTTCTGTAAGTTTAAGTAATTTTGATGTGTGGCTAGTGAAAAAAAATTGTCCATTTATTCCAGATGCAGTGGACTGGCAAAAGAAAATGATTCAAGGTGGAATAGAGTCACACATGTATTGTACAACTTAAAGGCATGCTAAAGCTTGCTAATTCAGTTGGAGATGAATAAGAATGCTTATCAGTTCAGGTAAAAGGAAGACACAAAATTTAAAAAATCTACTCATTGCTAAGTAGCTAATAATGGTAAGTTCTCAGGGAAAAAGGATTTTTGGCTTTGAGCTCTCATTTATTTATTGTTCTTCACACTTGATGTACTTCCTAACAATTCAATGGAAAGAGAATAAGTGAATTCCCTAACTTAAATAGGAATATGGAAAATGGCCCAGATACATTACTCTTTCCATTCTTGTAAGAGATATCAAATTGCATTTTTTCTTGCTTTCAAATTTGGTGTCAAATGTAGTGTTGGGTGTAATCTTGGACAAAGTCTAGTATAAATTTTTCTATGTTTAAAGGTTTTCATTCTCAAGGAATAAATGTCAGAAAGGCAACATCCCATCGCTGATTTTTTTTTACAGCGGTGGTTAATCCTTTGTTTATTTTGCATTCATCCAAGATATATGTCTTTCTCTGAAAGAAGAGGTTAAGAAGACATTAACATTTGCAAAGTCCTTTGAGAGATGTGTTACCAAAGTGTAAATTATATCCTATTAGATCAGCCTTATTGAACATGAATAAATTACAAAGAAATGAGTGTCTTGAATAGAGCAAAGATATTATTAAAAAGAAATCTGAATTTAAAGAGTTTGAATATATTTAAATTTTTGAATATGCTTGCTTTTCCTGAATTAGTGTTTAGTTTTGAGGCAGTTGGGCAAAGAAAGGTACTCAGTCTGGAAATATTCATGTGCTAGTAACAGCCGTGTTTCTCTCATCATGGATTAGAACACTATAAATGTTCTGAGATTTTACATATATCAGAGGCAAACATATCCATATTTTTCCCTAGAAATGAATATAAGCCATTAGATGGTTTTGAAATCATAATCACTGCTCCCATAAATTGCTAAATTAGATGAAATATTTATATCCTTGTTATTCAAAACAAATGAATTTTCAACATTCAACTGCTGAGTAATGGCTGTTTGTGCAATGTTTCCACTAAGATAAATGAAAGTTTTACTCCTTGCTACTCATTTAAAACTCCTTTGCATTTTTACACAAGAGCCCATTTTTCATTACCAGGAAAGGTATACAATTTGAACCATGCTACTTTTTATTCACAGTAAATCAATATGTGTCATAAGAGCAGAAAAGAAAGTAATATTACTCACTATCATTGGACCTTCCCTTAGAGCAAGTCCTAGAAGACATTGCCAGGTTGGGTTGCTATAGCAACAGAGCTCTGGTACCTCTCTTGCTTGGCTTGTTATAGTGAGTTGATTTCTACCACACAGATATAACCCTGAAGAATTTTTATGGTAAAGAAGAAATTACAAAGAATCAACAGCAATGTGTGTGACTTTTCCATTGATCTGCGATGATTTAATTCAGAACTAGTATAATGACTCTATAACATTTCAAAGCCCTTTGCTGACTTCCAATTAAATTATTCATTGCCTTTTCTTTAGGCTTCTTAAGTAGTCAGATTTCTTAAAATGTGAAGGAAAAAAAAATACCCAGACCCTTTAGAGTGTTAGCATGAAACCTGATATGGTTTTACCCAACTATGAAAATCTGCTATTAAAATGTCTTGAAATAATATTAATCCACTTAAAAATATCAACAATTAGTAAGAAGACTCAAGAAGACTATACTGGCAATATAAAAAATTATCTTTTGACTTCTTCTAAAAAGATATCAAGACAGAAAATAATGTATCTTATTTTCTTATACAGGCCATATAAGCCATTTTGAAGAGTATCTGACATACAAGTAAACACCTAATAAATATTGTTATAATTTTATTACTATCACAATACAGTCAAGCAAACAAATTATATTCTTTTCCTTACATTACATAGCACTATTGATTATGCAATTGTAATGCCCTTTGTATTCTGAATATATGTAAAGTAAAAATGATATAAGGAATACACTACTATACAGCTGAGCCTTAAACATATTGTAAAAAGTTGCAAATCCTTTTTAGAGGACTAACTAACCTTGTGAATAAAAACCTGCATCTAACGGACATGCCATAGGGAAGCTGCTTGGAATGGAGTGTGTTATGGGTTTGGGAGTCAGGACCTAGATTTTGTGTATCATACTATTTACTTGAGACCTTAACCTAAGTCTTTTTCTTTTTATCTGTAACAAAAGGATAAAAACATTTTCCCAGCTGAGTGGTAGAGGATTCAGTGAGACAATGTATATAAAGCACCTGTTACAATGCCTGGCACAAATGATACTTTTAAAATTTTAGCTGCCTTTCCTTTAAAGTTTTCCAGTCATTTCCTTGAATCATAATTTCCAAAAGGAACTTATAGGTAAAACTGAGTATAAATTCAGTATTTCTTAGAAGAACTTTGATATACATGGATTTTAATTCTGGAAAATGTAGAAAACTTTCATTTCCATATAATTCTATGTTACAAATTATTTTTAAATTGATTTGATTGATAATGTCTTTCCCAAAGTATGTTTTCATGACCCCCTAGCCCAGGATAATGCTCTGGGGGAAAAAAAAAAAGGTGGTAGAGGGACCATTTCTACAGTCAGATACATTTGGAAAATGCTACATAATACATCTCATTCTAGTGATTAATAGATCACATTAGTATATTCAACCCTCCAAGAAATCCCAGATAATCCCAGATAAATAAATCAGTATTGCTTAGTGGTAAAGAATGTAAATTCAGGAGTTAGGCTTTTGAACCTCACTTTCATCACTTATTTCCTTATAACCTGGGAAGTTACTCAACCTCTATGTTTCTCAGCTGTAAAATGGGAATGGCAACAGTGCTTCCCACACTGCAAAGAGAGGTTAAAGTGAGATATATCACGCCTGCTCAGACAGAGGCTGAGTCAATTATCAATAATAAGAGTTATTAAAGAAGCCTGTTTAAACCCATTACTATGACCTTTCTTCTTTATGAATAATATTTTTGAACATCTTCCAGAACTATAATTCCTTGGAACACGCTTTGAACAATGCTAAAATTAGGGTAGTGGTAAATTGTAATTAAGTAAAAAATTATTCATCATATTAGTGCCCAAAGCAATTAGCACCAAAAAAGTCAGCTACTTCACAACATGTGACCCCACTGGCTTGCTCTCATGCTTCTACTATCAGAACACTAGAGCAACTGTGTTAAGTGTAAAGATCTTACCCCCATGGATGTTCTATTCATTAGAGCCATTTACACCCATTTCATGCATTATCACAGATCAATTTATTGTATAATATTAGATTATTTGCATGTCACTAAAAATTGAACCTTAAAGGAAAGAGATATCAAATGATTAAAGCCTTAATGACTAGGAGAGAGAAAACTAAGCATATGGCTTACTCATGGGGTCTGCAAAGAGAAGGGACGTTATTGAGATGTTTACACATTTCCTAGTGCTAACGGAAAACTACTTGAGTGAGTTTTCAAAATGGAGAAATAAAATAGTAAAGAACAACAAGGAAAGGTGAGAGGTTCATCCCAGGAAAACTATGGTACAAGTTCATAACAAAATGCAAAGCCCTCCCTGGTCTAGACAACACCATGGCTCCAATGAACTTCCTTACCCTTGTCCAGAAGATCAGAAGCTTAGGCAAAGGACCAGAAAAATGAGCAGTCAGCTAATTAATCTGACACCTTTTAGAAATCCTTTTATTTATTCTCACATTTGCAACTGTATCAGGTTGCTGACTTCTCTTCTTTTAAAGAGTTCTTATTTTTCATCATCAGAAATAAATGCAAAACAGAAAAAAATAATTCACTCATAATTTAATGACCTCTGAAAATTAAAAACCATTTTCAATTATTCCTGTTCACTTCAAGTCTTAATCATAATTATATATCATTTCTACACGGGCATTTTTATATGTAAACACAATTTCAAAGTCTGGATTTTTTTCCACTTAACATTATATCTTCAGTTTTTTTCTCACAACGATACAGAGAAGTCTTCAAAACGATCATTCGTAGTACCTGAATGTTTATATTCTTCCATGATCAAACATGCAAGTGATTTCCAATTGTGCTGTTATATTGATACAACAAATCTCTTCCTTCATATAGTTAGTTCTTTCTTTTAGATTAGTGGTTTCAAACTTTAGTATGCATCAGAATCACCTAGAAGGCTTGTTAAAGCACAGGTGTCTGGACCCCACCCTCAGAGCTTCTGATTCAATAGGTCTGGGGTGAGGCCCAGGAATTTGCATTTCTAACAAGTTCCCCAGTTTTGCTGGGAACCACTTTTAAAAATTACTGTTAGATTATTTACATGGAATATTATCATTGTTGCATTGGGGTTGACAAATCAAATAGTATAGACATTTTCATGGCATCTAACACATATCTCTGAAAACCTTCCTACAAGCTTATTCAGCTTTATATTGTCAGGTGACTTCTCAATACTTGAAGCCCGGGTAGATACCAACTAACTGAATGAACAAAAGAACAAAGGAAAATTCTTACTTCTCTCCTCCTCAAAATCATAACATTAGGCTGAGATTCATCTATTTACATTTCAAAGATACACAGCATGGCTAAATAGTAATATCCAAATCTCTGTTACTACAGACATCAGCAAGGAGGTTTTATCATCACTCAAAAGTCAGTGAAAAATAGCTGTTATATTTAAACCTTGGAGGAGAGTAAATCTGTATCTGTACCACACAGTTAGAAATTAGCTGCATTTAGCTTTGTCCACCAGATAGTTCAAAAGCAGTGTTGTTCATTGGAAGGTGCAGGGCAAAAATCTGGCTGTGAGAAATTGTGTTTGATAAACTAGAAACAAGAGAATTCCCACTTTAGCAGGGGATTATTAGCATATTTGCCTAAAAGCCACTGTCAGAAATCTTGAAGGTTTCCCCTCGTACTAACGGATCCTTTATATTGGGTAGAGATTACTCCTTCACCTTTAAATGGAGACCTGTGCATATAAACAAACATGTCTACATGAGAATATAGATGCATCTACATAAGTAACATTAGATAGCCATGTATGCAAGGTATCTATTCATACATTGGTTTCTAGAAACCCACAGATAAAACATATGCTTAGCAAAGATATCATCTGCAGAAATGTCTTCTGGACTCTTTCTCTGTAATCTGCACACATTCTTAATTTTTTCATTCTTTTGTGTTGTTATTGTGTTGATTTGAATGCATAATGAGAAAATGTGTTCATATATATGATAACCATAAAACCATACATAAGTCAAGTCATTGGGTGTTGCCAACAAACTTTGGAATTTGGTTAGACATATAATTGTTAACTCTGGCTCACGTTAAGAAGAGTAAATCAGGAGTAATTGTGTTAGAGACTTATTAATAGAATCATGTATTTATGACTTTCTAAGGGGTAGTGTTTTCTATGTCAGTGTTTTTTGGTGATTGTGCTCTCTTTATTTTATTTTTTTTTAAACAGTAAGCAATTTATTATAATGTTAAAAATAAACCTGCCATACAAATCAGGCTTTGCATTCCTAGGTATTTACCCAACAGAAATTAAAGCATATGTCCTTACAAAGATTTATACATAAATGTTCATAGCACCTCTATTTGTAATAATCTCTAACTGGAAACAACCCGAATGTCTTATTGATATAAGTGAATGAATGGACAAATTTTAGTGTATCCATATAATGGAATGCTACTTAGCAATAACAATAAATTATTAACACAGGCAACAACATTGATGAATCTTAAAATAATCATGCTGAGTGAAAAAAGCCAGAAAATAGAGTGTATACTGTAGAATCCCATTTATATATATATATAAACCTTGATAAAATGCAAACTAGTGTGCTCTCTTTAACTAAAAGTAAGTCAACATTCTTAATAGCTTGAAAGGACCCTAAATTGTTTTTTTGCATGGATAGGTTCATTATGACCACAGGAAGACACGGCTGCTCTCAGGACAGACAGAAAACTAGGAGACAGATGCTAAGATACCATATGTATTTCATTTTATGAAATAATATGCATAAATGTATCCACTTACTATGTACTATGTCGTAAATATGACAATATTTGGAAGTCTTAGCAAAGAGGACAAAGTTTAAAATATGCCAATGTTAAAAATGCAAACTTAAGAAACCCAGAACAGCAACACAGATACCATGAGGCGATCATTCCCCTAGTGTGTCTGAGAATTTGACCAAAGGCACTCTCTCCTTAATTCGGGTGTTCAAAGAAACTTAAAGTTAAGATTTTAGCAGCAACAACCATCTAACTATCATTTGAAAATCAATACCTCTTAGTTTTTTTGACTAATAACTGCCAGTTCCTTATAATGTGTTAGTGCAGAATGACAATCAATTAAATATAGCCCCTGCCACAAATCCAAAAGTACTAGCCAAAGTATGCACACATCAATGAGACATTTCTAGTTCATCCATTCAGTGCAGAGAAAAAAATAGGGAAAAATGTGTGTTGAAAGGTGTATATGGCCTGCCTGTGAAATTTCAATTCCTGAACTCCAGGGAATGAGAGGTAAAAAGTCTCTAGGGATAACCAGATACAAGAAAAGTTTTGGTAGAATCCCTTTACTCCATCAGGGTAGAAATGGACCCCTGACAAGCCAAAAGATAAGAACTGAAATGAAAATATATTAATGGATATTTTCCCTTTTTGACAAATAGTTTCTATTGCAATTTAGGCAGTAATAGATACTTTCTTCTAAAAAAATTAAGATTTAAAAAAATGGGTCAATTTTAAAGTGAAATCTACTGTAAAAAATAGTACAAATTAAAAAAAAAATTTTTTTATTGTGGTAAAAGTCACATAATATAAAACATACTAGTTTAACCATATGTAACTGTACAGTTCAGTGGCACTAAGTACATAAAAAAATAAAATAAATAAAATAAAATAAAATAAAAAAGAAAAGCTGATGGGGCCTGAACTAAGGCTGTGGCTTTGGAGAAGAGGTAATTAGAATGGTTGCTTCCCTCAAAACTGATGAGATTACAAGAAGGTAGGAGGGTTTCAAAAAAGAACCAAAGGAGAACAATAAAAGAATGTGTTGTTATTCCACAGGCAAGGTCATGCTCCTCTGAGATCTTTAGCCCTTTGTTGGGGGAAATGACTGAATGGGCCCTTTGGTTACACAAATGTAAAATAAAGGTATGGTCTCTCCACCAAATGGGGAAGTTTCCACCAAAAAAAAAAAAAAAAAGTACAAATTATATGTGGGTGGAGCAAAATGAGAAAAAGTGAATGACTAAAATTCACTAAAACACTATTTTAAGACATCTATCACAGCAACATGATGCTATAACTTGCTGGGCCAATCAGTGAATAACCACATTACAGTCAGTTCTCTTACTTCAGGCTTGCCTGGAACTATAGAAGCATGAAAAACTGCACATTATGTTCTACTGTGGTAACTGATATTAAATTCAAATGCTATCACTAAGGAATTTGATGTAATTTTCTTCAGTAAAGTGAGTCTCAATTCCTTTATAAACAATACATGCATAGATTTCACCAAAAGGAAACTATTTACTGAAAAGAAAAATGGAACATCAAAAAATATTTTAAATGTTAAATATGATACATTTATGTTATTCACAAATATAGGCATCAAATTCTTTGACAGTTGACTAAATATGGAAGACCAGATACAAATAAATATAAGTAATATATATTTTTGCCTAAAGATATTAGGTTACATTAGAGGGAAAAACATCTAATTTATTAATCATGTGTTTTGTCAACACTTCCATTACAAAAAAGAATAATTGTTTAAATAAATAAAAAAACCCTATGTTTTGATTCTAAGCTCCAGGGCTTAATAGTCTCAAGAAGCCTGAGCTTCGGTTGAGAAAGGCCAACTTAGTAAAATTTAAACACATCTGTGGAGGTACTACTAAATCACCATTTATTAATGTGTTAAAGCAAAAGCAGGCTGGTTGGCTAAAATAAACATGTATGTTATCCTTGTAACAAAGAACAACAAGTGATGACTGGGCCAATTGTCTACTCTAGGGAGGCCATTCTCCTAAACTGGTTCTCAAGCCCCTAATAATAACATATCATTATATCCCTTTCATTACCTTTCCAAAGCAAAATAGCAATTATTACCTGAACATTTTTTTAGATCAATAAACACTGACCTAATGTTAGATTAAAACACAAAATGATTGACATTATTTTTGAAGCCTAATTATAATTAAACTTTTCTTTAAATTACATCTTGTAGAGCCTTAAAAAATTGTCGTACAAATAACTTTCAGTCAAAAGTGGTCATTAAAAAGAAAACTTTACACTGGAAAAAATTTCTACTGGGTCATCATTGATTTGAGTATGTTAAGAATGTTCACTGATTGTATTAGCTGTACACATTCAAATTATTCAGCTCTACAAAATAAAATAAAAAGGAAAATATTTTAACTTATTCAAATGACAAGACAATACAGCTTCTCAGAATCATAACCTCTATTCTTTAGGAAATGACTAAAAATAAGATAGAAAGACTCATTAATTGCAGATTTCTAGGAGTATATCAGTGCTTTATTTTTCACTTTCTTATTTTTGAAAAGAAGAATTCTTGGTCTCAGGAAAAGCAACAAATGTATTTTGAGAGGTTAAATTCTCTTGATTATTAACAAAACAGATCACAGCCTGAAATGTTACTTTATTGAGCCAATAATTACAGTCAAGAATTGTTCATGACATCTAGTCAGATTTTTAATTAGGATGGTTGTAAAATGGATAGAGGCCACCAAATCATTCATTGGCACAGGCCCACGTTTCTTTATTCTAACCCAGAAAACCAGTAAAAAAATGGCAGTCATCATTTAACCATGCCGTTGTAATGAGTTTTGACTCTCCTCATGATTTACAACCCAAACTTTTTGAAAAGTCATGTTCAAATAATTTGAAAGTTATCAGGACCTATAGGTTAATCATTTCCCAAACTTGAGATATGGAAAACCAGGGCAGAATACTGTTTTTATTACCCATTGAGGTGGATTTCCTTCCTTTGAAACTAAATGCATAGACAAAAAAGGAATTTGTTTTCTCTTCTTTTCCTCATTCTATTTGATTTCTATGATCTGTTTGGGGTATACGTTTGTGTATACATAAAAAAAGATAAAGTTCTATTTATTTAGCCCTCAGTGATAATTATGTATGATAATAAAAAATTTTCATACCTCATGTCTTCAAATCCAATTGTAAGCACCATAAGGGAAGTTCCTGCTGAGTTACTGGTCATATTTTCCCTGTAACCTGCAATTTAAGTCCTGTATATGCTCTGAAAGGTCAAGCTGTCAAGTGAAAAGTAAAACTTTACCCTAATGAAGAGGATCTTTTCTCCCACTCGGTATCTTCCTTGCGAGAGCCTCTCCACACAGAACTTGCTCGGGCATTTGCAAGGAGGATCTTCAGAAATCCGTTTCACCTGAAATAGAAGAGCAGGCAAGTTCATTCTCCTTAATCAGGTTGCATTTAGATTAATTTGTTCCACGGGTTCAAAGGCCCCTGAACCATGAATGCTTTTAAATTTGTTCTATATCAGACTATGGACATGATGTGAACATAGACATATCACATTAAATCTTAACTATGTAAAGGTCAGGCCCTTGAAGGCACTTTGTGAAGGCCAGTAGCTGCACTAAGGCATAAGCTGGATGATGACAATGATAATGATGCTGGAGGATAATCACAAGCAAACCAACCGGCAGCGTAGGGATGACGAGCTGGGTTCTCATGTTTAGAGGATTAAAAAGATCACGTACATTGGATTGTCAAGATAAATATATTGAGAACTCGAATACAAGGCACGTTAACATAGTCTATTATGATGAGGAAACATATAGACATAGTCTATATGTTTCCTCATCGTAACTTTAATATTAATTTTACCCATTTTCAAAATAAATGAGAATGTTAAAATTATTATTATTTAAAAATGAGACTATTTAACCTTATTTTGAACCCTGAGACTTTCTTTAAGGAGTCATCTCTAATTCATCCAGACTAATCCAGCAATTCACTCCTCAGTAATTCCCACCTGCCAAAACCTATTTCTGTAGCAGTATCTTACAATTTATATGTATTTTATGAATCCATGTCTGAATATCAGATTTTCCCTATTTTATCTATGTCTGTACTCTTTACAAAACACATACACTAAATGATAAGTGCATAATGCTTGTAAATAGTTGTGACTATTAAAGACAATGTTTAGTCCATGATTTTAGGAATAAGGTTTATTTATTTATGTTTTCCTTGGTTGGGAACCTGCCATGCTGTGTCTCATAACTGTCCTCTCTTCAACTAACCAACCAACCAAACAACCCAAAAGAATAATATGTTGTGTTCTGAGTCAAAATTTCCATAGAAGACAGATCTAAATAATGTACAGCCTACATTTGAGAAGCTAGACAGAAAAAATTTAAATTCTGAAGGGATTGGCTTGGACACCCCTAACCCAAATTCTTGCCTCCACAAAGATATGATTCCTAGAGTTTTGTCATCAAAGCAATTCAATCATTTCATCAAATAATTCAATGTCTGACTTCAATCAGTCTTCCACTAAGAAAAAACTGTGGGAAGAGTCACGCAGGAACTCACTTGCCTGTTGGAGTAAAGGACTTAAGCATCTTGGTTTCCCTAGAATAAGCAAGGTTCCAGAAAGTATGGAAGCATAAGACACTAGAGGGGAAAGCTAGAAAGAGTGGGGGAATCCTGAAGCAAAACTTATATTAAGATAAGTTTGGATAAATAAATAAATAATAAATGGATAAATAAGCACAGGGACCTACAAAGGACACAGGAGGGAATTAGTGTGACAGATTAAGACTGCATTCAAAGAATTTTAGAGATGGCTTTCATTGAAAAAGTAAGGGGACTGTCTAACATCGTTATATGAGTGAATAGGCCCATGTCTTTGAGTTCTGAATTTTCCACACCATATGATACTTGGGCCATAGATATATCCACCCACTCCCCCAGTATTAATAGAATCCTATCCCTAGGGATTCCCTTCTATAATGCAGACCCACATTCTGGGGTGGGGGTGAGGTCACAGGACCAATGAATGTGTGCTGTCTTAAGTGTTGTAAGTGTTCCTCTATGTGTATCTCCTTCAATATGTATTTATAGACATATTTTAAAAATATAAATGTGAGGAGATATGGGGATACATGTATATGTATAGCTGATTCACTTTGTTATACAGCAGAAACCAGCATACCATTGTAAAGCAATTATACTCCAATAAAGATGTTTAAAAATAAATAAATGCTAAAAAAATATAAATGTGTGTGTGTATATATATATATAAATATATATATATATAAAAATTGTGTTTATTGCATACCATTGCTAGAAGCAGTACAGTTTTCCTTAGCACCACAATAATTCCATGAGAAAAGAAGGAAAGGAGGGAGGGAGAAGGACTTTGGCCACCCTGAAAAAAAAACTACAGTCAGCATCATAAAAGCACATGGCCCAGACTTTAGGAGAGTCATGCCTGGCACAGCTTTACCACGATGTAGTAACTGAGCAGACAGTAAATTGGTGTTCAAGTGGTTCCTCTGCTAAGAAATGACAATCACAAGTATGGATGGAAAGTATTTCCATCTTGAAGTGTTTTTAGACAAAATACAGAAACTATTGGTACCAAATGAAATAAAATACAAGAAACACTTTCTCAAGTGGCCTGTCCTTCTCTAATGCCTTCCTAAGCTTTGAAAATATACTTGCTTTTTAAGATCAAGGGCTTTTGTGTGGCTATGTGAGAGCTGGAAGCAGAAATGGAAGAGACAAGGCCAGGCTGTGGGGAGTTAAGTAAACAGTGACTGATGACATCTTGCTTCTTACATTACCTTGGGGTAAGTCAGTCTGGCAGGTGTTCTGATTTTGGCCAGGAACCCAGCCAGCTTTCTGTTGAAATGGGATTTCAAGAGGAGCCTGATTACTCAGAATTATACTATCTCTCATCCCCAGACTGAGGAAGTTGATGGAGAAGAGGAAGAAAGTAAGAATGGCTTCTTAGAACTGTATTCAACTCATTGTGTGGGAACAGGCTGAACACGAGGGCACTAAACCTGACCCCATCATCTTATCACAGCTGAATCACTCTATCAGGACATCAGGGGAATAAATTAATCCGAATGGACTCCACTGTGCTTCTCTTACGATGTCTGGCTTGATTAAAGAAGGTGGGATGTATTATCCACATAAAAGGTCACCTGTTTTGTTTTTCAATTTTCCACAATTCTCCTAAGTAGCAAACAAAGAAATGTGAGGACACATTGAAAGTTTCAAAACTGGCAGTTATTGTTGAAACTGTTCACTGGAATATGACATCTTAGCACGGGAATGCGTCTCTTTCTTTTTCTTTTTCCTTTACTCTTTTCTCCATTTTTTTCTTTTTTTTACTCCCCTTCTTTACTCTCCTTCTTTTTTTCCTCTTTTTTTTTTTTGATGTAAATAATAACTTTGCCAGAGTAGAAATAGCCAATAGTATTAACTAAACACAGGAACTTTGCAAGCAATATTTTATATCCCTATTCTAAAGAACATGTTGGAGTATATGAATTTCAACTCCCCAATGGCTATATATGCCTCATATGCAGTGAAGCAGTTGCCATAGGAACTATTTCCTTTTTATATCTGACATATGAAGCTCTGATTTAAGCCATTAGTGAGGTTCATATGTTTTTTCTCTCTGTTCCACTGTCCCTGAAATAAAACACTCAGTGAAAAACTATCACTTAAACAGAATGCAAATATTTCAGTGCAATTTCCCCAATGTAGAATGAAGAAGACTGTAAGAGGCTTCTGTGGCCAAAGAAGCATGGAAAACTCCAGGTTAAACAAGATCTTGTTATGGAACTCACTAGTGCCTTTGATATACCAGAATGCATTGCCAAACTCTAGGTAGGGACTATAGTAAGTTGTATTTCTCAAACTAACCTAACCATGGAATTCTTTTTCCACGGGTCATCTGGTGGTGTGAGTGTTTGATTAAACATTCAAACTAGCATGAGAAGTGCTAGTTTGAAGGCTGTGAACATAGTATTCTAGCTGGCAACAGTATAGAAATATCTGCTTAGAACATTTCCTACATTCAATGAAAACCCCTTCACTATACAGATGGTTATGTTCCCAAATCCTGACAAACTTTAAAGCTTCTCTGAAACCCCCTTCATTGCCTCCAGCTAAGAGAACAGAACTTGGAGTAGGGAAGAACAACCACAGAGTGACAGTCTTGCCATTTTGAAGAGAGTCCCTATCCCATCTACCTCTTCTGAACTGGAGTATAGGTAAAACTTTTCCAAAATCCCTTTCATCGTTGTTTCACCACCTTTTCCCTCCTGTCCTTCTTCTCCCCTTCTCAAGGATGAGGGATAGCCACATGTGAGACAAGCTGGTGAAGAAAGGGAACCATTCTAACTACTTTTCCCAGGCTCATGGAAATGGTTTCAAGGGGCAACATCTCCTCGCTCTGCAAAGCTACAGCAGAGCTGAGAAGTGCACATATTTCCAGAGCACATGGCCATTCCAGATAAATAGAAAAAGGGAGAGTCTTTTTTAAACTTTGATTACCCACATTAATAATTTATCCAATAAGCATGGTACTAGATATAGCTGAATAAAATATGGTCCTTTTCTTTGAGAACAAGGACCATACCTAGAGAAGAATAGGTATGTATGCCCAATAAGGTAAACACTTCATTAAATATATAAAAGTACTTGAGGTACCAAGGACAAATTTGTCAATTTTACCTGGGATGAGAGATGCCAAGAAAAGCTTTCTATGGAAGGCCACACAACCTGAATTTTAGAAGATGAAAAGGTGTCTAAAAGTAGATTTCAAAGATGAGCAGTGTGAGGAGGCCAAGTGAGGAAAAACACAGGGTATAAAAAATCCTTGGGAGTCTGGGATTAGAGTATAGGTTTACAATAGATCCATCAGAATGCAAGAATGAATCCATAGGGCAAAAAGTCTGGGAAAGCCAAAATGGGCCACAACATGGAGGGCTTATGTGACACATACCTGAGTCTGGGCTTTACCCTGGATATTATAGAGCCCCTGTACAATTTTAATCAATTCTGAGTTGCGTTTAGGTTGATCATTCTTATAGCAATAAAGTTCATGGAGAAGAATTTCAAGAACAGAGTGGTCAACAGTGTCAAACACCAGAAAGTGGTCTCATAATTTGAGGACTAAAAAATTCATTTGATTCAGTAATTCATTCATTAGGAGGTTAAGGGTCAGACCTCTGACTCTAATGCATTAAAGGAAGAGAATGGAGGTAACAGCTGAGAGGAAAAGGACTAAGATCAAGCATAGTAACCCCAGAAAAACACTTTTATGAGAGAAAGACTAAAAGGAAGATCTTACTCTAAAGTAAGTCTAATCAAAAAAGTATAATTGAGAGAGAAGAAAAAATTGTTCTCATCAATATATAAATAATGTGCCATTATCTACTATTAGTACAATGTTATTCAATTACCTTACAAAATAAAAATGAAACAGCAGGATTCAAGACATGTGACTGATCCTTAAAAACATTCCTGTGATTTTAAAATCCTTTTAGGTGTATTACATTAAAATGCCCTGCCTATCCTTTCATTTCTGAGTGGATTGAACAAAGGAAAACTAAATTAAACTGGTATTGGATAAGATACCTTGATGGGCTAAGTTTATGTGTGCTACCCTTAGCAGAAATGCGAATTCTCGATCGGTCAGACAAATTGTTATATTTCTGCTCATTTAAATCTGCAATATAGGTTATAGTGTCACATGGAAGAAAGAAAAGATGGGGGAATCTTTCTTTCTGCATCCTACGGCACCAATCAGCAATTTCCCCTGCTCTTTTCAGCTCAGACCCTTGGGAAGGAAACTCTCAGCTACAGGCTAGCTGTCCTTTTCAATCCTGCCTATTCCTTATAACTGGCATTATGGTTGGTGCTAGTTTCTAAGAACTCTCCTTGTGTATGTGAGACATACTTCAGTCTGACATCCCCGCGGTTTCCATTTTTTATAAAACCCATAGGTTTTTGACATTTACACTCAAGACATATGTGCTGGGAAGTAAATGCACACACATGACACACTACTTAAGAGACAACAGAAGTAGCCAGAGAATTTTATTTCATCCTGTTTACTGTTACACCCAGAATCTGTTTTCTGTAATTATGAGGGTATAATGAAAATATTTCCTAATCTGCCAAAGACGGTGACTCCAGCACTCTGAGGGATGGTGACCTCAGAGAGTTAGACAAAATTAGGTTGGAATCTAAGCTCCTCTCTTCCTCTCAGCAGGTAATTCAACTTCAAGTCTCAGGTTCCTCAATAAGAAACCTGCCCTAAAGATAACAAGAGCACTTGAAGAATACTGGCAGAACCCGGCCCATAGCAGGCAGTCAGTAAAGGGCAGTTATCTTCTCCATGGTATTATGCTTTTCCTTCTTTAAAAATCCTCAAGTCCCATGCCTCAGGCTTCTTATCAGTGAATAAGGAAACAGGAACCAATAGTATCAAGGCTTAAGTGTTTTCAAAGACAATTTTCAGGAGGTTGACTTATTATCCTAAAATTTTAGATACTACTCAGCAGAATTAAATGACGCTTTATTTTAAATAAGTGGCTCAGTTTTGAATCTCAAAATAAATTGCAGGACTATAAACTTCCTCATAGGATTTTAAAATAAATTTCAATAACATTGGAATAGGTAAAGGTTAGACTGATAGAAAATTGTACAGAATGAGTTTTGAAGTTCAAAAAAGACCAAGCGTTGATAAGAAACTTGACCAATTTCACTTACTGCATCATCCAGTAAGTTTCCCGTACTCTTTTTTCCAGAAGACTTTGATGAAGGAGAAGGTGAAGGAGAAGGGGCAGAGAGTGTTTCTTCTTGTTCAATTTCTTTTTCCAATTTTATCAAACCAGGAGGCTCCACACCATACCTTTTTAAAAGACACCAGATCAATACACATGCATAAGTGGTAATAATGATACACTGGCCATATGTTGCATTCAATTATACCATAGGACCAAATTGCTGACTTTTCAAAACAACATTAACTTTTCTCTGGCATTGAAATAGTATGTTCTTAAATTGGCACCCTTTTAAGCAGGGAAAAACACACACACCCCCATACATACATACATATATATTTATAGTTACATATACATATGCATATATGTTTACATCTATATATGAACATATAAATGAATAGATGCATAACATACTAAAAATAAATTAAAATACTCCATATAATATATTAATGAGTCAATAACATGAATTACCATATTAATTTAGTCTTCAGCTTTCAGATTTACTAGCTTTAATGATATTAGTGCTATAATTGAACTCCTATTTTGAATATAAGCTTGTTAAAAATGGAAATAAAATCAGAGTCAGAGTCAAGTTGAAAACAGCAATTTCCCCAAATAAATGTCCTTAAATGAATTAACAGAGAAGAAATTCACTCTTACTTGTATATCTTTATGGATCCAGAACAAGGTAGAATGGGTAATACAGTACATTGGTTATGCTTTTAAGAACAACATAATGAAAGCATGTACAGTATTACTGAGAAAGAAAATGAATAAAGAAACAAAAATAATTTAGAATAACAATATGTTAAAAATTATGTGTTGTAAATTATAAATGCCACAGCAGTTCAAAGACAGAGATGTAGTTGTTAACAGCATTCTTATCTCCCATATTTTTCTTAGGCTAAGTTTAAATTTGGTTTGGTTTCCTAGATGCATATCAATTGTACCTAGGTGAAGGAGGCCAAAGATAATTCCAGAATTTGAGAATTGGGAAGGATCTTTGGGTTCATGTAGTTATACCCTTTCATTTGTACAGAATAAATAAAACAGATCCAGAGGAAATATAGAACGAGCTAGGAACAGAATAAAGATGCAAATCTAGGTTTTCTTACTTCAGGTTTTCTCTGACATTTTAATCAGGTGATCACATGTTAGAAAGAAGAGGAAAAAGTCACTTGGAAATTTTTAAAAAATAGGCTGTGGATTACCTACAAAGTAAATAACCTATATAGAGAGAATAAATATGTTGGCAATATGTCTAATACCTTAGAGTGAGTGAATAGTATATTAAAACATCATTAAATGTAAAAGCTTAGGTTATCGTCTTCCTGTTCTAATGGCTTGTTATTTTAACTGACATCATCACACACGTCAGGTGGCCTTTGAGAGCTGGAAAACTTATATCAGAATTCAGTACGAAACAGTTTAAGCTGGCACAACTCAATAATTGCTGTTTTGCTAACTGCCTCTAGTGAACAGAGTAATTTTTAGTTACATAAATCAGTAGCTAAAAGACTTTAGGCACTATTTATCACATTTCAAACCTTTTATACAGATTAGCCAGTTAACAGGACATTTGTAGAAACATGCAATAGACCTCAGATTCTATAACAGTAGAGACTGTCTGATTCACAGCATTCCTAGCAGCCAGTGTAGATCCTGGCACACAATAGATACTTAATAGCTACTTTTTTTGAATGCAAAAAATTTCCATATTCTCATATAACAATGAGTTCAGGCTCCAAAGCTGAATTAGATTTCATTGTTTTGGATCTTTAAATGCATATCACTTTAATAAAACATATCGACATTAAATGTAAATAAGTGTTTTACCCCCAAAAAATGTTCTTCTAGAAAACTTTAAACCCTATTCAAAACCAAAATACATTTTTAACTTTCTAGTACTCATTAATTACACTTAACTCAACCCAGCATCTCATTACTGTTGACAAGTACCAGTAATATTCACTTGAAGATTTGGGTATCATTCTTCCCTGAGGCAGACTTGAGCTAACTATGCCATTAACCTACTCTTTAGATTTAGCAAATCACTTAACCTCTAAGAGTCTGTTTTCTCTCAGGAAAACACAGATGAAAGTGGCCTGTCCTAGAGGTCTGATGTAGCAGGAGAGAGAGAGAGAGAGAGATAGGGAGAGGGAGGGAGGGGAGGAGGGAGGAAGAAGAAAGTTAAAAGAGCAACTGTTACTGAATTCCATGTGTCTGGAACTTTTGGGCATCTTGACATACATTATTTCCGAGCCTCAGCTTTATTTCACTGTAAAATGGAAATTCTAATTCCTGTGTTTTAATACAGTTAGAAGGAATTAAAACAGTATCCATTACACTCCCAGTACAGTGTCTGACACATGGCACCACCTCCGAGACGGCTGTTGATAACTGATGTATCAAAGCTTGCACAACCAGGAAACTGCAGCATTGAGGTCCTTTTGCCAAAGTTTTAACTTTTTAAAATATACCACCCAATGAAATTATGTAACTACATCAATTAACATCAAAATTAAGATGTAGTGTTATTACTATTGTTATATTATTACTATTGTTGGTATCCTTTATAAAAAAACTCACCGCTTTCTTTAAATTAATTTTCCTAGAATTGTAGGATGGCAGGAATATCTCAGTGCTGGAGCATAGCAGAACAAGTTATAAATTCATTTTTGCTGCTAACTCGCTGGATGAACTTCAACAGGCAACCCTTTTTAATCCCTCTAGACTTATGTGAATTCTTAGTTCCATCATGGTATAACATTTTGCTACATTTAATGTTCTCAAGGTAATAACATAAACTGGGCAGTGAAGCTAGAGGAATTTAACATGCTAGAATTCACAGCCACTTAAAAGTCAATCATAAATGAAAACATCATATTTGAAAGTATAAATTGGGTCAATTGGAAAATATGATTTCATTTGTAATTGAAGGTGGATTTATACCACCTTTCAGGAGCAGGCTGTTTGGGTTGCACAATTTTTTCTTTTTCTTTTTCTTTTTTTTAACAAAGTGAAATAATAAGAAATATGTTATTAAAAAGTAACAACAAGCTCCACTCCATGTTGAATACAAAACAAAATTTGAATGAAGTTGGTAACAAAGTCATACATGGAAAACTTTGCCCTGGAGATTTTTCTTTATCTGGGAATGCTGAAAATTAGCTATGCCACTGAACATAGAAAATCAACACTAAGCCCCAAATTTCTGCTTAAATTGGCTTTTGAATACTTCAAGCTGCCTAAGGTACAGTCAGCCAATCCTGAAATACACACTTAGATGTGATTCATTGGCTTCCTGTCTGTCTGGAGGTGTCAACAGTCTGTAAATCATGAAATTCCCCTTGGGTTGGGGGCCTGCACCTGAAGCCAGCTTAGTTACCAGTAGGTCTTTTTTCTGCTCTCCAAAAGGCTGCTTCGGGCTTCCCTGGTGGCGCAGTGGTTAAGAATCCGCCTGCCAATGCAGGGGACACGGGTTCAAGCCCTGGTCCGGGAAGATCCCACATGCCGCGGAGTAACTAAGCCCGTGCGCCACAACTCCTGAGACTGCGCTCTAGAGCCCACGAGCCACAACTACTGAGCCTGCGTGCCACAACTACTGAAGCTCGTGTGCCTAGAGCCCGTGCTCCACAATGAGAGAAGCCACCGCAATGAGAAGCCCACGCACCGCAACGAAGAGTAGCCCCCTCTCGCCACAACTAGAAAAAGCCCACGCGCAGCAACGGAGACCCAATACAGCCAAAAATATATAAATAAAATAAATAAATTTATAAAAAAAGCAAAAACAAAAAGACAATATACTTTATAAAAAAAAAAAAACAAAAAAAAAAAACAAAAGGCTGCTTCATTCTGGTTTCCATGATTAACTCTATACCATTCTACATTTTGATTTTGTTTATAAGGTTTTCAAAAATTTATAGTGTTTTCTATTCTTGTCCAACTACAAGATTTCAAAGCTTTGCGGGAGAAGGGGCAACTGTTGCTTTCAAACTGAATAAGGGTCAACTAAAGATAGCAAGAAGGTTGAATCCACTAAAACCAAATCTTTGCATCTGTATACCCCAGTGATGTGAAAGTAGGGGGAATACTGAAAGGGCAATATCATATTATCATTTTTTGGTCTCATTTCAAAAATGCAAAGTGCTAGGGAAATGGTCTTATGGTTAATAACTTTATGATGAGATCTTAGAAATGGACTTTTCATTTTTCTGGCACAGGATATAGCTTTTGAGATTGGTCTAGATGAAATAATTGAGCCCCCAAACTAAGCCCTGAACTAGAAAATTTACTCAAACTATTTACTAGACTATAATTTTCAAAGAAAAGACATCTGGAGCCTATTTTACTAGAGTTGGAGGGATAAAGTTTAGAAACTCCCCCTTCTTAAGGCATACAACAGATAGTTTATAGATTCTTGCAAGATGGTTTTTGCCCCATTTTTTATTCTGTTTTAAAGTTATTTAAAGATAGATTTAAATTTGGATGGAAATTTCACTCATATGAAAACAAATTTTATTCTTAGCAGTCAGAGTCAAGCTCTTTAAATAGGATGAGTTAATTAATAAGCCTTGTATAAGAATATTTTCTTTTAAGTAACATTTCATTAAGTCATGGATTAAAATAGGAGACTAACAAAAATATTCACAAAGCATATTTCTTTTGAATGGTCATAAATTTTGTTGAAAATGAAGAAAACACTCAAAAATAAAAATATAAAAAGCTTCCCTCTGATGTTGACTATTCATCATAGCCCCAAACCAAAATATCAAAAGTCTTTTTTTTAGTTTTATCATAAAGCTAATCTTAATTCTGCAGTCTTAAAAAAGGTTGAATTCATAGTAACTTTTTTTAAACAATGAATATCAAAGCACCCTCATTAAAAAGATCTTTGAGGTTTTATTGACCTGTTTTTGCTGAGTGTTTTATTTTGCAGAAGGCAAACATGCATATTTTACACACAGAAACTGACATGGTTTCTGAAATATTAACAGAGGGATTTCACCCTTCAGTGATGACAGCTCTGTTTAGTTGAAAATAAAAGGAAGTTTCACCCATGAGAACAAAAATAAGTGGTCTCCTTCACCCACCCCACAGCTCTCAAAGGAGCTTCACGGAGTGTTCCCAGGCAAGAGAATACAGCAGGGAATTAGAAATATTTAGTGAATCATTTCTAAAGTGATGTTGATGCTTTTAAGATGACATCTATGTAATTTGAGAAATAAATGTTTAGAATCAAGTGTAAAGAAACATCATCTATCAGTGGAAAAAACACAGAACTCGCAAGGTTGTATTGGGATTTTGTTATGGCCAAACCTCATCTGTTGTGTGTACAAATTAATGTTGTGATTCTTGAGAGCTCTCCGAATACCACTTCTGGTTTTGTCTAATGCTGTCTTAATTCAATAATTCAATAACTCTGTCTTAATTCAACTCCATAGAGGAGTACAGGGAGGAGGAAGCGCACATACAATGATCTAGATAAAGGTTTAATATATCTAAAGAAAAAATTAGGAGTAAAATAAGATGGGAATGATGAATTTCCCTTTTTTCCTTCAACAATTATGCTTCAACACAGGGCTAAGGTAGTGATGTTTGGGTTTATTGGGTTACTGATTTTAAAGCACAATTGAACGTCCATTAAAATTTTGATAAAATCTTCAAATGTGTACAGAGAAACTTAAATAGACATGTATACTTAAATGTTCAATCTATCCATTTGGCATTCAGCTGTTTAACCTTATGTTGCACACAAAGGTGATGCCCTGAATAATCTGTTAGCATATTTTTTTCTTTTTCATGGGAAGTGTGCAATACTTCACATCACTTAAGTAGGTGAAGAAGATAAAAGGCAAAATTTACAAATTGAATATTGTAATGTATTGTCTTAATCCTTAGATCACTGCTTTGTGAAATTAGTAATTTTCTTTTGTAATGTGAATAATCTCTGCTTTTATCAGTACACATGGTCATAAAGTGAGGTCAGAAATGTAGCCACCCATTCTTATTAATAATAATAATAATGATGATGATGGTAATAATAATAAAGAAGGCAGAGAAAACTTTTGGAGGTGATAGATATATTTATGGCATAGATTGTGGTGATGGTTTCATAAATGTATGCTTATATCCAAACTCATCAAGTGGTTTGCATTAAATATGTACAGCTTTTTGTATGTCAACCATATCTCAACAAAGTGGCTTAAAAAAAAAAAAGAAATGGAGCAACGCAGAATCTCAATTTTAAAATATTTGGGGAAAAACACACACAAAGCACTTCATATAATGCTTCACCTTCAAATTGACCAGGCCATTATGATTCCCTTTCATTAACCAAGATATTAATTTGTTTTATATACTATGGCAAGGGGCAATTCATGACAGACTCAGAGCTGGAGGAAAGGTGATTCCTAAGGGAATTTTGTCATTGGATAGCATGCCTTCTTCTTTGATGACTAGGTCATAGTTAAAATGTTTAGTTCAGCAGGATTCCTAACAGTGTTCAGATAATAAAGAGTATAACTACAAAAAATAAAATAAATCCAGAAAATAGGTAAATAATGTACACTAAACAAGAGGAAAATGACAACTCCCAGCTAATTCAGTAGATAGCACCACTCCTTTTTACCTCTATCACAACTTTCAGAATCATGATGCCTGTTTGATCCACATATTTAGGTTATCAAAGCACCAAAATAGAATCTGGCATTTCAGAATATTCTAATGATATAATTAAAATAAACAAGTAAACAAAAAGTTTTCTGCCTAATCTCCTATTACCCAGGAACTCTAGACAATCTTTCTTTTACTCTAGCATTTCAGGGGCAGCAGCTCATTTACTGAGATTTTACTTTGTGTGTATTCCTCCTTCCTGTATGTTTAATATCACCTTTCTTACGGGATATCTGCTGAGCCCAAGGACTCAAGGCTGAGTCCTTTGACTCATAGCTGTTTGTCCTGCAGGCCAGAAGGCTTAAGCATGGTAGAGGAGTGGCTTAGCTGAGTCCTAAAAGAAACAGGTACCTTTGTCTTGCTCCCTCTCAGAACCCAAGAAAGTGACAGCATTGAAGGGGAATGGGGTTCTAAGAAACAGTCAGATACTATGAACTATGCCTGAGTAGTAGAGACCTGAGTGGTCAGAAGACAAGGGTACCCTCTCCAGAGGCTGTCACACAATATAGCTGGGAGAGGTGTGGGAGAAAGTAGGGACATCCCTAAATGTCTCAAATTGATTTTTTTCACTCCTTATTGAGTGGAGCCTCATTCCTATTTAATTCAAAACAATCTCTCTCATCCAATTATTATGATAAAGTAAAATCCATACCTGATGAACAGTTTGTTAAGATTATGTTGACTATGATGTTTTAAAGAACTTGGGGTTACTTCTTCTGATTACAGTGAACTTTCCACTGGATCAAAAAAAGGGCTATTCCTTGGCAGCAAGTTTTCTACCCATTGCTGTAATATGCTGATGTGCTCACCTTGTATTTTCTTTTCTTTGATTTTCTTTATAGCTCTCCCTTTGAGAATTAACACCCAGAGCACACTCTTACTTTGTCTTATTGGTTCATCTGATCTCAATGCTAGAAGTATAATCAGATCTGGATGAGAAAACATCTTCTAATTAATTCTGAAGTTTTATTTTGCATCAAGATCTATTCAAACATTTATATCTTCATTTATAATTCTTTGGGCTTTATAAAACTGTCAGAAGCCTTGTTTGAGGATTTGCAATGTAATAAGGAGAAGACATGAAACCAAATCAAGTCAGCTGAGCTAATAAAGTCCTTTCCCTTACTTATTTAGCTACAGGTATGATTTCTACAATGACTTCTTGTTTTTCTTTTCTAGAAGAAAAAGATTCCAAAGATATCTCGACATATGAAGGATAATATTCTATCTTTTCCCAATCAAATTATGGAGAATAATTTAAAAACTATCAATCCACTCAGGAGTAGAAACCAAAAGAGCTGAGGGATGAGATGTTAAATGGGGAAAATGAGGAAAAAGGAACAAAAGGAGAGGCTGAAAATTATTCAAGAGTAAACAGGAAGAGAGGGATGAAGGAGCTGAGAAAGAGAGAGAATAATGGGAATAGACTTTCCACTAAGGAAAGCATAATTGTCACATACAATTTCATGTACAAGATCCTTCCCAGCCTCCCAAGAAAGAGTTGCAAGGAAAATGTCTTCAATTAAAGGATATTTAGAAAATGTTTAAACATAGTGACTTTGACAATAAGGCCACGATGTTAAGAATATTGGTGGTCCACTTTTAGTTTGAACAATTGCTCTCGAGATGTTCATACTGATCATATTTGAAGGAGTTGCTTCTCAACACCTAGGTTAAACATCAGCGATGAAAAGGCAGCAAGCTTCTCAGCTGCTTGGATGCTGAGATGGTCAAGTCTTAAGTAGCGGCAGTAGTATGACCTACCTGGCTGCAATCCGGCCAAGCTCTAGCAAACAGAGACACACTTCTCTGGGTTGCTTGTGGAGGACTGAAAGACAAGACAAAGGTGGACACCTTTACAATAGAAAGGACAGTAAAGCAGCTCAATGGGGAGCAGGATCGACTCCCTCATCACTCATGGTCCCAGTAAATGAGCTAGTCTTCATTCTGACATTCATAGAAACCATCCTATTCCACAGTACAGTTAGCTTTACTAAAGTCCTAAAGCAGTTTTCAAAACTCTTTGCCCAACTTCCTCCCCAAAAACCATGAGTCTCAGGAATCCCACCCTGAAAATATTTTCTTCAATTAGTTAATATTTGTAAGTCAATATTGGAAACACATGTAGCTATAATTATGATATAAATAGTTGATGGATACTTAAAAACAGACAGCAAACGTAAGACTATGAAGCAAAGTCTGGTCTTTTAAAAATCCTAACTCTATATTCACCAGGGATTTTAGCAGAAATAATGCAATGAATAAGGATTAAAAATTACACATCATGGTCCTTTGTTATCCTCCAAACAACAATGTCAAGTGAGCCCTCTGAAACTTGATGTCTTCTCCTAACGAAATTTGACTAAATGATACTTTAGAAAGAAACACTTTCAACTGACTGAATTTTGTAAATATGTACAAATACATACCATCAGCCAGTTTTGCCCATAAAAGGAGCAAATTAGAAGATGGTTCTCTGCATTGATACTTCTTTTCTAATATAATATGATTACTTAATAAAGCTGCTTTATCAATTGCTCTGGACACATTCAGTAATGTTGACAAATCATACTTGCATTTGTTGAGCCTACCAGAGGAGTATATACTGCTTATACTTTTTTCTTTTTAAACTAAGATTAGAGAATTTTTAAAATGTTATTATATACAGCACCTAATAAAGACAACAGATATTGGGGGGAAAAGATAGAATTGAGAATGGTCTTTACATAGACACAATATCCTGATAAAAGAAAATACTAGCTTATTGATAAACATTAAGAAAAATAGCAATATTGCTTCAATTCTTAAACATAGAATTTTATAGTAATTTAATTTCCCAGCTTTATTCTATTCCCCCACTTAAATATTGAATTCCTTCTCTGCACAGGTTTAGGCAATGGCAGTATTTGCCACTGACACCAGAATGGAATTTGTTGGGAGTGTGTGGTGAATAGAAAAATACATTTACTTAGATTATAAAAGTATATGATTTCACTTGGCTTTAAACAAACAAAAATTTATTATCTTGCTATAAAATGTCATCTTTAAAGCTTTTAAAATAAGTTCTAATATCGTTAGCAATGTTTATTAAAATAGAATTGATTATGGGAAATCTGAATTACAGAATCTTTCCATTCTTGGTAATATAAATTTGAGTTTCAGCTAATGCTTAGTGAATTGTCATAAAACCCAGGTTGGGGAAGTCTAAAATTACTTTTAACTAAAGGGGCTTAAAGCAAAGATATTTACTACCTCCAATTTCAAGTGCACCATTAGCTGACTCTGGCTGAATGATACAACTTTTGATACATTAAATCGACTTCAGTGCAATGAAATGTACAGACTGTAATATGACATAGGCATCAATTTCAAACAGAGAACAATAACAAACATCACAAAACAAAAGCAAACAAATGAAAATCAATCTTCTTGTCTAGATAATCAGTTTCTTCTGATTTGGACTTTTTAAATCCTGTCCATGGTACAAAATAACAAACAGGAAAAAGGAATACATGAAAGCTGAGGAGAAGATGATGTTTAAGGCCCTGCTATTACCCTCATCTTCAGTGACAGCTGTGTGAAGGAAGCAGCTAAAGCTCAAGGAGACTTGGATACAATCTCATGCATTTTGTGATGGAAACAATGTCAAAATATGAAAACTATTAGTGAACTGACCAAACTGTGCCAATATGCAGTCAACACCAACTCTAAAAAGCAACACCTGACTCAACTATCATGATTCTTTAATCAATGTATTGTACTTATTTTGAGAGTATGTAAGAATTGGAAGTAAATACCAATAGATACATTCAATGGAAAATAAAATTCATTCTGAAGAAAAACAGTAATGTGGGTAATGTAAGAAAGACAATGTGATATGTAGGATGCATTGCTATTGTGTATTCAGCTATCAATTTAAAACAGCCTTTGTCTGCCAACACTCAAATGTCGAATCTACCATGGACTCATTAGAAAATCAATTTGGCAAACTGAAAAGTAACTGCATGATTCTCCTTTTTATATCCTTAACAGAACCAGCTTATAAAATTTAAGACAAATAAACGTCTCACTCAGCATCATTCCTTAGGAAAATGATAATAGAAAGATGATGTTTTACTTCCTAGTTTTCCTGGAAGTGTTATCTTTAATAAAGCAATTGCTTTATTGCTTCAAAACACACCTATAATATTGTCTCACTTGTTAATGGCATTTTGAATATTGGGCATATCATGCCTGATCCATAATGGCCCAAAATATCATGTTTGATGACTTGTAAGCAATGAATGAGTTAAATCTGCAGAGAGGCATAACAGCACAATGACAAGAACAGAACAGAGTAATTACTCAGTAAACACTATGTCTCAAATTATCAAGGATGATGACAATTATGTCGTGATGATAATGGTTGTGACAATAAACAAACTGAATAAAGGCTAAAATCTTACCTAGCATATTTAGAAAAGGCAAGAATTTAAATTATGTCAAAGTTTATTTAATTGTAAAAGCAAACACTCTTACCTTATTCTATAAAATTAAATTCAAGAGTCTTTAAGTAGTATCTACATTATACCAAAGAGGTGACTGTGTTTGGTTTTTGCACTCAAGCAAGTTCTAAACTAAAGTTAACAGATGGAAAGAGAATAGTGACCATGGGATTCAAGCCACAAAGATCTGGGTCTGAATGTGAGCTCTAAAATTTACTAGTTTGTTATTTTGGGAGATTATAAAATCTCAGTTTTCTGAGGGAAAGTAATGGTGTGTATCTTGCAATATTTTTGTGCGGATTTAACACAATATTATTCGTGTTATTCTTAGCCAATGCTTGGCACATAGAAAAGACTTCCCAAGGTTAGTTTTCTTTCTTTATTATTATTTTTGTTGTAAATTATTTGCTTAAAGATTATCTTCATTTGGCTTAGTTAATATTAATACACTCATTTTTTTTCCTATAAGCAATTTTTTGTCTGTGCACCTGTCATGTGTAAGCCACCATACTAAGCAGTGGAAGAAACCTCAGAATTAAAAAAACTACTATGGATAGATGTGTATAATTTTTTTTTTTAAACATCTTTATTGAAGTATAATTGCCTTACAATGGTGTGTTAGCTTCTGCTTTATAACAAAGTGAATCAGTTATACATATACAATATGTTCCCATTTCTCTTCCCTCTTGCATCTCCCTCCCTCCCACCCTCCCCATCCCACCCCTCTAGGTGGTCACAAAGCACCGAGCTGATCTCCCTGTGCTATGCGGCTGCTTCCCACTAGCTATCTATTTTACATTTGGTAGTGTATATATGTCCATGACACTCTCTTACCCTGTCACATCTCACCCCACGATGTGTATAATTTAAAGCAGTTATTATAATGAGTGTATTTTGAATATTTTGTCATTTATATTATATCAGAAATAGTTAATTCTAAATTTAATCAAATTGAAGTTTAAGTAGGCCAATTTGGCCAGCATATATAGACAGATATAAAGGAGACAGGCTATCATTATTATGCATTTGTGCTACTAAGTATAAAACTTAAGTAACAATTACATTAGAACATGTCATTTTATGAAACACTAAACATCTTACTGTCAATTTTTCTGCATCTCTCGGAATAAAATAATTTAGATGAGCCCATTTTCAATAAGTTACCTAAGTTGATTATATATTGCATATATGAATGTATATTTTTGTCAGGATGATTAGAAAGACAACTTTTAGTGTATTGCATTTGAACTAAAGCCTTTATGTTGAGTTGTATGTACTACTCATTTTAAAGACATTTTACTGATTTGTCTTTTCAAAAATATAAGGAAATTTATACTTATATTGAGGTTTATGGTAGGAAACATTTTTTTCACTCCATCATTACAATATTAATATGGTCTTTTGCTTTGAGTTGTGGTTAGAAGAGGGGATCACTATGGCTTTCTTTCCTCTGAACAAATTCTCTTTAAAACAAAAAGCTGTCTAGTCACTGGTGATTATTATGCAAAAGGTCTTATCATTGGAGGCTTCTTTTTAAATAATCAAAACTGTTTCGAAGAAAAGTATAAGGCAGAACACCTCTGGGAAAAGCAACACAGATCCCTGTTCAAAATATGTGGCAATCTTATAACCTAGATTCTGTTAAAATCTCATGGGCATCAAATGTCAAATGGAATGCTGCTAGCTCCAGGAATAGAAAATGAGACCTTCTGCTAAGGCAAGGGGTAGAGTTTTAATGTCACAGAATCTGCAAGGATAAAATGCATTAGACCATGAATGTATAGTTTACCTATATATATTAAGTTTCAACAGATGGACAAAAAATGAAAATATGAAAATTTCATTATCTATTTGGTTTATATACATTAGAGGCAATAATATTCATGTTGGTTTTAAAGGAAACTATATTTTAGATTTATATTTAAGAAGAAATTTGCAAAACTTTTATTTTTGACTGAATATTAAATTGTGAAAATATCATAAATTTAATAGCTTCCCACCTCCCCAGAGCAGAGAACAGATTCTCATACTCAGAAAGAGTGACATAGTAGAAGATACAGTAAACTAGATGTCAGAAGAACTGGCTTCTAGTCCAGACTACATAATTTTCTCATCTCTAAAATGTGCCTTCTACTTGCTCTTTCTTATGAGGTAATTTTATGGTTAAGGGCATTTGGTATATGGTAAACACTCAACAAATTTTACTCCTTTGCTACTTAAGTGATGGTCCACAGACCAGTAGCATTGGTATCAGCTGGGAGCTTGATAAAAATGCAAATTATGGGGTCCCACCCCATACGTATTGAGCAAAATTTACATTTAAGCAAGGTTTCCAGGTGATGAATATGCACATTAAAGTTTGAGAATCATTATATTAATCAATGTTATGATTATTACAATAAACGTCAATTATAATTCTATATCTATTTTGGTTAAAATATTCAAATGTGATTTGATATATGGAACATGCTCCAGAAATGTTTAAGATAACAGTGATGATGATGATGATGATGATGATGATGATGATGATGAATGGAGGAAAAAATAATTTGGGAATTGGATTAGCCCTTAATGGGTATTATGGGCACTTATCACCTACCAGGATCTATAAGGTACAAAAGATGCCTCCCAAGAAAGTAAAGGGATGGCTGTCTACATCTTGTCACTCCCAGAAAGTCACACGCAGAAATCCTTGAGTTTAAAGGTAGGGAGCAATTAGGAATAGCAAAGAAATTTGGGTGCCTTAAAACTGATCTGAGGGAGGCTAAAGAGAAGAAAAGGCAAACAAGAATAAACCTCACAAACTCATGAATGCTGAGTGTGTGTGCTTCCAAATTTCTCAGATCACTGTTCGCATTTAAAACAGGATACAGCAGCCGTAAAATTCACATAAACAAAGAGAATTCATTCATAATCTCATCAGTGATGGAAGATGTATAGAATAAAATGCAGTTAATTGCCTTTGCCACTAAGTCAAAAAATGTCCCAGAGCAAGGAGTGCCCTTTCTGTCTCTAGCACCCAGACCTTATGTGAAATTAATGGATTAAGTCCCTATCACTCAGAGCAGCAATAGGAGTCAAGAGTCTCTTCTAATTTGGTTTTTATTTATATTTTACTTTTCCTTTTACTTGAAATCATCATATGAACTTCTAAAATTAACTCATATGAAGCATAACTTTCTGTAACACAGGGACATGATCTTTGAAGGTTAATAAAGCTGAATTCAAATCCTAGCTGGGTCACTGAGAAGCTGTTAATATTGGGCAAGTTATTTAATTCTCTTGGTCCTAACCTAGCATTTTCATTATAAAATGGTGGCTGTTGGGAGAGTAGATATGCTAGCACATGTGCACTGCTAGGCTACCCTTACTGAGCATATAACTATTGTTATTTAATATTGTACAGTGAAAATTTGATTCTGGAAAAGCTAGAAGGCTCTCCACTTTCCTAATTCAACCCTGACTCCATCAAATCCTTGATACTGGGAGACATTTAGTTCTCTCAATCAGATTCCATACTGTACTGTCCTCATTTACATTTTTTTCTGATATATGGGCAAATCGCTACATTTGGAAAGAGTTTCTGAGCTCAAACTCAGAATTAAGATGCTAATAAAGTACTTTATAAGAACAGGTGTCAAAAATTCCAAAGTCTAAAATAAATTGTTCCTGGGGAAGAAATAATGTGAATATAAATAACCCAGAGCTAATTTGGTATCCTGAAGTTGTTATTCTACATTAATATTAATAAAAGTAATATAACTTTTTTTCTACAGAAATACTCTTATAGTCCTCAATACAGACAACAACAACCACAAGGGATGATTTATCAAACACTGGAAGGTAGGCATAGATTCTTTTTCTGATGCAATATGTATAAAACAGAAAATGTTAATGTTTAAAAATCCACACACAATCCTTTTCACTTTTGTGCAACATCAGACCAATACTCTAGGTAGGTCAGTGCTTGACCAGTGTTCAATAGAACAAAGAATTGTATAAAACTACTCTTCAGAGTCATGCATCAAAAGAAGACAGTGCCACACAGCAAACACAAATACAGAAAATAAAAATAAAAAACAAATCACACACATTTGCATGCTAGCACAGCAGATAGCAAACCCTTTTCTTGATGAGTAGATTCTTTCTCAGAGAAATAGATGAAGAATAGTCACTGGCCTCCAAATCCTATAATCATCCAATAACATGATAATATTGACACAATTACAGCAAGCAAAAAAATGTGCATTTTTCAAATATTCCCTCCCCCATCCTTTTGTCTTTTTCCAACTTCCAGCTCACCAGAATGTACATAAGTAAAGCAAAATAAACAAAGCTCTGAGGAAAAAATTAAGCTAACTTAACAATTTCTAAATCAGTGGGCTAAAGTAAATTACAAATAATAAATCCTCCATGCAAGAGTATCACTAATTTAAGGAAATAGTTTCTACTTAAAATATCTTAGAAAAAAATCATATAGGAGCATCAATTTTAGGGCTCATAACTTAAAATTTTTTTAAATTGAGAATAAGCCATAGATTTCTGGTCCTAATGTAAAACAGCCCTTATAATATACTGATGTATAAAATACACTGATGTATAATATACTGATGTCAATAAACCTCTATGCAACTTAGTTCAAATTACCTTAATATAAATAAAATTGTTCATGTTTCAGATTACATGCCATACCTGTTTACGGTCTAAAGTGTGTTAATAGAGAATTGAAGAAGAAAATGATATTACTTACAACCCAATTACTATTTATCTTACTTTCAGATTCTGAATATAGTATTTTATTGTTATTTACTAGATGTAAATGCTGAGACCTCATGTTCATATTATGTCATAATTTTCCCATATTCTTAAATAGTCTCAAAAATATTATGAATATTATTTTTGCTTGGTATCTATGAATGACTACAGTTTGTTTAAGCTACCACCGAATAGATTCAGTTCATCCCCTTTTTTACTCTTATAAAAAATGTTTCAATGGACATTCTATTGCTTATCTCTACTTACTTCCTTCAAATAAACTTTTAGAAGTAGAACAACTTGATAAAAAGATATGAGCACTTCTTAGATCTTACATAATGTCAAATTGCCCTCCAAAGAAGGCATGCCAATGTCCAATTTTTTTTCAGCAATGCATAGAAGATCCCACTTTCCTCTATACTCAGCACTAAATATACAATTGTTAATCCTCGCTAATTTTTCATAGTTTTTATTTGCATTTGCCTTATTACTAAGGTGTCAAACATTTTTATCTCTGTTTTGGGCTTTTATAAGTCTTTTATGAATAAGCTGTTCATGATATCCATTTTTCTATTGTCTCACTTCTGAAACACTATTCTGAGATATTAGTAAACTTATAATCCAAGAACTGACATTTGACAGAGGAAAAATTCTCTCTCAAGAATGTCTTAGAAGATAAATGGAAGGTTACACTCTGTATGTGATCGCGTCATGTGGCATAGAAAGTTATCTGCCAAGAATCAAAACGACAAGCACGAGAGAAGCATATGGAATAAGATGCTGTCTATACTCCCTAGTTCATCCCTGGCATCCCTTCCCCACCCACTGAGATTTCTTGTCATTAGCTGTTGTGGAAAGGGAACAGATAGAGTGAGTCATGAATTAAGATCCTCCCGCAAATAATCGTACAAAAAAAGCACTGCAACAGAGGGTAACGTATCAGTTGCCACAAAGATAAGAATGCTTTATGCAGGCGAAGACCTTTGAAGAGCTAAAGACAGAAGCCTCTTGATACACATTCAGTACAATGATCTACTTTATCATTCATTCAAACAGATTTTTCCCCTTCATCAGGGCATCTTGTCCTTTTATTTGCTGTTCAAAACACTAGGACACAAAGGATGCTCTTCATCTTGTGTGCTACTGAAATGAAATCTTGAGGTAGGGAAAAAAGAAAAAACCCTTGCCCTAAATTCCCTTTCAAAAGTGAAGTGTGAAAAGACATCAAGCAGAGTACACAGTATTATTGTTGCAAGAAAGTCAATTCTGCAAGTGCAGCGGCTCAATCACTTCCTCACCCACAAGTGAATAATAAGAAAAATCCAAGGAGAATGGGTCCCACTTGGGGAAATGGAATTTCTCATTGGCCTTCCTCCTGATTATCATTAACATCTATGGGCACAGCTGTTTCCTTTCTCTGAATAATCCTGAAGTCAATTCTATAGTATTGGCTCCCTTCTTCCATCTCCACAGGGCCTACTGTACATCACCTCATGCCCTATTCTGAGCAGTAGAAATTTCAAATTTATCTTTTCATTGAGTAGCAAACTAGAAAGCCCAACTATTTGATTTAGTTTGGTACTGAGAGGATTCAAAATTATTTTAAAAATTTATAGCCTTGAAAATTTGGTCTTATTAAACCTTCTTGGCTATGTAAATACATTTTAATTGCAAGGTATAAGTGAAGTTATACTGTAGAAGATAACCAGAATCAAAGATATTTTAACAAAATACTCAACAGTTATGACATATAAATTATCATGTATTTAATTTTTATATAAAAATTTCTTGTTTATAAAGTCAGCTTTTTTCAAACAGGGTGAAGAACTCGACCATCTAAAAATTCTTCATGACATAATTTTATATGCTACAGAGTATGTATTTATATACCAGGACCATTGTTACATAAGCTGCTTTATGCTTTATTGTTTCAAAATAAAATGTATTATTTATTACCTGAATGGGGTTTTAAAAAGCCATCCAAGCTTCTTGGAGTCCAACTGAAAGTTTTGTTAGTTCAATTAACAAAAGAACTTATGAATAGTAAGAAAATTGAGACAAAACCATATTTACATTCAGAGCTCCTAGTAATCCACTTGGCCTACAGTAGTCACTGAAAAAATGCTTTTTTTTTTAATGCAAACCTGTGCGGTAAACAAATTAACAAAAAATAAAGCAGTTTCCCCATGTGGCAGCTCTTCAGCAATGCAGGGGCACTCCAGAATTTTAAATCATGATGTTATTTGTCCACACATAAAGAGTGTGCTTCTTGTGACTAAGATTTGATTTTTAAAAATTTATATATATATAAGTGTGTGTGTGTATGTGTGTGTGTGTGTGTGTAGACACACACACAGACATTTACTAGATCTTTCAAGGTTTTTTTTTCGCAACTCTTCCACGTGCATAAACCTATAAACATGAAAGTTAAAATCTATTTGTAAAATTACCACTGCACTGAAAAAGAATTATATCCGTACATATCTTCCACCAACTTTTTTTACTTTGACGTGAGGAAATGGTAAGAACACTCAAAGCTCACATATACAAGGAGCATTCATAGAGCACACTGCTGTATATAGTATGCTTCTGTGCAATTTTTCTGGTTAAATTTTTCTTTCAGGTATAAAGTGTTCTCCTAGTCTAAGTTCATGTTATTCTCTTCTCTGCTGGGAGACTTCTCAGAAATTTGATGACAGTATTTCCATATCACATCAACTCCTCTTAGTACAAATACAAGTTTCCTTAAGCACATAAAATGAGTAAGACTTTAGCTGCTATACCGTCAATTTCCTAGGTTCAGCAGGGGAATGCTGTTTTGTGAGGTCTCAGGGCAAAGTGTATTCTCATTGTTCAGAAGGCAATTTGTATACTTGTTCTCTCTGAAGGATGCTCAGCTTACCGTGATGTTAATATTTGTATTACGTGATTTTGTGAATTGATTTTTTAAAGCCTCAGGTAAAAGAACCAAAGCATTTTTCCCTACTAAATGTCTCCTTTCTTCACTTAGTTCCACTTTACTAGAACTGGATTTTAATTGCAATATTTTCCATAGTAGAGTTCTACTGGGGTAGATCTTATATCGAAGGTTTGAACATTTAAGGGTATCAAGTAATGTCAAAACACTGAATGGTCCAATGTATGTTTTCTCCCAAGGAAATACAAAACTATGGTATGGAAGTGGATTTGCCAAAATTCAATTATAAAACAAAACAAAAACCCCACAATTATCTGGGTAGGCCTAGGCACTAACGTATCTGTCTCTTATTCCATCGTCTTCAATTATCCTAATCTCTTGCTTGTTTGCCTAATTTTTAACTAGCTAAAAAATAAGTTTCATTAACTAAAAATAAGCTTAACTAACGAATAAAATCAGTTTCAAGACAGATAGAGCTTATGAGAGATGGTGTTTTCATACTTTTGTAGAGGTGAAAAGATGAAAATGCTCTTGATGGAGGGCTGGAACATATATAGCTACCCTTCTAGTCCAAGTAAGAGCCTGGTGGTAAAACTTAACCCTACATTTTCCAAATATCCCCCAATTTTGCATTGTATGTACTTATTTTTAAGCAGGAAAGGATTCTGCTACTTAACGTTCCTGTTATTATACGCACAAGGTGACCAAGATTAAGAGGGTGAATTTTTCTACCTTCAAAGATTCAAGTTTACAAAAAAACTGCAAGTTTACAACAAACTAAAATTTTTTTTTAAAGTTAACAAAGTGTGAAATGACATCACACAAAAAAAGTTAGGCTTGAGAGTTATACAGACAAACAATAATTTTAATATTATATCAGCTAAAATTCTGAAGGAAATATACATACCCAAACCTTCCGATTCAAACAGACATGTTTCATCTACCCCTAAATCTCGGCACCAGGATAAGAAGTTTGCTGTATTGTCTCTGGCAAAAAAGGATCCTGAGGGTGCACTGGCCTTGCATGGAATCTTCTTTAAGGGCAGATTCTGAAAAACAAAGAAATCTCACTCTGGTGGAATATCCAGCAGTCATCACAGTGACACATTAAGTGTACATTTATGTTTTCAACAAAACGCTTTGGTACAATCTTATGTCAATAAATAGGTTTGCAAAGAACTATAGGAAAGGACATGAAACTCAAATGAAACTTAGTTCTTAATTAAGAGACTAGGAAAATCTGTGCCTGTAAACATATTCTTGCCTTTTTCTTATCTAGAGGTAAACATACATAAATCCCTTCCCTGGCTCAGATTGCCTCTTTTCTTTCTCTTCTACTATTTTTTTGACCTTCTCTTTCATCTAAGTATTCTGTCAGTATTTCTCATAAAGTATGTATAAATGAATTTCTCACTTGTGAAAGAAGAATGAAACACAAATGCAGTATACGAATATAGATAAAATGTAACACACACACCTGCATTTTTATGTGTATACATACACACACACAATAAAAATTACAATAGAATTATAAAGTCAAAAGAGCAGCAGAATTGTCTAACATCCATAATTCTCTATCACCAATACTAAGAAAAGGAAATATTAAAAATTTTTATCTTTTAACAATAACATTTTACCATCATTCTTCCAGACTATTTCCTTTTAAACCATAGATTATTGCTCTCTTATGTAATATAAAAATAATTCTGGTTGGATTTCTGCTATCTGACCTTGAAACATGTTTACATTCTGCATCATTTCTCTTCCAGGATAAGAAAATGCTTAAGAAAAGGGAGTGTGTGAACCTGGATAGACTTTTCTATTATGAGCCTCATAAAATTTTAGCCCTGGAAATCTCCCTTACCATACCAAATGTTATAAAGAGTCGTGTGAGGTTTTTTCCTTTAATAGAATATAACCAGTATTCACGGCATTCCATGAAGTCACAGAATGTGATTCTATGTGATATGAAAAACTGAGCCAAGTATTTGGATGATCTGGGCTAAATAGAGCTTTGCCTCTGAGAGCAAAAAGATCAAGGGAGAAGCATTTTGTGATTTCAATTCACAGATAGGGTTATTTCCTCTATTCTCTGTGAACAAGAAAATATAAACAAAATGTTGTTGATTGTTGAGGTCATTTACAAAGATGGTTATAAAAAAATGAAATAGTGGTCTTGGTGTACTGGTGAAGCCTACTATCATCAATCTATTACTAGGGCTTTTCCTGTCCAGGGATTTTATGGCTACATAACTAAAATATTCAGTTACTACATCACTCAAAGAATGTGTCTGTCCAATAGCAAAGATCCATCTCTTTGTTGCTGACTGAATTTGTTTTAGGCTTAGACATAAAAAAATGTTTGCATGAATACACATATATTTATATATACATATAACAATACCTCTTAACCAATTTGGTTAAGTAGTGGTTTTCAAAGAAATGCTTTCCTATATGAATTGTAAAAAACAATAAGAAATAGCATAGTTTAATATCTCCTTTATAAAATATTCATGAACATCAGTCAATATTTACTAAAATTAAAATTCATATATCCCTAAATCTAGCAATTTACTCCTAAAAATATATCTTGCAAATATAATAGTATTATTACTTTAAAATATATGGACAGGTATATTTGTTGCAACACTGATTGAATAGGAAAAAAACAGACATAGAATGTGTCAAGAAAGGGCTGCTTGAATAATATATAGTATACAAATACAATGGAACTCTGTGCAATAATTTAAAAAGAATAAGATAAATATATATGTGTTTATGTGTTGTTGCACATAAAAATGTGCAGTATATACTCTTAAGCAGAAACCAATAATTTGCAAACACATATGTACACTACAATTTCATTTTATGATGTGTGTGTGTGCACATACGTACTGGTGCATGTATATGTACATACACACACAATATAGATGGTCATATATAAAGTTAAGTTGCATATAAATATGTTGTATTATAAATATGAATATTGTATTTATTTATATAACATTAATTTAGGAAGAATTCAAGGAGGACATCCATCAGATGGATAGTAATTACCTTTGAGGAAGGTGATTGATGCATAGAGAATCATTTATATCTTATTTTACATAATTCCAAAATATGTAGTAGGATTTTGAGTGACTTTTACATTTTATCAATATTTTCCAATTAAATAATCAAATAAGGTAAATCATGTCAGCCAAAACAGAACAAAAAGATCTGCTGAAAAAAAGTCTTCAGGAGGTGACTGTAAAGCTTCTTTATGATGCAAATAGGAAAAGAACATAAACAGAGTCAAACACTAAGCCATTTTAAAATCTACCACCTCTGTCCCTGGGTGGGGAAAAAAAACCTTGTGAAACCACTTCAAACTGGTGAATGAGTTTGCACACAGGAACTATAACCTAGGAACTATAAAATACTTGACATGTATAAGGGCATGCCAAAGGACATGAGGTGCATGGTTTTCATGGCAAAAAGGAATACAATATCCAGATTGCACCAGAGAAGCTAGATTGATTTGACACTTAATCCATCAAGGGACATAGCTCATAGCTTGTAGAATCCAATATTCTTCCTGGCTGCATACCAACCAAAAATCGAAGGGTCAACAGTCTTCCCAAGGTTGCTGTGCCATTTATACATAAGAGTCTTAGAGCAGATGTCATATTTCACTTGAATTAAAGAACAAATGATTCGATAATATCAGTATTCAATACCTTTGGAACTTATAAATATTTTTTGACATATTTTACACAGAAATATTCATAAAGTTCCAAAAACCTTAGCAATTACTGTATATCTCTCCAAGTTCTGTTATTTTTAAAAAATTATTAATTTCTCTAGGTTCTCATGAAAATCCTAGGAAGAATGACAGCTCTGAATCTCTTCTTTAATATCACTAAATAAAATAAAAGCAAATTGATGTATTGAATAAAATCAGCTTTCACCTTGCCACAAAAATCTTGAAGAAGAGGTTTAGAATAGAGAGCTGTCTTGAGTAATTATGAGAGTGTCTACTTGAATAGCTAAAAAATTGACCACAGATAAGGAGAGGAATACTTCAGATGTAAAGAACTAGGGATTCAAAAGAGAACCTACACATATAGCTCATCTTCCATATTAGTTTTCCCTTTACTGCTTAACTCTCCAAAGAACTCCTATGGCATTTAAATTATATACCATCTCTAATGATTTACTCAGATGAGTTTTTCCAGACAATGCTGCTATATATTATATCCTCAGAACCTGATTGATGAATACATGAATGAATGGTTAGATTTGACCCCTCACACTAGATCATAATCAACGTGAGGGCAGCAGCAAATACTCTGCCTTAGAGATTTTACATCCTCAAGGGACATGTTTCCAGGGCCTTCAAAATTCACTAAATTTATAGCACACATAAAATGCTCCCCATAAATTAAGAAAAGTATAACTGAAAAATATAAGTAAAACCTTTGAACATTTTTTGAAAGTTACTGAATATGGAATGAGTTGAGAATAGTTGCCAAGCTGAGCTGAGATTGGGTAGAAATTTAGGCTCGCTTACTCACTAGCAAAAGTCATGCTACTGTCCTCCAGCCTCCATGGTATAGGTTTCAATATTTTGTGTCAGCAAAAGGAGAAATGACTACCAATAAAACATTAGAATCATGTACAAGTAGGATACATGTTAATTTTTCTTTCTTTTTTTTAAATTGAAATGTAGTTGATTTACAATATTGTTAGTTTCAAGTGATTCAGTTATCACACACACACACACACACACACACACACACACATATATTCTTTTTCAGATTCTTTTCCCTTATAGGTTATTGCAAAATGCTGAGTATATCTCCCTATGCTATCCAGCAGGTTGGCTATCTACTCTATGTATAGCAGTGTGTATATGCTAATCGCAAATTCCCAATTCATCCCTCCCCCTCTTCCCCCCTGGTAATCACAGGTTTGTTTTCTATGTCTGTGGGTCTATTTCTGCCTTGCAAACAAGTTCATTTGTATTATTTCTTTTTAGATTTCATGTTAATTTTTCTAATATTGATAGTCTAATGTTTATCCTTTTATCTCTCAGTGGGATTAACCTAAGTTATACATTCTCAGCCTCTATATTAATACTTATGAATTGAATGATGAACATACAAGAGAATGGATGGTTTGAAATCTGAAAGTGTCCTCCCCATTCCCTCAAAGCAACAACCAAATTATGTTGAAATAAAAGGAAAGATTTTAAATTTACTTCTAAAATCTTTTAATTCAATCCATTACCTCTTAGGTTAATCACCTGCTAGGGTTTGGAATTCAATTACCTGAGTTCAAACTCACCTGTGTCACCTTCTTGCTATGGTACTTTGGACAAATTACTTGATGTTTCTGTGCCTCACTCTCATCTTCTATTCAACGCACATAGAAAAAAAAAATGCATCTCATCGACTATGTGAGTGCAAATTAAATAATATAATTCAGGTGTAGAAGTAAGTGTTCAATAAAGTTATTATCACTGCCATCAATGCAAGTAAAAATATATTGAATTGCCTGTGATTTCCTTCTCTCATATTTTCTTGAAAACATTTCATTTTTTTTTTCTGTTACAGGTACAAGAATTCAGAAAAAGATTGGCAAACAATTTATTTCTATCTTTGCCCTAAACTTGAACGTCACTTTTAAAATAGCTTCCCAATAGAACTTTCTGTGATAATAGAAATGTTCCATATCTGTGCTACCCATTATAGTAACCACTAGTGGCATGTGGCTATTGAGCATTTGAACTGTGGTGAGTGTGACTGGAGACTAATTTTTAAACTTTATTTCTTTTTAATCAGTTTGCACTTAAATAGCCACATGTGGCTTGTGGCTATCATATTAGACAGGGCATTCATAACAGGGAAAGTAAAGCCATTATTTGGGGGTTTAGAGAGTCCAATACTTGACCCCTTGACTACTTTGTCTCTAACTAATAGTGTCCCCATGTCTTTCAAGTCACCTCAAATCCAATAGTTCCCCTGGATATAGTTACTGAGATGCATAACTATGTTGGTCATTTAGAAAGAGTTTACTTATGTGCTGCAGAGTACAGCATGTGTATGTCCTAGTTATGGTGTTGTGGGTGTTACAGCTTCAGAAGGGCAGTAGTGACTAATTCTATTTATATTACTTAAAATAATCTACACCTAGAGAACCAGGATATTATTTATCATTATACTGCCACAGTGTCAAATACAGTGCTTCACACATAAGCAGTCCTGACTTCTTGTTTTCTGAATCTTATGGTAGATGGGGAAGGAATGAATTAACATTGTGAGTGCTTACCGTACTCTAGGCACACAAAACATATACTTTCAGATAGATTATCCTCTTTAATTCTCAAAAAATAATGCCATGAATTAGGTACATAATAGTATCTCCATTTTCCAAGATGAAAAAACTGAGCTCACACATAGTTGAAATCAAATCATTCAGTTTCTTATACCCGTACACTTCTAACTGCTCCATGAAAGCTCACCATTGCCTGGAATTTAATATATTGCAGCATTTGATTTATTTCCCAAGGTTTTAGCCAGGTAACATTACAATAAAGAAATACGTATTATCTTTCACCTATTAAACCTAGAAAAAATGGAGAGAATGGCATCTTTAGTTCTCCATAGGCAGTGAACTGAAAATTTAATACTAGTAGTTTATTTTTTGTACTTTACTAGTAGTTTAAGTAATCCATTCTTCACAAAAGTTTGAGATAAAATACTCCCCTTGATTACATCAAGTAGACATTTCAGCTATAAAACAGAAGAGATATATAAAAGAAGAAATGGAAATTGCCAGGAACTAATATCTTTCCTTTTCCAAAGGGTATATAGAATGTACTTTCAAATATGCAGGCAATAAAGGCACTCTTTCCATGATGGAATCAATGTTTCCACTGTATCCTCTTGCTCCTTTCAGTTTTTCTATATATTTTATTGAAAAAAAAAATCTCCCAATAAAATTATTTCATTGAACATTCACAGTACTAAGGTATCTGAAGAAAACCACCAAGTGGCTTTAGAAAGGATGAATATATATTCTTCAAGATCAAAATTACTGAAATTAAAAACAGGGGAAAAATTATTTCTGGTATCATCAACATCAACCTCTTCTGGGGACTCTGCAATAGACCTCATGCCTCAGATAGAGTGAGCTATAATTTAGTACAGTAGTAACTGAACTCACTGACATTGAATTCAAAATCAACCTTTCCTATCTTTTCCTTCTCCAAGATACATTCCACTCTACAGAGAATTGGTCTTACAGCAAAATTTGGTAGAATCTTCATGCTGTAATAGCATAAGAATATTTACATAAATAAAAAAACCATTATTAAAATAAGGTTTCTCACAGTAGAATTCTGGTACACCCTGTAAAATCATAAAGAAATTATTTAAATAATAAAGCTAGAAAATATGTTAAGTATTTTGAATTATCTGAAATTATTTCTGGCATAATATAAAATAATGTTGGAAATGAAGGTCTAGTATTAAACTTCAGGCTTAAAAGGTGAGATGGACAATAGAACATTAAGATGTAAATGAGTTGAAAACTTATGTCCAAACAATAACCTGCACACAGATAATTACAGCAGCTTTATTCATAATTGCCAAAACTTGGAAGCAACCAAGATGTCCTTCAGTAGGTGAATGGATAAATAAACTGCTATATATCCAGAAAATGGAATATTTTTCAGCACTGAAAAGAAATGAGTTATCAAGCCATGAAAAGACATAGTGGAATCTTAAATGTACATTACCGAGTGAAAGAAGCTAATTCTGGAAAAGATAAAACTATAGAGACAGTAAAATAATTAGGGATTTAGGAGGAGGGAGGTAGGAACAGGTGATTCATCATAAGATTCAGCACATAGGGTTTTTAGGGCAGTGAAACTATTCTGAATAATACTATAATGGCAGATATTTGTCATTATACATTTGTCAAACCCCATAAAATGTACAATACCAAGAGTGAACCCTAATGTAACTATGGACTTTGGGTGATAATGACATGTCAGTGTAGTTACATTGATTATAACAAATGTACCATTCTTCTGTACTCTCTGATCAATTTTGCTATGAACCTAAAACTATTCTAAAAATGAAATTCCATGAAAAAGTTATTATGTCATTGATAGTTATTTAAGAAGCACCAAATGCTTTACAAAGGAGAAAATATAGGAAGTTCAACAACAAATGCATTCTTTCATTTGTTTATATGAAACATATAAACATTTTTATATGCATTGTGCCTAATTTTACATATAAATCCACATGGGAATCATTATCTAAATGCTGTGCTAGTATAAAAAGCTTCTGTTCTCCCAAGTAATTGTTTACATATGACTAGATAGAGATTAGCTTCAAAATTCCTAAAGTCTAGTCATACACTTGAAAATTCAGTTAATTTGGTGAGGCTCTCTAAAAAAAATTTTTTTTTTTTAAACAAGTGTTCTCTCTCTCTTTTTTAAAAAAAATATTTGTTTATTTGGTTGCACCAGGTCTTAGTTGTGACAGGCGGGGCTCCTTAGTTACGGCATGTGAACTCTTAGTTGCGGCATGTATGTGGGATCTTAGTTCCCCGACCAGGGATCAAACCCACGTCCCCTGCACTGGGAGCGCAGAGTCTTAACCACTGCACAACTGGCGAAGTCCCTCTATACAAATTTTAAATAGAAATTTAATCTGATTCAATTTAACCAATTAAGTCACAACTCTACCCCAGTTCTAACAGTAGGTACTGGAGACAGACAAGGCCAAGGTTCATTTCTGGAGACCCTCAGTGTCTTTGAGAACAGACTTAAAAATCATGCTATTGTATGGTAAGAATTACAATAGAAGTTTAAGTATTTAAACAAAGTTTAAATTTAGTTCTTTGGCAAATTTAAGGGTGTGCCTTTAACTTTAGGGAGGGGCTGATTGAGGATCTTTATAAAAAAGCCTCACAAAGGAGCAACACTCTGCAAAGCTGAAGGATCTTAAGTGCTCCCCAAGCATAAAAAATGAAGAGCAGTGCATTCCAGAAGAGGAAACATCTGACAGAGGCATGGGTGTTATGGATGAGTACAGAATGCATGTGGAGGAGAAAAAGAGGTCAGAAAAGTCAATTAGGCCAGGATCACAAAGGCTATTTCATGCCTAACAAGAATTACTAATATTGTAATGTAAACCAGGAGTCACAAACTCAAAGGCCCAGAAGAAGTCAGGCAGATTAATTAACAGAATAAAGTGGCTAGCACTAGAAGACTATAAGAAATGGTGGCAATTGTGGAAAACTAAAGAGCTCATGCTGTGTCCAGGAGGGGCAGCCATATTTATTTAGTTCTAACTCAATGTTTCCATAAAGAAGTGCAGTTCCAGTGTTGTTGGATCTTCCAGTTTCTCAGAAGAATTCGGAAATCTGGATATTTTAATGTGAAAGTCCCCTGAGTTTGAACAATTGGATCTATAGGCAGCCCTATGTGGTTGTCAGTTTACAATCTCAGTGTTCATATGGGGAATAATAAAAAAAAATAACATTTTAAACTAAGAAGTAGTTTAAATTACATGCACACTTTGGAAAAATAACTAGGTCATTTGTTGTAGAAGGTGTGAAGGAATAAAAATTTTTTAGATAATTCTACAGAAGTAAAAACCAGTGACTTCTTTTTCTTCTGTCACTTCTTTTTTAACTTATTTTTTAATTGGAACACCTCTAAATCACAGCTATAGTAGTCAGACTTGAAAGAGTGAGGTTTGAATGGAAGGAAGAGAAACATTCTGTGAATATGAAAGATTTCTTAGAGAAAGCAAGTGTTGGATACCAGGTGTGACAGTCCCTCAGAGTCTCAACAAAATTAATGGTATTTGTTAATTAGTAATTAATTATAGGAACTCAAACAAATGATGATAATTGATGATAATTTAAAAAAATGTTTTGAGAATGTATGTCAGTTTTCTGTGACCTTTCTACAAATCAAGAAATTACCTTAAGGAAATAGTCAGGAAAATTCTTTTAAAATGTATCTTGAATTTTTCCTTTCCAACAACATTTTATACATTCTAAGGTGTAATAACTTATGATTACTGGCAGCAAATTTTGAGTTCACAGGGTCACTGATTCTAATATTTTAGTTAAAACTACTTTTTGGTACCCATCTGTATAATATCCAATAAAGAAAAGCATTTTCCAAGGTCCAAAGATTGCCTTATGGATGGATTCCAGGAAACTCAATTTATTTTAGTGGCTAACCGATTTCTAAACACTTTTTGAGCAGACTTTTTTTTTTGTAACTCCATGGGACTGCAGATTTGAGGCACCTTGTAAATGCCCATCAATTGACTAATGATAGCTCCATAGATGCTCAGTAGTTTGAAACACAGGGATGTTAAACTTTTAGTAATTCAGAGAAAAGGCTTAAGCCTTGAAACTGCAAATCGCTAGCAGTAAGGCGGTGACCAAGACTGGCTATTTAATCTATTTAACCTTTTGGAACCTCAGGTCCATCATTTGTAACTTGTTATGAGAATTAAACGTTTGGGAAAGTGCCTAATACCAATCCTAGACCATAGTTTATCTCCAATTAATATTACTTTTTTTTCAAATACATGTCTACTTTCAGTCTATTTACAAGAAATACCCTGATGAGAGTTGAAAAATAGTTACATCATCACATCTGTAATTACTATAATAAGCTCACAAATACATAGGAAAAAATAAGAGATGCTTTATATTTATATGGTGATTGAATTCCAATTTGTTTTTATCCATCCTCTAATTTTGTTCATCATGCTGTGCATTCATCTTCGTTCTCCATACTCTAATCACAGTGGACTTTTCGAAAGGCAAATTTAGCCTCCCAGTGCTTTGAGGATAAAGACAAAGCTCCTTATAATATGGTTTCCACAGGTTGTATTAGCCTGGTTCCTACCTACCGACCTAGCACCATGGTCCTTCACTGTCTTCTGTAGCCACAAGAGCTTCTGTTCCCACTCCTGCATTCTCCCCATGCTCCCTCCCACCACGCAGCCCTTACAGAGAACTGTCCTCTCTGCCCTTCCCATACCTCTTTGCCCAAATACCTCCCAATCCCAGATGACAGATCACTCACCCCAAAACACCACCCCTCAACACTTCTTTATAATTGTTTAAAATCCACAATATTCAAGGGCTCCTGCTGCCATGTTCCTGTGTGAGATTAACTGATTAGCAACTATCTCCCTCAGGACGGTTTAGTTCCATAAGGAATGGAACAGTGTCTGGTTTTGTTCACCATTTTATCCCCAGCACCTACTGAACAGTATTTACGGAATATTTGTTGGATAAATACAAGTCTGAGTGTAGCTAAGGCATATATTATGTCCAGCGAGGAGCAGCGGAATGGAGTGGTTACAAGCACAAACTTTGGAGCTAGACTGCCTGTGTTTGAATCCTGGGTCTTGATTTACTAGTTATGTGACTTCCGGCACGTAAATCAACTTCACCTGTGAAATAATAATAGTATCTACATCATAGGGTTGCTGTGAGGGACGTATGAGTTTATATGAAAAGTTCCTGAAATAATGCCTGACATGTAGTAAGGTTTTCTGTTTTGTTTTGTTTTGTTTTCTCACAAAATCAACTGTTTATTGATTTTTTTCTAAAATACTATACATTTAAAGAAACTCCTAAACTGAAAAGACTTGACAATTTTTGGTACATCTGTAGCAAAGGAATAAGGATTTCTGCTGGTAAGTTTTCATGACAAACAGACACACATCCATTTTCCAAGCAAGACATGAAGCTCACTGGAAACATTGAATAAAATGCATAGCTTGTGATGGCGGCAGCCATTTCTCCAATGTCTGAGTTACGCAAAATAAAGGCTTTCCCTCCCTCCCCTGCCCCGTGATTACAGTGTAACGTCCTGCCCCAGCACGTCTGCTCCCTGATGACTAAGGATGTTCAGAAGAGACCCTTGTGCTACAGAGTGAGACCCAGCTTTTGTTTGCTCACGAGGAATAAATATATGTTTGTTAGAAAACTGAAACAAAGAGAAGTTTTTAAAAAATGATATAAAATTCAGCCTGCAGCTTCAACGACCTGTTGGGGATTTTAATGATCACTGAAACACATTGGCAGTCTCAAAAATATTCCTCATTTCCATTTTCATACCTTGCTATCTGGGATAACTATCAAGTTATTATATTTCTCCCCCAAACAGAACTTCCTTCTCTTAGTTCTGTCCCCTCATAATCGTAGTTTTTCAAACTTCAAAAAGCATAGTATAGCTTTTATTCTTTCCTCACCTCTTCCTACTGTGGCCAATAAGTCACCAAACCAGCTCACTGTTATTTTCTAATAAATATGTATTGAAATGTCCTGCCCCTTTCAATGTAGTATTGACACTCTTACTTTAAATCCTTTAATATCTCATGTATGAACAAATGCAGAAACTTCACAAAATATTCTTCCTATCTTTAACCTCAGATCTTTCTAACACAATCTGCACATCACCATCATCTTAATCTTTCTAAATTTAATGGTTTCAGTCTCCAGCTCACTGCCTACGAAACAAGGATTCAAATGCTTAAGGCTTGCAGCTATCAACTTAATCTGTCCATCTACAAAAAGTTCTCCCCATATACTCTTCACATCAATCAAGTTGGTCTATTCACCATCCCTAGAATATCCTTACATGTTTCCAACTTCAATATTTGGTTCATTAACCACGAATTTACATTGTATTTGCTTTTTCTCTGTGTCCATCTATTTGCACCAGGTTTGGGAAATTCAAATTCTACTGCTTCCATGGAAACTTCTCTAAGCACTCCGACAAACTGACTTGTTTTCTGAGCCCCTATAGAATCTACTGTCTATATCAGTAGATGTCCATGTACAATGATGTGTTTCAATTGCTTAAGAGTTAAGTCTCCAGATGTTTGTGATTTAAAAAAAAAACAAAAAACTACTGATTTAACAGTTTAAAACTGAAAACCTTTTAAGGACTATGGCAGTTAAGGCAGTCCCCCCGGCCCCTTACTCATTTGCTTGTATTTTTTCTTGAGCAGAAATGAAAGGATTGGGGTGACAGGGAGCCCACAGCACCCATAACCCTTGGGCACCCATGGGGGTATATTGCACAGTATGTAGGAACCCATGATCTTTCCTCAGTCTGACGCTTCCCCTGCCTTTTCAGCTGTAAAATAAAGCACGATCATCTACCCATTTCTTCATGTACAAAATCCTGGACCAATCTCCCTAACCATTCTATCTAATTCATCACCAAATCCTGCCAAGCCTGCCAAGTGTATATCTCAAAACCATCTACTTGTTTCTAGTACTACTGCTACCATCCTAGGCTAAATTGTCATAATTTCTCACCTGACCTGGACAACAGCTTCCTAAGTGGGTCCTCAGTTCCATTTTCACCTTTCCTAATCCATTCTCTACACTGCTAATGTTATCTTTTCAAAAGATTTGATCATGTTCCTGTTCAATGGTATAATATTGTTCTTAAAATAGATGACAACATCCAACAAAACTTAGCTCTGGTCTCACCTCTTGATGCTCTAGTATTACATTTTAGTATCCAGACACTCATTTTCCTTTAGTTCCTCAAAGTCATCCTGCACCTCCACATTTGAGGGCTTTCATGTGTGCTATTTTCTGTATTCAAAACACTCAGTGTTCCCTCTCTACTTGGCTAATGCCCATTCCTACCTCAGAATTATAGAAAAGCCTTTCTACAAGACTAAGTTAGGTCTTCCTCTTACTTACTCATGTACTTGGACTTTCCCCTACTTAGTCATAACACAGCTGTAATTCACTGTTGACTTCATTATTAGCTTAAAGTTATTCTCCCTTCCCTGCTACTCCACAAATTACCTTGTCCTGCATATTTTAGGTGTCCAATAAATATTTATTGAATAATTGATAAAATGTCATCAATGTAATATATGTTATGGTGATACAAAGTTTGAGAATCATTGGTATATATCATTTATTGAGCACTTACCATTGATATCTGTATTTTTATATATTCATATTTTATTTTCTTAACTAGACTGTAAGCCCTTTGAGAGGTGACAGTAATGCTTTACTCTTCTTCTTTTTAATTATCAGCATCTTGAACACAGTTATCACTCAATAAATATCTATTTGTTGAAAAATCTAGAACAGCATCTTTAAATGATACTTTATATAGAGTGGTTAGGAATGGCCTCAGCCAAGAGATGACATTTGAACAGAGATGTGAAGGGAGTGAGGAACAAGTCATACATACATGTGAGGAAGGACTACCCTAAGAAGCTGGAAAAGCAAGTGCAAAGGTCCTGTGGTGGGTGGAACCTGCTTGTTGGGTTCAAAGAACAGCAAAGAAGCTAGTATGGCTGCAGCAAAGTGGGGTGAGGGGAAAGTCATAGGAAATTATACCAGATAGATAGCTGGGGAACAGAGCACACAGTGCTTATAGACTGTTAGAAAGATTTCGGGCTTTTACTGCAAGTGAGTCAAGGTGCCATTGGAGAATTTTGAGCTAGGAGTTGACATGATATGACTTAAGTTTTAAATTATCTGATGATTTAATCCATGTAAAAAACTTACTTACTGACCTAGAGTAAGTACTTAGTAAGTGTTTGCTTTATTATCATATCACATGGTATTCATTTAGTCTGAGAAAAAAGATCAGACATTTACGTTTCAATCTTTAAACAATGCTTAAATATAGCAAATATGACAAATAGAATAAAATGTGGTGCTGTTGCTCTTATTAAATTATTAACATAATAAATAAATTAATATAATTATATTATACCAATATAAATTATAATAATTTATAATATAATTTATACATGTATATTTATACATATGTAAATGTACACATGGATTGCTACATTATTTCTTATATGGAGCAGTGATGCTAGGCAAGGTATTCATTAGACAAGCAGCCTATAGTGGTGTGAAATTAGACATGACTAGCCAAGTAGTATAAACATCAAATACATACTAGACAGCTTCATGAATGATATGTAATGCATTTTCAAACTGCTAAGTGAAACAATAGAAGGTATTCATGTAGTCAGCCCCTAAAAGCTTAAGATACAGTTGAAAAGCTCTATATACTGTAAACTCAATTACCTCATCTAAAAAACATTATGCCATTAGCCTGTAATATACCAGTACCACATACCTTGGACCACACACACATCAATATGGTGAGCACTTATATTTTAAATCACCAAGCAATCCCTAGACATGTTTAAATTAAAAAGAAACTCTTTTCCCCTGATTTTCAGTCCCTTAAAAAAGGCTCTTGTTATAAAATCTGTGAATGTTCTTCATTAAGAAATGGCATGCATAATCATCATTGATTTGTTTAAATGACCAGACTTTCTCCAAAGCATTTAGTAACAGCTCATTTTAAAATGATTAATTTTCTATTTTCCATGTGGTGAGAGTGACTTTCCTTGACATAATATTCTATATCCACAGAGCTTTGAAACAGCAGTGACCACAATTATGCTATCAAATATCATGAAAACACTTCCGTAGTTATACTGCTTTTACAATCTCGTCTTGCGCATGTGCCTGCATGCAGTTAAATGCAGTATGTAAGCGTGTAAGGGGAAGAGATGATGTCATCACGGAAAAATTTGATCAGGTTTACTTTTATGCTCAGGGGGCAGTGTTCTGCTGGTGCTATGAAATCATGTAGATGAAAAATGTGTGTGTGTGTATTTGCGTGTGTGTGTGTGTGTGTGTGTGTGTGTGTGTGTGTGAGCCTCCTTCTTCTAATCCAGAATTTGTTTTAATTTTTTTCACGTTTTCTGGAATTTCAATTAAACATGTTTTATTTTTAGTCTTATGTTTCATATGTCTTTAATGCAGCCAACATTTACACTACTAAACAATAGCTTACACTTTGAACTTTTGAAACAGTTTTCAAAAACACTTTTGAAGGCGAGTCCTTCATCAGCAGATCCACATAAACTTGTAGGCTCTGAAACTTGGCAAATTTCTAGATTAAATGCTGCCACCTGGCCTTTCTCCTTCTCCCCCTCACTCTGGATTTTGGGGATTCTCAGCAGAGCATTAGAATAGGGCTAGAAATACCCTCTCTCACATCTCTTACCACAAAGAGCTCATCAGAAACAAACTCCAATGTGAAAAGAACATTAGAACTTGGGGAAAAAAATGACTTGCTTTTGCTCATGTAAAAAGGTCAGCAGCTACTGGTCTACAAGAAGTAAGAAAGAAGGTAAACATAATAATAATAAAATTTATTTTACTCTCTTGCAATTTGAGGGAAATTCTGAAATAATTCTGATTCTTGTCATTTGCTTCTTTTATGTAAAAAGCTGACTCAAACATGAGTGCTTGTCACAAAGGTTAATTCTATGCTTTGCACATGGTTATTTTTCATTTGGCGATACAAGGATCTGTACACTTGTCCAAATAATTATAAGTATGTAAAGCCAAAATGTAGTTGAACTTCTAATTCCATCTACAGATAATTGAACAAACTTTATACTGTTTTTAGTAATTTTCCCAAAGAACCTCAGCCTGCCTTTCTAGACACCGGCTTTCTTCACCACCCACCAAAAGAATTATACAATAAGAGGGAGACTGGCAATTCTTCTATGATTCATTGAGAACAATCAAATGAGAATAATTTAGATTCTGACTTTGTAGTAATAAAAAGTAAGATTAAACAACGTAATAATGTATGGGTACTAGACATGGTCAAATGAATGTACTGAAATCCACTTAAAAACCATTGCAATAGGCCCATATAAGTGCACACTGGGCATTCCAGTGTGTGTACAGCCATTATTTTACAAAGCAGGTATTATTATTTTTAATTTGTATACCTTTTGATCTAGGAATTAGATGAGACATACTCAAAATAATGTTTTAAAAACTATGTGTATGAAAACTTGTCAGTATATTTTACTATATGTTTTAAGTTCTATTCTAAATTTAGCCACATAATAAAATATTGCCTTTCTCTTTTTTAATCTGTGACTGCTTAAAATTCCTTTCTTCCAAATCATTTTCTATGCTTGATCTGAACATCTATGTACTACCACATACATATATTCTCCCTGATAGAGAGTAAATTCCTTGAGTAGACTGTGTCTTTGTCATACCCTTTCTCACCACCAACAGGTATGCACATAAATATACAGAGTAAATAAGATCATCTCCTGTTCCTAGCATATACTCATCAATCATCTATCAAATTTCACAATGACATGTATAAGTAGGACTCAATTATCATGAAATATTTGTAGTTCATAATATTCTATATTATTAAAGATTGATAAAATGATGAACCTGTTGCCCTTTATGACTTTTTAAATTTTCTTTTTGAGCTATCCACTGGTGAATAAAATAACACGTTTTTTGGAAAGCTAATAGCAGTATTTATTGCTCATGTTCCTAAACACTGGAATTCTCTGATTCCCTCCTGCAGTTTTACAGAAACTACATTTACCTTGGTTGTTAAATAGTGTTTTGGTAGATGACTAATTAGGGGCTGAGAAGAAACAATAGTTCTTATATTCCCATTTCACTCACCAACTATTTTATTGGGCAAAAGAGGCAGTTACTGGGAAAAAGATGTAAAAAAAGAAAAAGAAACATGGTGATTCCATCTTTATGGCTCCTTCAGTAATTGAAAAACACAACCCTTAATTGCTGTAACAATACCTCATTTCAGGTCAAAACTATCTCTTGAGAACCTATTCCATGAAAGGCCTACAATTATTCTTCTTCCTAATTCTCAAAGGTGAGCAAATTCATAAAACTACTGGTTATCACTCATCTCATCCTTATTTTACAGGAACTATGGCAAACATTACAAACAGGCCTTGAAAAGTAGTCCCCAAACTAAATAAAACATTTGGATATTAATATGATCATTTCTATCATCATTTTTTTACCTTTAGATAATGCTCTGAACTCAAATAATAAATGTATCATGTGACTATCTAATAACATCTACAATTACCTAAATGACCGACCTCCTCCAGCATTCATTTACTAACTAGTTTAGACCTCCACGGTCTATTGCTTCAGCCAGTCTCTTGTCAGTACTTTTAATGTCCTCAGATCCTTGTTCTTCCCCTGCACCACCCTAAAATTCTCTAATCTGTTTTCTCCATTACTTAAAAAGTCAACTTTGTTCCATATGATTTTGCACATCAAAGACTTCTGAGCTAAGCAAAACCAGCAGAGGGAGGAATTTCCAACTCGATAAGAATAAAAGTCTTCAGGATTAAAAATCTTTTCATAACAACATCTGGATCTACAAGTAAATGTCTGCATTGGTCCATTTATTCACTCATTCATTTATTTATTCATCCAAAACATGTCAACTGAGCACTTATATGCCAGCTATTATGATGGACCTATATGTGAATAAAACACAAGCCATGTCCTCAAGGATCTTAGAGTCTAGTAAAGGAGTAAAGAAAGAACAAGACAAGAAAACAACTAAATATAGCAATAGGGTACAGGTGCTCTGACAGCTGAGAGACAATTTGTAGACCCTGAGCCCAGTGAATGAAATGAGTGCTGATCTCAAGTCTTTACTGTAAAGCTTCCTTCTTATAAAAGAGACCTCAACTGTTTACTATGCATTAGGGAAAGGGAAATGCCTTGTGGGGATCAGGTGATAGATGGATATATGACCTAAGTCCACATTACACTATGACTGTTGTGCCTTCCTGAATGTGTATTTGGCATGGATATTCTCAGCAACTGTCAGAATTTTTATTACCTGATACAGGGACTAAATTCATATTTGACAGAAGGACCAAATAAAATATCACAATTTTGAAAAAATCAGAGATTCACACTACTATCAATGACTGGAACATTGCAAAGAAAGTAATTTCCATCATATCTTAATATCCATTTAAGGCCATATATAAGACAGATGGGACGCAAAGAACAGTGGGGAAATTATAATGAAGTAACAGTTTCAATCATAGTTGTTCCAGATGTGGTCTTTTCATTGAAGTATATGAACAAATATCCTGGTACTTGGCATGCATCTACTGATATGGAAGATGCAATTTTCTTAATCCTAATAAATAGAAAACTCCAGAAGCAGTTTACATTTACTTGACAAAAATAACAGAACACTTACTATCCTGCATATCAGCTCCAGCTCTGTGACATAACCTACAGGGACTATGGGGATTTCAACATCCCACAAAATACCAAACTCTTCTACTATATCATGATATTTTGCTGATTTGATATTGAAGAGCAGGAATAGTAGGCAAACTAGATGACTTCATAAAATACATGCATTCTAGTGGGTGTAAGATAAATCCTATGAGAATCCAGGAAGGGGGCTTTGCCAGCTAAGTAAAGTTTCTGGGGCCAGTAGTGGAGGCCATGTAGGAACATTGCCTTTTTTGTAAAGGATATCATGTACGTGTTCCTAGCTTGCTATGGTTGTTTGATGGAGGTTGATTCCCTGTCTTGGGATACTAATGACCATGAAACTTGAACAGTTTATAATGAACTTAGCTCCAGATAATTAACTTGACCATATTTTTAGTTGTGCCCAGCAACACTCTATCATGGAGTAGAAGTGTAACCTATGGAATTAGTTCAATCAGTCCTGACGATCCAGGTAAATTCCACAAGCACATCATTCACTCCCTATCCTGCTCACTTTTCACACTCCTTTTTTTTCTCAGCCTGCACATAGAGTCCATATCAAGTCCCCTATGACTAGCTGACAAAGGGTGAAAAAAAAGTCAAGAAACTTTTTATATCATTCTACATTATACACTAACATTTACTGCTATAGCGTTTAAGCCCCATTTAGGTATATCCCTGTAATACGGTATAGAACAGAAAAAACTGCCAATGATAAAAAACATTAACCAAGACATTTCATTGTCTCTGAGCTAGAGAAGTCGGGACAAGAGAATTTAATTTTATAATGGGGAATAATTTATTTTAATATATTTAAAACTTGAAGATATTTATTTCTTTTAATTCCTAGGAATTGGACTTTATCACTAACTTTCCTATTTTTTTCATCTCTCCTCAATGCCAGGCAGAGAAATAACCCATCAAAAAAATCATTTATTTCCATATCATTCCACCTATATTCCCTCCCTCTTATCATGATTCACTATGTTGGTTTAATCTTGGCAATACATTTGCATTTCAAAATCATGGATTTCTTAAGGAATATACTATTATTTTAGCTGTATAGCTAGATACAAACACCCGTAGATTAATCACAGCTGAGATTTTCTTTTCAAGAAAAACCTTTTACCACTTCTACCATACTTTCTTGTTCTGTCAGAGACACCAGCAGTACACACAAACTTCTGGATTTCTCTGAATTTAATCTTGGTAAGATGTTCTCTCAAAAAAAATTTTGAGGGGAAAAACTCTGATCTTTATGTCTTATTTAATTCCTGGATGGCACAACATCCTGAGGTATTGCTATCTCACAGCTCAGAGAACTAGGTTTTCTTGATGGGCAAACATACTATGGGCCTTCTATCTGACTAGGATGTTCTTTCCCACAAACAAGGGCTGGATTCTACATTTAGACGGTGAATGTTCAGTTCCTTCCTTAGAGCATAATGTAGCATTCTACTAAGTAACAGAACTTCTTTTTTTTTTCTTTTCTCTTCATGTACTTCAAACCTGATCTAACCACCCAGAGCTCTTTGAAGTCAAAGGAAACTCTGAACCCAGGGAAACTCTGATGTCTGGGGTAGAGACTCTTAAGATAAATGAGACAAACAGATAGGAATGTTAGGAGAAAAAGAGAGGTTGAATCCTTTGAGTATTTTGCACCATGTTGATGCCCCAGTGGTTCAGAAAATCGTGTATACAAATCAGCAAGTCATGATTGGGAAAAAGAACAGAGTAATTATACAATAGCAAGTGAACTCTCTAGACCAGGATATGAAAGTTCATACAACAATGTAACAATTATTTTGATTGGAGACGCCAAGTAACTAAGGGTCAAAAGGCATAAAACCTAAGCTTGAACTTATCACTTGTTTTGGTTTTCTCATCCCAATAGGATATTGGAAAGATTAATAGTTTAGATTTTTGCCTTTAAAGTTCCTCAGCTCTGGGAATATTAACATTTATATTTGTAATAAATTGATCGTATTATGGTACATATAAAGTAATCAAAATCAAACTACACATTAAATTGCTGCAATCCGGTCTCAAGTACTTGTAACCCAACTATGGCCTAACTCTGTGAAATCTCTGCATTGCTTCCATGCAAAATGAGAAAATGCACAGGCTAAGATTAACTACTTAAAGCTAAAAACATAGAGAGGCTATTTTTTAAATTGATCCACTGATGCTTGGAAAGAAAGAATCATAGGATATAATTTATTTTCATTCAGGGTATTTTATCAAGTCAGAACAGGCTATGAGTCATGCATTTATAACTAAAATATTAAGTATGTAAACTATCTAACATATTTATTAAATTTACTTGCAAATATTCATAGTGTTTAAATCACTCTTAACACAGACATACTTCACACATACCAGACATAACTTACTCGCTCTAAAGTATTTACACAGCTGTAAAATCCCCAAATTAACTATCAATCAGGAAAAGCAAAAATATTGCTATGAGAACAAGAATATGAGATTTAAACAGCTGGAAAAGAATTACAAAGGACTTCCTATAATGTGACTTTAGATGAGATCAAGTTTGCTGTTGATTTTTTTTTTTAAGTAATTTTGTTTTAACATCTTTCTAAACATAACAGTTTCACTAATTCAGCAAAGTAATTGGCCAACTCATCTATCTTCACCACTACTGTCCCTAAATTTCAAAATGTCCAGGTGGAAAATACTTACTTACATACACACGTAAGCAAACAATATTGTGATCTTAATATTGTAACCTCCAATTTGAAAGTCTCCTTTTTTCCTAAAGGAAATAGTCAATGTAAACCCAACTATGTGGGTCTTAGAAAATCTATTCTGGTTTAAATTTAGATTTAATAATAACAAAATATTGTAGAATATCATATAACATCTATTTCTGTTTATAGACAAAGATGGACTGAAGACCATGACTCTTGAGAAAATTATATTTATGAACAATAATAGCCATGAAGATATTAGCCATTTGGCTTTTCATCTTTTGAAAAATTTCTCATAAAATGCAAAAAAGAAAAACTAGCTGTCTTTGCATTTTTCATAAAGTTAAGCACATGCTATTTTGATTTAAGCTGCACTGGAAGTAAGTTGTGAAATATATGAATTTTGCCAAGGACACAGAAGGCAATTTAGTCAAGAGTAATTGTGTCAACTTCTAACTCAGAGTAAATTTGATTTTTTGAGCATTGAAAGTTAGGTCATAGTGGGTTTTTTTAAACCTACACTTGTTTAATAATGATGGTTGAATTTATATACTAAAACATTTATCATAATCAAAATATTACTTGAGTTTTTAATTCAATTAAACAAATGGCTTAGGGTCAAGAAATTACTTCAAGTTAAATAAAACCTTGCTGTAGTTTTACTCACTTTGAAAGGAAAATTTCCTTTGTTTCTTTTTATGTTTTACAGTTTTATTTTAAAACTAATATAATTTGAAATAAATGTGTCAAAGGAAACAGCAAGCAAACTCCTGATTCGTACCTATCCTCAATATTACATATTACTATGGAGATTTGGGGCAAATGTATCAATACATATATTTGCATATAGTAGCTATAGTAGCTATCACATTAACTATAAACTTTTACAAGGTACTTATTTTTTTCTTCTAGTTTCCTCTAGTTAATCTAAAATTCTCATCAGGATCTCTTAACTCAAATACATAAGAGAGGTAATATTTACCAATAGTCTTTTTTGTGTAATGCTCTTTGGCAGGCATAGATGCATAATTATTAATCTTATTTTAAAGATAAGAAAACTAAGGCTCAGACACATCCACTCAATAAATAATAAAACTAGAACCCAAGCAAAATGTGTTCAACATCAAAGCCTTTATGCAATAGACTAGTGCTTTGTGGGCTGTCTTACACTTGACAGTCTTATAATTCTATTCAGGGATCTTAACTTCTGTTTTAAAAAGCAAAAGTTGACAAAATAAACAAAATCAGAAAACTGTGCCTTAGTAGAGTTGTTTATTCTTTGTTACTAGGAAGGATTCAAGATCTTAATATGGAGGCAATGAGCTCTCTTTCCTCAACAATAAATAATACGAATAGAGGTTGCAGGACCTATACAATATTAAGATAATGCTTTCAAAAATCTGGTCACAACCCTTTTTTTTCCCTCTGTTAATTATTTTAGAGTGAATTTTCTATGCAAATTGTCCTCCTACTATGCATTATGTTTTCTCATTAGTGAACTGAAGTAAAAGCCAGTTACAGTACAATGGAAGACACAGCAGAAGAAAAATCAGTTTCCTAACAGTCCTAACATTGTCTACATTTTCATAAGCGATCTCTTCGTGTCTAAGCTACGCATAGTGAACCAAAGTGAGAGAGCATTAGACTTGGAAAGAGGACGTCTACGTCAAGTTCTTGCTCTGTCACTTACTAGCTGCGTGATCGTTCATAAATCATTTAGTCTGCATCTAAATGCAGGAAAAAAAAATGAGCTCAGTGGTTCCCAAACTTTGCTGCACATCAGATTCACCTGCAGAGCTTTTTAGACATCCCAATCCCCAGGTCCTTCTCCATAGGGATTAAACCAGAATGTTCAGGTAAAGGAGCCAGGCCCCATAGTTTTTAAAGATCTTCAGGTGATTCCTCTGCACAGCAAGGTTTGGGAGCCACTGAGTTAATTAACATTTTCACAGAGCTGCTTTTATTTTTTTATTTTTTAAATTTTTAAAATTTTAAATTTTTTAAAAACATCTCTATTGGAGTATAATTGCTTTACAATGGTGTGTTAGTTTCTGCTTTATAACAAAGTGAATCAGCTATACATGTACATATATCCCCATATCTCCTCCCTATCCCACCCCTGTAGGTGGTCACAAAGCACCGAGCTGATCTCCCTGTGCTATGCGGCTGCTTCCCACTAGCTATCTATTTTACATTTGGTAGTATATATTAGTCCATGCCACTCTCTCACTTCATCCCAGTTTACCCTTCCCCCTCCCCATGTCCTCAAGTCCATTCTCTATGTCTGCGTCATTATTCCTGTCCTGCTTTTAAGATGGAAAAAAAAAATGAAGAGGCTTTGTATGTTATGTAATACTTTACAGAGTGATATAAAATATTATCCCCAAACTAACTACGGCGCTATAAAAGAAACCCATTGTTTCAGGGAGCTTTATCTTTTGTTTAGATTTTAGTTCGATAATCATAAAGAAATTTGACATAAATAATCAGTTTTACTTTTTTTTGCCAGAGTTGCAGAAACTTTAACAGCTTTTCCTTTTTCTTTTAAGCTGTCTTCAACAATATTTTAACCTCATTTTTTCTTACCTCTTTTTCTTCTCTGTCTAAAATGAAGAAAAGTAAAAAAAAAAAAAATTAAGAAAAGTGTCATCTACCTTGTTCCTTTCAAAAAATATCAAACACCACACTTTTATTATGTGTTTATAATAACCAGGAAAAATATTAGAACAATGTGCAGAAAGGAAATATGAGCAGTCAGAAAGAAAATAATTTGTTCAAAGTTACTTAGTTCAATATACTACTTACTTAAAAGGAGCAAAATATTACACACTCCAGATATTTTGTTCCAGTGTTCAGCCATAATAATCTATCTGGAAACAAAGACCTATTCAGTAAATCTTTCTTGGCCAGATTTTGTTCGTTGCCTGATGACGTAAGTTATTTCTCTGTTAAAATTTTAATCAATAGGGGGCTTCCCTGGTGGCGCAGTGGTTAGGAATCCGCCTGCCAATGCAGGGGACACGGGTTAGTGCCCCGGTCCGGGAAGATCCCACATGCCGCGGAGCGGCTGGGCCCGTGAGCCACAACTACTGAGCCTGCGCGTCTGGAGCCTGTGCTCCGCAACGGGAGAGGCCACGATAGTGAGAGGCCCGCGCACCGCGATGAAGAGTGGCCCCTGCTCGCCGCAACTAGAGAAAGCCCTTGCACAGAAACGAAGACCCAACACAGCCAAAAATAAATTAAAAAAAAAAAAAAATTTTTTTTAATCAATATATCAGATTCAACCAGTTTATATACAGCATTTGTTTTGTATTAATATCATCAACTTCCATAACCTTCATTTAATTAGACTTATTGAAAGGATTATGTAATGTATGTAATTAGAGTGCAAATAACACGTTACCTAATTAAAAAGCACCCTCTGTGTTTCATTGTTAATAGAGGACTTAATGCACCCATTCACAACAAAATCCTCAAACTCAATTCATAAGCTACTACAAATGTAATCCACCACCTGCCAGCGACTGATTTTGCCTTGGGATCTTTTACCTTGGCGGGCTTGTTAACATCCATGCTCTCTTTGAATTTCTCCTGCACAGTTTCTGCAAGTCGACAGAGCAAGGCACCATTATCCAATTTCTCCATAAAAGTTTCTGCCGTAATCTCCTTCCCTGCAATAACAAAAAGGAGCATTATAAAAACACAATCATTCCCCAACCCAAATGTGACATTCATGCCAACATATGCAGTTTTTATCACCAAAATTCCAATTCTAGCTGAGTTACGTATCTGAGATAGGAAATCACTGGAAAGAATGGTTTCTTTGGAATTTTATGTGTTTCAGTTACTTTGGCCTGTAAGGCAAGAGCATAAAGCAAAACCGGTATTTTGTGTTGTGTATACGTCTTTCATCACAAGAACTCCATAGCTCCCCTTTAATATAAAATAGAGCCATAGTATATCAAAAATCAACCACCATTGGCAATTTTAAGAGTGTGGCCAATGCATAAAACCACATCTCTAAATTCCATTGAGTTTGTTTTCCTGATGAAGATAATACAGGTAAAATTAATGCAAGTAAGAAACTCTCTATAAGAAAACACTACCCCTCTAACCACTCTTCCCCTTCCTGATGCAGTGCTTGAACTGTGGAATTATTAGGTTCAGATCTCTCTGCTTTTTTTTGGTCTCCTCACAACCACTCACAGCTTCAATTACTGCTCTTATGAACATAATTCACCGTTGTCCATCCCTGACATTTTATTGGTTAAAAGTTATTTTTCTTCTTTCTTATATGCTCCCAAAGTATATTTTCTTTCTTCTTTTACTTTGTAACAGCTTTATTGGGATATAATTCACATCCCTTACAATTCACCTCTTTCAAGTGTATAATTCAATGACTTTTAGTATATACACAGAGTTGTGCAATTACCACCACAGTCAATGTTAGTACATTTTTATCACTCCCCAAAGAAACTGTACCCTTTAACTATCACTCCCAATGGCTCCATTCCCCACCTCCCAGGCTCTATAAAATCATTAATTTCTGTTTTGTATGTTCCTCAAAACTCCTTTCCCTAAGCTCTCTCCTTTTCCTGGTGTTGTAATTCTCTAAGTTTCAGAATATTTTATTTCCCTGTCTTAATTTCCTATAACTTATTAGTCATAAGTCCTGTAGATTCATGCTTCCTTCTGTTTCTAGAACTATAATCTTAATTTAAAAAGTTAATGATCTGATACCTCTGATACCTAAACTCTAGCAGCAAGAACAATGGCTAGTCCTCGTATCCTCAACGTCTGCCTCCAGAACATACCATAATCACTGCTAAAATTAATATTGCTAAACACCACCCTCACTGAGCCAAACTTCACCTTTATTGCATAGTCCCTAATCTTCTCCTCTACGTAAAAGATGAAACAAACCCACTTTAACCCAATATCCAAAGTCCTCTCATATGCCGCTAATCCACCTTTCTACTCTAACTTGCTTACACCCTGCTCCTTGGTCTGCACCCTGCCTTCCCAGTTCCAGAGCGGATCTTCCCGTTTCCACTCCCATGCCTTGGCCCAGGCATGGCCCCTTCCTGTAACAGCCCCCTATCTTCTATCTGCCTGGCCACGTTCTACTTTCCCTTTAAACAGAAATCCAGAAAGAGATTCTCCCAGTGTACATCAATCTCCTTCCTATATGGTCATACTCAGGAGTATCACTCACTCTGGCACTCATCAAACTTCTTCTATGGCTAATAACATGCTTTGTACAAAGTTCCTGTCGTCACCAGTACATTAGAAACCTCTTGAGGTATATTGTTTTTTGTGTGTGTTACTACAGAGGTAAGCATAATGTTACTTACATAGAAGGCACCTAGTAAACATGTTCAGTGAGCACATGAATTGACAAATGAAGAAACAAACTCTTGGAAAACTTTGAGAAAATGTTGGGTATTATTTCTGTGAAAAGTAGTTGTTAAAGCAAAAAGAAAAAGAGGAGGTATTTTAAAGTTTTATACTGAGAGTCATAGGATTACCTTTTATCTTAAGAAAAATGCATGCAGCTCAATTCCATGAACACTTAAGATAAATGTAAACCAACTGGAACAACAGATATACTACTGGCTTAAAGTTAAACTCACAATATCTAATATATTTGGTTTTTAAGAAACATCTGTTTGAAATGATTTTTTTACAGTTTGGGGGGAAGGGCAGGTGAAGGAGGAAAAAGAATTACTTTTTTTATGTTCTTTTTTCCCTACTGGATAGTTCACATTTTAGCCCTCAGTTAGGATAATGACTTCTGCAGGTGGCAAAACATCAGTAGCTCTAAGTACTCACCACAGAGGTAGCCTATACAGAGCTATTATTATTTCAAAATTGTATGCAGCTCAACTCAATTAAGGAATGAAAGTAATAGTCTCAAGATACAAAAAAGCCAGCACAACAGAATTTGAATTATGCATTCACCATATTGGCTTGCATTTTCTAATGATAATAAGAAAGTTATTTACAAACAAGCATAAAAATAAATATTAGAAATATTTTTTAAATTATCAGTTACATTTCAAGGTAAAGAAGGTAAACTTTACCTAAACTGTTGAATGATTCCTTTATAAATTACTTATAAGATTTTCTACATTTGGAAGAGGTCTTTAGGTATTATTTCATTAAGCTATTTGAAAATTTAAAGATTCTTTTCATAATGTCAAGTGAGGAGATGATTACAATAAATTTAAAAGAACTCGTAAATTATAAAAAGAAAAATGGCTTTCATTAAAAAGTCATTAGCAATTTACCAAAAGGAATGATTTTTACTTTTTCTGCTTTATACCTGAACAATTTTTTGTTATCCTGCTTTTCATGAATACTTGAGGAATTTAACATTGAACATCTGTACCTAATGAAAAATATATTAGGTCTCAGCTTTCAATTCTGTATATTTTATAGCTCCAAAAGGTGGGATTTTTTTTTTTTTTTTTTTTTTTTTTTGGCTAAAGCAGACACTATTACATACTTTATGGTTGAAATGTACTGACTCAAATGAAGGAAAAATGCAAGACAGAGAATTTTTTTAAAACCTTCATATGTAACATTTTCCATCCAATGATTAAGAATCATAAAATATACATTTTAAGTGTACTGTATAATTTTAAGAAATCAGTTATAATCCTTATATGGGATGATATATTATCATACTCTTTATTCCATTAATATTACCAAAAGTATATAAAAACCTGAATATAAAGTTGGCTGAATTTAATCATGATGAATCCATCAGAATAGGCTATGAATTACTAATTACAATTTCTCAAGTAAAAGCTATACACAGTTCAATCTCTGTCAGACAGAACCAGATCTTCTTTAATATAAATTGTGTAGCTGGGTTGAGACATTAGACTATAAATGCTAGAAACAGTAGGATTCTAGTATCATAGAATCATTTCTTCCCCAGTCCCATCTTTCCACGTTTTTGGTATATTTAGTGAAAGAAGGGGCAATGAACAGACATAATTAAATCACCTTGGAGTGCCGACCCATACTGGGTTGTCTTTATTATTGACTTGAAGGTCAACCCAAAATAGCCAAGTCTAGAAAGAATATCTTTACTTCCTGGGTTCATAATTGTGAACTTAGATCTTCACATCCTCAATTCAGTCATGATTGACAGCTTGCCAGTAGACAGAGATCAGGTGGTTTGGTTAAATATTGTGATAAGTCATCTCCTCTTAAAATATGAGGACACAATGATATGAAATAATCATGTACCTGAAATATTTTGTCAGGTAACTAAAATCAACACACATACTTGTACATACAAGTGTATTCCTCCCAGAAATGTAGGCTTGCCATAATTTCCATAAAGATTATCCCTTTTATCTTCTATTTTGCTAGGAAAGATTGTTTTCCTCCTAGTAAGTTAGCAGTACTACACTCAGTTTCCTAAAGATATGGCAACATCTAATAATGATATTTAACATTTGAGTTCTTACTATATGCCAAGCACTTTACATGTATTCATGTTTTTAATCTTTTTACAAAACTGCGAAGTGAGTGCTTCTATTATATCCATTTTACAGATGATGAAATTGATGTATTTAGGTTAAATGACTTGCTTAAGCTCACACAGTGAATCTGGCTCTTTAACCCAAGAAGTCTATGTTTAGAGTCTATGTTTTTAGCCACCACTCTTGGTTAGTTAGATCAATATTTGCTGGATACACAAATGACTATTTTCTATAACAATGCATTCTCTCTAATGCAGTTGTCTTTTTCTTTGTAGAAAATCTACAGATTTTTTCTCTCTAGAAACTCCTTCAGACAAAAACAAAACAGTGTAGGGCTGAAGACAGTGGTGCTGAGAAATGAATAGCAAGCCACCTTGCTGATGATTGGAGAATGACCGAGAATAGCATTCAGGCATGCTCTGTTATGTAGCCTGATTCACTGCATAAGAAAACTAGTATATTTTATCTATAAGGGTGATCTAGATATGATCAAACTCTACTCCAATCTCCACTGTACCTCTCAATCACAGTCTATTTCTCCAATTAGAGAACTCGAAGCAACTCATCTGCTATCTTAACTCAAATTAGTCAGTGTTTTAAGACTGAAATATAAAGGTTGTGAGATAGGAAATGATTGATTATATCCAGAAACCCTAGATCAGCACCTGCTCCACACTGATTCAGAGTCTACCCTGCATTTGTATCAAGAAAAGACAAAGTTGGTTCTGTTGGAAAAGTTGGGTAAAAAACATTAGGGTGTAACTGCTCTGAAAGGTGTCAATTTGTGAACATAGACTTGATTCTTTAAACTTTTGAACTAGCATAAGACACCACCTTTCCTAAGAAATTCTTATTGACTACATCAAGAATATGAGAAGTCTGCAGGACAAGTATCCAGTAAAAGGACTTTAAGAAAAAAGAAAAGAGAGCTGTTCCAAACTCATTACACAGCAGCAACTCCAGTAAATAGGTGCTTAACTTTCTAATGCTAAAAATAGGTTTTTTTAGAAATAACTGAAATAAGGAAAACATTACATATTGATCATATTACGCATATAACAACTGAATTTTCCTTTATGTGCATGTAGGAAAGTCAGAGAAAGGGACAATCACCATAACATCATCTGTCATAATGCATTTCTAAATATTAGTAAAATCAATTTAGCTTAACTTGATTTGTAATACATTTTTTGATTTATTCAAATTCCCTGCATATATCCAAACACATATGCCTACCTCTTAACGATCTAAAATCCTTAAGACCAATATCAATTTCTGTGATGCTTAACAACTACAATCTTTTCTCAAAATTATACTCCCATGTGATTCATGTAGTGTTATTAAACAAATACTAATTGAAGATAAAGGTCATTTTCAAATGATTAAAGAAACACAAAATAAATAAACAATCTGAGAACATCTATGTTAGTATATCCATTTCAAAATTAAACCAACAACAGTCTTCAATAGTCCTCCAACAATCATGAAATGTGTAGAATGTGCCTCATCTATATGAATGATGGGTAGTTGCTATAATCTGGGACTGTTAATTTAATTACATGCTGTTTATCCAAAGTAACAAGTTTTTCTCCAAGACTTATTTGTATAATCATTTGATGTTCAAATATGTCCTAAGGACATAGTTAATTAACAAATGGGCAATAGCTAGTTCATGAACAAAAATAACAAAACAGAAAGCCTAAAATAAAAATTAAATGTGTACATTTAATGTATAGCAGGGGACAATGGCCAGAGAAATGTTTTAGAGGCAAGATTCTCTTGATTCAGGTTTCTTTTGCTGTCTTTTCTGAATGTTGGTCATAAAACTCCATAGTGTCAACTATTATCAATAGAAAACATGCTTGGACTACAAAGATATGTAAGTAGTCAGTAAATATCACAGGATGATTTTCTCATGACTGGTATGCTACCGCATAAACAAATCCCAACCATCATGACAATTTATTTAACTCAACTAGTTAACTTATAAGATAGTTTTTATATTCTAATATATAAATTTTAGTTAGTCTAAAAATTTGCTATTGCAAATTTGCTATTGCTGCTTTAATTTTATGCTGAGGAATCTAAAGCCCTATTATTGTTACTGATTAAGTAAGTATATAGTACTTGAAAATTACAGTATTATGCCTTCATATTTGGCATGAATGTGAATATTGGTCTATGAACCAATGAAATAATTTCTTCTCTATCAAATAATTTTTATCCACCAAAAAATCTGAATACAAAGTGAGCGTTCTTTAAAAAATTCCACCTTTCAATTGACATTTTACATGTAGGACCAGAAATACCTGAATTTAGAATATCATTACTACTTTTTTTGAAAGGCAAAAAAGGAAAAAAAGTTACATTTTAGTCAAGTATTGCTAGAAAGAAATAGGAAATCTTTCCACAAGTAAGGTCCACACTACAATGGCAAAGTCTAGTTAAAAGCTTTAATTTAGTATGTGAATTTCCACCTCACCAAAAAATTCAGATACTTTATCTAGAGACCAGATCAACTTTGAAACTACCTTCAAGATATCTCTAACCTTCAAGTAGATAAAAATGGAGAATTGAAATAGAGCTGTATAATAAAAATTTGCAAATATTTCTGAGGCAACAAAATGACCAGTAAGAGTTTTAAAATTTACTTTAACGACTCCATTTCTAAAATATGTGAATACTAAATGTATCTGTTATGTGTAGTAAAAATATCTTGTCACATAGCCATACATTTTTTTCTCTCTTGCTTATTATCACCATTCTAGTACATAACATATTTTCTTACCTCTGAATGTTTTACCACTTTAAATAACCTCAAGCTATTGGTCTACTTTCCAAGTTACCATGAGGATATTTACTTGAAATCTATCATCTACCTACTTTTATGAATTCAAGTTAACAGAAAGTGGCACTTTACTATATTTTGACATTTTTTAAGATTTCTTTTCTGAGAAAATTTCACAAGCCATCAGTTGCTTCTGTGTTACCAATAACTGGCATTAAGAACATTAGCCTTTTTATTCTTTAAAAGAAAGATTATTCATTTACATAAACTGTTTTCTCCTTGTTTATACATATTGATGATTTCAAACTGGGTCTCAAGGGATGGATTTCTTGGAAACTTAGACTTTTGGAACTGGAATGGACATTAGAGATCATCTACTCCAACCCCTTCATTTTATGGTTGAGGACACTGAGCCCAGAAAAGATAGCTGAGTGACTTTGGGCAAGTTTACCAAGTGAGAGAGCCAGAATCAGAAGCCAGGTCTCCTGACACCAGTCAGGAGCCAGGTCTCCTGACTTTTAGTCCAAGGATATTTCCATTACACATACACTGACTCTCTATTCTTTGAGGCTGTCTTGGGCTGCTCACACTGCTTAAGCTACTTTGTAAATGATCACATTCACCAAATAAAATGCTTCTGATGACAAGTCATGGGACCTTGGAACACACCTGTGTAATCAGGCTATACTCATAATCATGATTTCCCCCTGCCTGGAACATCTCAGGGACTCCTCGTTGAGCATGCAATAAATTATAGGCTCCTTAACATGGTCTTCAAAGCAGTATACGCTCTAGTCCCAACAAATCTCATGAAAGTCTCCCCCTTTTGATCTACACTGTTGACACTAGCCTTTGTTCAGTTCTTCTAAGGCGCCAAACTCCTTCCTATCCCATACATGCCATTCTTTCCACACAGGCTTTTTTCCCACACTTTATCTGGCTAGCTATTAATTATTCTTCAGATCTCAGTTTTAAATATAAGACCCCTTAAAAAGGATTTCCCCAAGCCCTCTGATCATTTGCCCCATTCCCACCTCCTTGTTTTTACATCCTTATTGCAACCTATATCTTTTAGTGTTTATACCAAGTCCAATTAATGAATTATTTATTCAGTCACTTATTTATAATAATTTCTTGTTCACTCTACTCCAAGCTCTATAAGAACAGGCACTCTGTCTATTCTTAGTCACCACTCTACCCTCTAGCACTTAGCAGACTGTGCTGAAACACAATAAACACAATGGCTAGTATATTTACTATAGCTAGTTGATTACTATGTGCCAGACCTTGTTCTAAAGCTGACAATCTTACTTGATTCTCCAACAATCCCATGAGGTTGGTACTAGTATTATATGTATTTCACAGATGACGAAACCCAGGCACAGTGCATTCAGGTACTTGCCCAGTATCACAGAGCTAGTAAGTGATGGAACTGAGATTTGAATTCAAGCATTCTGATTCCAGAGTCCATTTTATTCAAATAATTATTATGCTGATGTACACCCAAATATTTGTTGAATAAATGAATGAACTTACCCACCAAATCAAGTTAATCATATCACTGAACTATATAAATGGAATAACACCACGACATATAGAGTTTATGATATGTCAGGCACTAAGTAGTATACATATTTTAATTACTTAATCTCACAGCAACCCTACTGTCATTACCACTTCACAGATGAGGAAACTAAAGAACAGAGAGATTAAATAACTTGCCCAAGATCATGTTGCTAGTTAAGTGGCACATCTGGGGTTCAAACACAGGCAGTTTATTCCAAGTCTGTGCCTTAACTTCTATACTGCCATGCTGTGACAGCCCATATCTGAAAACAGCTCAAAGTTAATAAAATATTAATATAACAATAATTAGTGAACACACAAAAGAGGGAGGAAACCCATCTGTTTAGGCTAAATTGACATCCTCTATATAATGGAGATAAATAAAAATGCTCTTCCCTTGTATAAATGAAAGGTAGCCCTTCCTTCTGGTGGATATCACTCCATAGCACAGTGAAGGGGCTTCCTGGGGAGTGATGGATGTGAAGGATGCCTTCTGCATTTCTTCTCTTACCCTTTAACTGGGCTCCCTTGCAAAGGGCACCACCTGCATTTCCATATGCGGTAGCCCTGGTTAGACTACATAGAATTGTCAAAAGCATGTGCACACAGTAGGGAAAAAGGAAAGATCTAACTCTAGGATAAAGGCTTAAAAAATGCAAAAGCAATGTAAAAATCCAGAGCCATGGTGAGCAAAAAGAAAAATCTTGCTAAAATGTGCTAAAACCTTGTCAAACCTTGCTAGAATTACAGATGCACTATGCTCTGCACTAAACTCTTCAGTTTCAGCAGCTAGAAAGTGACGATAACAACACTTACCTTGAAGGAATCCTTTTAATAATAAAATAATGTTGGTGAAATCCTTTCTGTAAATGATAAAGCACCATGCAAATTCTATGTTTACTCAATATTCAAATCTTATAAACTCTATAAGGATCCTTTTTTCAGGTCTTAAAACAATTTTGTTCTCTGTGAAAAATTACTAGTGAAAAAGCATTGCTTTATATGATGATCCTTTGAATGTATGATTCCACTTTGCACATGGTTGAAATTGTATACTCTGAATATGCCAGCACAACAGAAACAAAAAAGGCAGCCTTAGCATGAGGTAACATTTTTCTCTAAGACCGTCCTTTTGGAAGAATACTTAAAAACAAAAGTGTAATGAAAAGAAAAATTTTAGTTCAAGGTTGGATGACTCCAGTCAGCTCATTTGGACAAAGGATAGATGTTATTGTTCCAGAGTCTGGGTATTCATCAGTTTTAGAAGGTGTGTTATAAAAGTAGGGCAAAGAAATCTAGCTTTAGAAGCCAGATTTCACAGACCGTGGCCCGTGTGCAGTGTCAAAAGAATAGGCCCAACTGGTCAGCTGCATGAAAGAAAAGTAAAAATAAATCAGATCAGCAAGGGTGTAGATGAAATGAGCAATTTGACCACACAGTTACAATGCATGATATGGGAATTACTAAGCACAGTTAATGTGAGAGACATTGGGAAATTCATTTAAATTCTCTATATGCTTCAGGTCTCCCAGATGCAAAATGCAAATAATGAAAGTTTTTCTTTCTAAAGTGGTGTCATATGCTTAGGAGAAAGACACTACATGAGCAGGGAGAATAAACCTGTTATCTTTGCTGACAGAATGAGATCTTATAACCTTACCTAACAGATTGGTTAACCACAAGGCCAGATCTTCTTTCATCGGTAGCAAATTAGCTTCATGTCTGCTGGCCAGCCACTGGTTGTACTGATGCATATCAGAGAGGCCAGGTCCACTGCGTACCTTTGGGCTCAGAGCAGTGCACATTATTTATCCACTTGTAATACCTGTTTTGGAAACAAAAGAGCAATTGCTTTTTATACAGACTTCTCTTGTTAAAATCTCACTGCCAATGACACAGTAAGGAACAGGATCTGTGGACGTTTGGATGACAAGTCAGGTTATTAATTATTAAACCCCCATGAAACACTGTTTGCTTTACCTGTACTGGCCCTGTCACTTTTGACCAACTACTTGGTAGGAAGCAGCAGCTGTCAAAGGTCAAATAGAAAAATCAAACAGTAAGCTCTCTGCTTGTGTAAAACATCATATTTGGAAAAACGACAGTTTCTAAGGAAAGAAATTCTACTTATTCAGAAACAATAAAAAGTGGTTGATTGAAATTTTGGTATCCAAATTGTAAACTCCCATTGTTTGGGTTAATTTTTGAAGCCATCGATTTCCACAGAATTTTAGGACTGAATACTAGCAATGACAGTATTAGCAAAATTTCTTATAAACATATGATCACTACTCTTAAAACTATTACCTATGAGATTAAGCACAGCCCTTGGTTCTTTGCAGATGGCCAAGTAATCATGTACTTATACTTTAGAGAATTAGGTGGGACATGGAGGAGTGTGTCCTTTTAAAGAGTCCCTACTACACTTCTCTTATTTTACAGTTAATGACAACAAAACCAAAGAGGAAGGGTGACTCAACCAAGATCATATAGCTAGATCATGGCAGAGTCAGGCTTGAACTTGGCTCTTTACTCTAAGACCATTACTGTGTTCAGAATGACACATTTTACAAAATAGTGTCATCAGGAACCCACGTTATAACCCAGGAATTACACCGTAATTCTAATAAATATCGTCACAGGTTTTCTTTTGTCATACTTTGTACCTTCCCACTTCGTATATTTTGCATACTAGGGTTTGTTTGTATTCATGTTTAGCAAAGAAGTAATTACATTACATATCTTATATCTACACAATAAGGGATGATTTCACTAACCTATGAGTAACACAGTCTTCTATGTGGGTTGCAGAAAAGATGTATGAATATATACTTGGCCTTAAATGTAGTACTATTGTATGCATTATTTATAGGACCTAAGACTACAGATGTAATATTGGAGCAGGAAGGTAATAAACTCATAAGTTTATGTGTAGAACTCCATTCTGTATGCAAATAGTGACTATAAAATAACCAAATGCATTATGACTGAATGAAATGAAAATGAAAATGTTTGCAAATGACAAAATGTAAGATTTATATGATATAATGGGGTTTTCATCTATATTTATTACTAATGGTATTTTAAGTTTACCAATATAAGTTGTATATACCCTTGTCAGTTTTATCATTTGAAACGTTACATAGCATTCTTTTCCAATTAATCTCAAACTCTAATTCTCTTAGCCTAGGTTAATTTTTGTCTTTTAAAGACAGCTTTTAAACAAAATAAGACATTGGTGTTCAGAAAACTGTAAAATGTGACAGTCTCACAAACATTTTGCTGTAGCATTAGAAAAGACTGCTGGGAGCATGGTTAAACACCTAAAAAGTGTCATAAATATATAATTTAAAAGCACAGACAATTTAATTTCCAGAGACATTATGCTTTGAAGTAATTTTTGCAGAAAAAAATTACTGTAAGTTTTCTTTGAAAACACCTTCTATAAATCTCTGTATATCTAGTCATCTAAAGTAATAACTAGTGAAAATGTGAAATATTTTAATATACCTTGTCATATGCTACTAACTTGTCATTACAGGGACCAGAAGATCACAATTGTCTATTTTCTTTTGCAGTTAATCATGACATTATTCATATAAAGTCCGAAAGATTCTCCAAACCCTGTGACTAAACCAGAAGGCTAAAACATTTTTTGCCCCAGTTCTTTAAAAAATAGGTCCAACCCCAGGAAAACAAAACATTTCCCAGTAGTTGGTTTGGATTCCTACAGGCTAGCTAGCCTCAGAAACAAACATTTAAGTAATAATACATTTAAGCACATGATTCATACATTTAAATAACTAATTGAAATCTTAAAAGGGTTACCTCTAAAATGCCTTTCTTCTCAAGACACAATATCTCCCACTACTTTCCTGAAAGTGAGATGTGGTAGTTCAGTAACTTTACCTACATCCTATTATGTTCTCTGCAACTTCCATTTAAGCATCAGAGTCCTATTTTGCTTTGTAAAAGCAAGAAGACACCTCAGATTTGTAAGCTCATTGTCCAGCAAAGAATTCATCAAGGGATAGTTTACAGTAAGTCTAATGGCATGTCACAGTTTCAGTGAGCCAGAGGGACACAATCTGTCCCCTCAATGCTTCTAAACAGTGAAGTTTTTATTTTCCTTGACAGTGGCACATTTACTTCTCATGCAGCCTGCCCTGTATTTTGCCAGAAATGTAATTTAAACTATCTTCTAATATTTACAGATGATCATTAAGTTAAAACAATAAGAATAGCTAAGCAATGTTTGTTATGCTGCTTTGTATATAATCAAAATTATATGTAAAGTTGAAAAAAAAGAAAGAACAGAGTTATATTTTCCCAGGAGACAAAGGTAGGAGAAAGAAGGCTTAGTGGGTAATTAGCATCCGATAGAAGTTAAACAATGAAACATATGCCAAATATGTAGACACCTAAAGTCACTGTCATAGATAGGGACTCTTCTGTTTAAGTCCCTTTTGAAAAAAATTAGGATTTTGATTCAAATGCTTCTGATCCTTTTTTCACATTTTAAATCACCATCAAACTTGGCATGACTCTGTGGTTTAGCTGAAAGTCATTACATGGTGGTCTTGGATTTAAATATAGCTGAGATATGAATAGAAAAGATGAAAATGGACCCAGCTAGCAGGATCAAAATTTGGAGTGTGAATTACCCTATGTTGAAGCAGTTTCCAAATGAAATGATTAAATTGCGGTGAACAAAGGTCAAATAAATTTATATTACCCAGATAAAAAGATCACTACAGGATTATAAACATTTTATAATTTTCAACAAATATTTAATCCATCTGAATGAGTTGAATTACATCACAAAGAACAAATTGCAAGAAAAAGGTCATTTCTGATCTTTTGAATTCATTCAAACGTCTTCGAAAACCACCAGAGATACCAAGGGGTAGCTTTTTTTTAAGGGGTAGCTTTTAAGACAGGAAATGATATGATACACTGACTTGAAGAAAAAAAAATAGGTTTTGGAGAAAGAAAAACTTCTTTTTTTGTATAACATATCTAAATACTGAAAGATGTTACTATTAAAATTCATATAACCTAAATATTTAAAAAGCTTGATAAGTAACTTCAGTAATTACTAAGCAAAGCCAATCGCTTTGAAAAAAGGAGTAAGGATTCAAATGCTTCTATGCCTTATTCAGACTATGGCTCCTCCAAGCTTTATGGATCTATCTAAAAATGGATAACTCAACCCTCAGGATTTGGAATTCAGAAAAATAAAACTTAAAGGGAAAAACATGCAGAAACTTAATACAGAATTCTTCAAAGAATGTGTGTGTGTGTATTTTTTTCTTTCTTTCCATAGAAGTGATTCTGGAATAACCATTATGAATATGATGAGCCTTGAACCAGCCCAGGGGAAGAAGAAAAAATTAATGACTCCATAAGTAAAATATCACATGTTTAAAGATTCTGTTTAGTCTGTTGTTCCAGAATCCCAGTTGAAGACATAGTTTTGACTCTGAGGAAAAAGTATTCTTTTTCACCACCTAGAGGTGTGCTTCGATTATGACCAAGATGGTTTCTGGTTTATCTCTAGTCTTTGTTGCCATATTATAAAAAAACACAATACACACACAATATTGTATCACAATATTGCAATATCACAATATTGCATGGAAAATAAATTGGAAAGACGGAAAAATAAGAACAAAATGATAAACATTATATCACTACTGTCTGATATGAAATTCTGCTGAGAAGCGTGATTAATAGAATATTAGAGCTGGAATCAGAAGTCCTGGGGTCAAATACTGGCTCTACTACCTGGCCATTTAGTAGTTGTTCTATCCTAGTTATATGACTTTTTCTCTTTGTACTTGAGTTCTCCAGTATGTATAATGGAGGTTAACACCTCACATATACGTGTGGAGATGAAATATTTGTGTCAGTATTTGGCATATATTTTATATTCAACAAACACTAGCTAAATTGAAATCATCACCATAGGAACTATGCACAAATAAAGCTTCCACTGACTTATTTTAAAAAGAAAAGAAATTCTGTAACAAAAATAGGAATATTTTGTAGAACTCTAGATAACTAAGAAAAGACAAAGGGCAGGGGGAGAAATGAAAACAGATAAAGAATTCATGAAATAAAACCATAAATAATGGAAAATCCCAAGTTTTCTTCATATTGAGAGGGATGAAACTCCCAGGATGATGAGTGAAATACTGAACTCCAAGATGGGTAGTTTACATGTTTTCAAAAACAAATTTTGGTAACAGATTATACTTCATTTTGGCATCAAAGACTCATAAGCTATTAAGAAAGGGGAATGCCATGCCTCTCAAAATAAATGTGAAAGGATGTCACCACACCCTTCACCCCCACAAAGACACCTAACTGTGGCCATTTAAAACAGAGTGCTAATGAACCCACAGTCAAGGGTCCCTTCACTAAAGGCCACCTTTGTTCTGATTTAGAGCATCGACCTCCCCTCTGTCTAGTCAGTTTTGTGTGCTATGGGTGTGAAACAACTAAGAAAACAAAGTTTATAGGCCAATAACACTGTCTTTTACAATTAAAAAAAATAAAAACACCTTAAGCCAAACACCCTTCCATAATCTGGAAGGAGAAAATGCTATCTTTCAAGCTAGACTCAAAGAATTAACAACCAAGAATAGCTCTAGATGGCTCTTTCACCATTCTGAGTTCTTTACGCCTATGTGATTCACTTTGGCTGGCCAATAATATATCTACAAAGCTATATATTATCAACCAGTGTCATGAAAGTAAAATCTTAACCTAAGAATCTGAACAGAAAATAAAAGTCCAAAATGTAATCAGAAAGGTAATTCTAGATCTTGTAAATGGACCTTCGCTTCTGGCTCAGGGGAGCAACTTGTCCGAAATTAAAAAGCGCCAAGTGTAAAGGCAAAATGACACTCATTACTAGTTTTTCTAATTATATAATAAAATCTTTAAACTCAAATGAACCTTAGAAGATTTACCAGCCAAACTCCTGGTTATTAATAAGAGACTGGAAGCCTAAGACGTTTTGGCCAAAGTAACAAGTCTAGTTAGTCAGTCATTAAAAGTACCCTACTCAGCCCTCCTGGTGCCCAAACTCAAGGAATGCTAACTCTCTTCCAGGAATCTCTGTCTTATCTTGCAGCACCATGATGATTTGTCTTGAACCAAATGATGGTATACCTACAATAATAATTCCTTCTCAAATCATGACCAAAAAATTAAGACTGAGTGGGAACTAATTTCTTATATTTTCTTGGCATTAGAGATTTTTAATTTTTTTTTTAAAATTATACTAAATTATTCTTCCAAACAATTTAGCTCAGGTTTCTGGACCCCTACCAGATTAATTTCAAACTTAATTTGAATAGAAAATCATCTGAAAGTCATTAATTGATTAGGATATTTGAGGACTTACATCAAAATTTAATCTAAGTTGATTAAGGAAATCTTAATTCATAAGAAGACGTTGCTGTGTGTGTGTCCACGTGTGTGTTGTTTGCAATAAAAAGATTTCTGTTTTACGTAACTGTAGTGTAGTTGAGAGCTAGCAGAGTTCTACATTCTGTTGAATATATATGTACTCTCATGTAAGGGGAGAGCATTAGCAAAAACTCAGTTGATTTGACTCTGAAAACATTTAGGACAGAAAAATTACACAAGCATCTTACTCTTTTTGCCAAGAGATATTTTCTACCTTTACTGCAATTCTTTTCTCTAGTCAGAAAACACTGAGTGGAAAATCTTGACAGTCATCCAGGAGAAATTAAAAGAAACAGTGGGATCTCTATGCCACCATGTCAAAACCACAAAGATACCAAAATTACCTTAACATCAGCTCCAGTTTTAACAACTCCCTCTGCAAACAAATTGTTAGAGCCTCATTATTTGGTTTCAACCAAGGAAACTTTGGCCTTCCAAAGGCTCCCAAAGTCTATAAATATAAAGCAGGCTTGCAGGCTTGAAGCAAAATTCTAAAATTATGCATAACATACTTAGGATTAATATAAGACCTGACATTCTTCCATACCTGCAAGTTTAACTAAAATTTCTTACCAAGATACTAGGACACTCAGTGGCAATCACAGGACCTTTTGCACCAGATGAAATAAATTTTGCCTTGTGAATTTATTTCCCAGCAAAGCGCAGTCCACATCGCAAAAGTATGGTGTTTAACACTAAAATGAAGAACTAAGCCCCAAGTTCAGTAGCACACAGGCTGAAATGCAAGCCACCTTTCCCTTTCAGAGCCCACTCAGGGAGCCGTGTACTAAAGCTGCAAGGTGCGTTGCAAAGGCTGCCTGTCCCATGCCTCAGATATCTGTCCCTTACCTTGTCTTAGGCACTGAGAACCAGGATGCCCATGTTGGAGAGGACCACCACAGTCACCACCTCCTCCTCCACAGTTAGGGGGGAGCATTCCTCGAGAAGGAGCTCATTGATCAATTTCAAAGACAGGCTGGGCAAACCAGATTCCAGCTGGAGTTAATCAGTGTCCACACTGCTAAGATGCTGGGGAAGAAAACCAGTGAGCACGAGGTCTCCTTCTCAGCCTTGTCTCTGTGGATCTCAGGGGATAGATGAGGAGAAAAGGTGGACTTCCTCTGCCTGGCTGGCAACTCCGACCTGTCTGAGCCTTTATTTAACACTAGGAGGCCTAATGGGTGTTCCTGTGCACATGCAGATCTTATTTCCTGGGCATAAGATCTCCCATAGCTGATCTAGCTTTGTAGGAGAGGGTGCTTGGGGAGAGGGAGGAGTTTACAAGAGAGACAGTAAAGTTTTGCAAACTCTTGACTGTAAGTGACAGGATGAAGATGAAGAAGGTGGGAGAGAGGAAAGGTTTTGATTTCCAAAAAGGTTAACTGGAGGAAAGTGGACAATCCCCCCGCCCCCCCCCCACACCCCAATTGTACTGAAAGGTAGAAAACAGAATCTGTTAACCCCTGCTTTTGCTTCCCCTCTATTCAAGAGAAACTTCGGATGTCTGAACTAGGTAACGGCAATTTATTAGGCTGATAGAATTTAATCTTGCCAGAATAGTTAATGCTTCCAAAGCCAAGTTGGCTCCTCTGCTCCCGAAATAATTTCAGATTCCAAAACCTTACTCTTTGGACGAGAAGAACAATACCATGCAAAAAAAAAAAAAAAAAAATTTCCCCGAAGGGGGTTGATTCATAGGCTAGCCTAGCGTTTGTTTATTCACGTAGCAAAAGCTCGACTCTGTCAAACTCATCAGTGGAACACAGCATCACCCCAAATCACGCGTGTCGCCCTCTTTCCCCCCGCTCCCGGCCTCCTTGACTCAAGTAAAGCACTAAGGATCAATCCATTAAGACCATCCCCCCTCCGCTTTCCTCTCCTCAATAAGGGATAACGCTGAGCCTGCAGACAGAGACCCTTCTGCACGAATGCATATGTGTGTCTTTACAATCGTTGTGCTAACGAGAAATCCTCACTCCTGTCCCCAGTTGGCTGAGCCGCCCCAGCGGGTTTCTTCGTTGCGGCGGTCATTTGGACTGTTCCACAATAGGGATGAGGAACACATGGTCGCTTCCAGGGAGTCAGAGAGTCACCCGCTGCAGTGACCACACACCGAGCGCCAGAGCCCGTCCGGCTGTCCGAGGCTCTCCACCCTTCCCAACCGCGTGCCCGACGTTTACTGGCAACGACGGCCCCCCTCCCCTGCCGCCAGCCGTGCAGCAGAGGCCGGGGCTCCGCAAGCCGGGCTGCAGAGCGCTCACGCCGCGGCGACGGCGGCGGAGAGCGAGGCCCGCCCGCCTGCTCACCCCCGCGTCCGGAGCTGGGCTGCTGGCGGCTCTCAGGGGCACCGGGGCTCCCGGCTCGGCTCCTGCAGCGTCTCGGGGCCGGCCCCCTCCCGGCGCGGGTCCTGCGGCAGCTGCTCTCCGCACCCCACCAGCCCGGCGGCAGCGGCAGCAGCTCCAGCCGCGCTGCCCCTCTTCATACTTCTCTGATGGCTCCTCTCGGTGCTGTTTGGGAAAACGATTTTTTCCCCCTGCCAGAAACAGATTTCCTACATTTCATCAGTCCACATAGACCGAGCGGAAGTAAAATGCTTACTTTTTCTGGTGGACAGCAAACGCAATTGACACTGATTTACCCTTCAAACGGGGAGAGATTGTATTACAAGCCCTTGGCAGCAATTCCGAGGTTGGGGCCAAGCTCCGGCCCCCTCCCGGTCCCCCAAACACTAACCTAAAGGGCGGGGGAGAGAGGGGTGGGGAGGGGATCATATTTAACTCGGAGGTTTTAACAGAGTCAGTGGCTTTAGCACAATATTAAAATTGGGTGTTGGGAAAGTTTTGCTTTCCTGGCCAGTGATTTTGCAGACTCGGAGGCACGAGCTTGCCAGTAACTTCGGCCACTCTTCGTTCAAATTGAACAATTTGATTTCTTACAACTCCCTTTAAATATCAGACTTTAGAAGAGGCTGTATTCACGGCTGTTTTCGCTTTACAAAAGGAAATACAGTTCCACCCTTCCTTCTCTCAGCCTCAGCTCAGTATTATGTTGAATGTCATAGACAATTTTCTCCAACTGTTGTTTATTAGGGTATGTATTCTGAGACGAAAAGTCTCCCCATGAAGCAGACAGATGTTCAAGTGTCTGCTTCACCTCTAATAGACACGTGACCTCTTGTTGAGTGTCCGAATCGCCTCAGGTTACTGCTTTCCGTGGAGTGTAGGTGAAAATGATCACACTTTTTTGTTGTTGTCGTTTCCATGCTCATCAGTTTCACAAGCATTTCCATCCAATGATCGTGTGGCACAGGTATTCTAGTCCTCTCTTGGATATCATGTTTAAGATGGTGAGCAATGTACCAACACACCCAGCCCAGCCTCCCCCCCACCCCTCCAAAAAATAGAAACTACCTGTGGATGGATAATAGCAAAGTGATGTGGGTAATTTTAGATATAATTGAAAAAATGCATTTTGTACTTATTATTGCTTTCATCTGGAAATGGATATTGCTCTAAAACATCTAGAAACTGCGTCAGTTCATTGGTTGTAGTAGCGGTGCAAATAATGAAGAAGGGAAGAAAACAGATGGAAAAGTTTGGTGGCGTTGAACTCCAAGCTTTTTTTTTAGTTCAGTTGGGTACTGCAGTTAGCTCCATATTCCTCCTTGGGCTTCCCAGAAGACAGGGAAAAGAGCCATTCCTCATTTTAAGGAGAAACAGCATTATAAAAAGGCCTATCTTACTGCATAGATATACATCAACGAGAACAACAAAACATACAGAACAGGTTACTGATGAATTTGAGCAATCATTCTGATCATAAAAATTTTCAAAATTTAACTGGATAGATCTGAGTGTTACTACAGGCCCAACAAAGAACTCTTAGTTTCTGAACCTATAAAATTTAAGTAAAATCTAACATCCTTGGTAATTTTTCATGATCAAAATATCATCAGCCAATAAATGTTAATTTAAGTATCTTCAGGGTATATATGAAGAGTTCAAAAAGTTTAACACCTAGATTTTCAAAAGCTCATAGTCTCCTCTTCTTTCTATATAAATATTCTTGTCACATTATTCAATATTGACATTATAAAAAGCAAAGTGTAAAGACAATATTTTTGTTGATTAAGGGACAATGTTAAACCCAGTTTGGGAAAATAAGGAGGCTTCCAGAAGCTTTGGGAGAGCATAATCATTCATATTACTCCCTTTCATGCCCCTTTCTTCCAGGTATTTTTACTTTTAAATTCTGCCTTATATCAGATCCTCTGTCCTTTTTAGCAAAAGCCAAAAGGAAAATACTAGGAGAAATATGTATTTTCTCCCTTAGCATCTATGAGTTGTGCTGAGTATTCTTTTGGTGACAAAAGAGAAGTAATACAAAAGATTTCTGAAGAGGCAGCAAAGTAGTGTTTTCATTTAAATTTTTTTCAGCATTCATAAAAATTTCCATTTGATCTTTATTTTGTGTTTTTGGAAATCAAATTTATACTTATGTATTCCAATCAGTCACTTATAAAAATTTGTCAGAAAATCTTTTCATCCAAGAATTTTCTTGCCTTGGTCTCAACCTAAACATATTTGTCTTAGGAAACCATAGTGCAACTGACTCAGTGAAAACCTCCCTGATGTGAAGGTGAAGGAAGCAAATGCCTCACCTAACGGGGTGAAAAATGTCTAAATACATTCTTGAAACATAATGGCATAAAAAGGAAAAGTCAAGCCAAATTTAAAGAAAACATAGTATTGTTTTCCTTTTTAAGTTATCACAGTTTTGAAGACTTTATATTAGGAATTCCTGGGTTACTATGTTTTTCAGTGTTCTAAACCTTCAACATTGTCTTCCATATGAACTGTGCCTTTTCCTAAATGTAAATATATATATATGTGTGTATATATATATGAATATATACATATATGTTTAAAATGAGCAATAAAATTATTTTTTTCCTCATCTATAGGTTAGCCTCTCCTCACCCCTCACCCCTCACCCCCCACTCATGGAAATAATATAAACGCACTTATTCTGAAAAGTGGGACAAACCTTCAATAGATGATGGAGACTACCGGGAATTTTGAAATAAATAATGTGGGAAGAGACACTAGATTAAAGTAAAATAAATTTCCAAGGGTGACCAAGACATTCTTATATCCCTAAATAGCTTCGAAAGGGCACTTAAAGATGGCAAGGGATAGCTTTAGAAGCAAGTGAGAAAAATGGTACAGAAAGCAGCATGAAGACATGTAATGGTGCTGAAGAAATGTATAAAGCAATGTAATAAGTGAAAACATTTATTTACATTTTATTGAAATAATTTATCAGTGATGTAAAATATGTTTATATTTCCCTACCTAGCTAGCATCTTGGCCCATGATACAGGCCTTCAGTTGATTTACATTGAAATAAATTTTTTTAAATCTCATAAGGCAAACAAAATGGATTTTATAAGTCCTAGTATGGAAATTACAAATACTGTTAGGGATAAAAAGTCAATGTTATTACTTTTTATCAGTATTCATGTATAAAACTACAAAGAATGAATTAAATGGGAGAAATTTTACTGGAAAAGTTCAAGATATACTCTCAGTTTGATATGCAACTTAAAAAAAAGCTATTGCTTTACTGTCAGTGGAGAACTTTAAACTTTATAAGTACAGCACAACAGTAGCACAGATATCCGTTCCCTACTGGGAAGATGCATATTTTTGCAAACTGTGTTATATATGAGCATATGTCTTCTAATTTTTACACAGGGGATAGACTGAAATCATTTTATGAAATATGCCATCTATCTTGCCTAGTTTTAAAATATTCTATGCAATATATACTGTTATGTGATTTTTCTTGTGTAGGTTGGAGTCGTGTTTTTTATTTTTCCAAATATTTGTGTGGTTTGTTTCAAAATCTTTTATTAAAATATCATGCCATCCTAATTGGAAGAAGCTCGAATTTAATATAAAATATTTTTACTTTTATAACCTTCTCTTTCTTTTACACGACTGTCATCTCCAGTATCTAAAATACCATTGAGCATAGAGTAGGCACTCAATAAATAATTGTTGAATGAATAAACGACCATAATGGAAGAAGCCAATCTCTTAGGAAGCTTACTGCTAATTGGTTAGATTTTTATATATTGTCTTTAATTTAGTAGTTTGGAACTTGGAATAGAAAAATAATGTTAAAATAACATTATAAATGATGGTTTCATCCTCAAGTTAGTTAGAATAATTTCATCTGGTTAAATGCAACTAGAGTTCAGTAAAACAGATGCTTGCCTGTGTGCCAGGCTTATAAATGAGGTCAGTCTGTGTCACTTGTCGCTTCATTAAAAATCAAGGTTGATTTGGACTCAAGGTTTAATTATAACCAATACTATGAGTGCAATGAAAAGTAATAGAAAATATTACTACTTCAGTGGCTTTCAAACTTTTTTTATTGTGACCCACAATAAGAAATACATTATGGAACAGTCACATAAAAACACACTCAGACACACAATCAAAACATGTTTCACAAAACAGTACTTACCTTCCTCAGCTAATGCACTCTGTTATTTTTCTGTTTGGCTTTATTCTAGTCTTTTCTATGCCATTCAGTTGAAAAGAAATGTTGTTGGGGAATTGCTAAATTTATTTCACAACCCACAATTTGAAAAAAAAATCTGACTTAGAAACTAAGCTGAGGAGAAGATCCATCAAAATTGAGGTAGGGCATCAATGAACAGATGGTTTCATTATAAAGAACAAAACAGATGTGCATATATATTCTCAGCGGTAGATGACGTGATGTCCGTCACAATATCCCAAACATTGTACACCTCACACCTCCATGTCTTTGCTCATGCTGACTTGAATGATCTTTACCTTTAACTTTCTCCCTTTGAAGAAATCAGATTCATTCTCCCAGGACCAGCTTAATCATCATCCTCTTTGTGGTTCTCTTGATCTCCCTGACAGAATATTGCTGTGCCTCTGGGTCCAGTGATCTGGGAATTTTTCCATTTCTTTTATATCTCATTTAGGATGTAGTATCACAATTATTTTCTTATGCATATATCTCCTCTACTAAACTGTGAGTCCCTGGAAAGCAGGAACTAGTTACCTATCAAGTCCTCAGCACAGCACCAAACCCAAGGGTGTTGAATGACTGAATGAGTAAATAAATGAACCATAAAACCACTGAATATCTGAAAGGGAAAACTCAGGTGTCCCTGGGTGATGGGACAAATACAGGAAGGAAGGACTATGCCCATCAAAAGGGAACTAAATGGAAATCCCTCTGTAAAGATGGCACCAGCTATTAATTTTGCATCATTGTGGACAGAAAAATTTACATTATAGGTGAAATTTTACTGTCACATTTCTTGGGACTCTATTGCAGGTAGACCATGGTTCAGTTATCCATTTATTTATTTATTTATTTTTTAAAAATTTATTTATTTTATTTATTTATTTTTGGCTGTGTTGGGTCTTCATTTCTGTGCAAGGGCCTTCTCTAGTTGCGGCGAGTGGGGGCCGCTCTTCATCGCGGTGCGCGGGCCTCTCACTGTCACGGCCTCTCTTGTTGCGGAGCACAGGCTCCAAACGCGCAGGCTCAGTAGTTGTGGCTCACGGGCCCAGTTGCTCCGTGGCATGTGGTATCTTCCCAGACCAGTGCTCGAACCCGTGTCCCCTGCATTGGCAGGCAGATTCTCAACCACTGCACCACCAGGGAAGCCCTATCCATTTATTTTTAACCCTGATAATGATAAATTTAGGATTACAGATCTTCCTCCGCTTATGGTGGGGTTACATCCTGATAAACACATAAATACATGTAATATACCTAACCTACATTAAACATGCTCAGAACACTTACATTAGCCTACAGTTGGACAAAATCATCTAACACAAAGCCTATTTTATAATAAAGTATTTAATATCTCATGAAATTTATTGAATACTGTGCTGAAAGTGAAAAACAGAATGGTTGTATGGGTAAAGAATGGTTGTGAAAGTATTGGTTGCTTACACTAGTGATCACATGGCTGTCTGGGAGCTGTGGCTGCCCGGCATCGTGAGAGAGTAACGTACTGCATATCACTAGCCTGGGAAAAGACAAAAATTCAAAATTTGAAGTCTGGTTTCTACTGAATGTATTTCACTTTGGCACCATCTTAAAGTCGAAAAATCATAATTTGAACCATCATAAGCTGAGGATCACCTGTATTTTGTTGAAGGATGAGAAAGCTTGCTGAAATTTCCATTACTGAAACTATAACTTAGTTCACAAACATGGAATCTTTGCCACTGCTGATTTATACGAAGCATTTAGAGAAATGGCTCTTAAACATCTCATCAAAGGGCTTTTCTAGTACCAAATAGTAGACCAGGCAATATGCCAAGAAAGGTAGCACATCTAACTCAAAGTGAGAGAACTGTACAGCAAGGGGTCAGGGTCGGTGGGGCTTCTCTTGGCAGAAGGAAGTGTTGTCATCCTGCTGCTGTCGCCAAAGCCACTTGGACTCTAGAGCCATTTGCAAAGAGATTTCACCAGCCATTATTCCCACCAAAGCTGCCAAGGAATAGACATATTAAATTGTACTAATAATAGTTACCGCAGTTGAAATAATAACTAAGAGTCCAGATTTGGAGACAGACAAAACCTGGGTCAAGTTCTAGCTTCTTCACTTACTTGCTGAAAATTATAGGCAAATTACTTCACCTTTCTAACTATAAGTTTCCACATCTGTGAAGTGGGGTTAACAAATAGCCCCTCTCATAGGCATGTCTAGAGCATTATATAAAATAATACATGTAAAATATTTAGTTTACTGTCTAACATACAAGTGCGAAATTAAGGTTAGGTATTTTATTATTAATTGATGGCCTAAATCATCTTATTTACTCATTATAATAATCCCCTGGGATAAGGAAATTCTCATCATTAAAAATACAGAAGATCAGAGAATTTTATGTGTCCTTTCTCTGAATCTTTCTCTCCTCCCCACTTTATGACATTCCATTTTATACCCTTTTAGATATCCATGTTTTTTTCATTCGTTATTTAATCATTCATTCTCCACTTCCTCTGTGTAATTATTTTTTGATTTGTTACTCCTTTTATTTAAGAGGCAATTTCAAATTATGAATGGGCAATTAATTACAAAATACTACTGATGATTTACAAAGACATATTGGTTATTGCCTGATACTTTGTCCTTATCTTTATAGAGATTGGTTTTTTAAAATACATATTCTGATCCTATGAAAAGCATTTCAAATACCATGTATTTCTATGTAAGTCATCCTATTTAAATGTTAATACAATCTGTTTGCATGTAGATTAAAAAAATCAAAACATGAAAATATCAAAATGCCAAGTTATAATACAGTGTTACAAGTGGATTAAAGTATAAAATGAAGTCATAATACCAAGGCTTTTTTCCTAGTTTATGAAATCTTCAATTTAGTGAAGCTTAAATCAAGACCTAAAAATATCTGGAATTGTAACTAAGTTACAAATAAATGGTCTACTCCCAGAGGTCAGGAGTCTAATTGGAATTAGTGACTCTCCATGGAGAGTCATTCTGAACCTCTGTGTAATTTTTATATAAAGATGAAGTTGCAGGACCAGATCATAGGTTAATAGGAAAAATGAACTATTAAACTGCACAGGTTAAGAGTCAGATTCATGTCTGAGTTTGACTGATTTGAAAGTCTGTGTTCATTTCCCTCCTTCCGCTCTTCCTTTTTTCCTTTCTTCATTCCTTCTTTCCTTCCTTCCTTCCATCCTTGCTTTCTATTTTCCTTCTTTTAAGGAGGGGGAAGAGTCTACACATTAAATAAATGTATGTTAAAATGTTTAAATGTAATAATAAAATGCTCTGACAAAAAAGTTGAATCATTTCTGAAAAGAGAAGACTGTTTCTGTCAGGTACCCTAACTCAACTGGATGAGCTGCCCCTGGTGCTGAGGGTTCCACATCACATAGAATTACGTCAAATCCCTTACAGCAGTGGGAAAAAGAACTCACACTAAGAACACAGCAGAAGACACTGAGAAAAAGCTTCTGAGCAGGAAAAGTCAAGAGAAGGTTTCAAGCTCTACATGAAATTACCTCTTTTCTTTTGGCTTTAGCTGCAGGAGAGGACAGACGAGAGTCAAGGAAGGCATCTTCCTAATTGGCTCCTGTAGCCTGAGCAGACTGAATAGCCCAGAGACTGATAGATATTTATTTTACAGAATTGGCTCATGTGATTATGCATGCCGACAAGTCCCAAGATCTGCAGGGTGAGCTGTCAACCTGGAGTCCCAGATCTGATGATGTAGTTCCACTCTGGACGCCAGCAGGTTCAAGAACCAGGAAGAGCCAAGGTTTCAGTTTGAATCTGAAGGCAGGAAAAGGGTAATGTTCCAGTTCAAAGTCAGTCAGGTAGGAGGAATTCTCTCTTACTCTGGGGAGATTCAGCCTTTTTATTCTAGTAAAGTCTTCAACTCATTGGATGAGGCCCACTCACATTAGGGAGGTCAATCTGCTTTACTCAGTCTACCAATTTAAATGTTAATCTCATCCAAAAACATTCTCACAGAGACACACAGAATAATGTTTTACCAAATATCTAGGAACCCTGTGGCCCGGTCAAAATGACACATAAAATTAACCAACACAGGAGAAATAGGTGAAAAGAAGCATTGGTGCTGATTTAAACACTCCATAATCCTTAAGACTCTCAGCAACACGGTGGAGAGGAGGAACCAAGATGGCGGAGTAGGAGGACGTGCTCTCACTCCCTCTTGCGAGAACACCAGAATCACAACTAGCTGCTGGACAATCATCAACAGGAAGACACTGGAACTCACCAAAAAAGATACCCCACATCCAAAGACAAAGGAAAAGCCACAATGAGATGGTAGGAGGGGTGCAATCACAGTAAAATCAAATCCCATAACTGGTGGGTGGGTGACTCACAGACTGGTGAACACATACCACAGAAGTCCACCCACTGGAGTGAAGGTTCTGAGCCCCACGTAAGGCTTCCTAACCTGGGGGTCTGGCAATGGGAGGAGGAATTCCTAGAGAATCAGACTTTGAAGCCTAATGGGAATTGATTGCAGGACTTCGATAGGACTGGGGGAAACAGAGACTCCACTCTTGGAGGGCATACAAAAAGTAGTGTGTGCATTGGGACCCAGGGGAAGGAGCAGTGACCCTGGGGGAGACTGAACCAGACCTACCTGCTAGTGTTGGAAGGTCTCCTGTAGAGGCGGGGGGGGGGCTCTGTTTCACCATGGGGACAAGGACACTGGCAGCAGAAGTTCTGGGAAGTACTCCTTGGCAAAAGCCCTTCCAGAGTCCGCCATTAGCCCCACCAAAGAGCCCAGGTAGGCTCCAGTATTGGGTTGCCTCAGGCCAAACAACCAACAGGGAGGGAACCCAGCCCCACCCATCAACAGTCAAGTGGATTAAAGTTTTACTGAGCTCTGCCCACCAGAGCAAAAGTCACCTCTACCCACCACCAGTCCCTCCCATCAAGCCTCTTAGATAGCCTCATCCACCAGAGGACAAACAGCAGAAGCAAGAAGAACTACAATCCTGCAGCCTGTGGAACAAAAACCACATTCACAGAAAGATAGACAAGATGAAAAGGCAGAGGGCTATATACTAGATGACGGAAAAAGATAAAACCCCAGAAAAACAACTAAATGAAGTGGAGATAGGCAACCTTCCAGAAAAAGAATTCAGAATAATAATAGTGAAGATGGGGGCTTCCCTGGTGGCGCAGTGGTTGAGAATCTGCCTGCCAATGCAGGGGACACGGGTTCGAGCCCTGGTCTGGGAAGATCCCACATGCCACGGAGCAACTAGGCCCATGAGCCACAACTACTGAGCCTGCGCGTCTGGAGCCTGTGCTCTGCAACAAGAGAGGCCGCGATAGTGAGAGGCCCGTGCACCGCAATGAAGAGTGGCCCCCACTTGCCGCAACTAGAGAAAGCCCTTGCACAGAAACGAAGACCCAACACAGCCATAAATTAAAAAAAAAAAAAAAAAAAAATAATAGTGAAGATGATCCAGGACCTCAGAAAAAGAATGGAGGCAAAGATCGAGAAGATGCAAGAAATGTTTAACAAAGACCTAGAAGAATTAAACAACAAACAAACAGATACGAACAATACAATAACTGAAATGAAAACTACACTAGAAGGAATCAATAGCAGAATAACTGAGGCAGAAGAACGGATAAGTGACCTGGAAGACAGAATGGTGGAATTCACTGCTGCAGAACAGACTAAAGAAAAAAGAATGAAAAGAAATGAAGACAGCCTAAGAGACCTCTGGGACAACATTAAATGCAACAACATTCGCATTATAGGGGTTCCAGAAGGAGAAGAGAGAGAGAAAGGACCACAGAAAATATTTGAAGAGATGATAGTCGAAAACTTTCCTCACATGGGAAAGGAAATAGCCACCCAAGTCCAGGAAGCACAGAGAGTCGCATACAGAATAAACCCAAGGAGAAACACGCCGAGACACATAGTAATCAAACTGGCAAAAATTAAAGACAAAGAAAAATTATTGAAAGCAGCAAGGGAAAAACGACAAATAAAATACAAGGGAACTCCCAAGAGGTTAACAGCTGATTTCTCAGCAGAAACTCTACAAGCCAGAAAGGAGTGGCATGATATACTTAAAATGATGAAAGGGAAGAACCTACAACCAAGATTACTCTACCCGGCAAGGATCTCATTCATATTCGATGGAGAAATCAAAAGCTTTACAGACAAGCAAAAGCTAAGAGAATTCAGTACCACCAAACCAGCTCTACAACAAATGCTAAAGGAACTTCTCTAAGTGGGAAACACAAGAGAAGAAAAGGATCTACAAAAACAAACCAAAACAATTAAGAAAATGGTCATAGGAACATACATATCGATAATTACCTTAAACATGAATGGATTAAATGCTCCAACCAAAAGACACAGGCTTGCTGAATGGATACAAAAACAAGACCCATATATATGCTGTCTACAACAGACCCACTTCAGACCTAGGGACACATACAGACTGAAAGTGAGGGGATGGAAAAAGATATTCCATGCAAATGGAAATCAAAAGAAAGCTGGACTAGTAATACTCATGTCAGATAAAATCGACTTTAAAATAAAGAATGTTACAAGAGACAAGGAAGGACACTACATAATGATCAAGGGATCAATCCAAGAAGAAGACATAACAATTATAAATATATATGCACCCAAAATAGGAGCACCTCAATACATAAGGCAACTGCTAACAGCTATAAAAGAGGACATCGACAGTGACACAATAATAGTGGGGGACTTTAACACCTCACTTACACCAATGGACAGATCATCCAAAATGAAAAAAAATAAGGAAACAGAAGCTTTAAATGACACAATAGACCAGATAGATTTAATTGATATTTATAGGACATTCCATCCAAAAACAGCAGATTACACTTTCTTCTCAAGTGCACAGGGCACATTCTCCAGGATAGATCACATCTTGGGTCACAAATCAAGCCTCAGTAAATTTAAGAAAATTGAAAGCATATCAAGCATCTGTTCTGACCACAACACTATGAGATTAGAAATCAATTACAGGGGAAAAAAATGTAAAAAACACAAACACATGGAGGCTAAACAATATGTTACTAAATAACGAAGAGATCACTAAAGAAATCAGAGGAAAACAAAAAATACCTAGAGACAAATGACAATGAAAACACAATGATCCAACACCTATGGGATGCAGCAAAAGAAGTTCTAAGAGGGAAGTTTATAGCAATACAATCCTACCTCAAGAAACAAGAAAAATCTCAATAAAACAATCTAACCTTACACCTAAAGGAACGAGAGAAAGAAGAACAAACAAAACCCAAAGTTAGCAGAAGGAAAGAAATCATAAAGATCAGAGAGGAAATAAATGAAATAGAAACAAAGAAAACAATAGCAAAGATCAGTAAAACTAAAAGCTGGTTCTTTGAGAAGATAAACAAAATTGATAAGCCATTAGCCAGACTCATCAAGAAAAAGAGGAAGAGGACTCAAATCAATAAAATTAGAAATGAAAAAGTAGAAGTGACAACAGACACCACAGAAATACAAAGCATCCTGAGACTACTACAAGCAACTCTATGCCAATAAAATGGACAACCTGGAAGAAATGGACAAATTCTTAGAAAGGTATAACCTTCCAAGACTGAACCAGGAAGAAACAGAAAATATGAACAGACCAATCACAAGGAATGAAATTGAAACTGTGATTAAAAATCTTCCAACAAACAAAAGTCCAGGACCAGATGGCTTCACAGGTGAATTCTATCAAACATTTAGAGAAGAGCTAACATGCATTCTTCTCAAACTCTTCCAAAAAATTGCAGAGGAAGGAACACTCCCAAACTCATTCTGTGAGGCCACCATCACCCTGATACCAAAACCAGACAAAGATACTACAAAAAAAGAAAATTACAGACCAATATCACAGATGAATATAGATGCAAAAATCCTCAACAAAATACTAGCAAACAGAATCCAACAACACATTAAAAGGTCATAAACCACGACCAAGTGGGATTTATCCCAGGGATGCAAGGATTCTTCAATATATGCAAATCAATCAATGTGATACACCATATTAACAAATTGAAGAATAAAAACCATGTGATCAGCTCAATAGATGCAGAAAAAGCTTTTGACAAAATTCAACACCCATTTATGATAAAAACTCTCCAGAAAGTGGGCATAGAGGGAAACTACCTCAACATAATAAAGGCCATATAAGACAAACCCACAGCAAACATCATTCTCAATGGTGAAAAACTGAAAGCATTTCCTCTAAGATCAGGAACGAGACAAGGATGTCCACTCTCACCACTATTATTCAACATAGTTTTGGAAGTCCTAGCCACGGCAATCAGAGAAGAAAAAGAAATAAAAGGAAACAAATTGGAAAAGAAGAAGTAAAACTGTCACTGTTTGCAGATGACATGACACTATACATAGAGAATCCTAAAAATGCCACCAGAATACTACTAGAGCTAATCAATGAATTTGGTAAAGTTGCAGGATAGAAAATTAATGCACAGAAATCTCTTGCATTCCTATACACTAATGATGAAAAATCTGAAAGAGAAATTATGGAAACACTCCCATTTACCACTGCAACAAAAAGAATAAAATACCTAGGAATAAACCTACCTAGGGAGACAAAAGACCTGTATGCAGAAAACTATAAGACACTGGTGAAAGAAATTAAAGATGATACCAACAGATGGAGAGATATACCATGTTCTTGGATTGGAAGAATCAATATTGTGAAAATGACTATACTACCCAAAGCAATCTACAGAGTCAATGCAATCTCTATCAAATTACCAGTGGCATTTTTTACAGAACTAGCACAAAAATTCTTAAAAGTTATATGGAGACACAAAAGACCCCGAATAGCCAAAGCAGTCTTGAGGGAAGAAAACGGAGTTGGAGGAACCAGACTCCCTGACTTCAGACTATACTACAAAGCAACGGTAATCAAGACAATATGGTACTGGCACAAAAACAGAAACATAGATCAATGGAACAAGATAGAAAGCCCAGAGATAAACCCACGCACCTATGGTTAACTAATCTATGACAAAGGAGGCAAAGATATACAATGGAGAAAAGACAGTCTCTTCAATAAGTGGTGCTGGGAAAACTGGACAGCTATATGTAGAAGAATGAAATTAGAACACTCCCTGACACCATGCACAAAAATAAATTCAAAATGGATTAAGGATCTAAATGTAAGGCCAAACACTATCAAACTCTTAGAGGAAAACATAGGCAGAACACTCTATGACATAAATCACACTAAGATCCTTTTTGACCCACCTCCTAGAGAAATTGAAATAAAAACAAAAATAAACAAATGGGACCTAATGAAACTTCAAAGCTTTTGCACTGCAAAGGAAAACATAAACAAGACGAAATTACAACCCTCAGAATGGGAGAAAATATTTGCAAACAAAGCAACTGACAAAGGATTAATCTCCAAAATATACAAGCAGCTCATGCAGCTCAATATCAAAAAAACAAACAACCCAATCCAAAAATGGGCAGAAGACCTAAATAGACATTTCTCCAAAGAAGACATACAGATGGCCAAGAAGCACATGAAAAGCTGCTCAACATCACTAATTATTAGAGAAATACAAATCAAAACTACAATGAGGTATCACCTCACACCAGTTAGAATGGGCATCATCAGAAAATCTACAAACAACAAATGCTGGAGAGGGTGTGGAGAAAAGGGAACCCTCTTGCACTGCTGGTGGGAATATAAATTGATAGAGCCACTATGGAGAACAGTATGGAGGTTCTTTAAAAACTAAAAATAGAATTACCGTATGACCCAGCAATCCCACTACTGGGCATATACCCAGAGAAAACCATAATTCAAAAAGACACATGCACCCCAATGTTCATTGCAGCACTATTTACAATACCCAGGTCATGGAAGCAATCTAAATGCCCATCGACAGAGGAATGGATAAAGAAGATGTGGTACATATATACAATGAATATTACTCAGCCATAAAAGGAACGAATTGAGTCATTTGTTGAGACATGGATGGATCTAGAGACTGTCATACAGAGTGGAGTCAGAAAGAGAAAACAAATATCGTATATTAACGCATATATGTGGAACCTAGAAAAATGGTACAGATGAGCGGTTTGCAGGGCAGAGGTTGAGACACAGATGTAGAGAACAAACGTAGGACACCAAGGGGGGAAAACCGCGGTGGGGTGGGGATGGTGGTGTGCTGAATTGGGCGACTGGGATTGACATGTATACACTGATGTGTATAAAATTGATGACTGATAAGAACCTGCAGTACAAAAAAACAAACAAAGAAAAAAAACCAACTAACACTAAACTTTCTTTGGGTTATTTGTATGGAAATATGCTAATATAAATGTTTCAGACATTACCTGAAATTTCTAAAAATCTTATATGTTCTGGTATAATGTCATAAGTCATAATTGTAGTTATTACTTTAAAATGTATATCTCAGGAATAACTAAATTTTCTTGTCAATTGCATTATTATGAACTTCCATCAAATCTTTAACCATGGTCATTTTTAAGTCTTTTGTCATTTACAGACAGTTCTGGGTGTACTCTGATGCTTTTGCAAAAATGTTCCTATAAAAGGGTTTCATCTTCAAGGAATTCATGGAAAAGACTCTGACAAGTACAGGTTTCTGGTAACTGACTATACTGCTGAACTGAATGAATAAGCATTTTCAGAACTCTAATGGAAAACTGATGAACTCATAAAAGTGCTAACAAAAGATCAAGATGAAAAAAAAATTAATTACATGGGACTGAGTGAACTGATGAAGATGATTATAATTTTTGTGACTTTCTGTTTGAATAAAAAAAAAATCCCACAAGGACTCAGAGGCAAAAAATATACAAATCAATTTTCACTGCAAAGTAAAGGAGCTGTTACAGTGGAGGATTACTGGACTGAATGTCAATATTATGAGATAGTATGAGTGTGTTTCGTGTTTGGTAAATGCAATCATTGTTGCTTTTGTTGTGGTCATCCATTTACAATGCTTGGTGTCAGTTTATTTATCTCTTGTAAAAAATAAAATACAGTGTGTGTGTGTGAAAAAAAAAAAGACTCTCAGCAAATCTAAGTTTCATCATGTTCCATGCAAATTAAGATGCTAGGATGAAAATAAACATGTATTAGCTTGAAAATAAAAAGAAAAAATGAAAGTAGGAAGGGTTTGCACTGTATTCCAGTTGAAATAAAGTATAATGACTGAGATTCTGACATGCTCTTTTAGTACCAGAATAACATTTATGCATCAAAATCTGCTTATGATGCACAATAAATGTACTAATCTTGTATAACAAATGTAGCCACTAACTGTTCTTTTACATATATTGAATAGGATCTTTATCTTTTACATATATTGAATAGAAAATCAAAAGAATCTTTTTTCTAGAAACATCTTCCCTTTAAGTACAATTTATTCTGCTAGCAATAAATTAATAAAATGAGGCATGCCTTGTTCTTTCCAAGTCAAAGTCCCTAACTTCATGGAACTTATATTTCACCAAAGTGAGACAGAAATTAAACAAATAATCCAATGAAATTAATCCACAATATATCAAGTGATAATAAATGGGCTCTGCAGAAAAATAAAATAAGGGTAAACGTGATAGAAAGTGCTGAGAGATGGCAGATGTTATAGGTGGTCATGGAAGGCCTTGCCAGTAAAGTGACAACTGAGCAGAAACCCAAGGAAGTAGTGCACTATGCAGATCCCTAAGGACCATTGCAGACAGGGCAACAACTAGTGCAAAGTCACTGAGGCAGGGGAATGCCACAAATCAGATGTTCCAGAAAATCAAAAAGGCTCCTATGGCAGAGATGAGTAAAGGGGGAGTAGGAGATAAAGTCAGAGCGATTGAGGGGGGAGTGGAGAGTTCAGATCCCATAGGGCCTTGTAAGCCTTTGTAACTTGCTTTTCTCTCAAGTTTGAGCAGAGGGGTGACGTGATCAGATTTAGAGTTTAAAGCTGTCACTCTGATTCCTGGGTAGACAACAGACTGCAGGAGGACATTGATTACGTACAGGGAAACCAGTTCAATGGTTATTGTAATAATCCAGATGACAGGTGAGAGTGACTTGGATGAGAGGGTTAGCAATGGAATTAGAGAAAGGAATTGGATTCTGGGTATCTTTTGAATGGTTATCCTCTTCTCTTTGATTCACACTCTTTTCCCTCAGTTTATTCATTTTGTAATAAGGCAGATGACTTATGTGAGCAACAGATCTAGTCTAGAATATAACATCATCCATGACATATTTCACTACGATTTTTATTTTAAATTATGATTTAAATTTTATCACTGATGGCTGGGTAGGCAGTGTGAGAAACAGACAAGGAGGAGCCTAAGATTTTTTGTGTAAGAAATGCTGCAGTTTACTGAAATGGAAAAGACTTTGGGAAGAAGTTGTCTTGTTTTGTTTTGCCTTATCTTGTTTTGTGTGGGGTGGAAATTAGGTTTCTAGTTTTGCATAAGTTAAGTTTGATATGACTATTTGGTATCCAAGGGAAGCTCTCGTGTGGTCAGTGGAGCCCAGTAAAGGGTGAATCAAAAATAACTGAGTCTACGGTGCTTTGTGTCCACCTAGAGGGTGGGATAGGGAGGGTGGGAGAGAGGTGCAAGAGGGAGGAGATATGGGGATATATGTATATGTATAGCTGATTCACTTTGTTATATAGCAGAAACTAACACACCATTGTAAAGCAATTATACTCCAATAAAGATGTTAAAAAAATTTTTTTTTAAATAAAAGAAAATGGAAAAAAAAAAAAAAAAAGGAGCTCTGCACAGACGTGACCCTCAGGGCAAAGAGCCCTGGCATCAACAGTAACAAACACCCTCAAAGCTTCTTATGCACGTTAAAATTTGAAAACCTTTGCCAGAGATTAAAAATAATAATAATAACTGAGTCTTTTAAAAGGAAATCTTATGTGTACACACAAGTATTCAGTTGTCTCCATTCCTCTTCCTCACAAACACATCGGATTACTTAAAGTTTCTCACCTTAAATACTGGGGAATTGCTGAATAAAAGTAGAAATATTAATTGTCATTTCTAATTGTTTAGCTACCAGTTGTTATAGAACTCTGGGGGAGATCCAGCTCATTACTAAACTGTTAATTTAAATCCTAATAAAATGTATTAGGAGTAATGGATGATTATGGGCCAAGATATGATGTTCACAAAATTGAGCCGCCCCGTTTGACAACCAGCGCCCGGGGTCGAAAGAGTGTAAGGAAACAGTTGTCATGACCCTGAAGGTTAAGAAAGAAAATAAGCTCATAACGAATCTCTGGTTCAGGAGATAACCTACTGTTTTTTCCTTCCCTGCTATTAATATTTTCTCTGTGCATCTTTGCCTTCTTTATATTTAGAGTTTAATTCACTCTCTTTGTGTGTTTGTGTGTGTGTGTGTGTATACACACACACACACATATATGTATATTTCCCTTTCTGGTCCAGGTAAGTGTAATATAGCGGCGTTTGATTGTTTTTATGCTGTCTTGACCCGGTTTCCAGGTCCTGGGTAGAGTCTGGTCAGCTCCCCTTCTGAAGCAACCAATTAAGTCTGCACCGTGACCAGTTCCCTTATTGGGCTTTCATACTCTGAACCACAGTGCACTTAACCTAATCTCCATGGGGCCAGGAATCAGAACGAGGGAGAACCTTCCACCCCGTAATGCCCTGGGGGTCCACAGAAGATTTCAAATTAGCCAGTTCACAGGGACTCAAAACTAAACCCAGAAGTTCGCCATACAGAGGCTGCTCCCTACAGCTCCAGCTTGCTGTTACTCTGTCCCAGGGTAAAAGTGCTTATGCGGCTCTGCCTGACAGCCTTCTTTCATTTGGAGCTGTAAGAAGGAGTTCTGACTTTCATCTATCCAACTGTCAGTGTATTTTGATGTGTCCTGCCCTGAAAAGAAACCTTACGTTTTTTAAAAACAGGAAGGAAGGAAGGGATGGAGAACTCTGTTTTTATCCTGACTACTTCCCTTTCTTCATCTCATTCACACTCCTAGAATTCTCTCCTCTTGTATGATTTCTAGATTCTTTCTGCTTCCTTGTCCTTCTCTCTTAAAATGTTCCTTCCTTCTCACTATCTCCTCTCTATAAAAATACAATGATCATAATTCCCTGTGCTCATGAATTTCTGTAAGTTATCCCAAAAGACTTTATAAAAGTTAAAACTAAAAAAAAAGAGTAAAAATTATTAAAACTTTAATAGAGTAAAAGTGAAAATGTCAGGCATAGAGTGTAAAAGCTTGGAAGTGCTATAACACACACACACAAAATAATAACAGACACCATTAATGGGAGAGTAATAAGCAATACCTTTGCGTGATATCCATTTTAACTTGAACTACCTTCGACTATTTCCACCATCAGCAGTTTTCTCTAGCTCATACATCTTATGGCTTATGAATAAAGTGTGGAGGTGGTTTTCATTTGTTAATACTGCTTTACCACTTAGTTGTAGATTTGTCAAAGCCTAAAGTTTACTTCTCGATACTTTTTATTTAAGTTTTCTTAAATTCCAGTAACTCTTTATAGTTTACCTGGATTATACATTGTTCTTTTTTCCTCCAATATGTGAACACTCTTTTTACATTAAATTTCTCCTTTACACAATTCTTTTTTTTTTTCCACATCAATCCTCTTTGCGTCATCAGATATTATTTTCAATGTTCTATGCCTTAGGCAGATCTTCCTAATTGCTGCTGGTGTCTGTCATATGCTGAATTAAGAATAATAGCAAGGGAGGTTACCCAACTCTCTTCATTAATGACATGTGTTGCTGCAACTCATAAGGAGATGATGAAAGCTTCAAGTTTTCAGAAAATACAGCCAAGTTTAAGACCCAAAAAATCTAAGCCAGAATCAGAAGAGACAACAGCAACTAGTATATGCTATGGTTTTACAGTTTGTGGAAATTATAGGTGTGATGAATAAAAAGTTCCAATTTGTTTTGGAACATTTTTAGTTCCTTGTTCATGAATAACTTTAATCTGCAGTTTATTCAGATAATATGATACTACATAAAGATATTTTTACTTTTTAGTAAATAAGAACATTTTTATGAAACAACAAGAAGAAAGTATGATCCAAGAAGCACAGGAAAGATATGCAACAGACATAATGTTTATTTAATATTTTTCCTCAGAATTTTAAAATAATTTATAACATCTCGTATACTCAGTCTTAAATATTGCACTAATTTTGCTAATTAAATTTTAACATTTAGTCTTAAATATATAAGCTAGAGACATAGAAGGTAAAGAAATAAGGCTAGGCTCTGTACCAAGAAAGTATATGATTTATATCTTATGGTTTGGTTTAATTTCTTTGCTGAGCCAGCAGAGGAGACATTTATGAGGGCTGCCAGAACATACATTAATTTTTCATTGAGGCAGATTTTACAAGTGGAACCGACATTATTTATGGAATTATACAGAAGTTCTCACAATAGAGACGCTAATGTTTTCCAAAACAAATTGGTGATTTTCACCGCCTGGGGAGTTTATTATTTCAACAAAGTACAGTATTTTGGTTTTGTTCTTGTTTTTTCAACTTTGGAATTAAAGAGTGGATGGAGACTCTGATAATGTTTTTGGAATGCTTCTTGCTGTATCACAAACTTCTCTCAGGAGTTTCACAAATATATATATATATTTGTAACTATTAGGAAATCTTTATTAAGTAACCTAAGCTGGTACCATGGGAATACAAAGATGAATTAGAACGACTATTTCTTTTGAAGAATTGTCCATTGGTGAAGGAAAGAGACAAATGCAAATTAGCTTAATGCAGAGTAAGTGTTAACTATAGATATTAACAATGTAGAGAAGAGCAACCAGAAGCAAGGGTCAAGCCTGTCGCTGCAATCAGGGGTAGGTGAGGTTTGGGGTGAGCCCACCCACTTGGGTGACCCCAGTATAATGTAAGCGGAGTTGAGCCAGGCATGGAGGTGTGAAAGTGTAACAGTCTTCAGGAAATGAGAGGCAGTCTGGAGAGGCTGGGGATTCAGGTGACAGAGGACAGTAGTGGGATGAGGCTCTGATCAGAGTTTAGATGGTCTTGAATACCATATTAAGAAGTTTAGACTCTGAATAGCATAACTCAAGTTTCAATTCAATTAATTTTCTAACAGATTTGGTTATTAATTCAGGGGTGCACATCACACAACTACACTTTCTCCTCTGGTGAAAATTTTCATTTTCTAACCATTAGAAATAGTTATATAGCTCTACGTTAACCATAACTCTTTATGGTCTATATTTTAGTTTCATAATAAAGATTCAGGGATGCACTTCACATTGGGAAGGAATCTCCTTTATCAGAAAAAAATAGGTAAATTTTCTATTATTTATTAATTATTTCTCATCACTTGGACCTACAAGTTCTTACAGGTTATTTTATACTTATTTAGAAAGAAAACTATTTAAATAATTTCAACTAGAGGGGTTTAAAATATTATTAAGTGATAATGACCATTATCACTTAATAATTAAGTGATAATGACCTCATAGTATTTGGCCAGGTTTTGAATTAAGCACCTTCACCCAGGTATCACCTAATGCTCCAGTTACTATTGCTGTGTAACAAACCACTCCAGATTTAGTGATGTAAAACGACCACTATGTAATTTTGCTAATGAACTCTATGGAAAATAGCAGACAGAGCACTGCAGGGATGGCTCATCTCTGTCCCACAATGTCTGAGGACTCAGGTAGGAAAACTCAAACAGTTAAGGACTGGAATAATCTGTATGCTCTGTCAGTCTCATATCTGGGCTTGGATGAGTAGCTTCTCCTTGTGAACTGGCCTTCTCAAAGCATGATGACCAGATTCCTAAAGGGAGTGTTGTTAGGGCAATGTCCTGAGAGCAAGATGTCTAAGAGAACCAGGTGGAAGATGCATGGCCTTTGAGGATCTAGCCGCAGGATTCACACAGCATCCCTTCTGTCGTGCATTATTAGTCAAATTGGCCACAAGTCCATCCTTTCAATAGGAGGACTGCCAAATATTTCTGGGCCGTGTTTAAAACTGCCATACCTAGTATCTTCATCCTAACTCAGACTATTGGCTATTTGAAGATTTCTTCTCTCTTAGACTGGGTCTTGCTGATGCACATTCCATTTTATTCATTATTTTATCCCTAGGACATAATATGGCACATAGTATGGGTTCAAAAAGTATTAGCTGGAAAAATAAACTATTTCCCAAATGCATCTTGCTTGCCTCATTTTTTTTGTCTTGCCAGTCCTGACAGGTAGAATATCCCTTTCATTCCTCTATGAATTCATATATATATACACATATATATATATGTATATATATATACACATATAATATTTGAATGAGAAAGAAGAACTCTTTAATATCAATTGTATATAGTAGCTGTTCTAGGTGCCTTGCAAACATGATTTTATTGAGTCCTCGTAACAACTTTATGGCAAATATTATTATCTCCTGTTTATGAATGAAGGAATAGACTCAAAAGTTTAAGTAACTTGCCTGAGGTAAACTTAAAAGCAACAGAAGTATTAAGCCCAGGTGTGTTTGATTCCAAAATTTTGCTGAGCTTAACAAACACTTACTAAACACCAACCACGTATTCGTGGTTATGTTAGGAACCAAAGGTACAAAAACTTAGCCCCTCCTTTTTAGCAGCTCAGAGTCTAATGAAAAGAAGTCTCACCATCAAAGAAAGTACATAATTTTTTCCACTCCATCACCTTGCATTCCTCTATCCTGTAAGGTACTGTAGAAAGTACTGTGTACATTAAAAATACCATTAAGAGGCAGTCATCCCAATTTCGTTCCTTTTTATGGCTGAGTATTATTCCATTGTATATATGTACCATATCTTCTTTATCCATTCATCTGTCGATGGACATTTAGGTTACTTCCATGTCTTGGATATTGTAAATAGTGCTGCAATGAACATTGTTCTGAATTATGGTTTTCTCAGAGTATATGCCTAGTAGTGGGATTGTTGGGTCATATGGTAGTTGTCTGTCATACAGAGTGAAGTAACTCAGAAAGAGAAAAACAAATATCATATATTAACGCATATATGTGGAATCTAGAAAAATGGTACAGATGAACCTATTTGCAGGGCAGTAATAGAGACGCAGATGTAGAGAATGGACATGTGGATGCGGTGGGGGGGGCAAAGGGGGATGGGATGAATTGGGAGATTGGGATTGACATATATACACTACCATGTGTAAAACTGATAGCTAGTGGGAACCTGCTGTATAGCGCAGGGAGCTCAACTCGGTGCTCTGTGGTGACCTAGATGGGTGGGATGTGGGGGGAGGGAGGTCCAAGAGGGAGGGGATATATGTATACATACAGCTGAGCCTTCATTGTACAGCAGAAACTAATACAACATTGTAAAGCAGCTATACCCCAATAAAACAAACAAACAAAAACCAAACCAACAAACAAAAAAGAGACAGTCATCTCATTCAAAAAGGTTTAGCTGGAGCTGAGATGCACAAATCCACTTGAAATGTAATTGGCCTGCGTATTCTTGCCCTTTTTGTGGAGGAGGGACCCTGCACAATGAACCCAGACTACTGAATTCAATCCTTGCAGTAGCAATATGCCCAGCCTGGGGATGGAACCAGTTGGTCCGTGTCATTTAAACATTTGCATCGTAAAAGGAACCTAACTTCTACTGAAATGCAGTAAATAGTAAATGACAAATTAACAATCCAACCACAAGTGTTAAAAGAATCTAGAAGTGAAACAGATTACTTTCAGCTGGAATTATCAGGAAAGGCTCATAAAAGAGGTAGAATTTGACTTGCGTTTTGTAGCATAGAAGGAAGTGTTTCATGTGAAGCAGAAGGGAAGACAATGATTCCAGGTACAAGAAACATTAGGCACAGCAGTTGAGAAAGGAAAGAACAAGACTGTTCTGGGCTAGAAATAAGACTAGTTTAGTAAAATTAGAGGTAAGGTGCATTTTTAAAGGAAACATCATAAAATAAAGCCTGCATATATTTGTGACTATTTTTGAGCTCCTATACTACACAAAATAATATTAGCTCCCTTTCACTGAGTGCTTTGTATTATGCAAAGCTGGTGAGTCTTATTCTGACGATATATAGAAACAAATGAGTAAGCAGAAATGAAAAAGAAAAAAGAAAAAAGGAAGGAAGATAGACAAAAGGAAGGAAGGAAGGAAGGGAGGGGGAAGGGAGGGGGGAGGGAGAGAGGGAGGGAGGGGGGAAGGGAAATTTTAGAATTAGAAAGCAAACTTGGCAGTGTGCAAATACTACTTAACTAAGCCACTTACCATGGGTAGTGCATAAAGTAGGTTTTTGATTTCTGGATTATTGCCTAAAAGAGATGCCATACAAAAACAATTTAGCATAGTTAGTCAAATGTCTTATGACCCGTTTCCAAATACCCCACCTTTCAGAAAATAGACTTTTCTTTTGGCAGTTTCGATTGCCTATGTCTTTTAATGCTTGTGCTGGCAGTCTTTCCAATGTTCTGTCATCTGGGTATCAGATTAGTGTTCATACTTTATGTTCCTCAACCATCTACCTAATGAGATTACAAAATTCAAGAACACATAAAGTTGAAAATACTTGGACTACTAGAAGTTGAGTGCTAGATTTAGTGTCCTTTAGGCTATAAAAAGTAGAGAAAAATAGGGGAAATCTGGCAGCTAGTACAGGCAATAAAATGTCAACTGATCTTAAAGCACACTGTAGAGGTATTCAGTCATCCTGTTAAAATTAAATTAAGCTCCTCCCCTTTTAATTAAAATCTGTAAATAAACTAAGTAAAATCATCACATCAGAGAGCTAGAGAAGAACATGATGTCCACTTTAATCACTTCTCATTTTACAGATTTGCAGATATTAACTGATATTCTGGTTGGGCAGAGGATAAAACACCAAACTTTTTTCTCACTAATGAATACAATAGAATGAATACTGTTTTTAACAACCCAAAACACTAGGAACAGAAAACTTTATTTGAACTAGAAAAAGTTAAGAATGTTACCCTTTAAAAATTATAATTTTACTAACAAAATTTTTTACTATAAAGTTTGGCATTCTTGATTTGCTTAAATTATATTGTTGATTGCCATCCCTAACTTTATAATATTTCAGTAACATTATTATTTAGGAAAATATTTATCTGAAAATTTTCTCAATACTTCCCATTACACAGTCAAATTTAATCTGCTACATATATATACATGTGTATATATATATATATGTTTTTTTAAAATCTTGCCTTTAATATTATCGCTACCTTCCTCTTTCTACCCTACAATCCTCTCTGTAATTTTGTCTTGTTCTGCACTCTTGGCATTTAGCATTTTCTAACATCCTGAACTGGCCATGGGATACTGAAATGTCTTCAAATGGATCCAGGTTCTACCAATATCCTGACAACAGAGATGTTGCTCGGTTGTATACAGTCCCTCCTCTATGTCCAGCATCAATAAAACAGATGAACACAAAAATTATACAAACTAGGGGAAAGGTGAAGATACATCATATTCTAAGATAACCAGAAATAGGGGTTTTTACCCACTGGATCTGCTTGAGATCTGCAAACTGTTAGAAAATTACAACATTCATTAATCCACTCAAAAGAAAAAAGGGAAAAGAAATATTAACTACAGCACTTTTGCTTTAAACACCCCTCTTGCCCCTTAAGTGGAGTATTTCACTCAAACCTGATGGAATATTCCCTTTAAAGCTTTCCTTTATGCTTAAAATTTGGTAACTAACTGATAAAAACATTACCAAAAGAATTTTTACATACCCATAAAATGTCCTGTGATATTGTGAATTTTGTTTTAATCACTTATTTGGCTTATTTCAGCCAGTTTATTTTGAAATGTTAGGAATCTTTGGGGAAAATACTTGACATTAATGGTATTAACAGACTAGCCCAATCTAAGAACTTAGATTAGGTCTGGAAGTTATTAAAAACAAAAAAGTTTCTTGATAATTTTTCCACTATATTTGTTACTCAGAGAATATTAATTAGGAAAATCAACTCATCTGTTACTTTTTTAAGGAAAGTTTAAAATGAGTTTACATGTGCATATGCATGTATTACACATGCCTATTTTTCTTTGCTTTCCATTTCCTTAGCTTTATTTTTTTATATATTAATTCTCTTAGGACATTTCTGGTTATATGTCTGGAAACTTCAACCATCTAGAAAAAAAGAAGGTTGGGAAATAATGAAAAAAATGTGGTGAAAGAATTCACATAAAAGTTTTGGAGACTTGAAAATGGGAACAACAGACACAAAAAATTACTGAACTAGAAAAAAATAGGCCTTCCTGGCAGGTACTTATATAGCAATATACTGATAACTGTGGGATAAAAATAAAGGCACCCAGACATTATTACAGAGTTCTCCTCCAAGGAATCAAACTTCTAATTCAAAGGTAAAGAGAGATTGTGATTCATATTTTTTCTTTCTGCTTTAGACATTAGAAAAAAATTAACAGTTGTAAAAGAAAAATGAAATCTTAAAAATAAATTTAGTTCAATTATTTACTTCAAGTATCTTCTTAGGAATTTCATCCTATTTACTTTTATGCAAATACACACATATACACAGAGGAGGATGTATAATCTGTGTATTGATATATAATGTCAAAACTATATATTATATATTCAATTTATTGTCAATATGAATCTCATCATTGTCCCTTATATACAGATTTTTTCAATAGGTGTCCAAGCAGTGGAAAAAATATAAAATGACAAGTCAGAGAGGAGTTTCTTCCAGTGGGATTAATTCCAGTATGTAAGTAGTTTCTGAATATTAGCAATCCAAGAGGTATTAAGTTAAATGTTAAGATTCTGGGAATTGAATTAGAGATTATTTAAGGAAGGGGAGAAATTCTTGTTTAAATTCTTCCCTTTGAATAATTCAATCCATGTTTTTAATAATTCTCATGCAACCAAGATGTCTTCTGGAGTTACCATAGTATTCACTAATTACTAATAAAATATTCTATTACCTAATTTGCTAATCCAGGGGATCCTGAAGAGTGTGAAGAAAGACAGTAATTTGGGATTAAAAAACAAATGCATAAGAGTTTCCACTGAGCCGTGATTTGCTCTGAGATTTTTTTCCCTCTTTTCCAATTACAGGCATTAGCTAAAATCAATACCAATCCACGTTCCATTCCAAAGGTCAAGAGACTTCCCTCAATCACTTCAATGAGAATATGCACAGTAATTTTGACTCTTTTCTCCATTAAGATCTAATGATTCTTCTTCAGAAGGAATTTTCAAGTCTGAGCACCACTCACTCCCCACCACTTCTTAATGTTTCCTCTGCTACTTCCTTAGTGAAACTGTCATTTTGTGCACCTGGACTATTGCAATATTTCTCTAGGGGACCTCCATCTCTAGCCATTTGTCTCAGCTGGCTACAGCCAATTCTCCACATTGCTTTATAACATATATGATCATGTCATTCTTGTGCTCCAAAACTGTCAATAGTATCCGAAAGCCAATTGAACACAGACCCTATTCCTTACTAAAGTATTCCAAGGTCTTCACAAGCTGGGTCTACCTACAAACACTCCTACCATTTTCCACACATGAGACGGGAGATTTTCAGAATTATAGATCTCACAGATTTATAATCTATCTTTTATCTAGCTATAGATATATGCATATATCTATATATGTGTACCCATAAACACAGTTTCTAAAATAGGTGTCTAAGATAATTGCAAACTTTAAAATTTTTCCAAATTAAGAAAACACAAAATTGCCATTTAACATCACCTTTACTTTACAAAAAAAAAAAAAATACTTTTTCCCTTCACTTAAATTAACTGTTTATGAAAACACTTCACATTGTTATGTCACTTATTTTTCATATATCACTGTAATAATGATGACTTTGTCATATATTGGCAGGAGTGTCTGGCAATGACAGGTATTTGGGAATCACTGCACTAGACTAGTCATCATTCCCTAAAAACATACTGATTGGTAATATTATGACTCATAGACTTACATTAATTATGAGAATGGTTGAAAACTCAGACGACTGTGTCAGTTAAGGTCTTGGCAGGAAACCAGCACAGTCAGCAGGGATTCTGAAATAACAGGGATATTTGCAGAAGCAAGGCCAGGGTTAAGGAAATCAACAAGGTATGTTAGGGCATCCAGGGATTAGCAACAGCAGGAAGGGCTGCGGAGAATAATAGGTGGTATCAGAGGCTCAGGGAGGCCTCATGGCATTTTTAAATGAAAGAACCAGAATCCTGATGCCTTAGCAGAGAGCAGAGGAAGAAAACCCTACATCCCTCTCCTCTTTCTGATTGCTAATGCCTCTCACTGGTCGATTCAGTGGCAAGTCAGAGGGCAAGGGAATAAGGCTGACAGAGTCAATAAGGATCAAGCCAGTCCTCTGCACAGAATAGGGAAAGAAAGGAGAAAATGGATGGGGTGACATGGGAAGGACAAATGGAGAATAACTAGCCAACTAATTTTCTTCCTGTCCTATTTGTAGAAATTTAAGGCAAGCTTAATTTGAATTGCAGTGCCCTTTATTTTGCCATTTTTCCTTAGCTAATTGTGTTAGAATGCCTATGTTAGAGCAGTGCTTTCCAATCTTTTTTACGTTATGGCACATGTCAGTCAATCAGAGGATTTGGGATGCATACAAACAATCCCGAATTTACAATGGTTCTACTTATGATTTTTTGACTTTACAATGGTGCAAAAGTGATATGCATTCAGTAGATTCATACTTTGAATTTTGAATTTTGATCTTTTCATGGGCTAGAGATATGTGGTCTGATACTCTCTTACGACGCTGGGCAGCAGCAGCGAGCGACACCGCCCGGTCAGCCCTGCAATCACGAGGGTCAACCACCAATACACTGACAACCACTCTGTACCCATACAACCACTCTGGGTTTTTTTTAGTATAGTACAGTGTTCAATAAATGTCATGAGATAGTCACTGCTTTATTATAAAATAGGCTTTGTGTTATATGATTTGCTCAACTGGAGGCTAATGTAAGTGTTCTGAGCACATTTAAGGTAGGTGAGGCTAAGCCATAATGTTTGGCAGGTTAGGAGTATTAAATTCATTTTTGATGAACTTGAGATATTTTTAGCTTATGATGGGTTTAATGGGACAACTCCATCGTAAGTTGAGGAAGATCTATAGGTAAAAGCCTTGGTGAAAAAAATATTTTTTTGCACTCTCTTTGTACTATGAATAGACATGATTCTACATATTAAATTTATATGAAACTTCCCAACAACAATTAAAACTGAATTTTTTAAATAGGAAAATTAAGCTTGCTTTCGTAATTTTTTTTAGTATTGCTTTTTATGCTTGAAATGGTCAGTCACAATTCCTGATCAAGACCTTAACAAAGTTCTCTTCATATTCTTGAGTCACCATTGACTAGAAATGTTGTTGGTAAAACTAAGTAAAACCATTTTTATAGCCTTTTAAAATTTATAAGAATGAGATTATATTTAAAGAAAAGCTCTTTTTTCTTTTCTTATGAAGGCAATATGTTAAACGTATACTGTGATGATGAAAATGAATTTCAAGTCCAAAAAACAATTCAAATCAGGTGTTCCGAAGTTTTAATGAAGTTCTAATTTTCAGAGTACACATGCATTGTCAGGGCAGTCCTTCTGCTGCTAGCTTTGAGGCCACTTAAAGTCACATCCACTGCAAATGGAAAGGAGTGTCTCAAATTTGTGAAAACAGAGATTTGGAGCCATCATCCAGATCTGTGCCCACAAGGAGATCTCATCCTCTAACCCTTCCTCCAACACCTTCCTCTGAACTCACTAGGGTTTGCCCTGTCCTTGTGGACATCTAGAACTCCTCCATTAACTTCTTGATGGGCTGCACTGCGCACTCACTCTAGACACTGAGTAGATGCCCAGGTGGCAGAGCATGTCCAAAGAAGGACTGAAGAATGGTTATCAGATCTCTCATTATCTCAGTAATGACTCCAGCCTCCCAGACTTCATTCATATGCCCCAAGGCCAAAGGAGGTTAATATTACAGACATACGATTGTAACCTTTACTACTGTACACTGATTGGAAAGCTTGAGACCCAGAAAAAACATTTGCTTAGTTATAGTCAGTTACCTTTATGAAAACAATTCCAAAGGGTAAAAAGATCAACATTGTTGGGTTTTTTTTTCTTATCAGGTATACCAATTTAATATTTTTGAGATTTGGTATGAGGTTCTACAATCTGATCAGGGACTAGTTATAATAACATAGGATGTAGGACAAGGCCATTTGTTCCTGGAAAGTTAATTGTCAGATTACCCTATACCTGTCTAACATCCTCTGTCCATTATAATTCATTTGATGATTTACCCCCTTCATAAGGGAAACAAGTAACACAAAGAAATTTTGATTTTGTAGAAGCAACTCCCACTAAGATCTATAGTCACCTCTAAGAAATATAGTTTGCATTGTCACAAAAAAATGGCAAATATGTTTGCAAAGTTCCTATAAGAAATCTCTCTTCAATAGTTGTGCCAGCTTGCTATTTATTGTTGCTACTAAAGAACACAGAGAGACCTACTCTTACTCCAGTCTTGAATGAAGTAACAGAGTTAGGATCAGGTGTAATCATTGCCCATAGTATTTGCCCTCGGAGTGATTGTAAAAAAGTCAAAGCACTTTCCTTCCATGAAGCAGATTCTGGAATGAGACAAAAACCCTTCAGGTCTACCCTGCCTGAAGATGTAGAGTCCAGGTCTGCTTGTTCGTATAGAAAAATATTATTTCAACAAGCAGAGGGCTGAAATAAGTGTGTCAATATAAAGTTGAAATAAGTGTGTCAATATAATATTGTTCAAAGTAAAATAAAGGGACATCAGAATACTTTGTTTTCATTGGTCTCCCAGTTCCATAGTGTCCTATAATTTCTGACTTAATCCACATCTTAAAATAACTAAAAAATTAGACCTAACCTAGAGCATGGAATGAACTCGATTTTTCAAGTCTTAATAGTCCATTGGAAAAGACTGTAATCAAAACGTCTCAGGACCAACAGTGAATATTGCAGCATCAAGCTGTATGTTTCTCTGCTAAAATTTTCTCTACCTCTGACCATAGAGTGTTGGTGGTGGCTCTTTTATACTAGGGAGGAGTAGAATTTGGAGAAGACATGGGAAGATGTACACTTCGGAGGCTTACATAACATTAACAACAATAGCCAATGTTTACTGAGTGTTTATATGCACCACATACCACACAATGTTCTGAAGGGCTGGTATTAGTTGGGTGCATTTAGTTGAAAGCAATAGAAAATAAAACTGGCAAGAAAAAAAATTGGGAATATATAGGGTTATAATCTTAAACAGGGTTAGTTTGAGAGTTGTCTTAATCCAATGTATTCCTTGTGATTATGAGATTCTATTGGCTCAAGGAAGAAGAGGGCTCTGGTAGCTTTGGGCCTAATATAAATATACAACATCAAGAGGAAGAAACAATCTCTTAAGCATGCTTGATACCCAGCTTGTATACACCTACATTGTCTAATATGACTATCTCTTCATATTGGTGAATATGCATGACCTACCAACTCTGAGAAGAAAAGTAATCACCTAGGCCTAACTGATTGGAATTGATTCATCTGGCCATTTCTGAACAAATTTGTCATTAGAAAATGCTGAAGATTGGTTCAAGATGGCGGAGTAGAAGGACGTGCTCTCACTCCCTCTTGCGAGAGCACTGGAATCACAACTAACTGCTGAACAATCATTGAAAGGAAGACACTGGAACTCACCAAAAAAGATACCCAACATCCAAAGACAAAGGAGAAGCCACAGTGAGATGGTAGGAGGGGCGCAATCACAATAAAATCAAACCCCATAATTATTAGGTGGGTGACTCACAAACTGGAGAACACTTATACCACAGAAGTCCACCCACTGGAGTGAAGGTTCTGAGTCCCACGTCAGGCTTCCCAACCTGGTTCTGAGCCCCACATCAGGCTTCCCAACAGGAGAAGGAATTCCTAGAGAATCAGACTTTGAAGGCTAGCGGGATTTGACTACAGGACTTTGACAGGACAGGGGGAAACAGACACTCCACTCTTGGAGGGCACACACAAAGTAGTGTGCGCATCGGGACCCAGGGGAAGGAGCAGTGACCCACACAGGAGATTGAACCAGACCTACCTACTAGTGTTGGAAGGTCTCCTGCAGAGGCAGGGGGTGGATGTGTCTCACCGTGAGGACAAGGACACTGGCAGCAGAAATTCTGGGAAGTACTCCTTGGCATGAGCCCTCCCAGAATCCGCCATTAGCCCCACCAAAGAGCCCAGGTAGGCTCCAGTGTTGGGTCGCCTCAGGCCAAATAACCAACAGGGAGGGAACCTAGCCCCACCCATCAGCAGACAAGCGGATTAAAGTTTTACTGAGCTCTGCCCACCAGAGAAACAGCCAGCTCTACCCACCACCAGTCCCTCCCATCAGGAAACTTGCACAAGCCTCTTAGATAGCCTCATCCATCAGAAGGCAGACAGCAGAAGCAAGAAGGACAATCCTGCAGCCTGTGGAGCAAAAACCACATTCACAGAAAGAGACACAGGATGAAAAAGCAGTGGGCTATGTACCAGATGAAGGAACAGATAACACCCCAGAAAAACAACTAAATGAAGTGGAGATAGGCAACCTTCCAGAAAAAGAATTCAGAATAATAACAGTGAAGATGATCCAGGACCTCACAAAAAGAATGGAGGCAAAGATTGAGAAGATGCAAGAAATGGTTAACAAAGACCTAGAAGAATTAAAGAACAAACAAACAGAGATGAACGATACAATAACTGAAATGAAAAATACACTAGAAGGAATCAATAGCAGAATAACTGAGGCAGAAGAACGGATAAGTGACCTGGAAGACAGAATGGTGGAATTCACTGCTGTGGAACAGAATAAAGAAAAAAGAATGAAAAGAAATGAAGACAGCCTAAGAGACCTCTGGGACAACATTAAACACAACAACATTGGCATTCTAGGGGTCCCAGAAGGAGAAGAGAGAGAGAAAGGACCAGAGAAAATATTTGAAGAGATTATAGTCAAAAACTTCCCTCACATGGGAAAGGAAATAGCCACCCAAGTCCAGGAAGAGCAGAGGGACCCATACAGGATAAACCCAAGGAGAAACACACCGAGACACATAGTAATCAAATTGGCAAAAATAAAACACAAAGAAAAATTATTGAAAGCAGCAAGGGAAAAACAACAAATAACATATAAGGGAACTCCCATAAGGTTAACAGCTGATTTCTCAGCAGAAACTCTACAAGCCAGAAGGGAGTGGCATGACATATTTAAAGTGATGATAGGGAAAAACCTACAACCAAGATTACTCTACCCAGCAAGGATCTCATTCAGATTTGATGGAGAAATCAAAAGCTTTACAGACAAGCAAAAGCTAAGAGAATTCAGAACCACCAAACCAGCTCTACAACAAATGCCAAAGGAACTTCTCTAAGTGGGAAACACAAGAGAAGAAAAGGACCTACAAAAACAAGCCCAAAACAATTAAGAAAATGGTCATAGGAACATACATATCGATAATTACCTTAAACATGAATGGATTAAATGCTCCAACCAAAAGACACAGGCTTGCTGAATGGATACAAAAACAAGACCCATATATATGCTGTCTACAAGAGACCTACTTCAGACGTAGGGACACATACAGACTGAAAGTGAGTGGATGGAAAAAGATATTCCATGCAAATGGAAGTCAAAAGAAAGCTGGAGTAGCAATACTCATATCAGATAAAATCGACTTTAAAATAAAGAATGTTACAAGAGACAAGGAAGGACACTACATAATGATCAAGGGGTCAATCCAAGAAGAAGATATAACAATTATAAATATATATGCACCCAACATAGGAGTACCTCAATACAAAGGCAACTGCTAACAGCTATAAAAGAGGAAATCGATTGTGACACAATAATAGTGGGGGACTTTAACACCTCACTTACACCAATGGACAGACCATCCAAACATAAAATTAATAAGGAAACACAAGCTTTCAAAGAAACAAGAGACCAGATAGATTTAATTGATATTTATAGGACATTCCATCCAAAAACAGCAGATTACACGTTCTTCTCAAGTGTGCACGGAACATTCTCCAGGATAGATCACATCTTGGGCCACAAATCAAGCCTCAGTAAATTTAAGAAAATTGAAATCATATCAAGCATCTTTTCTGACCACAACACTATGAGATTAGAAATCAATTACGGGGAAAAAAATGTAAAAAACACAAACACATGGAGTCTAAACAATACGTTACTAAATAACCAAGAGATCGCTGAAGAAATCAAAAAGGAAATCAAAAAATACCTAGAAACAAATGACAATGAAAACACGATGATCCAAAACATACGGATGCAGCAAAAGCAGTTCTAAGAGGGAAGTTTATAGAAATACAAGCCTACCTCAAGAAACAAGAAAAATCGCAAATAAACAATCTAACCTTTCACCTAAAGGAACTAGAGAAAGAAGAACAAACAAAACCCAAAGTTAGCAGAAGGAAAGAAATCATAAAGATCAGAGCAGTAATAAATGAAATAGAAACAAAGAAAACAATAGCAAAGATCAATAAAACTAAAAGCTGTTTCTTTGAGAAGATAAACAAAATTGATAAACCATTAGCCAAACTCATCAAGAAAAAGAGCAAGAGGGCCCAAATCAATAAAATGAGAAATGAAAAAGTAGAAGTGACAACAGACACCGCAGAAATAAAAAGCATCCTAAGAGACTAACTACTACAAGCAACGCTATGCCAAAGAAATGGACAAATTCTTAGAAAGGTATAACCTTCCAAGACTGAACCAGGAAGAAACAGAAAATATGAACACACCAATCACAAGTAATGAAAATGAAACTGTGACTAAAAATCTTCCAACAAACAAAAAGTCTAGGACCAGATGGCTTCACAGGTGAATTCTATCAAACATTTAGAGAAGAGCTAACACCGATGCTTCTCAAACTCTTCCAAAAAACTGCAGAGGAAGGAACATTCCCAAACTCATTCTATGAGGCCACCATCACCCTGATACCAAAACCAGACAAAGATACTATAGAAAAAGAAAATTACGGACCTATTTCACTGAAGAATATACATGCAAAAATCCTCAACAAAATACTAGCAAACAGAATCCAACAACACATTAAAAGGATCATACACCATGATCAAGTGGGATTTATCCCAGGGACGCAAGGATTCTTCAATATACGCAAATCAATCAATGTGAATCACCATATTAAAAAACTGAAGAATAAAAACCATATGATCATCTCAACAGATGCAGATGAAGCTTCTGACAAAATTCAACACCCATTTATGTTAAAAACTCTCCATAAGGTGGGCATAGAGGGAACCTACTTCAACATAATAAAGGCCATATATGACAAACCCACAGCAAACATCATTCTCAATGGTGAAAAACTGAAAGCATTTCCTCTAAGATCAGGAACAAGACAAGTATGTCCACTCTCACCACTATTATTCAACATAATTTTGGAAGTCCTAGCCACAGCAATCAGAGAAGAAAAAGAAATAAAAGGAATACAAATTGGACAAGAAGATGTGAAACTGTCACTGTCTGCAGATGACATGATACTATACATAGAGAATCCTAAAGATGCCACCAGAAAACTACTAGAGCTAATCAATGAATTTGGTAAAGTTGCAGGATACAAAATTAATGCACAAAAATCTCTTGCATTCCTATACACTGATGAAAAACCTGAAAGAGAAATTAAGGAAACACTCCCATTTACCACTGCAACAAAAAGAATAAAATACCTAGGAATAAACCTACCTAGAGAGACAAAAGACCTGTATGCAGAAAACTATAAGACACTGATAAAATAAATTAAAGATGATACCAACAGATGGAGAGATATACCATGTTCTTGGATTGGAAGAATCAATATTGTGAAAATGACTATCCTACCCAAAGCAATCTACAGATTCAATGCAATCCCTACCAAATTACCAATGGCAATTTTTACAGAACTAGAACAAAAAATCTTAAAATTTGAATGGAGACACAAAAGACCCCGAATAGCCAAAGCAGTCTTGAGGGAAAAAAACGGAGCTGGAGGAATCAGACTCACTGACTTCAGACTATACTACAAAGCTACAGTAATCAAGACAATATGGTACTGCCACAAAAAAAGAAATATAGATTAGTGGAACAGGATAGAAAGCCCAGAGATAAACCCACACACCTATGGTCAACTAATCTATGACAAAGGGGGCAGGGATATACAATGGAGAAAAGACAGTCTCTTCAGTAAGTGGTGCTGGGAAAACTGGACACCTGCATGTAAAAGAATGAAATTAGAACACTCCCTAACACCATACACAAAAATAAATTCAAAATGGATTAGAGACTCCCTAACACCATACACAAAAATAAATTCAAAATGGATTAGAGACCTAAATGTAAGACTAGACACTATAAAACTCTTAGAGGAAGACAGAGGAAGAATACTCTTTGACATAAATCACAGCAAGATCTTTTTTGATCCACCTCCTAGAGTAATGGAAATAAAAACAAAAATAAACAAATGGGACCTAATGAAACTTCAAAGCTTTTGCAAAGCAAAGGAAACTACAAACAAGACAAAAAGACAACCGTCAGAATGGGAGAAAATATTTGTAAATGAATCAATGGACAAAGGATTAATCTCCAAAATATATAAACAGCTCATGCAGCTCAATATTAAAAAAACAAATAACCCAATCCAAAAATGGGCAGAAGACCTAAATAGACATTTCTCCAAAGAAGACATACAGATGGCCAAGAAGCACATGAAAAGCTGCTCAACATCACTAATTATTAGAGAAATACAAATCAAAACTACAATGAGGTGTCACCTCACACCAGTTAGAATGGGCATCATCAGAAAATCTACAAATAACAAATGCTGGAGAGGGTGTGGAGAAAAGGGAACACTCTTGCACTGTTGGTGGGAATGTAAATTGATAGAGCCACTATGGAGAACAGTATGGAGGTTCCTTAAAAAACTAAAAATAGAACTACCGTATGACCCAGTAGTCCCATTACTGGGCATATACCCAGAGAAAACCATAATTCAAAAAGACACATGCACCCCAATGTTCATTGCAGCACTATTTACAATAGCCAGGTCATGGAAGCAACCTAAATGCCATTCAACAGACAAATGGATAAAGCAGATGTGGTACATATATACAATGGAATATTACTCAGCCATAAAAAGGAATGAAATTGAGTCATTTGTAGAGACGTGGATGGATCTAGAGACTGTCATACAGAGTGAAGTAAGTCAGAAAGAGAAAAACAAATATCATATATTAACGCATGTATGTGGAACCTACAAAAACGGTACAGATGAACCGGTTTGCACAGCAGAAATTGAGACACAAATGTAGAGAAAAAAACGTATGGACACCAAGGGGGTAAAGTGGCGGCGGGGGGGGGGCGGTTGGTGGGATGAATTGGGAGATTGGGATTGACATATATACACTAATATGTATAAAAGGGATAACTAATAAGAACCTGGTGTCTAAAAAAATAAAATAAAATTCAAAAATTCAAAAAAAATAATTTAACAAATAAAAGACCAAAAAATAAAATAAAATAAATAAGCAACAAAGATATATTGTATAGCACAGGGAATTTTAGTCATTACCTTGTAATAATTTTTAATGAAGTATAAACTATAATAATACTGAATCACTATGCTGAAACTAATATAATATTATAAATCAAGTATACTTTGATAAAAACAAAAACATTATTGAGACAACTAGATAACTTTGCACAGGGTCTGATGATTAAATGATAATAATACATTGATGTTAATTTCCTATCATTGATGGTTATATTAAGCTATGTAGAAAAAATTTCATATTTATAATAAACACAGTATTCAGGGTGATGTTTTATTATGTCACTGGCAACTACTTCTCAATGTTTCAGAAAAATAAAAGTTCTATATTGTCTCTGAAAAAAAAAAAAAAAAGAAAATGCTATACATCGATAGGCTTAAGACTGGGTTCCTAAATTAATTACTGAATTAAGAGAGGGGTGGATTAACATGATTGGCTCAAATTGGCCTACCCCTTGAGCTGAGCTGGAGTCAGTACTCCAAATTGCATCTTTATTATGCAAAGAGGGTGGGGGTAATAACAGAATGAATATTAAAAGACAGCCAAAATACCAAGGATGGCATTTCACATTTATTATTTCATTTAATCGTCAGCAGAACCCTATGAGGTAAACTTTATGTGAATGTCTCTTTTTCTGATGCTTAGTTGTTTATGATGCTTAACTCTCATGGTTTGATTGATATCATATTTTAATGAAATCTCCCGAAATGTGGCCTTCCAGTCTCTGTCCTAATTTACTGTATCCCAGAAATTTAGGAATCATAATGAAGATATGGGAGATTCGTACTAGTATTTGTAGCACACACTATACAGGTTAACATCCTTATATGTTTTACCTTATGTTATTTTTCTCACTTGCATTTTCCTGTATTTCTTGATAGTTTAAGGCCTACACGAAGTATCAGTCCTTTGTAAAGCCTTCCTTGAACTCTCCTGTCAATTTATATCTGGTCTCTCATTGCATCATTCTTACAATTTTTTAAACACATAAAATCTGAATTGCATTATAGTTCAGTGTTTTTGTGCCCCTTCCACCCCTGCCTCAAGAAGGTAGGTTTCTTGAAGCGAAGGACCTTGTCATAATCATTTTTTCACTCCCTAATACTTTACACGTAGTAGAAGCTTAATAAATGATCATTGAATTTTGTTGATTAAATGGAACATTGAGGAGACGCTCCAAACCCTAGGCTTTTCTTTCTTCTAAAGGGGAAAATTTCACAGACATTGTGTTCATTTAATGAAAATAAGTGAATGTGAAATATGCATAAATTTACATATTATAATACCCAAGCAGGGATTTTAGATAAGATTTTAAATAAGTGGAAAGATCTGAAGCTAATCTGCACAATTCCTGCCATAAGGTCTCACTCCCATCCCGAACTGAAGGCAGTTTTTTTGGACTTTTTTCACCTCCTTGAATGGATTGGGCTCTCTCAACTCAGGTACCTGTAAATTAACTGTTCCCTAGACCTTGAAAACTTTTTTCAACACTCATCTTTGGGCTATCAGGAGAAAGTCAGTTTCTTACAGAGGGAGGCCTTCTCAATCACCTAAGTCTTGGAGATCCACCTTCGTTATAGCCTCCTATCACATTTGAGGTTATCTGTTTAATTTTGCTCTTAAATGCTAGGAAATGAACTCCACCAGGACAAGGACAACATCTATTTATTTACAAATAAATCCCTAGTATCTTACACTATGTGACATAATAAGTGCTCAATTTAAGAATAAATTGGTGAAGCCTGTGCATTTGCTAAAAGTAGACTGCACATTTGGCTCAAAGTTTCTAGTATCCAAGACAAAGATAAAATCAAGTAACCGCTACAGACCAACTGAGAGTTTAGGCTAAGTGATAAATATCAGATCCTAAAACTGAATTAACAGCATGAACACCACTGCTTTATTCATTTTTTAAAAAAAGTTAATAAATGAAAAATGACTCTTCCTCTGTTAAATTTGTTTCTCTTCTCCTTTTTGTTAAAGCAAAACAAAACAAAACACCATTTCCGACTACTTATTAGAATACTTTTGCTTGGTGTCTTTACTGGAAACAAACTCAGCTCAAATGAGTTATTGTGTCACCAACTTCAGTAGATTAGAAATTGTTGTAGGTTTCTGAACGAAACCCCTACAGGTTGGCAGATAAACATTTGTAGAACACATAAATGAGTGAATAATCCAGATGACATTCCAGAAGTGGATTCTTCTTCCCTCTCCCCCTTCCCACAATCTTTAGACAAGCATTTGTTTTTGTTATATGCCGTTAAATGCCACTTAGTTCAATTAGTTGTTTGTGTGAAATAAGAGTCAATTAAGTTATTCTGCCTTGAGAATTACAAAAACAAAACAAAAAACAATAGTGAAACTTTGAAATAAAATTTAAGTTCCTTTACTATTTTAATAAAGTATTAATCTTTAAGTTTCACTTAAAGGATTCAAGTTCTAATAATGAAAGGACAAGGTCAAGGCCCAGACTTTAGCATAGTGTCTGGTATTAATTAATTGGAAGTCAGTACCTTTCTACTAAACTGAATTGAACCAAAATTTTTATTTAATTACATTTTCTTATATGTAACAGCCCGTGTCTGGCTTTCCCCAATTATGATAAACCTTAACACAGATTCACTCACACAAAACTCAGGAAACTTCTACTAGAGATGTTTATAAAGCGAAAGGAAGCACGCAGACCTCCGTAACTAACAGCATCTCCCACGTGGCTCCGGGAATTCTCTAATCCTAGCCCCCCTTTACTCTCCCTCCCGTATGAGCCTCCTCAATATCTACAGCAAAAATAAAACCAAGAGCACTTTCCTTGGGCTTACATTTCTCGGAGCGCAGGTTCCCGGATTAAAGCCGCTGTCAGATTGACAGGGATTTTACCCAATAGCATTGCAGAGAGGCGTATCGTTTCACCAACACGCCAATCAAGCACGCAGAGAGCAGCCGGCTCCAAGGTGAAGGCGGAAGTAAGGCCCTAGCGCGCCCCATGGAACCGCTCTTGCAGCACCTGGAGCGCTTCTCTGAGGTTTTGGCTGTGTCCCGCACGACCCACGTCAGCACCTGGGACCCCGCGACCGTGCGCAGGGCCCTACAGTGGGCTCGCTACCTGCGCCACATCCACAAGCGCTTTGGCCGCCATGCCCGCATTAGCAAGGCTCTGGAGCGGCGACTGCAAAACCAGTGGAAGCAGCCCGGCGACTCTGGGCCTGCTCCAGCCCCGGGGTTGGCGAACTTCCAGGCCTTGGGGCACTGCGACCAGCTGCTGTCCCTGCGACTGCTGGCGAACCCGGCCCTTGGGGATGCCTCCTTTCGCTACCTGCTGCAGCAGCTCTTTCCCGGCCCTGGCGTCCCGGACGCCGAGGAGGAGACGCTCCAAGGCAGCCTGGCCCGCCTCGCCCGCCGCCGGGCCGCTATTCACATGCTGCGCTTCAACGCCTATGGAGAGAACCCGGTCCTTCAGGAGGACTCACTGATGAAGACCCAGGCGGAGCTGCTGCTGAGGCGTCTGCGGGAGGTGGGGGAGGCCGAGGCAGGGGGCCCTGGTAGGCTTCTCAGCAGCCTGTGGGAGCGCTCGCCCCAGAACAACTTCCTGAAGGTGGTAGCGGCCGCGCTGTTGCTGCCGCCGTCGTCTCCCCGGCCCCAAGAAGAGGAATTGGAACTAGGCAGCCCCAGAACTCCGGGAGAGGAGGGTCAAGAGCTGCTTCGCTGGCTTCTGGGGAAATCGGATGTCATGGTTGCTTTTTGCCGCAGCCTCCCAGCCGGGCTTTTAACTTCGGTGGCGGGGCGCCATGCAGAGCTCTCCCGGGTCTATCTGGGCCTGCTAACAGACTGGGGTCGACAGCTGCGCTACAGCCTTCAGAAAGGCCTTTGGATTGGAACTGAGTCCCAGGATGTTCCCTGGGAGGAGTTGTTGAGCAGGTTTCAAAGCCTCTGTCAGGCCCCTCCACCTCTGAAAGATGAAGTTTTTACTGCCCTGAAGTCCTGTAAGGCTCAAGATGGAGATTTCGAAGTCCCTGGTCTTAGCATCTGGACAGACCTGTTGCTGTCTCTTGGGAGTAGTGCGTGATATTGCATTTGGGCAGAGAGAAGTTCTCAGCCCAGGCCCCAGTTCTCTATGGGCAACGTTCTGTAACTGAGCACTCGAATATACAGTTTACAAAATTAAAATCCCAGTGTTCTCACCAAATGTTCTGTACTTTCATGTGTCCAAAATATTATTGTAGGTCCTAATATATAATAGGTGTAATTGTAACTTAATTACAAATATGTAAAGTAACCGGCTTGTAGTGCCATGGATTTTCTGGATAGAGGAGGTAACATTGGAAGTATCCTGCCTAAAGCCATGGAGTTAACAATAGTTTGCATTCTAGAAGGCGCATTTCTAATAATGTTGAAAAGATATGTGCTTGTCAAAGAAAATGCAGCTTTAGAGTGACAAACAAGACACCTTTTTTATATTATTAATGCCTTACTTTTGCAGGTTTTTCTTGGGTTTTTTTAAATCCCCAGAAGTGATTTCTTTAACCAACAACATGTGCTGTCAGAAATGGTTTGGAAAGCCAACTGGCCTAGTTGGACTTGAAACCCTGGACTTTGGCCTTGTTAACCTAACGTTCTAACCAATTAACCAGTGTCAACATGTATTAAAATTGTGTTATTCCGAAATTTTGTTTCTCATTTCTGCACATTGAAAGATCATACAGTAATTTAAAGCATTGACTTAAGAAAAAAATTTTACAGCATGGTAAATACAAATATATGCCTTTGGATATTAATTTAGCATTTGATGGTAAAAGAAAAACTTCTGAATTAGTGCTGCTTCTGCCATTGACTAGGTTAATAAATCACAACCTTGGTGTTACAGTTGCCTCATGTTGAATGAAGTGTTGAGACTAAAATAGTTAAATTCTCCCACTTTGTCCTTGTTAGCTGCCCTATGGGGACAGTTTAGAATATTTGTTTAGTGTGTGTAGGAACCTAATTTTGTGAGTTTACCCAGATGCTCCACTACCAGCAGAGTGATTGCCAATCACCAAACTTAAGAATGATTTATTCATTTTTATTAGGGGGAATATAACTTTCTGTTCATCAAGATATTTTTTCCATAACAAAATTAGTTGGTTGCAAGATTCTTCTAATTCCAGAAATGGAATTAGAGCAAAAGGAGTTGTATAATCTTGCAGAATTTTTTATTCTATAGTGAAACCTGGAGTAAACTACTGTTCCGCTATCAAGTACACTTTTCCAGATGATCCTGGGTTAACACAAGCAAGTTTGTATTTCCTGTGGTTTGATTCCTTTTTCTAGCTCTAATCCATATAGACCATCTTTTAGATTTAATTTGCCATTAATGCAGGAAGAAAGGCGATTCCTTCTGTTAGTTACCTAAAAGTCTTTTTTCAAGAAGCATAACCCAATGAAGAGTTCTACCCACACAAGTCATAATATTGACCCATAAACCTAAGTCCCATAACCCTAAGCTTTAGTTTTAAAGAATGACCGTTTGTAAACTTATTTCCCTATTTCTGCTGCAACATTGCACACTCTTATTTAAGATAAAATGATAAAAATTGTTATAGACTTCAGTAAAAAATTTTTTTTAATCTATTTTTATACTTACCATATCTTATTTTAGGCTCCATGCTATGTTCATTGCATAGATAACCATATTTAATCTTCACATCAAGACTGTATTGTTATAAATCAAGATACAAGCTAAAGAAGATTAACTACAATGCTCAAGGGCACACAGAAAATAAGGAACATGAGAGCAGAAGCCAATCTGTTATTTTTTTCCCCCAGAGCCGAGCACAGTGCCTGGCATGTGGTAGGTACTCCAAATGTTTGAATAAATGAAGCCAGGATTAGAACCTTAATCTGTATTCTTAACAACAGTAAATTTTTTTTTTTTTTGACCATGCCAAGTGGCTTGCAGGATCTTAATTCCCAGAGGAGGGATCGAACGTGCGCCCAGCAGTGGAAGTCCCGAGGCCTAACCTCTGGACCAGCAGGGAATTCCTCTTAATCTGTATTCTTTATCTTGTTTTAAACAAAGTTAAAGACTTGAAAAAGTGTTACTGAATATAGAAATCTTACTATCACTCTGAATCTATAGGAAGAGAGAAAAAATGAGAGGAAGAAATGGGAAATTGAATAAATAAATTCAAGATTCTTATGAGCCAGCAGATAAAATGACTGCATGTGTCTGTTGTTTTTTGCTAGTATTAGTTGAGGACAAATATCTCAATGCTTTCTGAAAACTTCCCTTGGGCTGATTGTATATTTATTGAGTATATTAGAATGTTTTAAATCTAAATGCTGTTGTCCATGTGCTGGCTGCTTATTAAGGTTCTGATTCTAATGGAAAATGTGTAAGATCTGGCTTTGAGTACATAAATAAGGCTATGCATTTGTATGGTGTCATACAGTATACAAAGTTCTGCAATTAAATCATCTTAGCAGAACCTCTTAATATAACTGTAAGACAGGATAATGTGCTGTGAACTTCAAGTTTTATTAAGGAGTTGTGACTACAGGTAGTGATCTGTCCAGTATTTATATGACTCTTGAGTGGTAAGGTCACCAAGGATATGGATCTTTTCTAACTTACATTCACTCCACAAATCTTTTCTAGGGAGGTAGATTGCTGATTTGAAAACCAATACTGTATTAAAAAATTTTAAATGTCTGTATCATCAATGTATACTCTAACAGGGACTGGCACATGGGAGAAATTATATTTATGAAATATGGTTTAAATTTGGGTTATTATCTACTACTATAACTTTTACCTAGTTATTTCACTGTAGGAATCAGCGTTCATTTATCTATAAAACAGAAAAATTCCACCCATTTGAACTGCTTAGCATAATTAAAAGATAAAATGATAATGCATATGAAAATGATGTCAGAAATTATAAACAGGCCAATTCATCTGTTTTCTCTTCTTTAAATTGATAAACATATAAATAAATGTAAAATATGATTCACACAATGAATTAGTATTTATGAAAAGCAACCATACCTGAAGGTGTAATAAGAACTGAGACTCATCATTAAGATTTGACCATTAAAATAAATTTAAAATAAAATGAGGAGTTTAATATTTTAATACACTTTTATTGGATAAATAATATGGTAACAATATTAAAGGAATACCTTTCGCATTGGCACTGTTTTCATTTTTGTGTGTTCCTATCCATCTTTTGGTCACGTGTCTGCTATTTCCATAGCTGTAATTAATGTATATAACATCTCTAGATTTTATCAAGTTTTCAAATATTTTTATGTTTAGTCTTTAAAAATAAAGGAAAATATGTAGTTATTAAAAAGTAAGTCCTCAATAAATGCTAGTTAAATGCTTTTACTATGTTTAATGAGATGAAAATGTTGAGGTCTTTTTTCTTTTCTTTTGATTTTTATTTTTTTTGCCCACACACGTGGCTTGCAAGATCTTAGTTCCCTGACCAGGGATAGAATCCAGGCCCGTGGTAGTGAAAACGCCAAGTCCTAACCACTGGACAACCAGGGAATTCCCTCTTTTTCTTTTATTATGTTAACTTTTCTAATGATAATTTGTCGTTGTGTTTCAGAGATGCTCAGTCAAATGTATTAACTTTTTAATATTCTGTTCAATTCAGCTTATATTTTATTTAGATTTTTGATTCTGAGTTCATGGGTGAGATTGACCTGTAACTTTTTATTCTTATATACTTTTGTTTGAATTCAGTATTTTACTGGACATATAGAATGAATTAGGGACTACTCTTTTTCTTATTGTCTGTGAGAGTTTTATAAAATTGGAATGAACAATTCCTTGGGAGTCTTATACAATTATTCTGTAATACAATCGGAGCCTGATTTTTTTTTAATTGAATGACTTAACTACAATTTCAATTTCTTTATGGCTATTGGAACAAAGTTGTTTCTTACCTTTTTTATCACTAGTGTTTTCCTACCTTTTTATCACTAAGACACCTACAATTCTGTTTCATTTTTATTCCTTTTTTTCCTTTGTCTTAGCTTTTCTTGATTTGTCTTCCCAAGTGTTATCTATTACATAATTTTTCCCAGTGAATTAAGTTTATTATATCACTTTTTCTATTTCAAAAATTTATGTTCTTATTTTATCTATTTTCTTCTTTGCTTTTATTCTGATGTTCCTTCCTCAGTTCTTTTTTTTTTTTTTAAATTTATTTATTTATTTATTTTTGGCTGCGTTGGGTCTTCGTTGCTGCGCGTGGGCTTCCTCTAGTTGCGGCGAGTGGGGGCTACTCTTCGTTGTGGTGCACGGGCTTCTCGTTGCTGTGGCTTCTCCTGTTGCAGAGCACGGGCTCTAGGCACGCAGGCTTCAGTAGTTGTGTCACGCGGGCTCAGTAGTTGTGGCTCGCGGGCTCTAGAGCGCAGGCTCAGTAGTTGTGGTGCACGGGCTTAGTTGCTCCGCGGCATGTGGGATCTTCCCAGCCCAGGGCTCGAACCCGTGTCCCCTGTGTTGGCAGGCGGATTCTTAACCACTGCACCACCAGGGAAGTCCCTCCTTCCTCAGTTCTTAAGCAAAGTCATTTAGCTCATTTGTAACGTTTTTTATTATATAAGTATTTAAATTGCCCTTTAAATTTTGCTTTCACTGCAAGTCTCTTGTTTTGATATTTAACATTTTCATTATCATTCAGTTCTAAGTATTTATAGCTTAGTTTCCACAATGATTTCTTCTGTAATCTATGGATTACTTAAAATTGTTTTTTAAATTCCTCAATGAATAAATCTTCTTAAAATTATCTTTTTGTTCTTCTTTTCCAAATTAATTTATTTTTGTCAGAAAATGTAGTTTATATGACACTGAATCTTTGATACATATTGATACTTGGTTTATTGTCCAAATAAGTGGTCAGTTTTTATAAATGTGCTGCATGTACTTGAAAAGAATGTGTTTTCTCTAATTTGGGAACACACAGTTCTACATATATATTTTAATTAACTTTGTAAACTTTAAAAAAAAATTATTCTGCATATTTACTACTCTTTTTTCTGTTTGTCCTATCAAATAAGTGAGGGAGCAGTGCTGAAATTCCCCGCTATGTTGGGAAAGTTGGACAGCTGCATGTAAATCAATGAAAGTAGAACACACCTTCACACCATACACAAAAATAAACTCAAAGTGACTTAAAGACTTACATATAAGACATGACACCATAAAACTCCTAGAAGAGAACATAGGCAAGACATTCTCTGACAAATTATACCAGTGTTTTCTTAGGTCAGTCTCCCAAGGCAATAGAAACAAAAGCAAAAATTAGCAAATGAGACCTAATCAAACCTAAAAGCTTTTGCACATCGAAGGAAATCATAAACAAAATGAAAAGACAACCTACAGACTGGGAGAAAATATTTGCAAACTATGTGACTGACAAGGGCTTAATTTCCAAATTATACAAATAGCTCATAAAACTCAATAACAAAAAACCAAATCAAAAAATGGGCAGAAGACCTAAATAGACATTTCTCCAAAGAAGACATACAGATGGCCAATAGATACATGAAAAGATACTCAACATTATTAAAGAAATGCAAATCAAAACTACAGTGAGGTCCCACTTCACACTGGTCAGAATGGCCAACATTAAAAAGGCTACAAATAACAAATGCTGGGGATGGTGTGGAGAAAAGGGAACCCTCCTACACTGCTGGTGGGAATGTAAACTGGTGCAGCCACTGTGGATAACACTATGAAGGTTCCTCAAAAAACTAAAAACAGAGTTGCCATATGATCCAGCAATCCCAGTCCTGGACATATATCCAGACAAAACTATAATTTGAAAAGATGTATGCACCCCTATGTTCATAGCAGCACTATTTACAATAGCCAAGACATGGAAACAACCTAAATGTTCATCAACAGATGAATGAATAAAGAAGATGAGATGGAATATTACTCAGCTATAAAAAAAAAAGAAAGAATGCCATTTGCAACTACATGGGTGGACCTAGAGATTATCATACTAAGTGAAGTAAGTTAGAAAGAGAAAGACAAATACCATATGATAGCATTTATATGTGGAATCTAAAATACAACATGAATATATCTACGAAACAGAAGCAGACTCATAGACATAGAGAAGAGACTTGTGGTTGTGGGGTGGGGGAGGGTTGGATTGATATGTTTGAGACTAGAATGTATAAACAACAAGGTCCCCTGTCATATAACACAGGGAACTATATTGCATATCCTGTAATAAACCATAATGGAAAAGAATATGAAAAAGAATATGTATATGTATAACTGAATCACTTTGCTGAACACCAGAAACTAATACATTGTGAATCAACTATACTTCAATTTAAAAAAATTCCCCACTATGATCTTGGTTCAAGAAACTTTATCAGTTATCGTTTTATATATTTTGAGTGATTTCATGATATGCAGGCAAATTCAGAATTGTTATATCATCTTAATGAATTGAACTTTTTATTTTGTAATGACACATTCTGCTTTAAAATCTTTTTTTCTGTTACTATTATCATTATTAATATGACTGGACTTTTTTCTGCTACCCTACTTTGTGCTTTCTATTGATATTTGTCTTGACTTTTCTGCTTCATTTTCTTTCTCAGCTCTTTTTAATTTCCTGGATTTTTTTTTTGTCTTCCTATTCCATTTCTCCCTCTGCTAATTGAGATGCTATATTCTATACCTAAGCTTTTACTCTTGAAACTTTTACCACATTTAACTTAAAAATATCTAAAATTAGTTCGAAATCTTTGTCTCCCTTCCTAACAATACAGTGGGCCTTAGAAACCTTTAACCCTGATCTCATCTCCCAACTCACAAGTTATTAATTTATTCATTTGTAGTTTTGTTCTTTACAAGAAAATTTCCAACAAATTAGAACACTTTAATTAATATTTTATACAGACAAGTGTGTTTTGATCTACCTACATGTTTAAAATTTTTGTTTCCCATTGCTCCTCAGACATTTCCCCTGGGATCAGTTTATTATTTTTTTTTAGACGTTCCCCTGAAGAAGGTCTCTAAATGGTCTCTTAGTTTTTATCTAAAAATATTTTTATTTTGTCAATGTTCTTAGAAGATAATTTTGCTGTGTACAGGATTCTAGGTTAACATGTTAAAGATAGTAATTCACTCTTTTCTGTTTTCCATTGTTGATATTCAGAAAGCTGTTGTCAGTCTTCTCATGGTTTTTTCTAAGTGATCTCTTTCTGGTTTCTTTTGAGATAGTCCTTGCTTCAGTATCTGCAGTCACCATAACATATCTAATTGTGAATTTCTCTTTTTTTCTTGCTTGTTATGTGTTGTATTTCATTTATATGTGGATTTGTGTTTTTCTCTGTCCAGTTTTTTTCTAATGTTTCCTTTCCTCCACTTTTTCTAATTTCTCCTGTGACTCTGATCAGGCCTATATTAGATCCTCTCATACTACCCTTATATCCTACAACCTCTCTTTCATAGTTTTTATCTCCTTACCACTCTATGCTGGTGTGGAAACTGCTGTTACCTCCTAGGATATATTTCCCTATCTTCATTTTAGTAATAATATCTCAGCCCCAAATTTCAGCTAGAAGTGGCCACCCAGCTACAGAGTAAATTTCCCTGTCTCTCTTGCAGTTATTTACATGTGGCCATAACACTAGATTTTGACCATTTGTGAATAAGCAGAATTGATATGCACAACTGAGGGTTCACACTCCTGACATATGAAATCATTTTCCCTTAATGCTCTGTTTGTCACTTGAAATTGGCTGGAAAGTCATTGTGGTGCTGAAGAGCTACCTTGAATCACACCGCTGAGAAAGATTGGAACAACTGCTGCAGACACAAAGATGTGGCCACATGTTCAGGATGGCAGAACAGAGCCCACTTGCCTCATTTGTCTTATTATATGGGATAGAAATACATTTCTCTCTACCCTACTCTCTTATCCAAATCACTGTTTTGGGGTGTAGTTGTCACATCAACTTTGCCTATATCCTTAGTAAATGTATTGGTATATTCTTGTTAATTCACTCTTATCTATCTGATGTTTAAGCAATCCATTAGGTTTTTAATTTCAATAATATATTTTTCCTAAAAGTTTTATTTGTTTTTTTTCCCCGTCAAGTCTGCCTGATCATTTTTTATAATCTCATATTATATGTTTATTTTTTTTGATTCCATTTTTTTACATTGTTATTTTATATTCTGTAGTAATAACGTCAAAACCTGAAGTCCCTGGGGATTTAAAACTGTTTACTGTTTCTGTGATTCTCACTCATGGTGATTTGTTTCTTTACATACTTCTGTACATATATTGTGAGTTCACATTTATTTGATTTAATGTATGGAAACTTAGATATCTAAATAGGGTATTCTTTCCCCATGACGGCATTTTCAATAGTTCCTGTCAGAAATAGTGAACACTTGTAACCTAGGCCACTTTGGCAAGGTTCCTGGCTTAATGCAAGAGTTTTGGCTTCAATTTCCTTACCTTGTGGCTTGCTCAAATCATAGTTTCCAAATCTGATTTGCATACTACTCACACCTCTTTGTTTTTGGAGAGATATATGTTTGGTGGTGAAAGATAGCCTGGAAATTTCCTTTATTTCCTAAAATTTCAACAAAGCATTAGAAGCATATATTATTGAGAATCTAAATGTTTATAGCAGTTGGGTCCTACTGAACATACAGTCACAGCTTTGCCGAAAGTGGAAGTCCTCATTTTCCCTTTAACCCAGACAGACCTAACTTTTGCCCTCAATACTCCTCCGAAAGAAATCTTGTCAAGGTCACAAATCATCCCTATGATCCCATATTCGAAGGACACCTTTCTGATCTCAAGTTACTTGACCTCTCAGTAACATTAGACATTTTGACCACTTTCTTCTTTTTGAAACTAGGCTTGAACTTCGATTCTCAGAACTTGTGTGACACTGCTCTATCCTGGTTTCCTCTTACATTTCTAGCTATTTTTTCTTAGTCTGATTTTCTGGCTCCTCCTCCCCTAATCAATCTTTCCCAGGATTTCTCAGAGTTTAATAGTCTGCCTTCTCTTTCGTGTGTGCTCTCATCCCAGGTGATCTCAGCCCTTTTCCACAGGTTTAAATACTACCTGTATGCTTTCAACCCCCCAATTTACATCTGCAACCCAGAGCTCTCATCAGAGCTTCAGGATGAATATCCTCACTTAAATGTTTCACAAGCCTCTCAAACCAAATATATGCAAAACAGAATTCTTCATATCCCCCAAAAGCCTGCTTATCCCCCTATATTTCTCCGTAAATAGCCAGAAGCCTGGGAGTTATTCTTGAATGCTTTCTCTCTCCTAACCCTCATATCCAATTTACCAAAACATTTCCCCTTATCTAAATTTATACTCATTACCCTAGTATAGGATAGGGTGACCATAGATTCTTGTTTTCCCAGGACAGATTTGGGTTATGCCTGTTGTCCTGGCATAATTAATACAAGTACAGTATCCTTTTTCATTCTCTAAAGTGCCCTGGTTTGGCTGATAATTCATATGTTCACCCATCTATCACATCTCTGCCATTAGCTGGTTTCTCTGCTTGCTTTTTTGCACCTCTTACAATCCATACTCCACCTAACAGCTCAAGTAGTCAACTCTCAGTCATGTCCTTGGAGAAATTTAAAGTCAATGGCAGAGAACTTACACAGACTTTTACTACTACATCTACCTATACTAGCATCTATACCCACATATTTCACGTTCTGTTTGTTTTCAGTGATAAGCTCTTCTATATTAAGCCAATTTCTATACACTCCAGCAGTACAAGAATTCTTTCAGTTCTTCGAGTAGATAGGCTGATCTTTTTCCTGTCTTAGAAACTTTGCTTACATTATTCCTTCAGACAAGAATGTTCTCACCCAGTCCTTCATTTCTCAGCTTAATTTCATTCTCTCACCATAATGTCTCTATCTAGATATGTTTCACTCTGTTATTTTCCTTCAGACCACCCATTTTCCTATTAAATATAGTTGTGTTGTTCATGTGTGTTTGTCTTTTCTACTAGAGTATAAGTTCAGTAAGGACAAAGCTGTTTTGCTTGAACGTCCAAGGCCCTCACAGTATACCGGCATATATTATGTAGTTGGTACCTATTTATGAATGCATAGGACTGGAGCAAACATTTGATTAGAGCATCACCCTTTGGGTCATATCTTTAAGAAGCATAAATCATTTTAGTAGTGGCTACATGAAGTACAATATAAATCCAAACAATGAGAGTGGGTTCCCCAATATATGGTAACATTTCCAAACTACGATCAATCAAACTGAAAAATCTTCCAAAACCTCTTTGCTACATTTGAGTTGGATCAACATTCATTAATGTCAAGATTTAGTTGCTGTGGTTAAGTTACCCAGTTATAGCTCTTTTATGCATTTTTTTTTTGAGCTCTGGAATAGTATACTGAAGCTCTAAAGTAGTAACCAATTTATAAATAGAATGGCCCATCTTCCCTAGCAAATTGTGGATATAACGTATTCATATTAACATAAATTAGTTAATGCAAATGCTCTAGAGAGAAACCATTGATTTCTCTCAGAGATTAATTGGAAATGATCAATCTCTACATTAGAAGTGTGGCAGTAGCACATTTATCAGATGCTAATTGTCATAGTGGACCAAGAATACACTTTTGGCTTAGAAATATGGTAGCCCTAAGGGAAAGTAGCTTGAATAATTACAATAATTAATGTGTATACAACTGTCTCTTGAAGCTTCATTACTCTTAATATTGGGGTAAAGGTTTGAGTTCAAAAGAGCTTGCAGTGTTTTAAAGTCTTATTGTGGTTTTATCCTTTTATACCATGAATGACCAGGACTTAAATCTTAGGAACTTTTTAGATGCAGTAATTCAGAAGTATAAGCATAGGGGTATAAAATGTCAATAATCAGTTTATATTTTATATTTATACGTATAATACAAATAGCATTATCACATTCTGAATGAAGTCTATAATAATCTCAATGTCAGGCATATATTTGATATTTGGGTTTTACACATCAATATTTAAAATAAATTTATTTTAGAGACAAATTTGTTTATCACTACAAAAATGTTCCTCACTTTTTATATATATCCTTTCAGTTTGATATTTGTGTTGCAAAATTTTACTCATTTATTTATTCAGTAAGCTACTAATATGTCAGACTATGATTTAATGCACTAAAATGATACAAACCAATTTATTTAACGTATATATTTTTATGTTATGAACCAAATTTAATATTTCTTAAAAAATACATCTGGAAAGCAATATGTGAGGTATAGAGATATATGTGTAGATCGATATTGGATATTTTATCCTCCTTAATTGTTCAAAGCTCTGTGGGATAGCTGTTGAAATAATCATTATTATACCAAGCATCTGACATATTATCAATACTTATTTGGTAAGATATTCTGCTTGAGGCTATGCATGTATTTATGAGCATTGACGATGTGCCAAAATGGAATAAGAATATAGCATACTGTTAGCTTTCACTGAATAGAGAAGCACCATGGACAAGAATGGATAAATGTTCTTTGCTAATCTCAAACACTTTAGGTACCTTTAAAAATGTTAACTGAATTTGAATCCACAATGAATGTTAAGATCAGATTTCAAATAATCTATCACTAATAAATTGACTACTAAAATGCAGATAGGAAAAAAATGCAGATTATAAATTATAGTTTTTTCTAGAGATAAAGAGACCTCAAAATTTTGTAATAAATATTCTTGGCAGAAAGAGAGTATGTTTTCTTATCTTGTATTTAAAAAAAATCATACTGACAATCTTTGATGAGCTTCAAAAATATTCAGTAATCTATGTAAACATTAATAGCCAAGAGTGGGATGAAGTTGGAGGTACACATTCTCTGGTTTGTTTTTCCAATAATTGCAAAAACATGTGTTCCTGACACTGCTGGTTGGAAATTGCTGTTGGAAACATAAAATAAATTACAAGTGACTAACAAGAGCAATTTACAGAAGATACACGATCTAGTTCACTAGTCAGCAGGCATATGGAATTACTATAGTAACCAAAACTAATGGAGAGCAGGCGCCATTTTCTAATTATAGCTAGAAGCACTGGACCTTGTGCACTGTACCAGTAAATTGGTCCCAGTAGATTCAAAACGATTTCACTGTTTGTCATTATAGATGCTAGCAAAGGCAGGATATTTGAAGAATATGGTTTCTGCAATTTGTTAAAGGTATTATACCCATTTTATAGTCTAGTTCTGTGAATGGACTATTACTTACTATTACAATATTACAATTAAAAGGCATTTATAATTCCATTTAACAGTTAAAGAAGTTTAAAAAGCAATGATTTTTTTTTATCATGGGGGAATTAAAGTATAAATGAGGAGACAAAGGTGGGAAATAAATAAAAAACCTTGTTAAATGGCTTTCTTTTATGATTAATTTTTATAATACAACACTATCTCTGGACAACCTTGAATAAATTCTTTCATAGCTCTAAGCTTTCATGTTCTTATTTGCAGAATTTGGATCAGAATAATAACTATATCTTTCTTTAGTAAAACAATTAAGACCATGAATATTCAAGAACTTTTAGTAATTCTTTTAGAATAGGTTTACTGGTGTCACATTCTCCTAATTTTCCTTCATCTGAGAATGTCTTGATTTCATTCCTGAAGGATAATTTAGCCAAATATAGAATTTGGGCTGACATATCTTTTCTTTCTGCATTTGAGAATGTGCCATTTCCCTCTGGCATTCATGGTTTATGATGACAAATCTGTCATTTGAATGTTTTTTTCCCCTATAGGCAAAATGTCATTTCTCTCTTTCTGGTTTAAGATTTTTTCTCTGTCTATAGTTTCCAGAAGTTTAATTATGATGTATCTTGGTGTAGATTTCTTTGGGTTTATTCCTCTTGGGAACTGATCAGCTTCTTGAATCTATAGACTTACGTCTTCTGCCAAATTTGGAGAATTTTCAGCCATTACTTCTTAGAATATTTTTCAGCCCTCTCTCCTTCTCCTCTATTTCTTAGAGTCCCATGACATGTTAAATATTTTGTTTTAGTCCAACAAGTCACTGAGTTTCTGTCATACTTTTTCCCCAGTCTATTTTCTCTCTTTTGTTCATGTTGGGTAATTTCTACTGTCCTATCTTTGAGTTCATTGATTTTTGCCTCTGTCCTCTCCATTCTATTGTTGTGTCTTTCCACTGAATTTTCATTTCCGTTATTATATTTTTCAATTCTAAAATTTTCACTTCGTTTTTCTTTATGTCTTTTATTTCTTTACTGAAACTTTGTATTTCTTTTTTCATTTGTTTCAAGTGTATAATTGCTCATTAAATCATTTATATGACAGTTCCTTTAAAATCCTTGTCAGATAATTCCAACATCTGTGTCATTTCTGTGTTAGCGTCTGTTGATTGTCTTTTCTCATTCTCCAAGAAAAATTTTTGATGGGATGATTTTATTTTATTTTTTATCAAAAATGAGAAGAAAAATCTAGCTTCTTGAAGATTTAGTGCCATAGTAGAAAGTAGTATTTCCAAGGTTAAGACCAAGGGCTTTCAGCATAGGGTCCACCAAACTTTAGAGGCTCAAAGAATGGCCCTGAGTTATCTTTGAGATCCTGAAATTATATGCCAAATTTGGTGTCCACATGTTCACTTTTATGGAGAATATCATCAGATTCTCAGATGGGTAAATGATACCAAAAGTTTTTAAACTCATGCTGCCCTAGGCAGTACCAGGATGTATAAAACAAATTTCTGTATCAAAATCAACTTAATCCTGGACATAATCAGTAATTATAATAAAATAGCTAATACTCTTTAATTATTCCTTTTGCATATACTAATGCATTCAATCTTCATAACAACTCTCTGAGGTGGGATACTATTATCTTCCTACTTTTGAAATAAGAGTTTCTATGGAAATTATGAAGCTTTTTTTTTTTCTTGAGTAAATGCCCTGGTAGTGTAGCCTTTAAAATTTCACATTACACCACAATATATTTAGAATTATAGTTTTAGTTTCCCACTGAACTTAGCTTTCAAATCCTAGTTTCTGCTGATGTCAGAAATTTTGATTTTGCCAGTTTAAGATAATAAAATTTTGTGTGATTTAAACCTCAGTCTTCTTTGGATAAATATTCCCTCTTCTGTCCCTGTATTCTGTAGGTGATCTCAGCTCAGGAGGGCCTTTTATGTCATTCTGGCATCCTTCAGAGAAGAGCTTCTGACCTGTGAGCACTCCTCTACTGATGTAGCTTTTCTGTTCTTTCCACATGGGTAGTGGTTAGATAACTTCATGGTCACTATTTGATGACTACGTCCACACCTCAGCTGCCTCTGGAAGTACTTATGTCATGAAAAATAGTCATATCTTCCATCCAGACTGCAGTTTGGGCTTTCCATTTCCCAGCTGATACTAGTGGTCCCTCATGAACCTGCCACCTCATTAGGTTTAAGTACAGGCTTTCAATTCTCAGGCATGCAAATAATTTTCACACCTGGTCAATGTCTCGTGGAAGCTAAGTGAAACTCAAGGGGGAGAGAGATGAACAACCTGAAGTCCTTATTCTTTTGGGACCTGCCATACATATATGATCGCATGGGTGCACTCTGCATGACTGTCTCAACTCTGTCTCCAGAGTTCAAGATGGGAGGTGCTGCAAAAGTTCACAAGTTCCTTCAGCTTTTGTTTAGCCAAATCTATTGAGAGCTTCCCATGATTTTTCTACTGTTTTGACTGCTTGGGAGTGTGGAGGGGGAGGTAAAGTTGGGAGCAAATTTCCACACTCTTCCACACTCACATCTAAATTCCCTTACTCTGTCTTCCAAATCCTCTCCAAATTCCTATGCCTATCCCAGAAAATAATTTTAATCTCTTTTCTATGGAAAGACTTGTCTATGTTCATTCCATAACCTTCCTTCATTATGTAGCTCATTGCATAATCCTATGGTCTGAGTCCTCCAGACATGCACTCTTAATATGCAGGTTATCAGAATTCAAAAACAGACAAAAACCCACAATAATAGTTTTGAAAAATATGTTTTGGATCCTACTTGATATCATTGTTCGAAGTTGTATCCTCCCTTTCCCCAAGGAAACAGGCATTTCTTGCTCACTGGTGGATAATGTAAATGAGGTCACAAGGAGTATTGGCTATCAAAATATTATAGTGTCATAGTAGGATAGAGTTAGGTTAAAAATAAATAAATAAAGAGGTTTTAGAGTGTATCTTTTAAGAACAAAAAAAAACCCATATAGATTTACCTTTATTTTTGATGGCAAGGGGAAGAGAAGGGAAAGAAAGTATAGTTATTCTTGGAATTGATATTAAAAATGAACATTCTTCATAACTTCTTGTGTCTCATACATTCACCAAATACTTCTTTCTTAAAAGAGTGACAATACTTCTATGGAAATAGCAGTTTCTAGTTAAATGAACAAAGCATTTAGTAATGAGTAGGGAGTTCTGGGACCCGCAGGGAGAGAGATTCACATTTACTAAGCTTCTATTCTTTGCCAGATACTTTGTTAGGCTTTTTACTTACATTATTTTATTTAATCACCACCATAACCCTGCAAAATAAATAGCATTGTTATTTGTTAATTTTATAAATAAGGAAATGGAAGTTCAAGTAGGTTAAATCAATTTTCCAAGTTCATTAAATTAGTAAGTGAGAGAGTATTATAACTCCATTCTTTCCAAATTTAGTTTTTTTCTCTGCTACACTGATTTACAACACTTGGACCAATTATCCAGAGTTCATAGAAGAACATTTATAGAGTCTTTGAATTTATATTTACTTATATATATTCTTAATTAATGGATTCTAATAATAAGACTCCTTAATGAACGCAAGCAGAAAGTCTAGACCAAGATGCCTGTATTAAGCAGGAATAAGATGAAAAGAAGTGGTTTGGACAATATACAAAGACACAACAACAAAAAGAAAAAAGAAGAAAAAAAGAGAGAGAAACAAAGAAAGGGGGAAGATAGGAAGAAAGAAAGAAAAAGAAAGAAAGAAAGAAGGAAAAAAGAAGGAAGGAAAAGAGAAAGGCATGTAATAAACAAGGGCAGAATTATTCTTGAAGAAAACTCAAGGAAAAAGGGAAATCTTCCAGTGATTCTTCATGCTACTGAAAAACATAATGAGCTGATGAATTCAAAGAAAACAGAGCTCAAAGACAAAAGATGGAAATGAAGAGAGATGCAAAACTAAAGAAATAATTTGTGAGCCAAATAAATCTACTATTATAGATGTAACAGTAGATTACTATTAATAAGAAAATTCTAATAAAGAAAATTTTAATTTACTGACATAGAGAAATGTTTGAGATGTGAGATAAAAATATTAATGAAATAAGAGAGAAGATAAATGTGGAGGATAAGGATGGTTTAATAGAAGGGTATTTAATGTCCTTGGACTATCAAATTATTTTGGGATCTCCCCAAAATAAAACAAATAAAAATATGTCAATATCACCACCATCCAATTGATTTGGTAACCACTGTCAAGGTGACTAGACACATTAATTTTTATACTCATCAGCAGTGATTTGATTAATTTAAAATGTGGATCTGTAGACCCTATGGAACTGATTTATGCCTACTTTGAGAGCAATTGCACAGCAATCAGAGACATTTTCTCCCTGGACTATTAATATGTATTATAACAGCAGAAGGCACAAAGATGAGAAAAGCCAAAAAAAAAAAGAAAAAAAAAGACAACTGGATGAATGATAAAAACAAAATATACATATGTTGTTATTAACAATTATATATATTATATATAATTGACAACCAAACTTTCTTTTATATATATACACACACACACATACACATCTATTTATTTATTTATTTTGCTAGAAGTTGTTTTTCTTTTTAAAAGTTTAGAAGGAATGACATACTTTTTAATAATTAGATCTATAATTGAAAATGATTTGTCTGTGACTTTGAGATGGAGGTACCAAACCAAGTTCCTTTCAAACATTCTTCTGAGTCAGGAAAGACTGATAGAAAGTAGAAATGACTGTGGCCTTTCTGCAACTGGAAGTTGTAGACTATAGGCTTGTCTTTGAAGATTACATATTGGTTAACATTGTCTATTAGTCATCAAATAAATCTCTACATTTCTTGGTGTCCAAATTATGGTTAAATACATAAAAATACACAGTGTTAAGATTAGAAGAAATAAAAGTGTAACAATTACTGAAATGTCTTGTTTTGCATTAAATTAAATACATAGAAATCTGTTATACTTAAATATTATATTTAGAAACTCTGATGTGAACAAAAATATCTGATTTACAATAGCTTCTTGGAGATATAATTATACATAGTGAATAATTTAAACAATAACAGTTGCAGAATAACTTTCAAGAAATGGTCACTCATAACACTTTGAAGATAGGATATTATTTGAGTGTTTGTCCCCATAACCATTTCTTCAGGTTGTTCCAAAGGAGATATACAGCTAAGCTTTAACTGAGTCCAGAAATTGCTAAGGGGGAATTTGTTTTAAAAAATCTTTGGCAATACTGCCATTCATGCAATTCATGGCCAGTCATCATCCTTTTTGGGTTTCTTTGTTTCTAATTTTTTATTTGGCTGCACCTCACGGCTTTTGGGGTCTTAGTTCCCCGATCAGGGATCAAACCCATACCCCCCTAACAACTGGACCACCTGGGAATTCCCTTGTTTTTAATTTTGATCCCATACCATATCAGAGAGAAACTAACAGCTAAAATGGATGACTTCAAGTTGACCAAGACTCTCCCTTCGACTAAACTTTAGTTAAGTTACTTTGAACCCTCTTGTCAACCAACCCTCAATCTTGGCCCCTGTCCAGTCCTGTCTTTGGCCTGCTCATCCCAGTCTTAGCAAATAATCCTGCTAAGTCATCTCCCCACCCTTGCTATTTGATCACCCTTGATATCTGATCAAGTTCTTCATCCCCCACTTTTGATGTCTAAGTCCTTGGCTTGCCTATAGCAAGAATATTGTAAGGCCAGTTTAGCAAGAATCCCCTTGTCTTTGATGGCTCCTCTTTGTAATTATCCATTCACTTCCCCCTCACTCTTCTAACTGGCTATGAATCCCCAGCTGTCTTTGCTGTATTCAAAGTTGAATCTGCTCTCTCTCCCCAATGCAATATCCCTATTGTGATAGCCTTGAATAAAGTGTTCCTTAAAACTTTAACAAATATCAGAATAAGTTTTTCTTTGAGTCATAACAGCAAGATAAAACTTAAAGAAGTAACTTTCCAGGGTGTTCTATATAATCTGAGCACAGGTAGAAGAATACAGAAAACAAGTATTATGCTATCTACTTTAAATTCCACAACCAGTCACTGAACAAATGATTTGGTGAGCACTTGCAAAAGGACAAAGTAACCAGTGGCAGCCAACAAAGATTCACTAAGAACAAGTCATGAAAAAAAGATTATCTCATTTATGTGAGGTTTACTAGGCTAATATTCCTGGCAATGCCATTGACAAAACTTATGATTTGGGCAAGATACTTGACAAAATATTTCATAGTATTTTTGTGTGTCAGATGGAGGAATATGAGCATGGTGATTGTTGGTTCGGCTGCTGATTGTATGAAGTAGACCTCCCTCCACGACCTACCCTCTGCACACTAGATTAACTCTGCTATATGTCTGTTTTACTTTAATAATAGCACTTATCAGCCCACCAGAGCAACAGTCAGCTCTACCCACCACCAGTCCCTCCCATCAAGCCTCTTTGATAGCCTCATCCACCAGAGGGCAGACAGCAGAAGCAAGAACTACAATCCTGCAGCCTGTGGAACAAAAACCACATTCACAGAAAGATAGACAAGATGAAAAGGCAGAGGGCTATGTACCAGATGAAGGAACAAGATAAAACCCCAGAAAAACAACTAAATGAAGTGGAGATAGGCAACCTTCCAGAAAAAGAATTCAGAATAATAATAGTGAAGATGATCCAGAACCTCGGAAAAAGAATGGAGACAAAGATCGAGAAGATGCAGGAAATGTTTAACAGAGACCTAGAAGAATTAAAGAACAAACAAACAGAGATGAACAATACAATAACTGAAATGAAAAATACACTAGAAGCAATCAATAGCAGAATAACTGAGGCAGAAGAATGGATAAGTGACCTCGAAGACAGAATGGTGGAATGCACTGCTGCGGAACAGAATAAAGAAAAAAAGAATGAAAAGAAATGAAGACAGCCTAAGAGAACTCTGGGACAACATTAAACACAACAACATTCACATTATAGTGGTCCCAGAAGGAGAACAGAAAGAGAAAGGACCAGAGAAAATATTTGAAGAGATTAGAGTCGAAAACTTCCCTAAGATGGCAAAGGAAATAGCCACCCAAGTCCAGGAAGCGCAGAGAGTCCCATACAGGATAAACCCAAGGAGAAACATGTCGAGACACATAGTATTCAAATTGGAAAAAATTAAAGATAAAGAAAAATTATTGAAAGCAGCAAAGGAAAAACAATAAATAACATACAAGGGAACTCCCATAAAGTTAACAGCTGATTTCTCAGCAGAAACTCTACAAGCCAGAAGGGAGTGGCATGATATACTTAAAGTGATGAAAGGGAAGAACCTACAACCAAGATTACTCTACCTGGCAAGGATCTCATTCAGATTCGATGGAGAAATCAAAAGCTTTACAGACAAGCAAGAGCTAAGAGAATTCAGCACCATCAAACCAGCTCTACAACAAATGCCAAAGGAACTTCTCTAAGTGGGAAACACAAGAGAAGGAAAGGACCTACAAAAACAAATCCAAATCAGTTAAGAAAATGGTCATAGGAACATACATATCGATAATTACCTTAAATGTGAATGGATTAAATGCTCCAATCAAAAGACACAGGCTTGCTGAATGGATACAAAAACAAGACCCATATATATGCTGTCTACAACAGACCCACTTCAGACCTAGGGACACATACAGACTGAAAGTGAGGGGATGGAAAAAGATATTCCATGCAAATGGAAATCAAAAGAAAGCTGGAGAAGCAATACTCACATCAGATAAAATCGACTTTAAAATAAAGAATGTTACAAGAGACAAGGAAGGACACTACATAATAATGAAACAATAGACCAGATAGATTTAATTGATATTTATAGGACATTCCATCCA